>NC_138767.1:18417015-19617015 GCF_965113315.1 Podarcis vaucheri
TGCCAATGCTACCAGCCACCAGTTGAATGTTCACAGGACATCCATTTAATGACTGCCTTTCAGGTGTTGTGGCATCCACAGGAAAAATTGCTTCTGTATGCCAGTATTTTCCATATTCTTATCACACGGAGGCTGGATTGCAGTAATCATACTGAATCCCTTTGCACTGAAACATCTTTGAAGTGGCCAGTATTGCTACAATATCTTTGCATTCATTAAGCACATTGTCAGCAGGACAGAATAAAAGTGCTGTAAATTGGGGAAACAAGGTGATGCCTTGACCCCAATGAAGTTGACAGAACTGGTTATAGCTGGGCTTTCTTTCATGGTAACAGTATGAGGGTACGAATGAAAGAAAGAATGAAAGCATCATCTCATTCCGCAGCTATTTCTAATTTTAAAAATGACTTTCTCCTCTGAAAGCTGAATTACCAGGGATAGTAGGGATATTATTGCAATCTAATGCAGGAAACTGATCATCCATCACATTTAAATTATAACTTGAGCCAAAATTATATTTTATATTGGAACGAGGATTTTCCCCCCTGCCTCTGCTGATGTTCAGCTCCAACTAAGTTTTTATGCACACAAGAATGGAGGGAAATGTCTGGAATTGAATTTCCATAATGAAAAGGAAGCTAAATGGATTTTCAGAGGGGGCTGGGAGAAAAGAATTTCATGTGAATTTCTAAGGTTAATTTTTTATAGAAAGAGAAGGATCAAAAGCGGATTTTATGCTGGATTAATACATTACCAGAGATAACGGAAACTACTTCTGAATGGCAAGGTTCCACGTTACTCACAGTAATGTCTGCAGCGAGGAAATATGAGGCTCGGGTAAATTGGGTCATTTCATCTCGCATCAGCATTACACACCTGTTTTAGGGTAACAACCCTTTTATTATTTATTTCCCACTGCTTAATATTCAGAACTTCTAAGTGGTATACATAAAATGTTAAAAACAACAACAACACGAAGAGCAATTAAACTTAATAAAGATGCCTGAAGTATGGAAGTCTGTTGTGCACCTGAAGTTCAGCAGAGAGGAGGCCTGTCAGATTTCAGTCAGAAGGGCTATCCACAGAATTGGGCCTGTACAATACTGAATGTACAGTGGTACCTCAGGTTAAGAACTTAATTCGTTCCGGAGGTCCGTACTTAACCTGAAACTGTTCTTAACCTGAAGCACCACTCTAGCTAATGGGGCCTTCTGCTGCTGCCGCGCCACTGGAGCCCGATTTCTGTTCTCATCCTGAAGCAAAGTTCTTAACCTGAAGCACTATTTCTGGGTTAGAGGAGTCTTTAACCTGAAGCGTATGTAACCTGAAGCGTATGTAACCTGAGGTACCACTGTACAGTGGTTGTTACAAGGTGTGCCTCTGATCCATAGGATGGGGCAGTAACAGAAGCTCTCCTGAATATCACATAGATCAGGCAAGAATATAAAGAATCAGCTGTCCCTTAAAGTATCCTAGACCCAAGTTGTAAAGGGCCTTGTACGTAATAGGGTGTGAAGTAACAATTGAATAGCTATCTCCTTTAAATGTTTCTTCAAAAACACATCTGGAGCTTTTCAGGATGCAGACACATGCCTGCTGAGTTTATGCAAGGATGGCTTCGCTATGTTACAGTGATCCAAATGGGTGGTTTCCAGATACTGGATGACTGGAGCAGGGCTATCGCTATTCAGGTATGGTCATACAGTAGTTGGCATTTTCCGTGAAGCTGATAAAAAATACACACTTACTGTTTTAGTTGTGAAGCATGTACACTTCTGGCAATGTGTGCTTGCTTTTGTGCTCCTTTAATTCCTATAACAGACTGTAGACGACCATTTTTCTGTGCTCCTCTCCGAAGGAAAATGACTGCCTTGAACTTTGTGCTGTTTAGAGAAGAGGGAAGAATGCAAAATGATACTATATTTGTTATAAAGTAATAATAATAATAATAATAATAATAATAATAATAATAATAATAAATAGCCAAATGTGGTTGTGAACTCTTGTTGTATTAAGACTTCATTCTCTGTATATGTTTCAGCCTAGCAAAAGTAGTAGTGCGTTAGGAAGAGGCTTAGTGCCACTAAAACTCTGATTAAATTATGCAGGCTATTTCATATTCAATATGAGACTCTAGGTATTTCTGTATTAATCGAGCTGGACATGACCTAAAAATGTCTTTGTCCTAGATTCCCTTGTCTGGGAAACGTTGGAGACTTGTTTATGTGATCAAAGCTGGAAAAAGCAACTATATATATATATATATATATATATATATATATATATATATATATATATATATGTAGTTTTGTGTGTGTGTGTGTGTGTGTGTGTGTGCATGCACTGTTTAAACATGTTTATATACTATGTTTAAAATTAAAACTGAATAGCTGTTGCTGTCCAAATGCCTGCAAGTTGGTAAGTGGAATTTCTGCATTCAGAATGTTGACTACATTAAATACACAGTGAACATGATTTGAGCAAAAATGCAAAGGACGCGTCCAGATGGGTGTTTTATTGTGGGATGGGTGCTCCTCAGGCAAGCAAATCTTTCACAGCATCCACATATCATTTGACATTAGGGCTGGGCGATGTATGGTTTTCAACGTCATAATATATCACCAGCTAAACATTGCGATATACCAATATATCTTGATGTCTAAAATAAGGATGGACACAAACACACACATGCACATACAGAGGGGGTGGAGGGAGACATAGACACACACAAGGAACACACACACACAGAGAGAGAGAGAGAGAGAGAGAGAGAGAGAGAGAGAGAGAGAGAGAGAAGGGAGAAGGAGAAAGATGCTTAAACAATAGGGGAAGATTATTATTTTGTATTAACTCAGAAGGAAATAACCCCAGTTTATTTTCCATGGGACTAGTGGCGGCTTCCAAGTGAGCCCAAGCTGAGGGTAGCAGCTATTCAAAAGGCAGGGCTGGGCAGTAACGGTGTGGGGGAGCTTTTGGAAGGCGAGGCAGAAAGAGCTTCTTGCTGTTGGGAGGGCCCTGGAGCAGTTTGGGTGTTAGGAGGTGTGCAGGCACTGCTGAGGACCAGATTTAGGTTTGATGAGGCCCTAAGCTACTGAAGCTAACAGGGCCCTTTATATGTCCAGCTGTCCTTTCTCAACAATAAATTGTCGCTGTTTTTTCTGTTGAGTATATGCTATATGGTAATTTATGGACCTAAAAGGTATCTAAAGCTATTTGCACATAACAAAATATTTATTTTATCATAGGCATGCTATATATAGAAATGAGCAAACCAGTGATATTTTAGGGAGAAGTCTAGCAGGCGGGGCCCATTACTTACATCATAGGAGCCTGCACAACACAAAATACTGTTGCTGTATGTAGATTTTATTTTATTTGGGTTTTTATCTTATATTTTGGAAATGTACATCCAGTTTTGTTTTCCCTTTAAATTTTTTTGGGGGGGCCCAAGGGAGTGGGGCCCTAAGCTATAGCTTGTTTAGCTTATAGGTAAATCCTGCACTGACCCTGCTGATGAAGAGAGCCCAAAGGAGGAGAAAGGAAGGGGGAAAGGAGCTCTCAGCTCGAAGGCTGGAGCCTGCACTTCAGACAAGCTCATGGTGTCTATATTACAGAGGAAAGAGGTTTAGAAAGTGGTTATCATACTTCCCACTTTTACTGCAATATATTGTGCAAATATTGTCTTCCAGGTGACCTGTTTATTTCAAGTATGCAGTTGAATCTGGAGTCACCATTTAATAACATTTGGAGGCACAGGCCTTAAAACATGCTGTCTTTGAAATCTGCTTTAAAACTCAATCTCCAGCACTAGTCAGTGTAAGGTAAAGGTAAAGGTACCCCTGCCCGTACGGGCCAGTCGTGTCCGACTCTAGGGTTGTGCGCCCATCTCACTTAAGAGGCCGAGGGCCAGCGCTGTCCGGAGACACTTCCGGATCACGTGGCCAGTGTGACGAAGCTGCTCTGGCGAGCCAGCACCAGCGCAGCACACGGAAACGCCGTTTACCTTCCCGCTATAAAGTGGTACCTATTTATCTACTTGCACTTAGAGGTGCTTTTGAACTGCTAGGTGGGCAGGAGCTGGGACCGAAAGACTGGAGCTCACCCCGCCGCGGGCATTCGAACCGCCGACCATGCGATCTGCAAGCCCTAGGCACTGAGGTTTTACCCACAGCGCCACCCGCGTCCCCGTGTAAGGTAGTTACGCCAAAAACCGAATTGTAAAAGGTGATCTGGGATAGAGTGAGTAGTGTACTGGAAAGCAACTGTGGTCACACTGAGTCACACTTGAAGCTCAGTGGGTGACCTAAGACCAATCACTTTCTCTCGGCCTAACCTATATCACAGGGTTATGATTGCTATAAAATGGGGAGAGGGAATATGCTGCCTTGAGCTCCTTTGTGGAAAGGTGGGATATAAATGAAATAATGAACAAAGCACAACCATGCAGCATTTCAATTACAGACCTCTGTGTCACCACTGAGAATTTCACTGATGTAATCAAGTATAACTGTTTTCTTATGACCAATCACCAATCTCAGTCACTGTCCGTATTTCTGTGTGCTTGGGTTCACTTTTCCACACTTGAATAAACAGCTCTTACTCACAGTTCATTGTACACATGCCCTGAAGGGGTGGGAGAAAGGATAACTGTATGCCAGAGGCATGTCAACTTTTCTCTAAGAGTAAATGATACAGCTGTGTTATGCATTATGCCTTTTAAACTAGGGCTTTCTGGCACATGACATCACTTGCTAGGGAAAGCTGCTTGAAAGAGGATGCCAAGGAGGAGTAAATATAGGCTTGCATCCATAAACCTAACTCCTCTGAAAAGAGCAACATATGCCCACTGATCTATGGCAGCATACCTTGTCAGACACTGCAATGTAGGAACATGCAATGTCAAGAGATAACATGGAGATACTTACCAAACTATTTGGATTATGCACAAAAACACATTTGATTAAGGGGAGGATACAGTAGCAAATGCACCAGTATGGAAGGGAAGTTCCATAACTTTAGAATAAAATAACGAGTGAGAGAGAGAGGGTTCCTTGGAAGTAAGTTCAGGGCTTTTTTCAGCTGGAACTCGCTAGTACTGAGTTCCAGCCCCCTCTGAGCTGGATGCTATTGCCATTCTAAGACAATGAGGGAGGTGTTCATAGTGAGTTCTGACACCCCTTTTTCCAGAAAAATAGCACTGTGTAAGTCCCATTGATTTCAAATACTTTCAAGTATTTACCTACTTGCTTGCTTCCTATATTTATATCCTGTCCTTTTTTCCCCAAGGAGCTCAATGAATCATACATGGTTCTCTTCCCTCAATTTTGACTCCACAGCATCTCTGTGAGCAAGGTTAGCCTGAGAGACAGTGACTGGCCCAAGGTCACCCAGTGAGCTTCATTGCTGAGTAGGGATTTCAGTCCTGATCTCCCAGGTCCTAAGAACTATGCTGCTCTGGCTCTCTCAGTCAGTGTGCTGAGGACTGTAGTTTCTGTTTCCTTTCTCAAGATGCAAATGGAAACAAGGGTTACCCAAAGAGGATTGCCACCATATTTCAACCCAGAAATTCAGCGATGAAATTTGCAGCAGAATCAGGAGACAAAGCAGCAAGTGGCTTTCTCCACCTCACCACAATCACTCTAGGTCTTTTGATCCCTTTTCCACACTTCACTTGGAATAGTTAGGAGGATGGCAAATATCCCACACTGCATGAATGGGATGGACAGAAGGAAAGGGCTGATGGAAAGTAAGGGTAGATGAGAGAAGCAGCCCTACTTCCTCTTCTGATTCAGCAGGTATATAAAGGAGAAAGAGTTCTGGCTTGGATCCTGAAAATTCTAATCCTAATTGGAGGATGGGAAAGGCAAGATCTCTCCTTTCTATGGAGAATGTAACTGTGCAACCAAAGCCTTTGACAGGGTGGCCAGATATGAACAAGAACACAGCTTCTCTACCTTCCATTGTGTGAAAGAAATGTTGACATGAACAGCTTTTCTAAAGTATCCATGACAATTTCTCACCATTGCACTGCTGGAATAACCATTAAGTCCAGGATTCTATTGCATTTGATCCCTTTCTCCTATAGTGTGCTGGCCCAACTTCCTTCCTTTGCATTGCAACTTTGTTTGATGTGGCACTAAATCCAGTTTGTGGGGCTACAGCAGAACCAGATGTTGGTTTTGAACTGTTAGAAGCATCAGGATTAGGGTTCCATAGGAGAAGAGGTGCAAAGATAGCCAGTCACAGCTAAGGATTATGGCCAAATAGGTTAACAGTTCATATGGTGAAACCAGGTTCTATTGGAGATTCAAGGGACTGGGGTTTGGAGAAGGGAAATAAAAATATGGCAGCATCAGATGACACTAGGTAGGAGGGACAGAAATGGAACTTTAAATGCATAAGCATATTCCGTATATACTCAAGTATAAGCCAACCCGAATATAAGCCGAGGCACCTAATTTTATCACAAAAAAACTGGGAAAACTTATTAACTCGAGTATAAGCTGGTTCACCACACCACAAACCTGGTGGTGGTGGCAGCGGCGGAGGAAGAACAAGCAGCCCGAAATGGCTGCTTTTGGGCTGCTCGTTCCTCTGCCGCCGCCGACAGTGGCAAAGGCAGTGGAGGAGGTGGAAGAAGCAGCCCGAAAGGACCCTCACTCGGCTATAAGCCAAGGGGGGCTTTTTCAGCATAAAAAATGTGCTGAAAAAGTTGGCTTATACCCGAGTATATACGGTTATCTTTTGTCCACTTTCTAAGTGAAAGAATGATTTTATAATTTCCTGCCATCTGGTTAATACTGAAACAAATGCTTTTTTTGAGAACAAATTATGCCATTATAGTTAATTGTTGATAAAGTCAGAGTAGGGTCAGCCCTTATTAATAGTATTGCATTAGAAAGCACATTCATATTTTTGTTGGTCTGAAAACCTGACCCAATTTGCCTGGCATTTTGAAACGCCATTTTCATAATTTAATTGTGCTGTGCCCTTTGTCAGTCACAATCAATCCATGCTGTCTTTTACACACACATGATTAATATATATAGACACACACACACACACACACACACACACACGTCTATATAAATACCATATTTTTCCGTGTATAAGACTAAGGTTTTCTCCTAAAATATAATGTCAAAAATTAGGGGGCATCTTATACATGGGGGCATCTTATAGATGGAAAAATACGGTATATAGACAATTGCAGGGCCTGGAGATTGTCAAGCCGTATGCCCATAGCAGTGACCAGAGAAGGAATGACTGCTAGGAGGAGAGCAAAGAGAAGAAACGTCTTGGTGCATCTGCAACAGCATAACTGGACTCCTTCATCTGCCTCAGCTGCAACAAACCACGACTCTCCTGTATTGATCTCTGCAGGCACTGTAACCTTCCAATAGTTTTATTTCACTCGCAAAGGCACATTCCTCCATTGTCTCCCAAGACAGACGGATGCCAACAACATATATTTAAATAAACCCCATGTGTCCATTATTATTTTTCTGACTTTGGCGTTTAGGGAGTAGAATATTTGGGTGTCTGCTATTTTAGAAGCTGTTATTAAAATTATCTTTCCAGTTTTATCACTGCAGATGCTCTTGGCAGCTGCAGAAAATTGATTTTGTTTGCTGCTGACAAACAAATGAGGCAACTGGGCATGGAGTGCATGCTTTGCAGAGAGAGACATCTGATGGGTCTGCACATTGAACATCATGGTTTCAGTGAGGTTTGGGGACCAATGATCACCTCCAAAGCAAATATATTTGCCTGATATTCCTTTTTGCATAACTTGTTTTCATGGCTACCATTGACATATATACCCACTCTAGGCCAAAACATTTTCTGCTTGGCACATGGACTTCTTGGTTCACAGAATCATAGAATCTTAGAGTTGGAAAGGACCCAATGCCTTGCAATGCAGTAATCTCAGCTAAAGCATCCATGACAGATGGCCATCCAACCATGGTTCACTTAAATGTTAGGTACAGGTCAGGTTTGAACAGGCTTGGTGTGAACTGGACAGTTATTGTAGGCAAAGGCACTCCATATAAACTGGCCACCCAAATGGCCTCACAAAGGAAGCCAATTTTATAGTTAATATGAGCCCTCTTCACATATTATATGCCCTGTCCCCAAATATATGAAGAGCATAGGCTTCCACATCATTTGGAATGGAGTTGGACAGATGAGTGAAAATATAATAATGCAATATAATACTGTATGATATGATACTATACGATTAAGCTCTGAGCAAGGGCTTTCCTGTGGGCTTATTTTTCTGTCCGGCCTTACTCCTTCATCAGTTGGCTCTGTAGGGATTACCTGGTGGCAGCAACATAGTGTGTAGAAGTACTATGAGCAGTGCCGGGCACCTGGGTCAAGCTGCCATTTTAATTTCCCACAGTATCTCTGACATTGCATTGCTCCAGGGAATGAGAAGCCTATTGCATATGTTCATCCTTCTGATGGTGGGAATATTTACAGAGTAGGGCCTCAACTGTTGATCAACTAGTCCATCTAAAGTGTACAGTATGGAAGACAAGGGAGCTGAATGTGGTGTGTGTGTGTGTGTGTGTGTGTGTATTTTGCAGGTGAATGCCTTGACCCTAGAGATTTTTTATTTGCTCACCACTGGTACATGGCCCTCGGTCATTTTCTGCTGAGGAAATGTGGCCCTTGGGTGAAGAAACATTCTAGAACATCTGAACTATGCATTTGGTTCACACATGTATTTGGTTCACATCACTGATACGTGTGAATGAGTTATCACAGATCACCCAATTTCACAGCCATGCTTCAGACATTACTCATATGAAGTTGCATAGATCCCCTGCCACCCTCACATTTGTATGAACATCTTATATGGTTTCTACATGTGAAGGCTCCTTTGGGTCTCTGAATCTGGGACTCAGAAAAGCCTTTATGCCTAGAGGTCTCTCCACCTTGGATATAAATAGAATTGTACAGATGAGTCTGGGAGGAGCCATAGGTCTTTGGTAGTCATTTCTACTGCCCCTTCTTACAGCATCACATGCAGGAAGTTACAGATGCAATGCTTTTCACTGGGATCAATTCACACATTTTGATGAGAGGCATAAGTTGCACAGTATTAAAATAATGTACATGAATGTGGAACTCTGCCTAAATATGCTGGAGTTTGAGCATCCCAAATAAGAAGCATTTGTTAAATTCTATTGAAATATCCTTTTTAAATAATGGGATATATGCCCATCCTACTCTAGAGCATGCCAGATAACTTTGCTTCACACTGGATATTGGTTTTTTTCCCATTTATGAATGATTTCTCATTGACTGGAACCTCAACATTTCATTTCACCGGTAAATCGCAAATTGCCTTGCAAACATATTGTTAACACGCACACTTGACACGGTGGGGCTAAACACATTATGCAGAACTAACCACAATAAAATACAAGGGAAGAAGAGCAAAACAAAACAAGAGACTTGACCCACTTTTCAGCAGAAAATACCGTCTCTGCTAATTATGAGAATTTGTAAAGGCCTTGAGATCCACGTACCTGAACTAAGCCCAAGTGTGTGATTCTCTGAGAAAAGATCTAGAAGCACGAAACTGGCTTTGGGAAGCTTAGCTATGTTCTCTGGAGTATTGTGTCCATTTTCAATTTCAGTGGGCTGTGTAATTATCCCACAGAACTAGGGAAATTACCACAGCACAGGCAGTACCTCAGTGCAGAAAAACAGCAGGAAACAGAGACTTCCATTGCTCAGTCTATTTCCTTGTTCTTTTTCTTTTCACAACCAGGGTTGGCTGTACCATTAGGTAAAGCTTCAGAATGGGGATGGAGAAGCCATCTTGTTCTTCACCTCAGGCAGCAAAATATTTCAGTCCTGTTCATGAGTAGGGATGCTGGGAAGCTTTCATATTAGAGAAGATGCTAGTTCTGTCTCCATGTCACCAGAGGGACAACCCTCCACAAGCAACCAGCTACACAGTACACAAGGGAGGTGGGAAAATCTGATAGGCATCTCAGGTGCCACTGACTGGTACCTTCCATTCCAAATAGCAGCTGAGGGGGCCACCTGTGTGTGATGATTTCATTCCCGCAGGCGTTCTGCAACAGCAATGCATGCGTACAATGTGAAGTGGTTCCACGGCTAAATCTAAATGGCCCTCTTCTTTATGCTCATTTGGAGGTGGCAAAATGGGTGGAATCGGAGTTGGAAGGGTCATCTAGTCCAACCCTCTGCAAATGGAAGAATAGCCGTTGCAATGCAGGAATAAAAAGCAAAATGTCGAGGAAGGGCACTCTTGCCACCTTTGAGGGGGGAACCATGCTCTGACACTGAGGGGAGAAATTTTCACAAGGGCAGTCAGGCTCCTTTAAAAAAAGGGGGGTGAGACTAAGTTAGTCCTTCTGCATATGTTTGAAATGGAGTCAAATGGAGTCTGCTGAAACCCGAATGCTGTTTGTGTGAGGCGTACTTTCCTTACACAGTATTACTCGCATTGCTCCCTGAAGCCACGCAAAAATCCTTCCCCTCAGCATCACCGTCAGGCTGAAAGGTAGGAAAGGATATTTGATTTCTCAGGATAAATGTAAAAGAAACACCTGTGTTTTTGTTTCTTTGTGGATTCCTACTTGCTTTTTGACTGAGGTCTTTAAACAGGCTGACAAAATTTATAAACGGTTGAAATTTTAATGTTGAAAACCTTGAAATCATTAGCTGTGTGGGCATGTGGTGGTTTTGAAGTATCCTTAAATGTTTTTAAATGTTCTGGATATTTTTAGTTGTTTTAAAGATATATTTTTAAAAGTTATTTTTACTTTTAATTGCGCAGTTTGGTTACCTGTTTGACACCCTGGGCTCATTTGGGAGGAACAGTGGCTTATACATTTAATAAATGGAATAAATAATAATTTAATGCCATACACCGAAAAGAAAACCAGTAATCTGGAAGAGGAAACTGATACTGTCTTTGTGTACCTCTGTCTCTCTTCTTGATTCCTTCCCTTCCCACAGTAGTTACCCACTCTGTATATTGTACAGCAGACATCAAATATTACTTTTATGTGCTAAAAGTATTAGTTGACTTTAATGTACAAAAATCTTGTGTGAAAGTGTTCCTTGTGCTGCAAAATTAAAAATTTCAGCTGGTGCCTGTTAGCTGGATTCAACCATTTTACCTCACATTTTGCCGCAGAAAGCTATATTCTTATAGAGCCAGTGTGGTGTATGGTTAGTGTCAGACCAAGACTTGGGAGACCAGGGTTTAATTCCCACAAGCTTACAGGGCGACCTTGGGCAAGTCTCCCATCCAAGTACTAACCAGGCCTGACCCTGCTTAGCTTCCGAGATCAGACGAGATCGGGCGTGTTCAGGGTAGTATGGCCATAGACTGACCTTGGGCAAGTCATTGCCTCTCAGTCTAGCCCTACCTCACAGGGCTGTTGTGGGGATGACATGAGGAGAGGGAGAACCATGTTTGCCACCTTGAGCTCCTTGGAGACAAAAGTGGGATATAAATGCAGTAAATAATAAACAAATATAATAATAACTAAGATGGATGATCTGATGAGTATTTATGGGTTGCCCAGATTCTCATATTTTGATTTGTGGTGGTTTTTGCCAGGATGGGGGCTGGTTTTGTAAGGGAGCATTGATTAGGGGAAGACTCAAGAAAGACCCTCCAAGAAGAACCTTGTTGTAAAATAAATTAAGGTGGTCAAATGTTGCATTTCATTATATATAAACATCAGTTAGTACACCTAACTGAAAGTCCTCTAGCTTCCGTGTGTACAGTGGTACTTAATTCGTTTTGGAGGTCAGTACTTAACCTGAAACTGTTCTTAACCTGAAGCACCACTTTAGCTGATGGGGCCTCCTGCTGCTGCTGCGCTGCCGGAACACGATTTCTGTTCTCATCCTGAAGCAAAGTTCTTAACCCGAGGTACTATTTCTGGGTTAGTGGAGTCTGTAACCTGAAGCATATGTAAGCTGAAGCATATGTAACCCGAGGTACCACTGTATAGGCCTAATCTATCAGGGAATAACTGACCCCGTGAAGTTATGATCTGTTTAGTAACTGCAGTACCTGTTTAGACAAATCTGCAGTACCCGTCATGAACGGGGAGGGTGGGGTACAAATAAAATTATTATTATTATTATTATTATTATTATTATTATTATTATTATTATTATTATTATTTTATTATTCCAAAGCAGCCTTTCTACTGCAAAGCATGCTCAGGGCAGCACACCACTTTAAAAAGTTTATATAATTTGCTAACAGTTGCAAGGCATGGCAAGTTTTAATTATAAACAACAGGCTAATGAAAATATAACATTGTTAATAAAAAACAATAAAATTGAACCATCTACTGATCATTTATAATAAGGTCTAACAGTAAAAACAGAAGAATCCCCTAAAACAGCAAAAATAATGCATCTCCAGAACTAAATCTTGACTTCAGCAACAATTTCTAAATGATGATCTCTAGACTCTAAATATCCTCAACAGTAGCAGCCTTTGCAGTGGGAGTCAATCAAGGCCCTGTCCTCCCAGGCCAGATGGAAAGAGGCCAAACCAAGCAAGGAGCAGGTTTTGCAGGGCTCACAGCAAGTTGGGTCAGCAGAAATCCCAGGCCATCCTACTGCATCTTATTGTGAAAGTCCTAGCTTCTCCCTAAAATCAAAGGGCCACTTTGCGTGTACATTTGCCAATGTCTTCCCAGCGGTCTGTGCTATATTGCTCGCATCTCTCTGCGTATAAAAATACCTGAAAAACAGACTGCATGGTTAAAAGGCCTTACATACACTAAGACCCTTGTGGGAGCAATGATGAAAACAGAAACAGTCACTTTCATAAAAAGGGGGGGGGTGTCTAATCTGGGAGGCGCCAATGGGTTGCCTGCCAGATAGTGCTGGACTACAGCTCCCATCATCCCTGCTAATTAGCCAGGCTGGCTGGGGCTGGTGGGAATTGGAGTCCAACAACAGCAGAAGGTTACCAGGTTGGCTACTACTGGTCTAACCTTTGGCCTAACAATTTTATTTGAAAGTGTATTTCATGTAATCTTTTATGAGTCTCTTTGACAGCTCCTCAGAGCTATAACCTGGGAAATAAGTATCTGGAATAAATAAATAAAGAAGAATACCCTCCACTTTTTATCCAATTCTCAGTGTTACAAGTTACAAATAAAAGTAAGCATAATGTTCTAACCCAGTGGCAAATTCTATTCTTGTTAAAATAGTGCTATTGTCCTATATTCTCCACCACTGGTTACCAAGTTCTGTAGACAGTCATTTCAGATTAACCAGGCTCTTTACTACACTGTTGCTCTGACATAAATAACATCATCGAGCTTTGGAAATTTATTTTTCCTATTATATTTCCACAACTTCAAGCATTATACTTCATTACATTCCATTACTTCTGCCAGTCAGTGTGTCATTTGTTGAGGCACAGCGGGTGGGAAGAGAGAAGAAATATCTTTGAAATGCTATGTGCAAGCTTCATTATATATACCAAGGTCAGGTAAATAATAACAAAAATTGCTACATGGAAGAGCCTTCATTTGTGCTCTCTGAAGAGCTTGTTATCTTTCTCTGTGCATATGAACCACATCATTTACATATTGCTGCACTGTTTGGTGGGACATATTTTACTGCATTGTTACTGTGTCTAGTCACTGCTGGTATCCATCATTCATTTAATTTGCTGCATTAAATATGGAGGTTTGTAATGAAAGCATCGTGTTCTGCAATGTTATTACATTTTTAACCTGGAATGGGATCTACTGTTAACAGCACAAGCCTGGAGCTGCAGAGCAGGGACAACAAAATGCTCTCCCTTCCCTGATTACTCATTTGACTCATGGCCTTACATAGATTACTTCAAATTATTGTTGACCTGTTAATCTTCTGTCTGGAACTGGGATGAATTCTATGTTCATTATGGGGTGGAGCTCTAAACTAGAAGAACTAGGCCTACATAGGCCAGAAATCAAATTCTCTAAAATACACCAGCCCCAAGTGCCTAAGGTACAAGTAGAAATCCAGAAAAAGTCTGGGATTTCAGTCAGCAAAGTAGTCCCCAACATTTCCCCAAGGACAAAATAAAAAAATTCCTTCCAGTAGCACCTTAAAGACCAACTAAGTTAGTTCTTGGTATGAGCTTTCGTGTGCATGCACACGTCTTCAGATACCAGATCTGAAGAAGTGTGCATGCACACGAAAGCTCATACCAAGAACTAACTTAGTTGGTCTTTAAGGTGCTACTGGAAGGAATTTTTTTATTTTGACTATGGCAGACCAACACGGCTACCTATCTGGAGTTCAAGATGGCATACACACTCCTGCCCCCCTCTACTTTTCCTTACAACAATTATAAATGCTGTAACCAAATAATAAATAAATTTACACATTGGAAGGCCCACATTTGGATGGATATGTGAAATAAAGCTGGGTCCCTCTTCACACATGCTCACATACTCCACTCTCTTCAAGTATTAGGTCTTGTGTGTCTTTGGAACACCATTCAATGTTATGTAGGATCACCTCTGATCCCCTGCCTTTTGTATTATTTTTACTGCCTTTCCCTTCCAGATTTGCTCAGATGTTCATCACTGATAGTAGTAATATTTATCAACTTGAGCTTATTCTTATTTTGTTCTGTGAACTGCCCTGAGACCTCTGGGTATAGGGTGGTATATGAATTCAATAAAATACAATAAAATAAAAATAAATAGTGCAGTGATGCAGCTTCGCATAGAAGGAGAATATGTACAGATGTATCTGAAGCATAAAGCAAGTTTCTTCCTTACTGTTTGAGTGAACTTCTCATTCAGAGTTAAGGAACAGAATGTATTTTGGGGAAGTTGGCACTCAGCATGCTTGCCATCTTTTTGAGGGAGGTTGATACTAAGTAAATCTGGAACAGGATGGAGTGAACTTTCAATGAGGTAGAGGACTCCAAGTGGCCATATCTTCTGGGAGCCAAGGATGATCATATAACACTGTGCTGCTGGAAAATGTAGGAAACTCTGGCGATGTGTTAGAATCAGGAAGGCAGAAAACGAATGATTTCCCAAGCAAACTGTAAGCTCACAGTTTTACCCTTGCAACCTCCTCTAGCAGCTTAACTAGGCAGATTACTTCTTCAAAAAATTACCATAAACAGGCTTTTAGAAGATTTATCTGTCAAAGGGATACAAGGGCACTTGTATCCTTAACTGCTATCACAACCCTTGACACCAGAATCTTTCTCTCCCCTTCTCTCTAGTTTCACGACATTTTTACAAATATGTGCCCACAGAGAAACTTATAACATACACCAGGATGGTGTAGATAGCATGGTACCGTCCAGATGTTATTGGGTTCCAGCTCCCATCGGTCCTGGCCAGCATAACCAATGATCAGAGATAATGGGAGCTGCAATATAACAACATCTGTAGGACATCATTTTGGAGATCCCTGCTTTATCCAATTTCTAATAGGTCCTCACTTCTAAATATATTTTCCTCTTCAGGTTTCTATTTTGTTACTTGCCCAAGATGTGTAATTATCAGGAAATTGCTCCACCTTTAGATATATTTTTATTCTTACCAAAAGAGAGTCATAGAGAAATTGTGGTAAAACCATGAAATATCACCAAGTATGTATCTGGAGAATAATTGGCCTGGAGTTCCCTCACCTCCCCAATTTTAGATAAAATAAAATTTGAAAGTGTTCTCAGAAGGGCTGGCATTTTTTGTGTGTGGAGGGGATAAGGAAGAGTTTCTAAAATGGAAGCAACTTTTTCAGGGGAAGGAGATATTAAATGCATGAATCTCTCCTGAAAAATCCATTCAGACTTTGCCTACAGTCATTAATATATTCATGTATTTTTCTATATGTACCGTGGTACCTTGGGTTAAGAACTCAATTCATTGTGGAGGTCCGTTCTTAACCTGAAGCTGTTCTTAACCTGAAGCACCACTTTAGCTAATGGGGCCTCCTCCTGCTGTCGCACCGCCAGAGCACGATTTCTGTTCTCATCCTGAAGCAAAGTTCTTAACCCGAGGTACTATTTCTGGGTTAGCAGAGTCTGTAACCTGAAGCATCTGTAACCTGAAGCGTATGTAACCTGAGGTACCACTGTACAGTGGTGCCTCGCAAGACGAAATTAATCCGTTCCACGAGTCTCTTCGTCTTGCGGTTTTTTCGTCTTGCGAAGCACGGCTATTAGCGGCTTAGCGTCTTAGCGGCTATTAACAGCTTAGCAGCTTAGCGGCTTTAAGAAAAAGGAAACAAACTCGCAAGAACTTGCAAGACGTTTCGTCTTGCGGAGCAAGCCCATAGGGAAATTCGTCTTGCGGAACGACTCAAAAAACGGAAAACTCTTTCGTCTTGCGCGTTTTTCGTCTGCGAGGCATTCGTCTTGCGAGGTACCACTGTATCTCTATAGAAAAAAGGTGCATTATCAGATTTGGGGCATAAACTGAGGCTGTGTGAGAGAGAGAAAAAAAGAAACAGTGTATTTCTGGATCTTGGTTGTGTGTGTGAGGTGTTGAATGGTTAAATATTTGCTACACTGAACCATCACAAAAATATCACACTTTCACTGTTTCAAAAGGCTTCTGACAGAGACTCTTTCTTTTTACATACACTTCAGAAGTCAAGTACAAGCCTTTGCTTAAGAGAACTTCCATGCTGTGCCGATGTCCTAGCTGCAGGTCAGCATAACACAAGTGATAAAGGGATATAGGAGTACTTATACGGGTTCTTAAAGGATTGTGGCTTTAAATAGGTTCCCAACTCTGGAATTAATGCAGAATACTCAGATAAAAGGTTGTCTACGATAGCTTCAATTCAAAGTCCATATGAATAAACTGATAGTGTGAAGATAAAACGCCTTCCCAAGGAAAATTTGTGGTGCTGAGTAAGCAACAACAACAACAACAAGTCACTGACAATTAACAACCGATGGGTGAGATTCCTTCTTCTGTTTAGACCTCCTTGTTTTACTATACTACAACTATATTGTAGCTGTGCTCCGAGCCCCAAAACCCATCCCCCATGGAAATAAAGACACAGTAGAGACAGAATTTAGTTGAAAGGTTAATGGGCAAATTTTGGCCACAACTTTATTAAATACACAAGTGTGACTGGTATTGGCTTAGGCATTGGTATCAAAACTATAACTGGCTCCTGCCCACCCTGCAGGAAGCCTGGAAGGGTAAACAACCAGCAGTGGGTGCTCCATCAATGTATATTGACTGGTGTTCACCCCTGGGGTTCCCGGGGGTCCTGGCATGTCCCTAGCCCCTCCCTGCTCGAAGCAAGAGAGGGTCCCCATGTTGCGCTGCTGAATAAATACCCCCAACCTTGCCATGCTGCCGATTGGCTAAAAGCCAGTGGCATAACTGTTGCACCACCGGCTGGAGCGGGGCAAGCCCCACCCACAAGCCGATTGGGGAAGAGTTCCAGGGCCGTGCACAACGTGGACCCTCTGTTAAGAGGATCCAACTTACATTATTCTGGAATTGCAGTTAAGAGTTCTGTGAACATGTAGGGAGCAGTGGGGATGAACATGGCAGCTTCTCCCTCCCTCTGACGTGCCTCTCCAGTCACACTTTAACTGATGGAGGGGAAAGGTAAAGTCGGGAATCTTCTGCACTGATTTTCTAGGGCTCTAAAACAGTTGAAGAGCTACCACGAGTACAGCAGGTTCCTTGCTTCAGAAACTGGCTCCCATAATAGACTGGCTCAAAATTAGACAAAACAGTAGGTGGTTCACTGTACATCATATTGGTCATAGGATGTTTTTTACACAATTTGTTTTGGATAGTCACCAGTATCACCACAGATGGTTTCATTATGCTAGCTCTGTTTTTATTAACACACTAGAGAGTACAAAGAGTATTGCAAGGGAACTGCCAGCCAGGATAATTAGATATCTTAGTGGATAAGCCTGTTGAATATTATGTGCTGACTTTCATTAATCACTGGTACACACTAAGCATATCTATTATCTTATTTAGTCCTTTTGCTACCTGTAACTTTCTTTTATGTCCCCATCTCTATCACAAAGAGACTCTTCAAACCACTGACACATTGTCTTGCCCCATTGGCACATGTCAATGGTGCATTGGCACATGTCAAATGGCGCACATGGCGCATTTAGACAAGAAAGATACATTTAACTCACATATTTTTTCATATGATAACTCAATAGCTAGGGGTGATTATAATTGTTTAGAGACCCTTTAGCTAATACCTTCATATATAAACACTGGGCAACATTTCTGTTTTGTGGATATAAGTGGGACTTTATATAAAAACATAATTATCTCATGTGAACCACAAATATAAATTGTAGAAGGTATGTTTTAATAGGGTTAAGAAAAATGGCCACAAGCATAGTTCATAATGACATTTTGAACTCTTTAAATAGGACAGTCTGCATTAGCCTAATTGAATTCTAAGGGGAAAAAATAGTTAATTGATATTTGTGTGCTGTGCTGAAGCCATTCTACTTACATTTGACATGTCATTCTGGGTTGTCATGGTTGTAAATTATGTGTGAATAGAACAAATAATGAGTTTGGGTAATGCTAATCCAGAGGTCAACCCAATTTATTACTGGTTTGTCATAATGCAAGAGCTTTTAACATTTTTGCAAATGTGGTAATAAACCCCCTTCCACAGAAGAGCAAACTTCATTAGTTACTTACCAATCTTGTTGTGAAAAGCACAATCAAAGACACACATTGTGGAAAACAGCATTGTTAGCTTTTAACAATAGCTTTTAGTACGATAATTACAAATTAGCAGTTAGTGTATTGTTTTCTCTTGTTTGTGTAGGAGCTTGCTACAAGGTGAGGTAATGAAAAATAAAACTTTATTTCCAGTGAGTCCTGCACAGAGTTAGTAACTAAGTCCTCTATCTGGAGCACAACTCACTGCTCTCCAGAAGCTGACCTCCTGGATCATAGCTACTTCTCTTAAAGGGGCCACTTGCCAGATGTTTAGTTGATAATGCATAAGGTATAGTGGGTAATAAATATATTGCAGTCACTTTAAAAGCTCATGCCAAACAATTTTTTGCAATGCCTCTACAATATTTTAGAGAAGTTGAGATACCATTTTACATGAGTACGCAACCTAAACTAAACCTACAGCATCATCATGCCGCTGTTCTAGTGCATACTGTACTGTTTGTAAGCATTCAAATTTACAGTGTACTCTTCAGGTCTCTCTATCCAGCCCTCTGAACTCTGCTTAGGCCACAACTCACATTGGTCCTGCTCAGCACCCTCTGCAGGTGCTTTTGCCTGGCTGGGACGTGTCCTTGTGATAATACTGCTTGCTTGCTTGCTTGCTTGCTTGCTTGCTTGCTTGGATGGAGGGATGGAGAGTTTTGTGTGTATAGAAAATATATGGTGTGTGGTGGAATGTAACCTACTGTACAGAGGTAAGAATCACACTTATTCCTGTGCCTGCTTTTGATTCTGGCCTTCGCCTGAGCAGTCTGGGGATGGGTAGGAAAAAAAATACAGAGCTGTGGGGTTTTCTTTTTTACAACCATCAGTACAGACCAATTGAGTGTCACGCTCACTCTTTCAGTGTAGCACAAGACAGAGATTTACTGTGGAATGATGTTCATGATAAAATACAGCTTGCAAACTGAAGCTGACATGATATTCATGAGTAACAACTTAAGAAATAAAACGAGTAAGGCACTGAACCACACCAGGAAAAAAAATGCCTAGATTTTAGGGAGAGTTTTCTAGTTGTTTGGAATAACCTGCATTGGCTGTCAAACACATCCCAAGAAACAGTTTAACGCCACCTTCTTCCTCTGCGAGAAAGGCTTATTTTGAAGAAGGAAACCCCAGGTGGTAAATCGGGTAGCTGAAAAATTAAGTTTTCCCTAAGCGCAGTCTCAAAACTTGAATTTCATCCCAATGGAGTAACTGGCTAATATGTCAGTAAATGGCACATTGGCCTTCTCTGCCCCCCCTTTAATGTGATTACCAGGCATTCTCTATCAATTGATTTGAACCTGTCTGTTCTGTAAAATTACACACAACTCATCCAGAAAAAAAATTCTTATTGGTGTGCCTGTGCTTGAGAACAGATTCTGAACAGTGATTCTGATGGTTGTCAGAAGCAAATGAATAAGAGTCATTAGACAAAGTGCCATACAGGTCCTTTAAAAATATTATATAACTGATGCAGACCCTTTCATTTTAGAACCCAGATAGCAGGTCATCATTCTTTCCAATCTTCTCAAGACTTATTGTCATAATTCTGTAAGGCTCTACTATTAGGTGATGCTTGGTACTTTTTCATCAAAATATAGTACTCAGATCAGGGAGAGTGTGATCCAGTTGCCAAGGATGATGGGAGTTCATAGAATCATAGAACTGTAGAGTTGGAAAGGACCATGTAGTCCAAACCACTGCAGTGTAGGAACCTTTTGCCGAATGTGGGGATGGGATTGAACCCATGACTGAAATTAAGAGTCTCATCTTCTGCTGACTGAGCTATGCTGGAGGGCTATCAACGTGTCAAGGGCCATTGTTCATTTTTTTCTGGGTTAGAGTATTGGTGTAGGACTGAAAAGAAGGTTCAAGATCCCAACCTGCAGTCACTCTTTTTCAGCCATACTTAACTCACAAAGTTGTGAAGATAAATTGGTGGGAAGGGACAGAGTTATGTATTCTACTCTGAACTGCTTGGTGGAAGATTGGAATGCAATTACAATAGCAAGAAGGACCTGAAACCCATTATCCTGAAGAAGAAAAGAAGCACCCAAAATCCAATGCATTGCTTTACTCTGGCTATATAGATGACATCTATTGTTTTGAAACATTCCATTTCTTTGAAGGCTGAATATTGACCTACCAGTATTTAGTGGAAGTACTAAGAATCCAGTCTCCTTTGCCCAGATAATCATATGGGACAAGACCTCCATGGATTTCAATGTAGGCACTGAACATTTATTTCACCAACCCCAATTATCCAAATCCGATTGGCTGGAATACTGTTGGCTCCAGATTGCAGGAACTGGACATGTTTAGCCTGGAGGAAAGGAAAGGAAAGGGTGGTGGTAGAGGAGAAAAAATGCTGACAGTTTTTAAATATTTAAAAGACAGGGAAAGAGATGGAACAGCTGCTCATCCTATCCACTGAGGACAGAGCATGAAAACAAAGGGTTTAAACTACTGGAACAGAAACTGTTGTTAAGTATTAGGGAACTCTTCTCTCTAAGAGTAATTCAGCAGTACAATAAGTTCCTTTGGGAAATGGCACCAACAATATCTGAAGAACTCTAAGCGAGACAAGTGGAGCCTGTGTACACTGTCCCATGTACACCATTCTGTATAGCTACCACAGCATGTAGTGATGCCTGACCTAGAAGGTCTTGATTGACATTGCCATGACTAGCATTATTCTTCACTGAGGATGATGTAGTCTTAGTCCTTTTCTCATATAGGAAAAGGAAGCTCCGATGCTTATGCCATGGGCAAGGTTTTGGGGCTCTAATGCAAGCAATAGGGTAACATGGGAAGCTTTACCAAGTCAGACCATTAGTATTGTGTATTTTACACTGACTGGCAGTAGTTCTTCTGGGTTTCAGGCAGGGGTCTCTCCTAGCCTTGTTTAGAGGTTGAAGGTAGGATCTCCTACATGCAAAAAAAGATGCTTTAAAGAGATGTGGTTTAAGGGAGGTCAGTGATGGTGAACACTCAAAGGTGATGTAATTCAGAAACCAAACAGGAGCATTCATTTTTTAAATTTTGTTTTGCGGGAGCAGCAAAGTTATCTTGCACGATATTCCGAATGCTGTGAACATTTTTGCGGCACTGCAGTTTACAAAACACACCACTCTCTCATGCTAGAGACTGCCCATCTTGGTCTTCTTCATCCTCAAAGGGTGAACTTTGCACTTCAGTCATTTGTCATTCAATCTAGCTTGGCAATATGTTCTGTAGGACAGTAACTTGGTAGATTCCAAACTGCTGCAGCAAGCTGTTGTTTTCAGGCTGTTGGTGAAAAATCGTTTGTATTTCCTTTTCTACCCGAAATCTGCATTTCCTATCAAATGTGCATGCTTTGTTTGTTTGTTTGTTTACTGCAAAAACATTGCCCAGTTCTAGGACAGGTCATCTGCCATTCTTCCTAGTTACTAATGATCTAAATCCTGCCTGTGGAAAAAAACAGATTTACAGCACTGAAACTTTCAGTCATATTTTAAAAGAGTGAATTTTGTCTCTCATGGTAATTTTTAAATGTATAATTCATACAATTTAAGTCACATAATAGGTGCTGTACAGACAGTCTCCTCCTCAGTTGCACTGATGGCATGTGAAGTTCAAAGGAAATGAGACTAAAGGGAAGAAAATCTGTGAAAGGATCTCCTTACAGTCATCCCTTCAGAGCACAGGGAGTGTGTAAGCCCTCTTCTGCACGTGTTAGGGTTGGGAGAAAAAATTGATTCACTTTGCATTTCAAAGTGAACCTGCTGACCAGTTCTTTTCACCATTGTGTCTAGGAATCTGCACTGTTATCGTCATGTCCACACCACAAGAGCAGAGACCTAGGAAATATAGTTTTGTCAAGAGACTAGGGATCTCTAACGAAGAATGCTCAGCATTGCACAGAACTTCTGGGGTTCTTGGTGAAAGCCTTTATCACTTAAACTGTGCAGTGTACTGTACTACTGACAAGGTCCCTCCCAGACTATACACAGCTTGAATAATTATTATCTGCTAATATGGCCTACAACAATGTAGTGGTTTCATAAACCCATTATTCCTACACACCTTTCCTTGCAGAAGTATAGGAGCAGATAAGGTCATAAATGGAGAATCTATTATGGTGGAACTGCCAGATCCTGTTCTGAGCTCTGGTGGTCTTGTGCTAGGCAACCTGGAAGGTGGTGTGTTTGTTTGGGTGTGTGCGTGCATTTGTGGCTTGAACAAAAAGAAGTAAGACAGTTCCAGTCATGGTACACTTTTCCTACCATGCAGCAGGCATGTCAAGACAATGGGAGTGTTTTGGATCTAGCAGATCCATAGTCTTCCCTGTTCCTCCATGACACCCTGCTAAAATGCCCTCCTTTTGTCCCCTGTGTTGTCTGAGCAGTAAGGAGCAACAGTGGTGGTGCTCTCAAAGGTATCTAGGAGGATGCTTCCATGAGGCACTTTCCACCTCCAGGCAGGAAGATCTGCAAAATGTGTCCACTGGGATGCCCTGACAGTGACCATAGGAGAGCACTCAGAAAGAACAATTTCTAGGCAAATCCCCACTTATCTCTACTGTCCTGCAAAGAAGTCATGACACTAGCCCAACTTCATTAACCCTGGCTATTTTGCTTCATCTTACCCATCCACAAATACCACAGACCTTTGTCTTAGCTAGTCCCACCAGAATTAAACAGATCTGAATAACTACACCCTTTCACTCCTGATTAAGCACAAGCTAAATATATAATGTCGCCTTTCACCCACACAACTAATCTTTTAGATCTATGTGTGCAGTGAATTATTTCACTTTGACTTTTAATTTCCATTTTGGGCATGGGATGGTTGTTGGGGCTAGAGCCATCTCCCTGTTTGCATAGAGATTTCAATGTACGTAGCAATTTCTGTATCTCCACAGTGCAGTTTTTGAATTTTAAAATTCACAAGAGCTCCAATTTATTGAGATACAACTCGCCAAAGAATTTCCAGAGTCCAGTAAAATTTAACCATCTGTGTGATTCTTGCTCTTCATCCAGTGTTGGGACTGTTCTCCTCAGTCTTTATATGTGTGAAGCTTTGGCAGAGAACATGTCGTCTGTGCAGCAGATGTGCTGAAGAATTAAATTACTGAATCCTGCTATTCATAATTAACTCTACAAAGATGTTTTAGGTCATACTGAGGGACTTGTCAGTTTAATCTGGAGACCTCCCAGATATGTTTGGTGTAATCATATTAATCTGTCACCAAATTTGGCACTGTCATATCTAGAAGATTTTAAAAACCACATGTTGGTTGTATTAGATGGGTTGATGTAGACGCAGCTGGCTCAGTCTCTTAACTACAGTTAAAAATTGGAAACAGCCTGGGGGGATTGTGTTCTCTTTCCCTGTGTCCCTTTTTGCTGAAAAAAATGTATTTATTTTTTATTATATATATATTATTATAGCACTGCTCAATCATCCCCCGAGGGCAGTATACGTGTGTGTGTGTGTGTGTGTGTGTGTGAATATTTTTAAAGAAAAGAAGATATAAATAAAATGATAAAACAAACTACAAGGGCAACAAGACCTAAATAATAATCAGGCAAGAATAAAACAGTAAAGGATGTAAAAAGCTTGGGGAAATTAAAAAAAGGGAGTAGGGAAGAACTGTGTTGCAGGAGCTGATCTGTCCTTAATAATAATAATAATAAATTTTATTTATATCCCGCCCTCCCCAGCCGAAGCTGGGCTCAGGGCGGCTAACAACAATCAAAATAGTTTAACATTCTAAAACATTCATTATAAAATTAATTAAATCAAATTAAAATCAAATTAAAGGCAACCATCAAGCAAAGTTTTGTGCAGATTGCCAGAGGAGGGGGTCAGGCTGCGCCCTGACAAAAGGCCTGGTGGAACAGCTCTGTCTTGCAGGCCCTGCGGAAGGATGTCAGGTCCTTGTGGCCTGGACACTCTCCAGTTCTGCTCCTGGATCTGAACCTGTGGGGAATAATAAATCTAGGGAGGGAAAGACAGCTAGACTGACACTGATGAGTGAGGAGGGTAACACCATCAAGCCCTCTTTTAAAAATGCTGTAGATAAATAAATGGTGTACCATTACTTAGAAGAACTTCTGTTAGTCTTAAACTTCACCTTAGATGGCAGGAAAAACTTGCAGAAGGGCCTACTTTGTAGAACTTAATGTATTGGCAGCTACTGTGGAGATAGGGCCAGAGTCTTATTAAGGACCACCTCCCATAGCCAAGGGCAAGGGCTACATTGCACCTATAGGCTTATCAGTCCATGGCTTAACCAGGGCTTGAATCAGGTTAGCCAACCCTACTGAAATAGGAATCTGGTGATCCTTGTTGTTGTTGTTTAGTTGTGTCCAATTCTTCATGATCCCATGGACCAGAGCACGCCAGGCACTCCTGTCTTCCGCTGCCTCCTGCAGTTTGGTCAAACTCATGTTGGTAGCTTCGAGAACACTGTCCAACCATCTCGTCCTCTGGTGTCTCCTTCTCCTTGTGCCCTCAATATTTCCCAACATCAGGGCCTTTTCCAGGGAGTCTTCTCTTCTCATGAGGTGGCCAAAGTATTGGAGCCTCAGCTTCAGAATCTGTCCTTCCAGTGAGCACTCGGGGCTGATTTCCTTCAGAATGGATAGGTTTGATCTTCTTGCAGCCCATAGGACTCTCAAGAGTCTCCTCCAGCACCATAATTCAAAAGCATCAATTCTTCGGTGATCAGCTTTCTTTATGGTCAAGCTTTCACTTCTATACATTACTACTGGGAAAACCATAGCTCTAACTATACGGACCTTTGTCGGCAAGGTGATGTCTCTGCTTTTTAAGATGCTGTCTAGCCTTACTTGCTGGTTAGCCTTACTTGTAGTTAATGTTAGTGCTGATACATGTATCTTTTAACTGCAGTTAAATTGGAGGCAAGAAGACCCCCCCTAGCAGTAATTTTGCAGTTAGGAGACCTAATGCAGCACAGAATTATGGTAGAACAGTTGGAACTAAATAAAGGCAGCTTGATATGTTGAACTTTATGTATTTCTTTTAACGTTCTCATGCAAAACTTAGCTTTTTCTTCCAGTCTCTAAAGCTCCTGGCACCCTCAAAAAGGCTCTCTCAAGAGTTGGGGGAGGGCTCTTGAGCAGTTTGGGTCATGGTATATCAGTGTGGGAATCTTGCATTAGCAGAGCTCAATGTGCCAAAGATTCCTTTAACCAATTTGAGACAATTTCCTCCTCCCATCTCAGCTCCATAGGTCACAAACCACATGCTTCCAGGGGGACCGAATCCTTATGGACAGACTTTTTCTGGTTACAAAGGGGAAGAAGGGGGAGGAAAAAGATTGGTTGTGTGAGCTGTCTTATCTTGCAAACCCCTGGGTACGACCCATACAATTTTAAAATAGGTGTCATTGGAATGTCCCTATTTTCATGTGGATTGTTGGAGGGTATCCATATACCGTATTTTTCGCCCTATAGGATGCACTTTTCCCCCTCCAAAAATGAAGGGGAAATCTGTGTGCGTCCTATGGGGCGAATGCAGGCTTTCGCTGAAGCTTGGAGAGCGAGAGGCATCGGTGCGCACCGACCCCTCTCGCTCTCCAGGCTTCAGGAAGCTATCCACAAGCCTGGGGAGCCCTGTGGGAGTTCCCGCAGGGCTCCCTAGGCTGCGGATAGCAGCCTGCTGCCTGGGGCGCACTGAAGCAGAGCACCCCGCGCTTCGGGCAGATATCCACAGCCTTTTTACTTGTTTTTCTCCTCTAAAAACTACGGTAGGTGCGTTTTTAAAAGCTTGGGCTTCCCCCGCCCCAGCCCCGCGGCTGAGGGGGATATGTTTTTTCTTTATTCCCCCCCCAAAAAAAAACTAGGTGCGTCCTATGGGCCGGTGCATCCTATAGGGCGGAAAATATGGTACTTTTTGGTTACCTCGATGCCTTTGCCAGGACTCTGACTGTCATAGAAAAGTTTACTGCTTAATCTGGACTCATTTTCTTAGACCTTCACAAGTAAAAGGCTAGAGATTTTCCTTTTTTTTGGTAGACGCTGAAACATTGGTGATTCCAAAACAGCTCTGAGAGAGCCAAGCCCCCACAAGCTCACTGGGATACTGAAGTGGAGATTTTATTCCATGGAGCTACAGGAAAGGACTGTGACAGCTGTTTAAGGATCACATTCTCTTAAATGGCAGTTAAGAGACCAGCCTCTTTGCATACTTTGTTGCAAAAGATAAAAGGGGAGGTGAGAAAGGCTTTTTCTCAGTTCTCTAAATGTATAAAGCATTTCAAGAAATCAAAAAGAGAAAAAGAAAAAGAAAAAAGTCCAGTCCAATTGCTTTCATTCCCCATAATTCTTTAAAACAAATTGCCTCTGAAACAAAGTTTCTGTGCTTGATGAGGCTGATATATTAAACTGCAAAGCCTAGGCTCGGAATAAATCTGCTAGAAATGCTGACACAAATTTAAACAGTCTTTGTCAGATTGAAATACAGCACTTTTGTTTCCACGAAGCTCCTTTTTAACTAGTGGTGGTGACTGCATTTATTTTTTATATCAAGTGTGTATGGTCAATTATAAAGACCCTTCTAATCTGTCTTGCTCTGTAAGCGTCTGAACACAGGAGAGGAGAAGGGACCATGAAAGAACTTTGAATAATATGCTGTTGAATATGAAAAGCTGGAGAGGGTTATTTGTTTAACGCTGAAGAGTTGATAAGACTAAACAAAGTCTACTTCCCCACATTGCTTTTCTGGCACAGAAATCAATCTACGCATTGGCAAAGTAGCTCCTGAAGCATATCTTAGGACCATTAAGATAATGTTGGGAATTATTAATTAATGTGGGTGGTGGTGGGGCTATAGAACTGAAGATGTGCTAGCACTTGGCTGATTGACCATTTGGTTTAATTACAACTGGGGTATAATTTTCAAGAATGTTTTGTTTTGTTTTGTTTCACATTCGTAAATTTGCTTTTTTTTTCATTCCTATCCTGCCTTTTCCAACCATCCATGTACATTTTTTATTCTTACAACAACTCTGTGATGTAGGTTAGGCTAAAAATTAGTGACTGGTCCATGACCACTAAGTGAGTTGTATGGCTATATGGAAATTTGAATGTAGGTCCCCACCACCATATAAGTCCCCCATGGGGACTATTTTGCACTTGCTCTCTTAAATATACAGTTGTATTTGCTGATATTCACAAGCCATTGTTGCCCTTATATATCCCTATGTTGTTTACTTCACAACTGATTTTTTTAAAGTTAATTCTTAATGAAGGGGCCATCTGCTTCCCAACCTTAATTGGGTGGTATTGCTATATAATAATAATTTATATTAAGTTTTGTACTCCTGATAACAGGTCTGGCATTGCCTGTCTATCTACCAGAATATGTGAAACAATTTCTGGATGATTGTGTAGCAAAAGAACTAATAGAGATAATATAGGCCACTTTTTATTCAGTCACCATTTTTTAACATTTTTAAAAATGCAGACAGCCACCATTAATTACAATTATGAATTGCTATGCTGCCAATTTTTCATCCCCAGGACATTGAACTGATTAACTATGCAGAGAACTTTGTTTACACCAGGGTGGGTGGCCTGTGGCTTTCCAGATGTGGTTGGGCTACAATTTCCACCATCCCTGACAAATGGCCATAGTGGCTGATGCTCTTTGGAACTGGTAGGGCAGAAGGCAGGAAGACTGACAGTAAATGGAACCAGAGCCAATGATGGCTGGAGCCAGCCAATTCTAGCCCCCCCCCCACATGCACCTCCCTGCTGCAAGACCAGCACTGAGACCAAGGAGGAGGAAACTTGATGAATGCCACTCCCTAGTGTGGTTGTACAAAAGGCGGCAGGGCAGGTGAGGGCAATTGTTGATGGCAGTAAGAGTCCCCCCCTCCCCATTTACAGGTTATTTCATACTGAATAAAATTAATCCAGGGGAAATTTCCAAAATTGGAGAAGTTTTGCAAAAGTTTGCTTTCTTTACCTTGATAATTGGTTGATCTAATCACTGTACTAGGTTCTTTTATTTATTTTTAGATTTATAAACCACTTCATAAACAAAATCTTGTAAAGTGGTGTACAGTATGATAAAATACAAAAGGTTGTTCACTCAATAAAGTAAACTCAAAATCATTTCTATATTCTTAGTAACATGCCTGCACTTGAAACCTAGGCTGCAGTGTAAACATCTGTTTAAACATGCATTTCCTCCAACGAATGATTGGGTGCTCAAAGCTATGCCTCTCTTCCAGCACCTGCTGTGCTTGTGATATTTATAAATTGCCACTAGGTGACTCAATAGTGCTGGTTACAGGGTTAGTGGGTATGTTCATAGCAGGGACAGCCCCCTAGAATAGAGCTTGTCCTTTCATACTCTATGGTAGGGAGCGATAAGCTATTCCTGTTCTAGAGGAAGAGACCGCATTTACTTTACACAAACAAGCAAATACTAATGGAAGCCAAAGCAGATTGCCCACATAAGAGGGCTCTTGGTAAAGAAAGACTGCAGTAATTGTTATGGGAGTCATTTTTTAAAAATAAATTCTGCATGAGCTATAGTACAATTACCTGGGATAAAGATATAAGGTGGAAACCCTGTGAGGCTCTTAGATCAAGTTTACTGGCATAATTTGAAGCATAATTCCTTCTATTGACTTTGTTTCATAACTATGTGAGCTAAAATATATAAAGGCATGTACTCAAGTGAAAGTGTTGCCGTGAACCATATTACAGTGGTACTTCAGGTTAAGAACTTAATTTGTTCCAAAGGTCTGTTCTTAACCTGAAACTATTCTTAACCTGAAGCACCACTTAAGCTAATGGGGCCTCCTGCTGCCGCTGCGCCACCGGAGCACGATTTCTGTTCTCACCCTGAAGCAAAGTTCTTAACCCGAGGTACTATTTCTGGGTTAGCAGAGTCTGTAACCTGAAGCGAATGTAATCTGAAGCATATGTAACCCGAGGTACCACTGTACCTAGGATTACTACAAGATGTTAATTTTTCTTTTTAAATAGCCCACGAAATCCAATATGGGCATTCTTACCTCCAAATAATTAACTCAGTATGGAAAGAGAGCAGGAGCACACACAAAACCCTTGCCAACAGATCCCCTGCTGGTCCTGCTCCCATGTTCTCCATGCATTGGGGCACATCTGCAGAGGGCCAATCTACTGAAGTGCATAGATTGATTGTTCATGGGTCCAGCTCATAAGCACAACCTAAGCAGATTCAGTGGGGTTCTTTTCTGCAGATGTGCTTCAAACACATGGACGCCATGGGGATGAGGCTGGCAGGGGACATGGCAGTGGAGGAGGGGCAACTATACCGTACCCCACTCTCTTTCCACATGATGTTTATCACCAAAGGGTGTGTGCACAAGGATGCCTGGACAGGTCCACAAGCAGACTTGAATTCAAAGGGCAGTTGGCTAAAACATGTCCCCAATACCTTTGACAAGTCCTGGGACTGCTGACATCAAATAATATCTATTTCCACTATTGTTGTTGTTTAGTCGTTTAGTCATGTCCGACCCTTCATGACCCCATGGACCAGAGCACACCAGGCACTCCTGTCTTTCACTGCCTCCCACAGTTTGGTCAAACTCATTCTGGTAGCTTCGAGAACACTGTCCAACCATCTCGTCCTCTGTTGTCTCCTTCTCCTTGTGCCCTCAATCTTTCCCAACATCAGGGCCTTTTCCAGGGAGTCTTCTCTTCTCATTAGGTGGCCAAAGTATTGGAGACTCAGCTTCAGGATCTGTCCTTCCAGTGAGCACTCAGGGCTGATTTCCTTCAGAATGGATAGGTTTGATCTTCTTGCATTTCCACTATAGCCATTGCCATATTGAAGAGCTTTCAGTGGCAATGGTTCTTTATGGTAGCTCCCAGAAGATAGTCACTGTGACTATTGTTATCATTACCACATATAGTAGTGGCTCAATTAGAAAAGCAGTTTAAGTTGATGTTGCAATGAAATACTAAGCATCCCTCCAATCTTTCCTAAAACACAAACAAACAAACAAACAAACAAACAAACAAAACACCCCTGAAAAAATAATAATGGAAGAGTTTTCACTCAGCTCTAGAAAGAAAAAAGATAAAAGCAACCCATCCCCCTCTTATCTGGTCCAATGGCAGCATAGGGAAGCAATTCCATAACATGACAGTGCAAAGCATTAAGGTTGGCTCTTGAATCATTTCCCAAGACAAATAAGTAATTAAAAATCTAACTACCAAGCCAACTAGAATATTCATTTGGCTTTTATCCCCTGTAGAGAATAAAGTCTTAAGATGCTTGAATTACTACAGTTGTGGAAGCTTCTAAAGCATTTCATCCTACAAGGATATTGCTCACAGAGACATGCTATCTGATTCCTGCTCCCCTCTGAATGGTCCTGTGAACCAGTTTTGGCTGCATGGTCGTCTCATTTTCTTCCTATACAGATGTGTTCGTACACAACAAAGAAAGAGATTTTGCGGCCTTAAAGGTGGGGTGGAAAACATGTCAAATTTTGAAATGTACATGCCTTTGCTCTGTAACCAGCTGTTCTGCACAAATTCACCAAATGCTTCCAACATGCTTCATAAGCCCTTTTCAGGTGTTTGGCACCTGTGGGCATCAAACATGTGTACAGGCTTCTGAGAAAGTACCTGGTGAGACCCACCTGCTTGAAGCCAACACAGTTGCCCCCTCACCAAGATGTGATTTGAATTCATCTGAAAGGTGCCAATGTGCATGCAGATGTAAGCATTTTTTCTTTCTTCCCAGGGCCTGCTTCCCTATGGAGAGGCTCCCATGCACATACTGCTATATGTCTGTAGGCCCCATTCAGATTGGTCCTGCTCACCCATAAGATGGGAGCATGGTGGGCATTGGCATCCAGGGAATGGGGCTAAGCCATCCATATTCTCATAAGTCCGCTCATGATCACTGAATGACTGAACACTGCTGTGGTCTTTCAAAATAAATGTGAGGGCCCATAATAATAATGTTATTATTTATATGTGTGGAGAGCAGAAACAATTGAGCCCTGAGCCCACATGATGGCAAAAGGAAGAACTATAACAACAGGTCAGTGGCTCCTCTCTTTGTGTGAAAAAAGCAAACTTGCACCATTTGTGTAGTTATACTTGTATACCTTTAAGAAAGCAGAGCTTTTGAAAGGCTGGCAGTTGCAGGAGATAGAACAAAGATATGATAGATACCATTGTAGCCTACAGTGTAGCTTACAGAGTTTAGGGTTTATAAAGATGTCTACAAATTTACTTACAGAAAACTTAAACCAAAGCACTAGCAAATGTGAGAGGGGTTGCATTACTAGGAGATTTTGGCACATTAGTGCATGATTTACACGATTATTTTTACCAGCTCAGCGTCACTGCTCCATTAAGAGGGATAAGAGAGCTCATTCCAGAAGTGTAGCAGTGCTATAGTTTCCTTGGGTTTTATTACATATTTGTTCAATATATCAATTTTATTTTAAAATTTTGCACAGCAATACTAGCACAATCATGTAACATTTGTGCAGATTCAGGGTGGGAAACAATCATCAATATATCACAATGCAGCATTCCCAGTTTCTCCCCCCCCCCTATGGTGAGGCTTTCACACCATTCAATTTATTCAGCTAATTAACTTGACACTTTAACTGATCAGTAAAATAACTGTATTAAAAGCACACACCAAGAACTACAAAACAGTCTGAGGCTCGTTTCTCCCACAGACTACCACATCTTAGAGCAAGTCCTTATCTCTACTTCTGCAGTTTGGTCTAAAGATAAGAAAAATGATTTAAAGCACAAGGCTGGCCCACTATACCATTATGTGATTGATTATTGTATACATATTTTGTTTTATCCTTCTGAGTGAATAGTAGCAGCTTACTGGCTCAGGCATTAGAGTATCACTCATTAAAATACTGTAGTCTTCTCCAGTTACAAGTGTGGCTGTTTTGGGACATCCATATAAACATCTATCATGACAATCTATGCAAGCGTTCTCCTCAGTAAGTCCCAATAAGTTACATGAGACTTATCCCCAGGCAATTGTGTATAGGAATGCAGCCTTCGGTTTTAAGATTTGGACTCTACTACTTATAATTTGGAATTGAATTGCTGGTGATTATACTCAAAGTTTACCCTGTAAATAGGAATTGTGTCATTGACATTCACACTTGATCACAGCAGGCTAAACCTAGACCTGCAGCAATGTGATAAAGTATATTGGCCAAGTGTTTTCTTCTTCTTCTTCTTCTTGTCATGAATTAGAGGTGGATGACCTACCTTGTTTCATGAAAATATAGACTGACTATTAAATGCAATTTGTGGGGTGCTGTTTTAAAGAATGTAACTGTCTAAGTGATATCACTTCCATTGATCAACCTAATCACATGACGGGGGTGTTTTCAGGGGTCCGTGTAAAACAACTAGGCTTAGCTTTCTCCTCCCTAAGCACTGTGGCTCTCCCATCAAAAATGTCCCATGCCACAATTAAGTTTTTATTAGAGCTTTGTTAATGTCATGATCCCTGATGTCAGAGGCTGCAGAGGTATTAGCTAAGAAGTCAGACCAGATTCAGGACTCAACATGCTGCTGGAGCATGCTGTTCCACAGAACAACCTCCCATTGAACCAGGCTTTTAGAGCTAGGACCCTCAAAGGCATCTGAGGTTGAGAAACCGAGGGCTTCCCATGGTATCTTGCCAGCACACACCAGGCAAGAGGCTACAGAGCATAGGAGAAGTGCCTGTATTCAGGCCCTTCAATATCTAGGTTCTCCACAAGTAGGTTGAGTCCGGGGAAGGTAGCGAGGGCCAGAGACGTTAGAACAGTGTTTCCCAAACTTGGGTCTTCAGCTGTTTTTGAACTACAACCCCCATCATTCCTAGCTAGCAAGACCAGTAGGCAGGAATGATGGCAATTGTAGTCCAAAAATAGCTGGAGACCCAAGTTTGGAAAACACTGCTTTCCAAGGTTTAGTTTGGATTCAACTTGTTTCAGCATGTTGTTCACTTGGAGCTATCCATGGTGCTGCTACTTCTCACCTGCCTTGCTCCATGGAATCCTCTATCACATCAGAATAGGACAGTTAAGCCTAAATGCAGGGATTTCGGGAGGTCAGTCTACTTTTAGAGTACAGCTGAGGAGGAAATGATGAAGTTCTCAGGAAGATCAATACCCTCTAGGAATTAGCCTTCATTCTTTTTTTTTAACCCCAATTGAAGTGGTGGGTGTGAGTGGTATGTGTAGTATGCATACTGTTTGTATGTTGGCAGCCACACCCTTTTTTGTCTTGGCTATGGACACCATTGGCAGGTGTCCACCCTCTAGACCAAGAAGGAATGTAGTCCTTGGACTGAAAATAAAGTTATCTACCCTTGACTTAAAGCAGGCTCTGTGAGAAAGTCCCTACTAGTCTGAATTAGACAAAGCACATGATACTGGGCTGGCACTTATCAATGCTCTGATTCAATAGAAGGCAACTAAGTATTTTAGTTCGAATATCAGATTTCCACATGTTGTCCTCAAGACAAATTCCAGCATGAATTCCATAGAGAATTTTACATCTAAGTGTTAATTCTTCTATTCCTTCTTCCCCACCCCATCATTTTTAATCTGCCTTCAGCTTGATATCAGATAGACTGTAAATTCTTCTGCAGTGGCCAGCACCTTCTTTATTAATAGATGTGGAACCAAGGAAAGTACACGAGAAGGGAGATAACAAAAAAGGGAGCATGTCAATCCTGTAGCAGTGACAGAGCTGGAATGACCAGATCTTAATGAGAGGACTATTTTTAGACTATGATCTAGTCTTGAACTGATTAATCAAAAACATTATGCTGAATTGCCTTTTCAGCCAAGTACTACGTATATTAGGATGCCTCTGAAATACAGCAGTGACCCGAGACAGCTCTGAATCTGTGGTATGCTAATTTATATAGCAGACCCTTCATTATGGTTTCTCTTTTCACTTATTTCATTTTGTTTGTCTTATACTCTCCATACAAGTGCACTCTTCTTCTAGCTTCTCTCTCTCTCTCTGTGTGGTTATAACAGTGTTTGTTCTTTCTTATCACTCTAATGGAAGGCTTCCTTCCCACAAAACAGGAAGTTTAAGTGCCCGATAAGTAGTACTAGCAAAAGGAGACTGGATAAAATCCAATTAAGCTATGTCTTGGAAGCACTTATAATGTATTACCATAAACACTTGGCTTAGGCTGCTAGTATTTTAGAAAGTAGGCTCACTATTAGCCTACTTTCCTGCTAATATTTGCCATTGACTCTCTCATGTGTTTTCTTCACCCTTTGCCTCATGACTAGGGCCTTGTTATAACCGCCTGGGGACATAGTGGTCCCTTTAATAGCTTGAAAATAATGATCTGAAGGCACTGCCATGCATAGGTGTTTGATGTTCAGTACATGACAGAAAGTGCTAGGGAAGCATCACTTGCCAGTGCATGTTGGAAAGCCAAACTTTGCATAGTGGTGGACATACATGCCCATTTTGCCCTCAAGGTGAAGATTCTTTTCAAGTAGCCACTACACAAACACATCATTGTCTGAAAAGTCCCCTCCTCTGCCCTGCTTTGCAATGTTGTCCCTAAGCAATAGCAGTGCCTACTGAATTTGCACATGTATTCACAACACCGTTTTGGAAAATGGCAGAGAAATGTATGTATATGGTATGGTTTTTAAAAACAGTTGTATAAAAATGGATCTAGAGCCAGCACCAGTGCAAGAGAATAAATCAAAGTTTGCCTGGATGCATTTCTGCTTTCCTTTACAGAGGAGCATTGAGGTCACATGTGCACATAAACTGTGGCACAGTAGAGTAGGGGTGAGTGGTGGAGATAGGCTAGCCCAGGCATCCCCAACCAGTGGCCCTCCAGATGTTTTGGCCTACAACTCCCATGAACCCTGGCTAACAGGACCAGTGGTCAGGGATGAAGGGAACTGTAGCCCAAAACATCTGGAGGGCCAAAGGTTGGGGATGCCTGGGTTAGCACTATTCAAGCTCTAGTGCAGGCTTCCTCAAACTCGGCCCTCCAGATGTTTGGAGACTACAATTCTCATCATTCCTGACTACTGGTCCTGCTAGCTAGGGATCATGGGAGTTGTAGGCCAAAAACATCTGGAGGGCCAAGGTTGAGGAAGCCTGTTCTAGTGGTTGGATGGTGATTGGACAGCAGCTGCCCATGTTTAGAATTTCAGACTTATGTTTTCCAATCATGCTTGACATTTGGATTAGGCTGACTGTTTCAATGGGGCACACTCACAGTGTGTATAGAATAGCAGTCTAAATCTTTAATGCTTTCTGCCATACCCTCAGTGAAACTGGAGCATTTGCACTTGAAGAGGGAGATGAAAAATGTGTTTGCTTTTATTTTCCAGGAAGAGTGTCAATTAATAACATACATCTTTGTCAAGTTGACAGTGGGAAGACGCAAGGAGAATGTGCTGAGAAAATAAATCCCCTTTTCAGTTTAGGAAATTCGTAATCAATCTGATGCTTTAATGTAGTATATTTACTACCCATTTCCTTTATCCTATCATGAAGGGCCAAATATTTTGAGATTCCATGCTGCACTAAAGGCCTATGTATGACGGGAATAATGATAATTATTATTAAAACAGAAGACTTTAAGAAATAAATATACAAATCTATACACCCTGTATAGGCAGTAGGTGCTAGTAGGGTTTGTAGACTAAAAGGCTGGAAGCTTTTAATAGTTTGAGAAATGTTGGATTAAACCAAAATGTAGCCTATCCAAGAATATACCAGCTAGTTAGTAGCCCTTTGCCACTAAATAGCTTTGTGTACAAGAAAGCATCCCGTTTTTATTGGCAATCATGCTACATGACCACTTGCCATCTTAGCAGATTGACAGCTATAAAAAGAAAACCCATTGGAACATTACGGCACTATTTGTGCACCTGTGGCGTGTTCTTAGCATTACATGATTAACATCTAATGATAAGTACTACCCAGAGAGAACCGGAATTGTTTAAAAAAAATGCAACAAAAAAGCCATAATATTTTATGATTGACCTAACCTCACCTCCAAATAGTTGAGGTCTTCCAAGAACTTGAGTAGTTGGTGTCAAAAGAGTAACTCTGATAATCATGTGAGGCTAGCTGAAGAGTGCAATAAATCTAAGGTTGGTTGGTCTGATCAATTGAAGGGCCAGCCAAAAGTTCAGCGGCTGTATCACCATCTGGTAGAATATTGCAGAATATGTTATGACTTTGAGCTTCCTGGCTGTGTGCTTTGGCTTTAGCTCCATTACATAATGGTGTAACATTAAGGTAATGTTGTGAACCAGTGGGCGGCGAAATCGTGCCACAATATTGTGCAGGCTTTTTATAGTCTACCTGCTGATTGCTCCACATTAATGCAGCGATTCTGCCAATAGGAGTACACACCAATTTCCTGTTCAGGTTGGAATGGAATAGTACATTCTGCCAGACTTGAAAGCAAGCAGTTTCAAAGCTCCAGCTATTTTTTTTATTAAATAATGCAAAAAAGAAAGAATATAAGTTTCATAGTAGCTTTGGAGTCATGATAAGGATTCTGTGTTGTTCTGATGCATGACTGTGCACTTCTTATAGGGTTGGTAGAGGAAATTAGGTGACATTGTCAGTCCTTGTATTTGGTTCCCACCATTGTCAGCATCAAGATACTGCATAGACATATGACCCAGCTATCCCCACTTACCAGGGCAAGTCCATATTTATTTATTTCATAGAATCATATAATCATAGAGTTGGAAGAGACCACAAGGGCCATCGAGTCCAACCCCCTGCCAAGCAGGAAACACCATCAGAGCACTCCTGACATATGATTGTCAAGCCTCTGCTTAAAGACCTCCAAAGAAGGAGACTCCACCACACTCCTTGGCAGCAAATTCCACTGTCGAACAGCTCTTACTGTCAGGAAGTTCTTCCTAATGTTTAGGTGGAATCTTCTTTCTTGTAGTTTGGATCCATTGCTCCGTGTCCGCTTCTCCGGAGCAGCAGAAAACAACCTTTCTCCCTCCTCTATGTGACAGACATCCTTTTATATATTTGAACATGGCTATCATATCACCCCTTAACCTCCTCTTCTCCAGGCTAAACATGCCCAGCTCCCTTAGCCGTTCCTCATAAGGCATCGTTTCCAGGCCTTTGACCATTTTGGTTGCCCTCCTCTGGACACGTTCCAGTTTGTCAGTGTCCTTCTTGAATTGTGGTGCCCAGAACTGGACACAGTACTCCAGGTAAGGTCTATTTAAGACTATTTCTGTACTGAAAAGACCTGGAAAAGACCCTGATGTTGGGAAAGATGGAGGTCAGAAGGAGAAGGGGATGACAGAGAACGAGATGGTTGGACAGTGTTCTCGTAGCTATCAACATGAGTTTGACCAAACTTTGGGAGACAGTGGAAAACAGGAGTGCCTGGCATGCTCTGGTCCATGGGGTCATGAAGAGTCGGACACAACTAAACGACTAAACAACATTTCTGTACTGCTTAATATATAAAATATATCTAAGCAGTGTACAGAAAATAAAAAACACTATTACAGAAATAAACAATTAAATCATCAAACTACTAAAAACATCAGTAAAAAGTACATAAGTGCAAGAAAGTGTTGTAATTTACAGAAGGCAGCATCCAGTTTTAACTATCTGGAAAAGCCTGGGTGGGAGAAGGTGTGTCTTCACTGTCAAATGCTGACTGAAGCAGGTAGTCAAAGGTAATTATAAAGGCAGCATCGTATTATGATGTGTAAACCACCTGTAGTTGCTCAGGTAAGCAGATACAGAAAAAGCAAAGAATCTAGAACCTTTTATAGCTGGGCATAAAATGAAGCAGAGATGGGCAAGAGACAACTTCCTGTGTACATCACCCAATTCCTTTTGGAATTCTGAATAAGTGTGCATGCACATGAAAGCTTATACCCAGAAGAAACTTAGTTGGTCTCTAAGGTGCTACTGGACATTTTTTAATTTTTTAAAATTTATTTTGACTGTGTCAGACCAACACGGCCACCTACCTGAATCCCAATTCTCTTTGGGTCAAAGAGGCAAGGAGTATTAAATCAGAAGGTATAATCTCTGTATTGTCTCTCTCCTAAATTGGGTGTACATATATGAGCATTTGAAGCTCTCTTATCCCAAGTAGCTCCTTATTGTCTCTACTGACTGGCAATAGCTCTCCAGGGTTTCAGCCAGGTGTCTTTCCTAGACTTGCCTAGATACTCTTGAAGAATTTGATTTCTATGAATTCCAGTGCAAACTGATCTGATCCTTACTTCCTTTGCTAATGTGTGGATTGGAACATAATTATACTTCAGAGTTCACACATCTGAATGTTGTGGTGCAGTTCTCAGCTGAAACAAAGTATCAAAATGCCTCGAGAGATGCATATTTTAGGATGAAATACATTTAGAAATGTGAACTTGCAGTCAAATTCTCTTGAAGACTGAGAACAATGTGGAAAAAGCCCCCTGCGTGATTATAGAAATAAGGAATGGTCAAATGAAACAAGATAGTGAGTTATACCAGCGACTGACTGATCGAGAGAGGAGGTTGTCAATATCAGGATTGGAAAATTGTGTAGTAATAAAGAAGAAAGCAGAAAGATAAAGGATGGACATTTAGCTCTTGAAACATGGAAAGTCCCGTTAAAATCAATTAATTCGGATTATATAATTGGCTATATTGTTTTTTGTTTTTGAATGTGGAAAGATTTGGTTTGATTTGTCATTAATATGAATGGTTTTTCAAAAATTTGGAAAATGAATAAACATTATTTCCCCCCCAAAAAAGAAATGTGAACTTGAAGATAAAATTGTATTTAAATCCAATTTTTCATGCAGTTTTTTCTTTTGTAAAAACTTGCGGATTAATGTGGAAATGGGACGGAATGGACTTATGAATAATGTGACCAACAATGCACTGATGTATCCATTCCTACCTGAACATAGAAATCTGCTTCATACCAAGTCAGACAATTGGTCCACCCAGCTAAGTATTGTCTCTACTGACTGGTAGTGGTTTTCCAGGGTTTCAGAAAGGAGTCTTTTTCCAGCCCTACCTAGAGACCCTTATCTGCTGCCTTGGGGAGCATCTTTGGGAAAAGAAAAGGCTAAGGAGTAAATCCCACACAAATTCAGAGTAGAGTCCCTAAGACAGTTGGATAGTGTCTTGTACACCCCTCCCTCTTCCAGCTACTCCTGCAGCCAACCTGGTGCCAAATGTATTGCTCTGTTTTCCTGAGAGGAGGCTGAGAGTGGGGTCTTGTCATCTGGATAGCCTAGGACCACCATACATACTGCCTAGGCTTGCACCCTAAAGAGGTCACTTTTGGTGCTGCTAACATACCAAAAATAATGCAGGAGGCAGCAGTTATGAGTTACCAGTCTCTGCAGCCATAGCAGGTGCTGTAATTCTCCAGCAGTTTGATTTCACCCCGGGGGGCGCATTCCATTGTCTATCAAGGCAAATGGATGTCAACAATCTGGAGATCCTGGGTATTGAACTGGGGACCCTCTGCGTGCAAAGCATGCACTTTCCAGCTGAACTGTGACTCCCTGTATTTCACTACTACTTCTTGGAAAGCCATTGCTCCTAACTGGGGATTGGGGATGCCTCGATAATATTCAGTTGGCGAGATGTCGTTCCTCAGGGTTTATCTGCAGGGTTCCTCAGACCTGCAGGGTGTCCGAAAGCTAAATATTTGCCAGGGCTGGAAGATGGGCATACATACACTATGTGTCTAGTGTGCATACATGTAAAGGCACACACATGAATACTGAGGCTTCATGCAGTACATAACTTGCTATTCACACCTGACTACGGCTAATTTTGTATAGCAGATTGTAGGGGACAACTGGGCTTTTCTAGCATATCTTTAACTGAAAGTACAAACATCATTTTGGGTTTTAAAACTGCAGGAAAGGCTGTTGAGGAGTAATGAATACAACCTAGAACAGATGGAGAAGAGTTTTAATGGGCGGCACCCAGACACTGATCCTTGGTATTTTAATAGAGGTGCTAAAAGCTTGTAAATATTTTCATCTGAGACATGTTGGTTGCCATTAGAAAAGGTTGCAATATGGTGCATTGTAATGAAATTAACTCTCATAATAATTTCAAAGCCAATTCAAATGGATAACTGTTAGAATGGGTTCTTTTTATATTGATTAAGAGAGATATCTTCTCCTTACTCAGAAGTAAGTCCCACTGGGTTTGCTGGAGCTTACTCTGAGACAGAGATGTAAGGATTAGTGGTGTGCATCAACTCTATTTGGACCCCAAATAATGAAGTGAATCTCTAGTCAGTTCTCACCGTTAACAAGCTATGTCAAGGTGGATTCAAGTACAGATACCTCTTGCCCCATTCCCTTCCACCCATGAAGTTAAATGTATGGTGGCCCCTTTACCTTTTTGAGAAACAAAGTCAAACTGACTGGGGAAACCCCAGAGTTTGGGATTGGGGGTGGAGAGAAGAGAGAGGAGGTGTGATGATCTCTCATTTTGACAGACAGGTCTAGATTTTAACCACAGTGAATTATTTCCCCTGTGCACCTCAATGACAATGATTTACAGGAGGAATAAGCAGAGATTATTCACATGGGTTGTCATTCTCCTACAAGCTGTGAGAGCAGGGTGAAATGGCAGAATTAGACTATTAAGGGAACCTGCTTCTTCCCCAGTAATTATTTTTCCTAAGAAATGATTAAAAAGCATAGTTCTATTTCTTCATGGAAGCTAATTCCAAAAAAGGAGTGGCTTGGCAAGACAAACATGACTTTTCCTGTTTTTTATAGCAAAGGTAAAATCACGCAGCACAGTAACCACTGGATGCAAAAAAGTATTTTTTTCTATGTATAAAGGTTCCCTGCACCAAAACTCATGGATGTATCTGTCTGAAATACACATTTGAGAAGTTTTGTTGCCTACACATTTCATCCACATGTGAAAATAGAAAAAAAGCTATAGCCATTTTTAGATTTCCCCATTGCATTTAGTGGGGACAGATTTGGACCCAAATCACAAATCAATTCACAACAACAGAGTGGATGGGGCTGTTTCCATGTACTATAGATACAGAGCTAATTGTGTGGTCACTGCATATTCCTAGTGGGGACCTATTCAAGTACAGTGGTACCTCGGGTTAAGTACTTAATTCGTTCCGGAGGTCCCTTCTTAACCTGAAACTGTTCTTAATCTGAAGCACCACTTTAGCTAATGGGGCCTCCTGCTGCTGCCACGCCACTGGAGCACGATTTCTGTTCTCATCCTGAAGCATAGTTCTTAACCTGAAGCATTATTTCTGGGTTAGCGGAGTCTGTAACCTGAAGTGTATGTAACCTGAGGTACCACTGTATTTTCTTTCACCATATTTTCCCTCTCCTCAGATTCTGGAAACTGTTGTTTACCCCTCACAGAAATAAAGTTTCTATCACCCTTAACAAACTACAGTTCCTAGGATTCTTTGTGGGGGTAAGTGTGTTTTAAATGTATGATGAGTGCAGAACCCTTGTTACTGTTACACAACTGTCGTGCTCTGAAATGCCCCTGCCCCAGATTGAGACTTGATTGCATTCTTGAGGCAACTGTATTTCAGTGACAGTTTCTGTCTATTACCTTGTGTCTGTGCAATGGCACTTGTAATTTTTTAGGAGACATTTTCTACTTGGAGATAATACCAAGAGAACACATTGGAAAGAGGTACTAAGTGTGGCCTTATAGCAAAGCCTGTGGTGCCACTCATATGAATAATATCAAAGGAAAGGTTTGCATATTCTGGCATACATGTTTTTAACCTCAAGCAAATTTCTACATTCAATCCCAGGAATTTAGACTTGCTTAATTTAGAGATGTTAGCCAGCCCAGAAGGTAGATAGGTTTGTTACATGGAAAAGGAGTGAAAGGGTTAAACGGTCTAGCCAATTAGAGAGAGTAAGAGAGACAGAGGGTGGCGCTGTGGGATAAACCACAGAGCCTAGGGCTTACTGATCAGAAGGTCAGCGGTTCAAATCCCTGTGACAGGATGAGCTCCCGTTGTTTGGTCCCTGCTCCTGCCAACTTAGCAGTTCAAAAGCATGTCAAAGTGCAAGTAGATAAATAGGTACTACTCCGGCGGCATTTCCAGGCGCTGCTGTGGTTTACCAGAAGCAGCTTAGTCATGGTGGTCACATGACCCAGAAGCTGTACGCCGGCTCCCACGGCCAGTAAAGCGAGATGAGCACTGCAATCCCAGAGTCATCCGCGACTGGACCTAATGCTCAGGGGTCCCTTTAACCTTTAAGAGAGACAGATGCCAAGATGTGAAATATCAAGGTGATAATTTTAAAAGAATCACTTAGAAGAGGAACAAGAAAGAGGTAACAATGATATGCGATTGAACAGGAGACTATATAGGGAGCTGGGTGGAAAATAAGGATATCCAGACAAAAAAGAAATTAGGGGTCTGAAAATAAGCAAGTGTTTCCTCCAAGAATAGATATGTCTAGTAAATGAGATTGTGGTATTCCAATAGCAGACATGTTATCCAAGTGTGAACATATCAGAAGGCTTCAAGGAACCCCAACATTTGCAAACATGCAAAAAAAGGGCTGGGGAGGACTTGAAAAGGCTTAGAAATGGAAGGGGTGTGGAAGAATAGAAACAGAAACAAAAAAACCCAGTAGGGCTGAGCATATTCAGTGGGAATGCTAACTGACTGTTGTTATGGTGCCTGGAGAGTAAAAAGGAGACAGCAAATGGAATGGAATATCCTGAAGAGGAGCACTCTACATGGTAATGTCTTGTTGCAAGTGTCACTTACAGTACATATTTATAAAGAATCTGTCACCTGTGCCTAATATCTTCCTCCAAATGCCAGTTATCTTGACAAAGTTTCATTATTGCTAAAGTGTTTATACATTACCTGAGAAACAACTAACAGGAATGGGGGCATATTAGTTTATATTTATCTGCAAAACCCATTTAGCAGATCTTGTTACCTGTTCAACGCTTGTTCCCAAATGGCATGCAGCAGTTATCCAGACCGAATCATAGAATAATATAATTTCATCTGAATGGGACTAGAGAATGACATAGCAAACTTAATCAGAAATAAGGATGAATGAGACTGTATTCACAGTATTATATTTCTATCCAGTTATACTGTGAATTCTAATAACAAAGAGTTTTGGATAATGTGATCTGAGTGATGTGGATTTCTACAATACTTCAGTGGGTACAATAATAATATCGATAAAGATAAAAGGAATGAGTAAACTGTGGTGCCTCAATACAGCAAGGCATATTTGAAGGAAATATTAAACTTTGCTTGTTGCAGAAGCATTTGGTTGTATCTTGGCTAAAAGCAGCTCATAATTCAGATAAACATAACCTTTTCTGTGATTTCCCAAGGCAGCCAGCCTTTTAACACCTAGTTCTATGCATTTTGCTCATAAAGTGGGCTAGGCTTATCTGCCAATTATGGGTTCTCAACTTTTCCATATCAATTTGCTTTTTTTTACTAAAAAAAGTAATCATGAAAATTCATCAGAATTTTTGTATGAATTTCTCCTAATATACACATTTTTGCAGAGCAATTTCCTCCATATGATGTATTTAGTATGGTGGTTTTGCCCCATATGCATTTTTTATGCGAACCTTATCACAGTATACACATTTTTGTACACATTACTGGACTGGGGAACTGAAGTGCTTTTCTCTTGGATTTGTCTAATCCCTTAGGAAACTTTCACAGAAAGCAAAACAACAACAACCCACAAACCTGTGAATCTCAAATCCCTAGAAGGAAGTTTATTTTGCTATTCTGTATTGTTTCCACTACAAGGGTCAGGAACAGAGAAGGGCTTCTTTATGGAATGATTAGGTGCCACTCTGATCAGCTTCTAAAAAGATGGAATGTGATAAAATTAGAGTAAGGGAATTGGACCCTTTTGCTTCAGGGCATCAAATTGTTTTGGGCCAGCTCTGAGAAGGTGACACCATGATGTCAATTGGACCACCTCATATACAAAAATGTACCAAAACTCAGTGGGATTTTGTAGGAGAAGAACACAGTAACAAGCAGACTGATTTGAAAGTTGAACATGGTGGGTTTTTAAAAGGCAACTTAAATATTGTCAGATTCATTTCACTTTTTCATTCAGCTGAACCACTTCCCCTGAGGAAGGTGCAGGGGAGGTTGTATTTCCTGAGAATGCTCAGGGGACTGAATCTATCCCAGCACCTACTTCTGTCCTATTATCATAGTACCATCGAGAGTGTCTTAACCTATAGTATGTTATCGTGGTATGGGAGCAGCTCTGAAACGGATAAAAAAGCTTTACAGAGAACAATTAAAATTGCCCAGAATGTTATTGGGCATAGTTTTAGTATGTAACCACAGCCTCAGCCTCTTTCGTTTGTGCGGCTTACACTGCTACGTATAGTGTGCTCAAGTCTGGGAGGCCTGAGCCACTGATTTATGCTGGGGCCAGAGGTCGATGGATCTTTGCAGTGGCACGGCATGTCGACCCAGGATGCCGACAGGTTGTTCATAGCCTTTGCAAATGCTTCATGTTGCCTAGAAAGAGCAAGGTGGTTCGTTTCTAACATTATTAAGTTCAGACCTAGAAAGTGCCCCTGTGTCTTTAAGACTGGTATAGAAGGATCTGTTCTAGCAGGTGTGGCAACTCCTTGCCTCTGTAGGGAGGTTTGTTAGGACCAAGACACACCTGGCAAACATTACTTTCATTTCTTTGTGCAATTCTGAAAGAGATAGGAATTCATCCAGCTGCTATTTGCGTCTGCATCAACGCTGTAAAAAAAGAAAAGAAAAAAAGACGACTGGGTTTGTTTTGCTTCTATGCCCTCAGAATCCTATTTTTTGGTGATGTGTTTCTCCTGGGTAAGTAACCTTTGACCCAACTGTTTTCAAAAGTCTATGAAAACCTTTTGAAAGTTAGGTTCCAGTTCTTGTAGTTGCTGAAAAAAAGGCTTGAGAAAACAGTGGTTGGGACAGGACTGTTAGGAAATTTCCAAGGTATTATAATAACTGAAGCACTCTTTTTTTTCTTTTAATGTTTTCAGTGGACTAGTGGTGTGTGTAACGGCTACACTTCCCTTATCTGGGCTCATCCAGCATGCTGTCTGTGCTGCTGTTTCTTCTAAGAACTGTGAGGAAAAAGCTACTTCTAGTACCCTTTAGATACCTGAATTCCACTTTCCTAGTCAACATTGCACAGTTAGGCACTGTAACTGTAACTGTGTCTTGTTTTTTGTTTTGTTTTTTATCACCTCACATCAGTTTTGAAAAAAAGATGAGAATACATTATTATTAAATTTCAATACATTGGCAACAGCACTGTCTGTATTTCCTTTTAAAATGGAGCAAGTCCAAAGGGTGACAGAGGGTGGAAAGCAAGTGTGAAAGCAACATGGCTGCAGCTTTTCTTGGCATGGCGGAAAATTCTTACAAACGTCTTTATCTGCTAAACTTCCATTTGTGTCAGGATGCTGTTGAAGCCAAAGGCACAGAACCAGTTAGAGTGAAGCTGATGACACTTTTGCAGAGATCAGTACAGTGGTACCTCTGGTTACGAACTTAATTTGTTCTGGAGGTCCGTTCTTAACCTGAAACCCTTCTTAACCTGAGGTACCACTTTAGCTAATGGAGCCTCCCACTGCTCCACTGCCATATTATTTCTGTTCTCATCCTGAGGTAAAGTTCTTAACCCAAGGTACTACTTCCGGGTTAGTGGAGCTTGTAACCCAAGGTGTTTGTAACTCGAGGTATCACTGTATATGGTCTTCATGACCTGAGAGGTATGAAGTGTAAAATGTTGCCGCCCCCCAAAAAAAAGTTTTATGGTTTGGCATACTTCATACTTCATTTTATGGTTTGGCATACTTCATACTCTTAAAGGCAAAGGAATAGGGCTAGTAAAATGTAGGTGATATGGTTAATTCTCATGTGAAAAGATCAAAATGGCCCACTTTAGACATAACACTAATCCAAACCATGGTTTAGCATGAACAAGCAAATGTGTGGGTTCTCAAAGCAAATATCAAAGCCACAGTGCTCCTCAACCAGTCCTACTGTTGCCATGGTTTGGCTTGACATTATATACTAAACTGGTCTCCCGATTTCTTTGGCTGATGTCTATGAGGAGGTCAGTCTAATGATATGCTAGGTTAGGTTATTACATCTCTTTTGTTGTAGACATTACTGATTTGCAAGAAATGAAGGAATAGAACTCGTAAAAGAGAGTGTCTTCTATTGTTCTACTGGCCCAGAATGCATAACCACAGATTTCCGTCCTCTTTGAGGCTTGCTGAAGCCTGAATAAATTGGCAGCCAGGAAAGAGTTAAAGTGATTGCAATTTACAAATTTTCCTATTTATGTGCATGAATTTAAGGACTAAACAAGCTAGAAATGTGAAAATATACATGCTGGCAAAGGAAATATTTGGAGGCTTGTGACAGTTTTGTCTAAATGTATGTGAACATGTACCAGGAAACCTTTTTGTTGGACTTGAATATACAAAATGAGAGCAGCATGCAATTATATAACTTTTCGACACTTTGGAGAGGCTAATGACTTGGGTGGGAGTATGGCTTAAATGTATTTCAGAATGAGATTTTCATATGACTGCCTCAAATATTTATCCAGAGTTAATCCTGTAATTGGCAGTGGATCTCTGCTTCCAGTCCGCTGGCGGGTGGGAAATCTTTAAGAACATAAGAGCCCTGCTGGATCAAAGCCTATCTGACCAGCATCCTGTTACCCACAGAATCAAACCAGATGCCTATGGGAAGCCCACAAGTAGGACATGAATGCAATAGATCTCTTCTGGTAGTAAATTTCATAAGGCAGTGCTTGACGAATTCATTATTTTTGTTTGTTCCAAATTCTCTGCCAATTTGGTATTATTACATAACCCTGAAAGAATACCTAACAATCATATTTCTGTTATGTGTGATTATACAGTATATATTTATGCTTCTAATATAACAAAAATGTCCAGATGTTGTAAACCTTCACTATACGAGAGCTGCTCCATTTCCACAGTTGTTTTGGTTGCCCTTTCCTGCACCTTTCCCAGCTCAACAATATCCTTGTTGAGCCGCAGCAACCAAACTATACACAGTAGTTCAAGTGTGGTCACACCATAGATTATTAAGTGTTATCACAGGTTAGTCGTAACAAATGATTCCAAATGTGGGCTTTATTGTAATTTATTTAAATCAGTTTCTCAGAAGAGCCTTTTCAGCTTGCCCTAATTACCCATGAGCTTTCACTGGTCACCTAGCATGGGTTTTTAAGAGAACAAGAAATGTAGCCATTGTAACTTCTTGTTTTTCTTTCAAAATAATAATAATTCTTTCTTTGTGGTTAGGAAGAGTATGAACTATTGGCCCTCTTAGGATTTAAGAAATAATGGTTCTCTTCCTAATTTAGCAGCTGCAAGTCTTTCAGTATTTCACAGATGGAAACAGGGGCAAGTGTACTTGGAATACCCCCTTTTCATGGAAAAGCATCATTACCCGAACATGCTATCACATAGGTCAATGGCGTTTTTGTGCACTCTGGCACTTGCTATGGTGTCCCGTTGCACCAGAAGCAGTTTAGTCATGCTGGCCACATGACCTGGAAGGCTGTCTTTGGACAAATGCTGGTTCCCTCATCCTGAAGCGAGATGAGCGCCACATCACATAGTCAAGTTTGACTGGACTTAACTATCCAGGGGTCCTTTACCTTTACCTTTATTGTAGAAGCTTCTTGTCAGCTTGCTACATGCTATATTAATTTGCTCTGCCCTGTAACGCATTGTCATGTTAAAAAGGAACCTTAACCAGCTTCAGTGTCCAAAATGGCAGGCTCTGTTCTAAACTATGCCTTGGTGGCCATGCATACATGTGTATATCTACAAATAGACCATGGTCAAGATCAAGATGGCTCCAGCTATGCTGCTCAAAGAGCAGGATGAAGGGTTTGAAACCTGAAGAATGACTTTTTCTCCTCCTCAAAGTAAATCCCTTGGGATGGAGAGATTGGAGACGATAAACTCCCCTGAGTTTCTCCAGGTGGACGTACCACAAACGTAAGAGTTATGCTGCTTATAGTCTTGTACTAATCCACTGGAGCGATGAGGTTTAGGAGCAGTGATTTCCTGCTTAGCAGACATAATTTGAGAGAAGGATTGCTGATGTTAACTGTTTATAAAAATAACTAACTCAATGTGTACAAGTTATTAGCTAGCCAAGGATGCATCAGAGTTGGCTTCTGAGATATAATCTTGCTTTTATTAAAACGTAACAGCTTGTAAAATAACCTCACCATCATTTCTATATGGCACCCCAGATTTTTCCTTCTGGAGAGGCCAAAGACACTGAAAGTTTTCTTCTAATTGCATTTTTCAATTTCTCAGCAGCCTTGCAAATCAACTAGTGCCAAATACGAGATAAATGATGTTGGACAAGCTATGGGAGACAATTACCCAAATGTTGTATCCCTCCAAAGCTCAGCTTAATTTCCATTTAGAATTGCCTCCAAATGCTCTCTCTTTCTTCTGGTTAGCACTGAAAAGGGTAGGGTGAAATATTTGGAGATGCAATCAAGTTAGCATTGGGAATCCATGAAGTAGCTGTTATGGTGTTTCTGCTGCTGTAACATATTTGTGGATGGATAATGTGAGACATCTCCAATCAAGTGTATGCCCGCCTGCCAACATAAAATGGGGGAACAAAAGATTAGCACAGAATTGTTAGGATATGTTGGCTTCATGTAGGTTGTTCTGTTGCATTATTCAGGTTTTGTGCTTTTATAGTGATGGGCTTTTGATCTAGCTATTAAATTTAATCTTCTGAAAAGTAATTTGGAGCAGGAAAGAACTTAGCTCTAAGAAATTCTTGATTCTAAACATGCCCAGGAAATGCAGAAATTTGGTTTTAGGTTTGTAAATCAGCATATCTGTGATAAGATAGGAAAACATTATTTGCATCTTGGGGTATGGCCAACATGTGTTAGTATTTTAACTATTTATTTTAAACTATTATTGCAGATTTTTCTTAGTGTTAATGCTGCTGTTTTATCTTTTTTGTAAACCACTTTGTGGTTGCTGTTTTTTACAATCAAGCATATTATAAATTTTATGAAATAAAATTTGCACAGTTTTAATAGGAACAGTTTAAAAAGCATGGAGAACATTTGACAATTCTGGCTTTCATTTAAAACAAATAGACAAACAAAAACTATTTTCCAGTGAAGATAGGCTAGAGAAATCACATGTGAACAGTGTGTATTGAAAAGAACATTAAAAAGTACATTAAAAAGAACATTATGAAGCACAGATGGATAAATATGTCATTTTTTATTCTGTTTCTAATTTCTCCAGTTTTTAGTTCAGTTCACTTGATTTAGACATACATTTGTGCATAGAAATTTGTATACATTTTTTGTAAACCTTTTTTCTAATATACACATTTTTGCCTAATACATGTATTTTTGCTAGGAATTGTTGCCTAATAGAATGTACTTTTGTGCACTATTTTTATATAATGCACAGTTTTGTGCCGATTCCTTTGTTGGAGATATTGCACAATTCAGAGTTGTGAGACTTTCAAAGGTGAGTTGTGTTTTGGTTTGTGAAGTGCACATTTGGTGAGTTTGCATTGAAATGCAGACCAAGCAAATTCTTCCTATCCCTAATAAGTGCCCTGCTGGATCAGCACAAAGGTCTTTCTAGCCTGCCATTTCAATCCCACAGTGGCTAAGAGGAGGCCCCTCGGAAACCAAGTTATGCAATATATAGAAATGTATGCAGAGTTAGCTAACTAACCTCACAAAGTTATTCAGAGTGGAAAGAAAGAATACACATCACTTTGAGATCCTTCGAGGAGAGGGGAGAGATAAAATTAAAAATAAAATAAAACTAAATAATTGCTACTGGTGACTGAATTCAGCTTTTGCTTTTTGACCAGAATTTACACAATGTTGGTGCAAAATCTGATTTTCTTAGTTCAGCTCTGGAGAATTACCAGTAAGTGTTTTCCATCTCAAGTGAGAAAGCTAGCATCCACTGTTTAGATGTGATTTTGTCCACAGATTTTAAATAATAATGAGATAATAAGATAGGATGCTGTACTAATGGTTTCCTAACCAGTCACTCAAACTAAGATCCAAGTGTGTTAATCCATGAGATATAGTCTGTTGCTTAGAGACTTTCAGAGACATTAGAGACCAAAGTAAAACTCCCCCTGGGGAACAGCTAAAAGGTATGCTGTTGGTTCCTGAGCAAGTACTCCATCAATCAATGTCGCCTGCTTCAGCAGAGGGCAGATAAAGTGCCTTGTATCTGCAAAAGTGCCACAGATTATTGAGGGTAAAACCAGGGCTCAGTGCAATTTCATCTGTTTTTAAATATAGCACTTTCCAACTGGTTAGTTAAATGGAAGAAGCCAAATGAATAAAAGCTACAAAGCTGCTGGGAGTCCAGTACTAAGAAACACATCTAATCTGAGGATTTTGAAGCATTTGAGGTTAAGTAAAACTGACTTTCAGAACAGCCTTATCTATGCAAACCCCTTGCCATACCTTTCTACAGCATTTGAGTTTGCCGTTCTGTATGTGGCTCATTAGTGAACTTTGAAACCATCAGAATGTGAAAGCCGGATGCAATTATTTGTTCAGTCCTGGGGTTTTCTAGAAAATGCTGCAAGTGTAAAGCAGACATTTCATAACTGGAGGTCTGAGAAGATGCTAAATAGAAGTCAAACTGCCTCTTGGTGAAGAGTTGGTATGGTGTTGTTGGAATCTGTCTGTCTTGGGAGACCATTGAAGAGTACACCTTTGGGGGGGGGGTAAAGTCAAACTGTTGAGAATTACAATGTCTGCTGTGGCTATAGAGACTGATTTAGGAATCACAGAATGATAGAATTGTAGAGTTGAAAGGGACCCCAAGGGTCATCTAGTCCAAATCCTTGCAATGAAGGAATCTCAACTAAAGCATCCATGACAAATGTCCATGCAACTTCTGTTTAAAAATCTCCAGTGAAGGAGAGTCCACAACCTTCCAAGGGACTCCGTTCCATAGTCAAACAGCTCTTACTATCAGAAGGTTCTTCTGATTTCCTTTCTTGTAACTTGGATCCATTGGGATCCATCCAGAGCAGGAGAAAAGAAGCTTACTCCATCCTCCATGTGACAGCCCTTTAGATACGGTATTTGAAGATGTCTATCGTATCTCCTCTCAGTCTCCTCTTTTCCAGGCTAAACATACCCAGCTCCTTCAAGCACTCCTCATAAGGCTTAGTTTCCAGACCCTTGATCATCTTGGTTGCCCTCCTCTGCACATGTTCCAGCATGTTAAAATCCTTCTTAAATTGGTGCCTGGAACTGGACACAACGTTCCAGGTGTTATCTGACCAAGGCAGAATAGAGTGATACTATTCCTTCCCTCGATCTGGACACTATACTTCTGTTGATGCAGCCTAGAATAGCATTACCTTTTTTTGCTGCTGCTTCACACTATTGACTCATGTTAAGTTTGTGGTCCACTAAGACCCCGGGATCCTTTTTACATATATGACTGGTAAGCTAGCATTTTTGTGTGAATCTTGCCTAATGTGTGTGTATGTGTGTGCGTATGCAGTTTTGCCTATTACATACATTTTTTGCAAAGCAAATCTCCCTAATATAATGCAATTTTTTGCATTTGAATGTGCATTTATACGCACAGTATACCATAGTATATGATTTTTGTGGGCATAACTGGAGAAGTACATTGCAAAATACAGAGAAACTTGAATTTCAAAAACTGGATGTGTTTATGTTCATGTATTGTTCTGAAAAGCAAATTAGATAAGCTAATCAAAATTCTTCTGCCTACCTTGTGCGTAGAAGTTTGCCATTGGGAATAGCCGGAATGAGGCAGAATGAAGGCAGCTTGATGGTCTAGGACATTAATAGGCAATGTGGCATCCTCCAAGTGTTGACTCCAACTCCAAGCCTCCCTGACCATTGGCCATTCTGACTAGGGCTGATGAGAGTTTGAACCCAATAACTCCAGGAGGGCACTGTTTCAGGCTTTGTTAATTATTGTTAAGACTGTTAAGATTGTTAAGAAAAGAATTTTATTTAAACAAGCTTGCTTTAAACTCCTAACTCTCTCTGATCCTCCTACTCTGTCTCTAGACTGTTTGTGCTAACAGAGGTGCCAAGTTGCACCCAACATTGGAGGAAAGTGTCTAGCATGTGTGATGTTGCATGCACCGCTCTCCCCACAAGCCAATTTGGCTGTCATCCCCCATCCACTTTCTTACCTTTGTCCAGTGCTGCCACCGCGAAGCTAAGGCCACCTGGATGAGGCTGCCTCCTCCCCCTCTGTGAGGCCCACCAAGGCGCGTTGGCGTGTTCCTTTGAGATCACCAACACACCTACCCAGAAGGTGTCCTGGTAATCGCCAAAGGGGTGCGCCAGAGAAAAGGCCCCCTCAGCAGCGCAAACACCCGCCTGGAGTCGGTGTGCCTTGTGCTGAGACACTTCCTGGTAGCTGTTTCCTTAAACCTTGCCTTCCTTCTGTGTCTCTTAAGTCTCTCTCCCTGACCCTCTTACGTAGTAGTTTCACAAAAATTGATAGAGGTGCCATATTGGCTGCCTGTGCTGTGGCTCCTCTCGCTGGGAATATTCTGCTTTGTAGAAGTGCCTGGTTTTTACCTCCACATATTTGCTTCTACAGGCAAAGCTTGAATATACAGTGGTACCTCGGGTTACATACGCTTCAGGTTACATATGCTTCAGGTTACAAGAAGAAGAAGAAGAAGAAGAAGAAGAAGAAGAAGAAGAAGAGTTGTTTGGATTTGATATCCTGCCTTTCACTCCCTTTAAGGAGTCTCAAAGCGGCTAACAATCTCCTTTCCCTTCCTCCCCCACAACAAACACTCTGTGAGGTGAGTGGGGCTGAGAGACTTCAGAGAAGTGTGACTGGCCCAAGGTCACCCAGCAGCTGCATGTGGAGGAGCGGAGACGCGAACCCGGTTCCCCAGATTACGAGACTACGGCTCTTAACCACTACACCATACTGGCTCTCACAGACTCTGCTAACCCAGAAATAGTGCTTCAGGTTAAGAACTTTGCTTCAGGATGAGAACAGAAATCGTGCTCCGGCGGCGTGGCGGCAGCAGGAGGCCCCATTAGCTAAAGTGGTACCTCAGGTTAAGAACAGTTTCAGGTTAAGAACGGACCTCCGGAACGAATTAAGTACTTAACCTGAGGTACCATTGTATTGTGCTTCAGACCACTGTAATAAAGTGAATATTGAAGTAAAGAGAGTCACAATTTATTTATTTTTTGGTTTCCCAGTGCATATAAAAGTTGTGTTTACACTATACTGTAGTCTATTAACCCCAGCTCCAACCCTAGCTAGCTCCACCATAATAGCTAAAAGAGAGGTGATGGCAACATCAGCCATGGTAGGGGGCTTCCTTCCCCTGGGAGCAACCTGCCTGCCTGCAACTGCACATGCCTCTTCTTAAAGAGCAATAGCTGTGAAGCGCAACAAAGCAAAGCACAATAAAGTGAGATGTGCCTGCATATTTGTCATTGTATCTGTTTGTATATGAGGTCCCTCCATACTATTTGCTTTTGAGTCTTTTGTGTTATTTCATCCAAAGAATAGCAAGCCCGGTTAGTACGGCTCTGGATTCTATCACTGCTTGGGGCAATTGGGGAGTTTACAACTGTATCTTTGAAATCTATTGTGTTGGAGCCCTTCAGCAACAGATACTAAAATATTTTTAGGATCATTTCTAAGGATAAAGGGTGTTAAATACCAAGTATGCAGCAAATAAAGATAGAATTACCTAAGGCCAAAATAGAGCAGATTAATATGAAATATATAACACAATACTGTAGCAGTTCCCATTAGCAACCACCATAACACTGCAGTGCGCATTCACTTACAACTCTGATTTCTGGACCTTCATAGCATAGCAGAACATTCACATTTTCAGCTAGCTAGCTTTTCTCTTTCACAGCCTAATCAGTGCCTCAAGGTGATTGTGTCTTTTTCTTAGCCGAGCATTTCTTTGTTTTAGTTTTTATTGAATTATTGACTTGGTAGGTAGGAAAGTTGGAAGCCAAAACAAGAGGCCATGGTTGCCTGTTCAAGAGCAAGAGGAAAAACATAGAACTGCCACCTGCAATTTAATCTCTCATTGTACAGGAGCAGGCTTATGAATCTTTTCTCTCTCTCCCCACCCCACACACTTACTGCTGAAATCTGAAATGGTAGCCTTGATTCCCCCTGCTTTTCTTTGAAGTTTTCCATGATGCACCCTGGAAAAATGAATCAAAATCCGGTTGGGTACACAGATTAGTTATGTGATTCTGTGGATTATCACTATGTCCAAAGGTTGTCCTGTCATTTGTGATAGCATTTGGGATAGGCCCATGGTTGTCACATTAGATAAATATAGATCAAAAATATCTTTTTCAATGGGCTGAGAGAGAAACTTTCAAGATTTGCTTTGGGGGGAAAAGCAGAACCGAAGGAATTTGTCTGGGTTTTGCAGTGAGGAATCCAGTTTCATGTGTTCTTGAATAGAGGCTTTCTTTTTTTAAAGCCTGGTAAACATTTTAAAAGGGTTGGGATGAATAGAGCTCCATTTCTGATCATGTTACAAGTGTATCTTTTCCTTGTCCAGTCTTCAAGTCCCATTCTGGATAGGCCATTTGAGACTCGTAGGAGGAAGTCTGGATACCACAGATGTATACCAAAGCGTTAAACATGGCTTCTGCCAGCCTCCCCCAACCTGGTGTCTTCCAGACAGAGTCATGGAATCATAGAATTGTAAAGTTGGAAGGTACACCAAGGGTCATCTAGTCCAGCCCCCTGCAATGCAGGAATTTCAGCTAATGCATCAATGACTAGTGGATATCTAACCTCTGATTAAAAACCTCCATGACGTAAATTCCACCACCTTCTGAGGGAGTCTCTTCTATACCCCCTAACATCCCTTGGATGAAAATAGAGACATTCTATTCTACATCAGTATCACTGCTTCAGAATTTCCTCCTGGTTGAGTACAAAAGTTATGAGAGCCAGTGTGGTGCAGTGGTTAAGAGCGGTAGTCTCGTAATCTGGGGAACCGGGTTCGCGTCTCTGCTCCTCCACATGCAGCTGCTGGGTGACCTTGGGCTACTCACACTTCTTTGAAGTCTCTCAGCCCCACTCACCTCACAGAGTGTTTGTTGTGGGGGAGGAAGGGAAAGGAGAATGTTAGCCGCCTTGAGACTCCTTCGGGTAGCGATAAAGTGGGATATCAAATCCAAACGCTTCTTCTTCTTCTAGAGGAAACACACAAAACTATAGTATTCCAAGCACAGAAATCTTTGAATTTATATATTGCATTTAGGAAAACTGGAGGGAAAAAGAAAACCCCAAATCAATAAATACAGCTAACTATATGTGTTTGTTTGTGTGGAGACTGTGTGATGTCGTCATGCATTTATGAGTATTTTGGAAGCATGATTGTTCCAACTGTGCAGGTGTATGATATGGGGTATCCCAGTGTTTATTTTGAGGTCCAGGGACATAGAAACCTTTGAGTTCGGGGATACACAAACTTCCCCTTTATGGATGGATCAGCTGCTGGTTTTAAATTCCAACTCCTCTGAGCCCCAACCAGCCAAAGCATCAGGGGGAGACTGGGTTGGGGAGCGTTGGTTTCAGCAACAGCTGATAAATTCCAGTTCGATTAAAATGAAGGGCAGGACTATAGCACATGCCTTGCCTTTAACATATTTCTGATTCCAGAATGACAACTCCAAGTGGGATTGAGAAAGAACCTTGTTTCTTACTCAGCTGGGCCCCTACTGCCAGTTAGTATGCAGCACTGCAATATATAGACCAATATTCAGCATAAAGAAGGTTTTAATTTCCCACAAAAAGCATTAATATAGACTTGTATATATTTAAAAACTGGATTGGTGGAAATCAGTAACTGGACTGTGAAAGAAGGAGGTCAAGGAAGAAAGAAATTACAGTGTTATGGATTATAGAAACTAAGAAGAAGAAGAAGAGTTTGGATTTGATATCCCGCCTTTCACTCCCCTTCAGGAGTCTCAGAGCGGCTCACAATCTCCTTTCCCTTCCTCCCCCACAACAAACACTCTGTGAGGTGAGTGGAGCTGAGAGACTTCAGAGAAGTGTGACTAGCCCAAGGTCACCCAGCAGCTGCATGTGGAGGAGCGGAGACGCGAACCCGGTTCCCCAGATTACGAGACTACCGCTCTTAACCACTACACCACACTGGCTCTCAACATAGGCATCCAAGATACTAAAACAGTTGAAGCATTAAATGAATATTTCCAGATATATTTACAAGAGAGAACATTTCTGAGTATGTATCCTAAATCAGGATCACTGAAGTGAAGGCAAAAGAAAGAAAGAAGGAAAGTGGTAGAACAACTTCAAGCCAGCAAGCCTTCAGGATTAAGGAAATTTGGGGATGTGTGGGCAGGCAAAGAAAATTGAGTAGTTATGACAGCTTAGTTTGGTCAAGAGCCCAAAAGAGCAACAGTGCAGAGTTATTTTGGGGAAAAAAATATGAAAACACATGCATAAACCCAATCGAGAAAACTTAATGCCTATCGAATTAATATTTGTGAAACACATAAGCCCAAATACATTTTAGGTTCTTGCGTAAATGCTCTTGACTTCTTTCAAACAGGTAAGGGCAAGGTTTATAATGCCAGGAGCTGTGTGGATGAGAGCCTGTTTGCAAAGCTTTGCAGAAGATTTATTAAAAGGAATAAAAAGCTCCCGATAGTATGTACGTGACTTAAAAGTCAATCCAGTAAATTATAAGGCCAAATACAGACACTGCAAAATGTATGAGAGGGATTGTGATCATCAGGGTGAAAAACCTTCCTGAGTTCCATTACTAAGCCAAGCAGGATCCACCAGGCATTAAACCACATCCAGGCCACACATCAGCTGCCTTGCAAATGAAGTCGTATCAGCTTGACTATAAGCAGAGGCAAGGAGGAAATGAGATGTGCTATTGCAAGTGCCTGTTAGGTTACAAGGAACCATTTCATAAAACAACCCAGATACCTTTGAGTGTCCTCCAGGTGACCTATTTGTTGAGCATTCATCCTGACTTGCTTGCACGAAGCTTAAGTGGAAGTTAGACTATGTCCAGTCTTTACTGAACATTTGCTCTTATTTGTTTACAGGGCAGTTATATACCAATGATCATTCATTCTGATTTGTTGTGGGGTGTTTATACATTGCATTTCATTGCTTCATTCCTAACCTCAAAAAGCCCATTTCTTTTTAAAAGTGGATTTGCTGTACTAGGGTGACAAAGCACTTAGATCCACTTCTGCTGCACAAACCCAAATATCTGATATGTGCTTGAATCCCTCCTGCAAAATAATAAGTCTGAAGGCCAAGTCAAGCAGGTGAGGCACAGAGCAGCCATATACTTTCTCCTTCCTCCACAATACTTAGTAAGACAAAGTGAATGGCTTTTGAAATATAAACTTACACAGAGGTACACAGTTTCTCAAAGTGGTTTATAAATGCTGTAAGTTCCTCCAACTTTGCTACTGGCAGCCAACGAAGTGGAACACAGTGGAAGAAATAAAAAAAAAATCCTTCCAGTAGCACCTTAAAGACCAACTATGTTAGTTCTTGCTATGAGCTTTCGTGTGCATGCACACTTCTTCAGATACACTGCTATCTGAAGAAGTGTGCATGCACACAAAAGCTCATACCAAGAACTAACTTAGTTGGTCTTTAAGGTGCTACTGGAAGGAATTTTTTTTATTTTGACTATGGCAGACCAACAGTGGAAGAAACCTGCAATGTTGTGGTCGGAATGATGGGACCTGTAGCCCAACAGCTTCTGGAAGGTGTTTCACGAGTTCCCTCCAGATGTGCTCTTTCTAGTATGGAAAACATTTAAATTATACTTTTATTTCTATGCCTCTGAGGACAAATGTTGCATCTGTAATTTTATTAATTTATAAATGAAGTAATTTCAGTAAAAAGAAAAAAATACAAACTTGATAAATATAACTGTAATGATAATCCACTGATGAACAAACCAAACTTCTATAATAGGTTAATGTATATGTTACAGGCCAGTCCCAAAATGTGGACATATCTGGATGTGCCTGAACAAATCTAGGAAAATCCACATCTTTGAGCATGTGTACATGCAGTGACCGGAAAAAACTAAATTTTTGATTGGCCTGAGGTAAATTTCCACGTTCCCAAATAAGCAGTTCTAGAACTGCCTGGTCAAATTCCTAAATATGTTGTGACAGCCATATTCTTTTCCGAGTTTTCTGTGATTTTTTGGGTTGCATCTATACTTGCCCAGGGGTTATCCAGATGTGCCCAAGGTTCAGGATTCATCTGTAACAGTGATATATGCAAAGATGGCCTTTGAATCTTGCCACAGTGCATCTGTGTATATCCACTTGCAGTTCTTATTTGGCTGAGATCCAAAGAGCTGCTTTGCTTCTATATATAGGATGTGTTCAGCCGAGTAGAATTGGGATTTCCCCCCCTTGAAGTGACTTTCTTTACCATATGAATAGCTGTTGACTATCTGTGCTCCATGTCAAAAGCAGTTTGACATGTATACCTGAAGGAGAGTCTCCACCCCTATTGTTCTGCCTGGACACTGAGGTCCAGCACTGAGGGCCTTCTACCGGTTCCCTCATTGTGAGAAGCAAAGTTACAGGGAACCAGGCAGAGGGCCTTCTTGGTAGTGGCGCCCACCCTGTAGAACGCCTTCCATCAGATGTCCAAGAAATAAATAACTACAGTGGTACCTCGGGTTACAGATGATTTGTGTTACGGACACTTCAGGTTACAGACTCCGCTAACCCAGAAATATTACCTCGGGTTAAGAACTTTGCTTTAGGATGAGAACAGAAATTGTGCAGCGGTGGCAGCTGGAGGCCCCCTTAGCTAAAGTGGTACCTCAGGTTAAGGACAGTTTCAGGTTAAGAACGGACCTCCAGAACGAATTATGTTCTTAACCCAAGGTACCACTGTATCTGATTTTTAGAAGACATCTGAAGGCAGCCCTGTTTAGGGAAGTTTTTAATATTTGATAAATTATTGTATTTTAATCTTTTGTTGGAAGCCGCCCAAAGTGCCTGGTGAAACCCAGCCAGATGGGCGGGGTATAAATAAATTATTACAAACAAGTGGGTTCCTATACTAGAGATAAATGACAGTATGCAATAAAGTGTTTCTGTTGCAAGGATTTTCACTTACACAACGTAACTTCTTCTTCCTTCTCCTTTCCCCCTTGCCACCCCCAAATCTGCCCTAGAGAGTTGCGGGGGAGATTTAGGGGGCATGCAGATTTAGGGGGCATGATGGGGTGTTCATGGAGATACAAGGGGGGAGAGGCTTTGTTGTGGACACAAAGTACTTGCACTAGCAGATACCACCCCTCACAAATTTGAGGGTCTTCAGCTCATTTGAGGACCACATGAGTTCAATCCCTGCCATCTGCAGTTCAATACTGGGTAAGAAGATGAGAGAACCCATTGAACAGACAGTCCTGAATTATTCCAGAGATCTCTCTCTCAATGCTGCTACCCAGTATTGAACTGCAGATGGCAGGGATTGAACCCAGAACCTGCTACAGGCATTGCAGGGGGTTGGACTAGATGACCCTTGTGATCACTTCCAACTCAACCATTCTATGATTCTGTGAAATGACGTGGTCCTCATTTGAACTAAATAATGGTTTATAATCTGATTAGGTGTAAATCAGTTTAATATGCTTAACCTGATAATTATGCCTTCCTCCCATGCCCACGGCTAGACCTAATTGTCGGGGCACCTTACCTTTATCTTATTTAGCTTTCAGTTTTTCGAAATGTACTCATTGAGCACCTTTACAAAGCAAGCAGCTGTGCATGGAGAAGGATTGAGAGACACAAGAATGTGAAGAGGGGGAAAATATGCATGTGTAAACAATAGCCTTTGGGATAGGATGGGGCAGAGAAGCCTCTTGCAAAATCAAAGCAAGACCTTCAGCCCTTGATTGCTTTATATGTCAAGGAATTGTCACCCAAATCCATTCATGTGCATTGGAAGTATTGCATATAATATATGCAATTGTTTCTTTTAGCAGCCAAGTGTAATATGCTCTGTGTATCTTTTTGTTTTTAGGTGTGACTAGTGGTAACTATAAATCTCTGTTTCTATCATAATAAAGTTGAACACTTTGTGCTATCAGACAGGGAGCAACAACCTTTTGTTCCTCTGCCTTGACATTTCCAGTGCACTTCAATGTCGCTGCGAGTTACATTGCAATTATAATGTAATGACAGAATGTTAAGATGATGAAATATAGCAAAGCTTCATAAGTCAGCATAATATTTTGTTCACAGATGAACACATCTTATTCTCTTCTTGTATAATTACATAGAATGTGAGAAGCTTCTTCATTTAACATTAAGTCCCTTTGAGCCAGGAAATATGGGCTTGATACAGTGTCTTGATCCTTCTGTTTTCTCTGGTTGTCCTCCAGGAGGTATATTTTAATGGTTGTGAGAAATTAGGCTTTGGAAAACATATGTTTTCTCTATAGTTAAATAAACTACAGAGTGGTGTTTGCAGAAGGATTTGCTGCAGGCAAAAAATCATTTTAAAATCCACAATGCCAGTTGCTGGCTGCAGCACACATGAGGGCACTGGGCCCTAAACCGGTGTCACCAAACTTTTGGGCCAGTGGATGCAATTGCAATTTTGAAAAACTGTTGTGGGTGCCAGACACAAATGGCTGCCATATCTAAGTGAGCAGAAAGAGACAGGACCACTGAATGGTGCACCCACCTCCATAAAGGGAAGGTGGGCTCCTGTATCGACCCTGCTATGCTTTGTCATAGAGTACACCTATTTGCACATGTCCTCCATTGGCAGGGAGAATGGGTGTCTAATTCTGCCATCCATTGAAACATGGGCATACATGGGGGAGGGGTTCCATGCAGGAGAGGCCGAGCCAGCATAAAAAGGAATTGAGCGATCATAATAATCATAATAATTTATTATTTATACCCTACCCATCTGGCTGGACCTCCCCAGCCACTCTGGGCGGCTTCCAACAAAATATTAAAAATACATTAAAAGTAGTAAGATCAAGCAGTCTCTTGTGCATTGTTAATTACTGAGCGGACACTTACTGAGACCTTGTCACAGGCATCATTGGAGGTACTGGCAGGCGTAGCAGTGCCCATGGGTACAAGCAGTGCTGGCAGCCTTTGGCCTAGTATGCCCTAGGTTGGGAATCAGCTTATTTAATGGATTTCCATGCAAGTCCAGTGTTTGAAACCCCCATTGTTCCAGGCCATTTTGCGACAGGTAATTTCATTAGCGCGTGCAGTTTCAGAGCTCTGGGTGCAGTACTGCGCCTAAGATTTCAGATTAAAACTGCAGCGGAGGGGAGGTACTTTTCCTGTTTTTTTCACTGTATGAAATTGGCTTCAGTGCATGCATTGAACTGAAGAACCTCTTAGAATTTCCAAAATTATTTAAAAGTTTCCCCACTCTTTTCTGAACAAACAGGAGCCCCATGTGTTTATATGCATGTTGGAAGGAAACAAAATCCAACAGGTATACATGCAGTGGTACCTTGGTTTAAAAACAGCTTAGTTTATGAACAGTTTGGATTAAGAATGCTGCAAACCCGGAAGTAGGTAGAATCATAGAATCATAGAATCATAGAGTTGGAAGAGACCACAAGGGCCATCGAGTCCAACCCCCTGCCAAGCAGGAAACACCATCAGAGCACTCCTGACATATGGTTGTCAAGCCTCTGCTTAAAGACCTCCAAAGTTGGAGACTCCACCACACTCCTTGGCAGCAAATTCCACTGTCGAACAGCTCTTACTGTCAGGAAGTTCTTCCTAATGTTTAGGTGGAATCTTCTTTCTTGTAGTTTGGATCCATTGCTCCGTGTCCGCTTCTCCGGAGCAGCAGAAAACAACCTTTCTCCCTCCTCTATGTGACATCCTTTTATATATTTGAACATGGCTATCATATCACCCCTTAACCTCCTCTTCTCCAGGCTAAACATGCCCAGCTCCCTTAGCCGTTCCTCATAAGGCATCGTTTCCAGGCCCTTGACCATTTTGGTTGCCCGGAAACGATGCCTTATGAGGAACGGCTAAGGGAGCTGGGCATGTTTAGCCTGGAGAAGAGGAGGTTAAGGGGTGATATGATAGCCATGTTCAAATATATAAAAGGATGTATATAAAAGGTGTTTTGGTTTGTGAACTTTGCCTTGGAAGCAGAAAATGTTCCGCTTCCCGTTGAGTGTGTTCCATTTGTAAATTGAGTCCCCCACTGCTATGGGAAAGCACGCCTTGGTTTAAGAATGCTTTGGTTTAAGATTGGGTTTCCGGAACAGATTAAGTTTGTAAACCAAGGTACTCACTTTCGAGGTGAATTAAAACTCATGTGGGGAGGAGTGATTGTAGGAAAGTCATTGTAATCTACCTGGTTCAATTTCTCGTGCAGAAATTGTAGCTTCTCTGATGCAAAAAGTATCCCTGATCCAATTCTGTCCCATTTAATTTCTTTTTGGTATGTGTGTGCAAGATTTATTGGCTTCTGGATTTGCAAATCCTTGAGTGTCTTTTTAACAAAATAGATGCAAGAAATTCAACCTCTAACACCTCCTGCAAAGAGCAGTGATGTAACCAACAGGTTATCCCTCATCTCTGCAGAAGGTGAAAATAAACTCCATTAATCTGGAGGTGAAGCTGACAGGATACTTTAAAAACCAATGTTAATTTCACCACTGCAGTAAGGGGGTAGGCTGCATTAGTGGGAAGAAACCTTAATGATTTCAACCTTGCCTCTTGCAGGCTTTCAACTGGGACTAGATAATGCACAGTTAGTGATGAACCAGTACATGCAACAAATGAGGGCATACGTAAAATAATGTGTTTTCCCCCTGAAATTGTGCTTCAGAAATTATCCATAGATTTTGAAAATACATTGAGACACACCACAGAGGTTTCACAGATAATAAAGGGGCAACTTCCATCTGCCCCAGCCTGCATGGCCAAAGGCAAGGGATGATGGGAATTATCGTTCACCAACATGTGGAGGGCCACAGGTTTCCCATCACTCTGGTAAACCCTCTCTTAAATTATTCTAGAAATTCTGAAGGGACAGTATATTTATTATTGATTTCAGCATTTATATGCTGCATTTCAGGGCCAACACTGTCAATGCAGCTTCCAACATATTAAAAATATAGCATTCATAATAAAATCAAATTACAAATGAAATATATTATACCAGCAGCAGTTAGAATAGTCTAAAACAATATACATACATACAAAACAAAGGACAATAACTTGAAATATTAAAGATAGCAGATACATGTGGAAACTTTATTTCATTGACATGTTAAAAGGGTAAAGGGAACCCTGACCATTAGGTCCAGTCGTGACCGACTATGGGTTGCATGCTCATCTCGCTCTATAGGCCGAGGGAGCCGGCGTTTGTCCTTAGACATCTTCCGGGTCATGTGGCCAGCATGACTAAGCCGCTTCTGGCGAACCAGAGCAGCACACGGAAATGCCGTTTACCTTCCCGCCAGAGCGGCCCCTATTTATCTACATGCACTTTGACATGCTTTAGAACTGCTAGGTTGGCAGGAGCTGGGACCGAGCAATGGGAGCTCACCCCGTTGCGGGGATTTGAACCGCCGACCTTCTGATCGGCAAATCCTAGGCTCCGTGGTTTAAACCACAGCGCCACCCGCATCCCTGTCATTGACATGTTACATAAATGCAAAATATAAACTGTAGGAAGATGTCATGTTATAATATAATCTGAAAGTCCTAAGTCCACTATTACTCAATTTTTGAATTTTATAGAGGAATATGTTGGTGTCTGGCCATTTTTTTGTGTAGGTTAGAGCTGTTAGAGCTTCTGAATGTTTTTGACTACAAAACCAATAGCCATACTAGCTGGGGCCATTGGAAGTAGTCCAAAACATCTGGTGGATACCAGTTGGGGAAGACTAGTTTGGAGACTTCCAATCCAAGATTTTTGAGTTACAGCATAGCAGAAGGAGTCATACAGCAGAGATTTCAGATGGGCAGTTGTTGCTCATAAGAATGAAGATTTGTTGGGTGACATTCATAGTGCAAAGAGAAATGCAATTTATGGTTCCAAACTGGTTGTATGTCTACCTTGCTCATGGACTTTCATTCTTTTAGAGTTACAGCTTTGCCCTTTGCAGCATGTATCAAAGAGGAGGCATGGCCTCATGAGCTAGAGGATGGTGCTCATTGTAAGGAGACTCCATGTGCCAGATTGAAGTTTTCTGTGAGTTGCTCAGTATGTGGCACTAACTGAAAAGCTTAATCTCTGAAAAATGCTCAGAGCATTTTTTGCAGCAAGCCAATCTTGCTGAATCATGAGAACCATGTTGCTGGTGTCATGCTTTTTTCATTCTTGTCATCTTAGGATTTAACTAATATGGGGGAATTAATTTTGATCATTGTGTGTGCCTACTGTGAGGTACTAAAATGATTAATTCTGGTAGAACTGTGTACCTAGTAACCATTTTCAATACTATCCGTTTTTCAGTGTGATCCATTTTTAATGTGGTGCCACCGGATACATTTCTGTCAGTATTGCAAAGTTATGTCTACCTCTCATTTAGATCACAACCAGTGAAGGCGGTAAATGTTCTGTGTGAGTGCCTGTAGGCAGTTGAAGGATGGATGGTGGATAACGGATTGAGGTTGAATCCCAACAGGATAGAAGTATTGTTTCTTGGGGACAGAGGGTGGGCAGTTGTGGGGGACTCGCTGGTCCTGAATGGGGTAACTGTGCCACTGAAGGACCAGGTCTGCAGCCTAGGAGTCATTTTGGACTCACAGCTGTCCATGGAGTCACAGGTTAATTCTGTGTCCAGGGTGGCTGTCTACTAGGTCCATCTGGTACACTGGCTGAGACCCTACCTGCCTGTGCACTGTCTCACCAAAGTGGTACATGCACTGGTTATCTCCTGCTTGGACTACTGCAATGCGCTCCACGTGGGGCTACCTTTGAAGGTGACTCGGAAACTACAGCTAATCCAGAATGTGGCAGCTAAATTGGTGACTGGGAGCAGCTGCTGAGACAATATAACACTGGTTCTGAAAGACTCCTAGTATGTTTCTGAGCACAAAGTGTTCAAAGTGTTGGTGTTGACCTTTAAAGCTGTAAATGGCCTTGGCCCTGTATACCTGAAGGAACATCTCCACATCTCATCATTCAGCCAGATCCCTTTGGGATCCTGCAAGTTGCACAATAACACTCTGCCTCAGTAGTGTAGCTAAGGGGGGCGGGGAGCAGGTGTACTGGGCGGGACAGTCATTGGGGGCAGCATGGCCGGTGGTAGAGGGCGATTGGAGCCAGAGGGCAGGGTTGAATGACATGAGTGCTCCCTTTCTGTCTCACTCAACAACTTTTTGAGATCTCCCTTAAAAAAGCACCCTTCCTGGATGTTACCATGGTTCCCTACACCACTGCTCTGCCTACCTATGATTCCCAGCAGCTGGTCTTCAGAGGCATAATGAATCTGACAGTGGAGGTAGAACATAGCCATCATACTCAGCAGCCATTCACAGCCTTGCCATCCATGAATTGTTCTAGTCTTCTTTTAAGGTCATCCAAGTGGGTGGCCATCTTTGCCTCATGCCTTCCCTTGCTTAACTATGCACTGTGTGAAAAAGTACTTTCTTTTATCTTTCCTGGGTCTTGCAGGATTCAGCTTAATTGGATAGCCAAAGTCCTATGTTATGAGGGAGGCAGAAAAGCTTTTCCTGTATCTGGTTTCTCGATGCTGTGTATAGTTTTATCAACTTTTGTCACGGAGAGAGTCTGCTGTTCAACAACCAGGGTTGGCTTCCAGTGTTCTGGAATGTGAATAGAAGTTAAACTTTTCTTTTTTAAACAGGTTAAAATAAGGGAAAGGTATGAGTTAGAAATTTACCTTAGTTTGCTCTTCATTTTTGGCACTGGCTCTTAATTATTCATAAGTCGTGGTAGCTTTTTCTCAGCCTTTTTCATGTTCCTGTTTTCTATTTTTGAAACCTGGCACGTTGCTTGGTAACTGTGTGAGACAGTGTAAATAAATTATGTAGCTTTTTATCTGTTTCCACTTCTCTTGTGAAGATTGCTTCTCCACCCTGCCCCCTATTAAATAGGTACAGTGATATTATAGAAGACAGGGACAAGGTCATTTGTTGGAAAGGCAAGATAGTGTATTAGTTTAATAAGTGTGCAAGGAGGCATTCTCAGTATCACATTTCCTCTGATTTCTTCCTCAAAACTTGTTTTAGGACTGCTTTTGTCCTCACAGTCAAGGACTTGGGAGTAGGATTTGATACCCCTCTGTTGCTGGCACTTCAGTAAAATAAATAAATAACTGGTCCTCCTTCTGAATCACATCTGATTCAGCTTACCCTCAATGCTACCTCATTATGCCTTCCAAGGAAGGAGAATCTGTGCCCATCCAGTTGTTCCTGCACTCCAACTGCCTATTATTCCTGACTATTGGCTATGATAGCTGAGTCTGAGAAGAGCTGAACTCCAGCAACATCTGGGGCAGGAATCCCCTAACTCGGCCCTCCAAATGTTTTGGGACTACAGTTCCCATCATCCCTGACCACTGGTCCTGTTAGCTAGGGATGATGGGAGTTGTAGTCCCAAAACATCTGGAGGGCCGAGTTTGGGTATGCCTGATCTGGGGCATGGGAGCACAGTTTATCCATCCCTGAGATTGATGTTGGGTTCACCTTTACAGTGGTATCTCAGGTTACATATGCTTCAGGTTACATACGCTTCAAGTTACAGACTCTGCTAACCCAGAAATAGTACCTCAGGTTAAGAACTCTGCTTCAGGATGAGAACAGAAATCATGCTCCGGCGGCGCAGCAGCAGTGGGAGGCCCCATTAGCTAAAGCGGTGCTTCAGGTTAAGAACAGTTTCAGGTTAAGTATGGACCTCCGGAACGAATTAAGTACTTAACCTGAGGTACCACTGGATTGGCTTTTAAACAGGCCTTGAATGCCTCCTTTTTTCCAGTCTGCTTTTAGCTGAGTTGGATGAAGTTTTCTTATTTAATTATTTAAACTGCAGCTGATTTCCTTTTTTTTTTAAAAAAAAAAAAAATGTAGTTCTGTGCTGAGGGCTGTACAATGTTTTTAGGCTGCTGTTTTACTTTCTAGTTGGTAAGTGTAATTAAATGGCTTTGGACGGCTTTAAAAGAGGTTTGGACAAATTCACGGAGGAGAAAGCTATCAGTGGCTACTGGTCATGATGACTCAGCTCTGCCTCCACAGCTGGAGGAAGTATGTTTCTGAATCCCAGTTGCTGAAAACCATAGAAGAGCAGAGGTTTCTTGTGCTCAGGTCCTGCTTAGAGCTTTCCCTAGGCTTCTTCAACCTCGGTCCTCCGGATGTTTTGAGACTACAATTCCCATCATCCCTGACCACTGGTCCTGCTAGCTAGGGATCATGGGAGTTGTAGGCCAAGGTTGAGGAAGCCCGGGTTTCCCATAGGCTTATTGGTGGCCACTGAGAGAACAGGATGCTGGACTAGATAGACTAGAAGAAGGATCTTCTTATGCTTTTATGGTTTATTCATATATGTGAGGTACTTTTGAAGGATTCTGACTGAAACGGCAACACAGAACTATTTGAAATAAATGGCTCCTCTCAGTGGACACATTTCCCATTTTTGTTGTTGTTGTTTAGTCGTTTAGTCATGTCCGACTCTTCGTGACCCCATGGACCAGAGCACGCCAGGCACTTCTGTCTTCCACTGCCTCCCGTAGTTTAGTCAAAGTCATGCTGGTAGCTTCGAGAACACTGTCCAACCATCTCGTCCTCTGTCGTCCCCTTCTCCTTGTGCCCTCCATCTTTCCCAACATCAGGGTCTTTTCCAGGGAGTCTTCTCTTCTCATGAGGTGGCCAAAGTATTGGAGCCTCAGCTTCACATTTTAATTTTTACCATTTTAATTTTCTTAAATTGATTAAGAAATTAGAAAATTGTGGTTCATCAGTGATTCATAGTGGTTTGCAACAAGAAATTGACAATAAAATAGTACAGTACAATTTTTTTTCCACCACCCCCCCCTTCAAGCTTTTCCCAAATCACAAGAAAGGACCAAAGTAGGTTAAATAACTGACAGTGCAATTCTAACCGTGTCTACTCAGAATTAAGTTGCACTGTTCAATGGGGCTTACTTCTAGGTAAGTAGGGTTAGGACTGCAGGCCGAGTCCATTTGCCTGGGATTTATTTTAGGACAGAGGCAGTGTCACTCCTGTTGTTAGGCAGAGTAAGCCATTTTCATTTATTGGGTCCCCTCCCCGCACTTTGGAAACAGCCAAGGAGACTTCAATTCATGGGTGGGCTAGACATTCATTCATTCATTTAGAAATAAATAAATAAATATTAATTTATTTTTAGGATTTGTACCCTTCCTTTACAAGCAAATGCCCTCAAGGCAGCTTTCAACAATCGGTAAAGGAATTAATAACACGCACTCAAACAGCAACAGCAAACTTTAAGAATAAAAAGAGCAGAAGCATCAGACTAGTGTTCATGCAATACATGGCAGAATTGTGCTGTTGCCCACAGAGTCTGCTGAAGCACAATGTATTGTTTCTTGGTCTCTATTTTAGGTTTTTCAGCACATAAGGTTGGGAGGAAGTGTAAGCAAAGTCCCAACCAAAGTCAGATGACAGCTGCTATGCTTTTCTCTTGTCATCAAGACCTAATAGGTATTTTTAGTCTCATTAGATATTCTTAGTGACTTTTAAAGTGCCACATCAGTCATGATGATTACAAATTGTCAGAATGAAATGCACTAATATACTGTTTTAAATTTCCAAATCATTTTTAGAACCTGAATGACCTTTACATGATCAAATATATGCTTTCTAGATTTTCATGTGCGAGCTAACATGTAGGTCAAACTCTGGGATTAATGAAAGAAACAAATATCCATCTTTTGGAGGCATGCAGCTGGCAACCTGACATTTCCTTGACCTCTTTTTGAATACAGATGATGGGGCTGTGAACTCTTGTCAATTCAGAACCATTCTTTCTGCAAAGCTCCTTGCAAATTTCTGTTAGGACAATAACACAGAAGCAAATGTTAAATGCATTCTCCCCAAATGCCTAGTTCCTAACCAAGAACATCTGCCCCATGCACTGGTATTTTTAAAAAAGTGCACAATAAGTTGAACTATGGGTTGGATAGTAAGGTCTAATAAGTGGGGTAATTTTTTATCTACCTGTATTTCATGATCATCATCATCAAACCTTTATTGGCATCACTTACAAACATTCAGAATAAATAGTCCAATGCAATCTTGTTGCCATTTCAACAGTACAGTCATTTGCCAAAGGGAAGAAGAGGCGAGCAATCTATTTCACCTCTGTGGGACTCCAGCAAGGGAAGGGTCCTGTAGCGTACTTCGGCGGCAGAAAATCAAATAGAGGAACTTGGCTACTGTCTTGGTGAGCTCCTGGTCTCTCCCCTGTAATAAGAAGCGTATAACCTCTGTCTCTTGTTTCCATGTTGGGATACATAGATGGTCTAAGAATTGTTGGCGGAGATCATCATATATTTTACAATTAAGGGCCATGTGAGCTAGAGTTTCCACCAGGTGGGCATCACATGGGCAGATCCTATCTCCTTCTGCCATACCCGCAAACCTACCCGAAAGAATGTTAGAAGGATTACAATTGAACCTAGCCAGTGAAAAAGCCCTTTTTTATTGCGGGTTAAACAAAAATTGTAAATAATTAAGGTTAAATTCCTGCACCCATGAGAGTTGAAAATAAAGAGGGGAACATGTTTTTCCCCGCAGCTGAGATTAGTTCCTGACTGTCTATGTCCCACAGTCTAGTTTTTAACATGGCCTTGGCGACTGGAAAAGCCACAGCACCCAGGAGATCCTCCGAAAGCCCAAGTTGCTGTAACTTTGTGCAAAACAGTTGTGGCCCTGGGGAAGGGACGGGGTCTGACAGAACTTTGCTAAGTAAAGTATCTTTGTCTGCTGAAAAACAAATGTTTAGCCAGTATAAAAGAAAACTCATTCAGGCAACTGTCTCTAGCTTATGCTGACCTCCAGACTCAAGGCTGTGTAAGGTACACAGCGTGGGACAGCAAAAATCTTAAACAGAAAGGCTGCCTGCAGTTGTTCCTTTGACTGGGTAAACCCTGACATCCAGATTGAAATTCCATAGAGCAGTTGGGCTTTAACTTTAGCATTAAAAACCGTGAGGGCAGAAAGGATGTGTTGGTTACCTCTTGTTGCAAAAGAGTGCAATATGGCCTGCATAGACAGCTTGCTGGTGTTTACCGCCACTGCGCGGTGCGAGGACCACCAGAACCTGTAGTGGAAAGTGATACCTAAATAGTTGAATTTGAATACCTGCTGGATGTGTTTCCCACCAAAAAACCCAACTATATATCTTATGAGAACTCCCGAAGACCATTATTTTGCTTTTATCGAAGTTCATGCTCATTTTCATTTTAGACAAATAGTCAATACAGGCATTTAGCAAACGCTTTAAGCCAATTCTAGTCCGTGAGAGCAGAATCATATCATCTGCATATAGAAGAATGGGAATTTTTGATGCATTGAGTTTTGGGCTGTGAGCCAGTTTTAGTAATGGGGTGAGGTCATTTAAGAAGAGATTAAAAAGAGAGGGAGCAAGAACACCGCCCTGTTTCACACCTCGATTTATAACAACAGGGTCTGACACCTCGTCCACTGGGTTTATTCTTATATGACAGGTATTATTTGAGTAAAGCTTTTTAATCAGGTAAAGTAACCTAGGATCTAAGCCCAATGACTCCAGTTTGGACCATAACAGCCCCCTGTCGACTGAGTCAAAAGCAGCCTTAAGATCTAAAAAGGCCACATATAGGCCTTCTTTGTGGCACCTATATTTCTTCTAGATTCCTTCTAGATGGTAGAATAAGCTTGCATATTAAATGACTGCTGTTAAAAGAAATAAAAGGGAGGGGAGAACAGTTCCAATAATAATAAAAAAGAACTGCCATAATATCCATATGAGATGGTCAGCCAATCTGAGTGGGGGAGTGTTTTGGAGAAGAAGGAAAATAAGAATCACTGCATGCTTTGAACCATTAGAAAATTGTTAGGGGAACTATATAACATGAAGCTCCATCAGATTTAAGATGTAGCTGTGTCAGAGTGAACATCATTTCTAACGCTAAGAGCTTTTTGAGATCCCAAGGCACATTGGAATTTTCCATTGCAATAATTGTGGCATGTTTACAACAGGAGAAGTTGGTGTGTTAATAGTAAAAGGATTAACCCTCACCCAAACCCTCAATTTCTGATTATCTGTGTTGAGGCTTTTGTGAACCACTTGCTTCTGAAACATAACCCACATTTCTTCAAAAGCATGACTGATACTTGTTTTGTATCTTTGCTTTTGCAGAGGGTGTGTGTAGGGGGCTCACCTCACATATTAAATAATGAGACTTTTGAAATAAGTTGTGTTATTAATGTTAATAAGCATTTCACTTCTGAGAAAAGAGTTGCTGCCACTGAATTAAAGTATTCCTCCTCCAGCGAAACATTCTAGACATTTCAAGGGAAGCCAAAAGTCTACATAAGATCCAACCTCACAGGGAAACAAGTTACAGAGAGTGATCTTTCCTTGCAGAAAGCCTAAGTATGGCAGACTCCTTGCATCAAACAGTTGCCCTCTGATGCCTGGATGGTGGCAAAAATGTCCACAGGCAGGCAGAATAACTCCCTCCTTACTTGGAAACTGCATGGGGTCAATCTTCTCTCTCAAAGTGGCTTTTGTTTGTTGTTTGCACAGGCAGAGATGATGATCAGGGTATGGTTGTACTTGTATGCATTTTCATGTAACATTTAGTAAGCTCCAAACTTGTTTGTTTGTTTCATAAATTTTATATACTGCTCAAAGCTCTCAAAGCGGTTTACAAAAGACCTATCTAAACACAATGCTAATGTGTATTCTTCCAGGAAACTAAGCCATAAAGTTGTTTCTCAGTCCTCCTTTTGGTTTGTGACCTTTTACTCTCCCCACTCCCATCTTGGGGTATGGAACTTAGGGAGGAAGAATTGAGCAGGCAGCTTTTAGAGCAGCCCGTAAGTTCCTAATATGAGCCAACAAAACATTTTAAAGATGGTTCTGGTAGATAAAAGTACAGCTATGGGTGAAAAAAACACTGGTTAAGTGAAATTCCCTGCTGCTTCATTACCTCCATCTTGCAAATTTTTGCGCTAAATGCAAGCACCTAGGGATTAAATTAAACTTCAGATATTCACCCTAGTTTGCTAAGTGGATCTTGAGTTGGCTGTTGGGGAAGCTACATGCAAGCATCCGAATAGAACTGGGTTGAAGAGTTCAGTTCTACATTTAAATACAGTGCATTTGACTGTTGACTCCTTTGAATCTAATTTCTGACAACCCTGTATGCCTTTCTGGAATGTAGACGTAAAAACAGAGTGACTGCTTGCTTTTCAAAGTTTCATTGTATGAGACATGAACCCCTTGAGTGATCCACATAGACATAAATATTCAAGGACCAAGCTGGTTTTGTTCCTTGCCATTCATGTGAATGTAAAGTGAAAGTGTGCTCCTCCAAACGTGGATCTCCCTGGGGGCTGCATGGTGCAATGATGTAACGCAAGGCAGAAGGAAATCCAGGCTAGCTATATAAAAAAAGAATTATATGGTGTTAAAAGGGGGCTGTTTAACCTAGAACCTATCACTGTGACAGTGTAGCCAGTAACAAGGATGAATACGTGGAAATATAATGCATGATGATGATGATGATAATCATGTTGACCTATGAAACTGACTAGGTAACTTCTGCATTGTGATCCATTATGATCATCACAGTATGCTCAATAGGTGGACTTTGGACCATTTGCTATTTCCATCTAACCCATCTTTGCACTGTAAAGACTGCATTATAATCAGCTATGAATCAACACAACTGCCTCCTGAACAATATCCCTTGTGATTATTATTTTTTAAGGTGCAAGTGATGTATTTTCACTAATTGCTTCACAGATCTGGGCTGGGCAAAGAAGCGATTCAGTTAATCGCATTGTAAACTTCATACAGGGAAATCCCATTGGCGGAAAACAGGACTCCGCAGCACCATCTGGTGTCACAGTGTTATGACGCATATAAAGTGCTTTATCTCGGGAATGTAGCCGAGTCCCTGGTTTGTTTCATGCTGATACTAAGTGGAATAGAAGTATATGTAAAGGTAAAGGTAAAGGGACCCCTTACCATTAGGTCCAGTTATGACCGACTCTGGGGTTGCGGCGCTCATCTCGCTTTATTGGCCGAGGGAGCCGTAGTACAGCTTCCGGGTCATGTGGCCAGCATGACTAAGCCGCTTCTGGCGAACCAGAGCAGCGCATGGAAATGCCATTTACCTTCCGGCCGGAGCGGTACCTATTTATCTACTTGCACTTTGACATGCTTTCGAACTGCTAGGTTGGCAGGAGCAGGGACTGAGCAACGGGAGCTCACCCTGTCACGGGGATTTGAACCGCTGACCTTCTGATCGGCAAGTCCTAGGCTCTGTGGTTTAACCCACAGCACCACCCGCGTCCCTAGAAGTATATGTACAAGGTCACAAAATATCTGTAGAGGAGGCACGAGAGTCATTTTTATCCCTGGCATTTCCAGTAAGTAAGGATCAGGTAGCAAGTGACAGAAAAAGACTTGTGCCTTTGACCCTAGAGAACTGCCAGCTAGGGTAGTAAGTACAGGATGATGGCGATAATAGCACTGTAGGCAGCTTTGATGATTGCTTTATTAGATACAGGCACTATGGGAAGAGTGGTGGTTCAGTGGTGGAGCTTGCAGAAATTTCCTATCATCTCCAGGTAGGGCTGGGAATGCCCCTTGTCTTGAAGAATTGCAGGGCCACCAGCAGTCAGTGTAGACAATACTGAGTTAGATGATCTGACTCTGGTTTCCTTATGACTTGTCTCTCATGTGACCTGTTACATGTGAGATTGATGAATGGGGCTGGCAACTCACTTTACAGCTATTGTTTGCATAGGTAAAAAATCTCAGAGTATATTTCTTTGCCCTACACTCTTGTCCTGATGTTTTTAATCATTTGTCATAGGTCAATCGCTATGTGATTGCAATGATATCTAAACTCATGGCAAGTACATTGCCATGACTGACAAGTTCTGTTATCCATTGGTCAAAGCAAAGCAACGAAAGGCTGTCAAGAGTCTTCCAGTTTTTACTTTTATAGCTCTGATTCCAAGATCTCCTTTTATTGTAAACCTCAGCGGCTGCTTCCTGAACAGAACCAATAGACGTTTTAATGTCCTCATCTCTCTCACTCCAGATTGGTGTGAACAGCAGCAGAAACTTTGTCACATAAAAAAAAATAATTAGAAACACATGCGTAAGGAAAGGCCTCTTCCAAAATCTCTGTTATTTGCATAGGGAGATGAGTTCAGGAGAGCTTTGCCTGTACTGTGGTTGGTGCGGAGGACAGTCAATGTGTCTCGGTGTGAATCAGATTGTAGGCATTTTGTCCTTTGTTTGATTCACAATGGGCTTTGAGGGGGCTCTCATGGAATTGTTTACTCAACTATCCACTCAACAGTTGAAACACATAGTACAGACAGTTCATTTCTTGTGAAACTGAAGATTTACACAACCTTTTCAGAGATCCCCATGGCCAGCATGGCATTAGCATTCTTTTTCCTTAATTGTTTGCAGAAAAATATATAGCATAAGTGCTCATTCAACAAATGGTATGTACGTGAGAATGAGTTTAGGGGAACGGCGTGTCTGCTTCCCTGTTCTCAACTAATGATTAATATTGCCAGAGCTGACAGTGAAGAGTTTTAATTTGGGTTCTGTGCATTCATCACACATAGCAGCATGTGCACAACCCACTGCTGTGTGTGAGTATTGGTGGATTATGGCTTGTAATTTCGAGAATATTTACAGCAATGTTTTCCAATAATTTTGACAGCCACCGACAGATTGGTGTTAGTTGAAACAGAATAATGGTAGCCTTGGGCAAAGCATCCATCTTCGCATCTAATGGGTTCTTTGTGATTTATGCGGCTATTGTAAATAATGGGTCAGGAATTAAGCACACTGAGGCTATCGTGTCTAATGTGTTACCTAATTATGTAGTAACATTCAAGAAAATTATTTGCACTAGAGATCATTTCCACCTCAATCCTCTTAATTTCCTTTTCCTTAAAATTTTAAACTTTATGGGTAAGCACTATTGAATTACCCCTGGTATGTTGGGTGGCTTTTCAGCTTTCATGCTCTCTCCAAATTGATGCATGAGAACAAGCCTTTCAACATTTTCCTCCCCTGTGACCCACTGATCCCACCCAATTAAGACAGATAGATATTATCTATCATAGTGGAGGATTATTTCCTTGGATCGCTTATTGTGTCAATTATGACCCATTCCCCCTCTCCGTGCTAATGGTGTAAGGGAAGGAAAATGAGAGTTGGCTGTTGCTTGTATTGTTAAAGTGACTACTCTCTCCCCCGCCCTCTATTCCTCCCCCCTCCCTCCCTCTCCCTCCCTCTCCCTCTCTCTTTTATGGAAGTTTCCACCTTCAGATGTATGTCCTGGCTTTATTAGCAATTACAGAGGTAGCATGATGAGCAAAAAAGCACACAAAAAACAACTTACCATGGCAGTTGGCTAAACCTTTTCTGTTAAATTTATGATGGCCCAGATGAAGATAGTTTTGAGAGGAAGTAACACACATGAAGATAGTTTTGAGAGGAAGTAACACACACGATGGTTGGATAGTGTTCTTGAAGCTACCAGCATGAGTTTGACCAAACTGCGGGAGGCAGTGACCAGCATGAGCTTGACCAAACTGCGGGAGGCAGTGGAAGACAGAAGTGCCTGGCGTGCTCTGGTCCAGGGGGTCACGAAGAGTCAGACACGACTAAACAACAACACACATGCACGTTAGTTATTCGTCATTACAGTACTAGCTAATTGTGGCAGGTGCATTAAACAAAATTATTTTACAGCCCCACTAGGTATGTTGATAAAATATTACTTGAGCTCAACATAAGGCTATGCAAGGCACTCTAGATTTGGTTTGGGGTCCAATTCAGCAATTCTAATCAGGCCCTGATCCAACCCAAACTGTTTTGGTCCACAGACCTAACAGGGGGTCTTGCACAACCACTAAATAAAATTTAGGGTTTTATACTGTAATTAAACATGCAGTCAGTGGCACAGGGAGTGGGGGAAGGAGATGATGCTGATGAGAATCTCTGCCAGCATCATCTCTTTCGCCTCTCCTCACTGTCCCCCTTGCTCCATGTGCAACCAGCTCGATTAAGTTCAAGTTGTGCAGCCTTAGATCAATCAATAGCCTCAGCCCAGTTGTGCCCAGAAAGAACTGACACTGTTACATCAAATTGATCTATGGGACCAAAGTGGGACTCATGTACTCTGGATTTAACTCGAGGTCTCCTATAGCAGGAATAAATCAAGCATGGAAATTGTGCACAAAAACCATGAAATGTGCCACAAATGCAATACAGAAATGCAAATTGAGGTGGGTGCTGAAGATACACCTTGTCTAGGGTGTCATTTGGTTTTAGGGCCAGACTCCTATCATACATATTCTGTGACTTCTGCACAATGATCTCCAAAATTAGTTAACCTGTCAACAGTTTCTTACATTTGATTAAACATTTAAGCTCTGAGTGATGATTTTACCTAGTCCACCTGTCTTGAAGTGTGGATTTAATTGACTGGTGCAATTAATCACTTTAATTACAAATGTGCATTGTGATTAATAAGTAAAGTTGATAGCAATTATAGTTTTGAAATTTGGACAGCCCTAATGGTGCACGGTCTTCAAAGTGCTGGTTAGTCTGGTAAGTCCTGTCAGGGTCAGCCTGGTTAGACACAGTACTACACCAGACATCTTTGGATTATGTTTTGGGCTCCAAGGGCTCCAATAGGAAGCTGTTCGCCTCCTTTAAAAGGGGAACTTTGATGAGGTTTTGCAGTTAATATGTTTATTTAAATGTAGGCCGCAGTCCTAAACATACATACTGGGCAGTAAGCCCTATTGAACACAGTGGGTCTTACATCTGAGTAAAGAGGCACAGGATGGCACTATTAGATCAGTTAGTAACTTCAAAGCCAAATAGATAATTAACAATCATTAGGTGGCTGGCAGCCCTTCTTAATCAAAAAGACTGTAGTTTTGTAGCTTAAATTCTTCAGCAGGATATGTGTTAGATTTCCCTGATTCATTGGACTGGTGGCCAGTGTTTCTTGCTCTTTACATTCTGTTTTTATTTGTAAAGATACGTGCCCACAGCAGCCCAGTTCACTGGAAAATAACTGGTATTTTCTTCATTTATAAAGGATTGAAGGAGATGAGAAACAGAGATGGCATGAAGAAGCTGGTGTTATCTTAAGAGAGTGTATGCTCGCTTTCATAGCTGAATGATTAGTGGAGTGGATAAAGCTACTTGTTCTGGATAAAGTTACACTCCCTTTGAAGGAGCAGTGGCTTAGCTTGGGAATACTCTTGGATCCAGCATTGTCAGTGGAGACAGAAGTGACCTCAATGGCATGAAATGCCTTCTACCAGCTTTGGCTAGGAGCCCAGCTGTGATCCTATTAGTGGGGTCAACTTTTTTTTCCTCTCCACTACTGATCAGATTTTTGCAAGCCTGGAATAATAATAAGCATCCAAGCATACTGCACAACCAGTTCTATTTCTCAAACAAACATTGTGGTGGTGGTGGATGGAATATACACTCAATTAAAATAATTATGGGCAGTTCTGATAATGATGGTTTTGCCATGTGCCCTTTTAAGAAGGATATATATCAGTGTTGGAAAGATGATTGGCTAAAAAGAGACGAATTTGACAGTTTCTGTAAATGTTTTAATTTGATCTTCAGAGTTTACCTTGCAGTATTTATGTGACCAAAAAATTACACCGAATGACCTATTCCTGTATGTGGTAATATGAAAATGCATCAAGCATAATTGCTGAGTAGCAAGCCTGGCATGTTGCAAATGCACTCCTCTGGTGTTAGCTCCTCTGGTGCTATTGCACCATGTTGACTTCACCCTTCCTAAGTTAGCCACACCATTCCCTTGCTTCTGCTGCTTCCTCCTTCCCCTCTGGGTCATTATTTTTGTTTCCTCCTATTGAAAGTATAGGAGTCCTGCCTGCTAATGGATTAGGTTGCGTCATAAACCCACTTACCTGGCAGTAAGTGCCATTGAATTCTACAGGACTCACTTCTAAGTTTAAAAAGCACACACACACAACAATAGTCAAAATAAAAAAATTCCTTCCTGTAGCACCTTAAAGACCAACTAAGTTAGCATGCACACTTCTTCAGATATACTGAAACAGAAGTTGCCAGATCCTCCTATATAGTGAGAAGGTGGGGAGGGGTATTACTCAGAAGGGTGGTGGGAATGGGAGATTGGCAGATAGCTGAGATGAGCCTGTTGACGACTCTTAACGACTGTAATAGGTCTTACAGGAAAAGGCAAGGGGTGAGAAGGTGAGAAATGGCTTAGTCATGTATAATGAGATAAGAATCCAATGTCTCTGTTCAGACCAGGTCTCTCCATTGTTTTAAGTTTGGTAATGAGTTGCAATTCAGCAGCTTCTCTTTCCAGTCTATTTCTGAAATTCCTTTGTAGTAAAACAGCTACTTTGAGATCAAGTATAGAATGTCCTGGGTGGTGGAACTCAGGTGCAATGGCCAAATTCAGCTCTCCAGGCCACACACTCTCCCTAGGCTCTAAATAGCCTTGCCCTCAGTTGCCTTCAGGTGCTTTTGCCTGGCCGGAATGCAAGGACTAAAAAAATTCCCCCACTTTTATTGTGCAGAAACCACAAAGGCTACCTGATAATAGGCCAAAAACAAAACAACAAAAATAAATAAATGACAAATTGTGAAGAAGGGTTTGATGCAAGCTCACCTTAACTGTCTGTGTAGTTGATCCTCAGTCTAAGTCTGTCCTTCACATATCAGTACAGTGCTAAATAAACTTCACGGACTGCTCACTGTGCTTCTTAATTTCAGCTGTGATACTAGCTGGCCCAGCCCATGAGTATAGCTGTCTTGTTCATAGCATGTCATCCTCAGTAATAGATAGAGTTTGACAGATTTGTACAAAGAACATCAAGAAAACTGATGTTTAACAACCTGGTATACGCTCACTGTGTTGCTGGGAACAGCGCATAAAGAAACACGTTGAAGAAAAATAGCAATGTCAACAAAGTTCAGTTTTTACCTGGCTAGGAATAGGAATTTGCCCAGCTTCTACGGCTCAGACATAGCCACGTTGCTTGTCATGTCCTGAAAAGTTTTATTTGGTTAATACATTTATATCTCACCTGTCTTCCATCATGGAATTCAAAGCAGCTTACTCAGGGTTCCTAGAAGATTTCCCACACATGTACTGACCAGACCGAGACATGCATAGGTCCTGCCATGTGGCTGTATGGCGGGCATCCCCAAACTCCGCCCTCCAGAAGTTTTGGGACTACAACTCTCATCATCCATAGCTAACAGGACCAGTGGTCAGGGATGATGGGAACCATAGTTCTAGAACATCTGGAGGGCCGAGTTTGAGGATGCCTGCTGTATGGCATGCCTTTGGCCCATCCCCTGGAACAGTGGGATCCATCTAGTCCTGCATCTTGTTCTCAAATTTTGCCTGCCCTTTTCTGAACCTTTCCCAATTAGATTATTCAGGACAGATAAAGTACTTCTTTACCCAGTGCATAGTTAAGCTATGGAGCTCTCTTTCACCAGAGGCAGTGATGACTACCAACTTAGATGTCTTTTAAAGAGGATGAGACAAATTCCTCACCATGGTCCCTTCTTATGTTCTTTCATTCTATACAATATCCTTCTTGAGCTTTGGCTGTATTCCAAGTGGTGTAACATCATAGATTTATGTAAGAATATTAATATAATGATATCTAGAATTTGCTTTTTTAACAGCAGTCCCACAATGGCATGATGTTTCATTGAGCTATCCAACATGACCTCAACATTTCTTTCTTGGTCAGTTATCACCAGTTCAGACCTCATATATGTGAAACTGGCATATTTATTGTTCCAGTGCACATCACTTTACATTTGTTTCGTTTGAATCAAATTTGCCATTTTAATGCCAAATTGGAAATGTCCCTTTTGAGCTCCTCACAGTAGATTTTATTATTAATAATAATTTATTAGCCATTCTTCACTCCAAGGTTCTGGGGGTGGGGGTGATCACAACAATTTAAAATACAACATTGTTAAAATCAGACTACAATCATAATAACAAGGTGGGTCCCAAAATATAGATTAGACTCATGCAACTTTTTGTCCAATTTGATAAAAGGAAACTTAATTGAGATGCAGGAAAACTCTGAGAAGAAAGGAAAAATTGATTTTCTTAGTCTTCTGTTTCTGCTCAAGATGCGTATTACAAGTAGATTGTAGGGTGGGGACAGAATCTTTATGTATCCGGTGCAGGAAATTTGCAGGAAAAGATATACTTTATTACCGTAAATGAAGTTGAAAACAAAGCATGAATGCAGGAAGAATGGAAGAGAGAAGATAACAAGGGATATGTAAAATGGGATTCATCCATGGGGGTCCTTTTGGAACACGAACACACCAGTGAAACATGTACTGCCGGAAATGAAAATCTAGGTGGATTTTTGGAAGTACCTGTGAGCAGGACTTTTCAAGGTGAAATTTAGTGACAGGTTTTGTAATAGCAAGTTGTAAGCTAGGCAATGCTAATTGGATTAGATATGGTCTGTTGTTGCTGGAGGCACCCAATCTGTGTCAACCAGTTGGAGACAAAGTTAGTAAAAAAAAAAAAAAAATAGCAAGGACGGACAAGGAAAGTAGATTGAGAGGTATCTTTCTCACCTCTTGAGAGAAGAGCATGACATATTGGCACCCACCTAGTGCTCCATTAGGCTTTTGACTTACCGGTAGTGCATCATTGAAAGAAACAAAGAAAAATTAAAGGGGAAAGTCCTAATTCTGTTCTGCAGGCATAAATAATGCAATCTTGCACTGATGTAGTGATAGGCAAAACTGTTGGGTAGTTTTATGCCTATTTGGTTTTCCTTGTAAAACAAACATGCTGCATATTAATATAAAAATGTACAAATTGTGTTTATACACAATACAATGTTTGCAGTTGCAGGATTTTCTACTACTAAATTGCTCATTGCTCTGCATTTTAAAACTACCATATTTTTTGCTCTATAAGACTCACTTTTTCCCTCTTAAAAAGTAAGGGGAAATGTGTGTGCGTCTTATGGAGCGAATGCAGGCTGCACAACTATCCCAGAAGCCAGAACAGCAAAAGGGATTGCTGCTTTCACTGTGTAGCGATCCCTCTTGCTGTTCTGGCTTCTGAGATTCAGAATATTTTTTTTCCTTGTTTTCCTCCTCCAAAAACTAGGTGCGTCTTGTGGTTTGGTGTGTCTTATAGAGCGAAAAATATGGTACCTTCCATTGCCATTTGATTATTCCTTGAAACAGGTTTTGTTGTGCTACTTGCATTCTGAGAAACAAAACGGGAAGTCATTTCAGAATGGAACATCTTTGAACTAGAGAAACTTCTCCCAATTTATCTACCTAGATGTAAATCATGAGTTATGTTCTCAAGATTTGTATGCTAGTTATTTAAAGATACTACATATACAGTAAATATTTTGAGAGAAGAAGCTTGGGAGAACATATGGAATTTAATCCAATACTGAGTGTTCATAGCGGATGGGCAGTGAATTGTGTAATTTTGTCCTAAACCTTCTGTCAGTGCAAAAGAATGAGTCATCCTCATTTCTCATGTCTGTTTGACTGAGGGAAATGGTATCGTTCAGACTGCCATGAGGTCAAAGCCTATTCATTCAGGCAAATGGAACTCCACTTGTCAGCTTTCCAGGTGCTCTGGATTAGCATACAAGTTTGTTTTTTTGTTTTGTTTTTTAAGTTGGATTGCCTTCTGTGATTTTTAAAAAAAATCATTTATTTCTGTTTAAGCAGTATCCAATTTTTAACCATTGACTCACAACAGTATGAAGGTTTGGCTGTGGAAGGCTGTGCTGTCCCTAGGACATTTGTTTAATTGTTTATTTTATTAATGCCCAGCCCTCCTAGTATGAAGACACTGCTCAAGGACAGCTTACAACATACAGAACATTGGATATAAAGCCAGGAGTGGCTTGGCCACTGTAGAGGAGCCACAGTAGTAGGTTTCCGCCAGCAGTGTTGCTGCCACTTAACAGGAGCAGTGACAGCAAGGGCAGGGTTGTGTGGTTGCACCCTTGGAACCAACCTGATGCACCTGCACAGCCTCTGCTTACCCGACTTCTTCCTTTGCAATATGGGGCAGTGAAGCTGCTGTTGGGAGCCTCTTGGTGGGACTTAGTCCCAGAAGGTGAGCCACTCCTGTATAAAACAATAGCAAAATCGAGATAGGTTCAACAATTTTAAAAACCTGTTTTTTAAAAAATAAAAATATCTCTGCCTTGTAATGTAGAAGCCTGCTGGAATAAAAAGGTGTTCAGTAAAAAAAATAGTGATGGTGGGTAGACAACTGTCCTTCACAGGGTAATGTCTTCCATAATCTGAGAGCAACCACTGAGATGGTACAGTGGTGCCTCGCAAGACGAAATTAATTCGTTCCGCAAGTCTCTTCATCTTGCGGTTTTTTCGTCTTGCGATGCACGGTTTCCCATAGGAATGCATTGAAAATCAATTAATGCGTTCCTAGGGAAACCGCCTTCAGACCAGGTCCGGGGACAGTCTGTCCCCGGACCTCTTCTGAAGGCTGGGGGGGGGACAAGGGCTTTTCTTCCCACCCCCAGCATTTTAAAAAACCCCGGGACAGCGGAGGACTTTTCCGCTGTCCGGGCGATCTTAAAATGCTGGCGGGCGGCATTTTAAAATCGCCCCGGACAGCGGAGGACTTCTCCGCTGTCCGGGGCGATTTGAAAGCCCCTGGGAAGGCAGGCAGGGGGGACAAAGACTTTTGCCCCCCGCCAACCTTCAGAAGAGGTCCTGGACCTCTTCTGAAGGCGGGCTGGGGGCGAAAGTCTTTGCTCCCCCCCGCCTGCCTTCAAAAGGTGTCCCCGCGGCGGCGGGAGGTGTCCCCTGCCCCCCGCCCGGCTTCGGAGCACCAGGAGAAGCGATCTCCCTGCAGCCCCTTGCTGCAAAAGACGTCGGGGGGAAGCGGGGAAGAAGCGCTTCGCTTCCCGCTTCCCCCGGACCTGTTTTGAAGCAAGGGGCTGCAGGGAGATCGCTATCTCCCCGCAGCCCCTTGCTGCAAAAGACGTCGGGGGGAAGCGGGGAAGAAGCGCTTCTTCCCCGCTGCCCCCCGACGTCTTTTGCAGCAAGGGGCTGCAGGGAGATCGCTATCTCCCCGCAGTCCCTTGCTTCAAAACAGGTCCGGGGGAAGCGGGAAGCGAAGCGCTTCTTCCCCGCTTCCCCCGGACGTCTTTTGCAGCAAGGGGCTGCAGGGAGATCGCTATCTCCCCGCAGCCCCTTGCTTCAAAAGAGAAGACCCGCTGTCCCCGGGGCAAGCTTCGTTTTGCGAAGCAAGCCCATAGGGAAATTCGTCTTGCGAGGCAACTCGAAAACGAAAAAGCCTTTCGTTTTGCGAGTTTTTCGTCTCGCGAGGCGTTCGTCTTGCGGGGTACCACTGTACTCTCTCTTTCTCTCTTGCCCCACCTACCTGTGCCTCTACCCTAGAACTTTGAGCTGTTAGTTGGTCAGTTGGTGGAAAAGCATATTGTCAACCTGATTTCCAATCCCTGCTGGATGAGGCTATTCCCCCCCCCAACACACCACACACATATGCAGATGCATGCACACACATCCATGATCCCACACTGCATGAGCTCCTTTCCATATGGTACCATTGCACACCTCTAAGGTGTATGTGTAAATTAAGCAATTGTATGGATGGGTCAAGTACATAGGTCATTTTCACCGGATTAGCAACATCTCTTCGTGGGGTGTTGACCATGGAGGAAAGATACCGGTAACACTGTCAGAATACTTAATTTTAATATACTCTCTACTTGTGACCATCACAGATATATGGTGGAAATGTGCCCTTAAATGAGCCCTTGTTAGCTTGTTTCATAGCTCTTTGCATGTTTTATTCTTTCTGTAGGTAAACAAACTGTACAAAATGGATTGGCTTATCACCTTTTAAAAAAACACTTGTAGTTCAACATGCAATTGACTTCTCTATTGTTCTCTATCATGTGTAGATGCCTGTCTTCTCTCATAAAGCCAAGGGATTAAAGAGTAGTGTGATACACTCAGGGTCATTGATAGCAGAATGGATCCTGTGGCCTTTCCTCTTCTTAGCAGCTGCAGGACTTCGTCATCCCTTGCTTTGATAGTTGCTCCCTTTTGGGTTGTGCAATTTTGTCTTCGTTCAAGCTGGTATAAGCCAAAATGCTGGTAACTTATCTTTTACTGCCATTTGATTCCAGTAGCAGTGACCTAGATGGAGATGAAAACTCTTTAGCTGTTTCTTTTACAGAGCCACTCCGCAGCTATGAAGTGGCAAGTTACTTGGGAGATTAAACCTGTGGCTTTCCCTGCAGGCAAATGTGAAAAGAATCTGATCTCAGTCAGCTTGGATTTTCCCTGTGTGTTTAAGCTCAGGCCTGTTTGTTTAAAAAAAAGGGGGGGGGATGAGGAGAACAAAGCTCCCTGTGGTACAGAACTGATTTAGTTTACCATCGTCTTTGCTTCATTGCATTGGTACATGAACTAGGAAGGTCCTTCATGCTTTTGAAACCCACATGCATTTGCTCAGGCCTAAGATTAGGGGGAGAAAAGGGAGGTTACAACACATACCATGTGCTTCCTACTGTGCACAATGCCAAGGCCAGATTAAGGCATGGGCTAACTGGGCTATAGCCCAAGGCCATCTGTTTCAGAGGGCACCCCCATGTTCTAGGCCCACCTTCAAAATACACACATAAACATGTGCCAATTATTATAGCACAGTATTCTGTTACTGTCATGTCCTATTAGGTGATCTCTTTTCCATCATTACTCATGTGCACAAGAAGCACAAGAGATTCCATACTTTCCACTGAGAGCCTGCTGGCAGGCATGCCAGATCCTTCTAAATTTGCCATCTCTTAAAACAAAAATCTTTCTTTCCTTCCTCCCTTCCTGTCCCATTTTTCAGTCATATAGGCTTCCCTTAAGCAGTCATCCATGTGGTCATGGACATCAGGGGCAGGACCAGGGAAACCATGTGATGTCAAGAGTAATATCCACCTGCACTGTTGTTGTACATACCATAGTTTTCTTTGACTGTGCGTGCAAAATTAAAGTGTGCGTGAGAGGTTGGAAGTGCAATGGGAGCCTGCTAGAGGCCACCATGGGCTTAATATGGTTCTGGGTCCATCATGACGTTGCTCTGCCTCTGTAGAAGGAATAGAGACCAGTGCTCTTCAGGGTTACTTTCAATTGCCAAACAATTTCCACCATCACTACTTGTATGGAAGCTTCTCCTGCCCCCTTCCCATCTAGTATTTTCTGTTTGTATCTACCCCTTATAGCAGGTGATGTGCTTCCTTCTATCCCCCACATCTTTCCTTCTCCCAATCCTGTGTTTGCTATCACAAGTTTAGATGCCATTCAATTAGATGGCTCTAAAGGGAGATTGGGACGCGGGTGGCGCTGTGGGTTAAACCACAGAGCCTAGGACTTGCCGATCAGAAGGTCGGCGGTTCGAATCCCTGCGACGGAGTGAGCTCCTGTTGCTTTGTCCCTGCTCCTGCCAACCTAGCAGTTCGAAAGCAAAGTGCAAGTAGATAAATAGGTACCGCTCCAGCGGGAAGGTAAACGGCGTTTCCGTGCGCTGCTCTGGTTCGCCAGAAGCGGCTTAGTCCTGCTGGCCACATGACCCGGCTTAGTCCTGCTGGCTGTAAGCCGGCTCCCTCGGCCAATAAAGCGAGATGAGCGCCGCAACCACAGAGTCAGTCACGACTGGACCTAATGGTCAGGGGCCCCTTTACCTTTAAAGGGAGATTGGACAAATTTATGGTGAAAGCTGCTGCAAGCTTAAGCCCAGCACTCTTTACTCAGCTCCTGCCTATAGCATGCTTTTGGGCACAGTAAGCACATTGGGTACTTCTACAGTTCCTGAATCAGATCAGTGGAATGGGGTATGTATCTAGTAAGCCAGTTGCTGTAGTGGGATTTCTTTCTCCCTCCTTCTCTTCTGCTAAAGCGTGTTCTCCTTCATGGAGAGCACGTGTTGCGGTGGGGTCTGCTGAGCCACCCCTCTGTTACCAGGCAGAGTCTCTAAAGATGGCCTGGGGCAGTGATTGGTTCACTGGGTTGCTGGGGTAAAAGTTATGTTGCATTTGGTGGGAGGGGTAAAATGTTTAAATACTCTGCACGCAGCCTGGAGCTTTCTCTTTGCTGCGTGCAACGGATCACCCGCCCACCCGCCCTTGAGTAAGGGGTTGTTGCATTGACCTTGCTATGCCTGTCATGGGGTCATCTGCCGTTGGGGCAGGGGCCTGGTAGGAATTTTGTCCATCTGGCTGATTGGCTGGGCCATTTGGTTTTTGCCTACTGCGTAGCAAATCGTCACAACTTGTAAGGTTGCAGTTAGGCATTGGTTATAAATTGGTGGAGGAGGGGTTAGGATAGGCTGGGCCTGCCCCTCCATGGTTGCTGCGGAAAGGGAATTCTGTTAAAGGAATCCTGGGGCTTGCCATCTTTTTGTCCAATCCCTGGAATGGGACTAGGGCCGGCAAGCCTTCGGGGAGCAGGCGGGTGAGAATTGAGGGTCTGTGACTCAGCTCCATTTTCCCCCGACTTGCTTTCCCCCGCACTGTCTTTCTGTGGTGCCCGGAAGTCAGTTCTGTCCCCAGGCGGGGGGACAGATAGTCTTCACCAGTGCCTAAACAACCACTCACGGTTTTGTATTTAAATAAAGTTGTGGCCAAAATTATGCCAAAAACCTTAAACAAAAATTAAATGTGTGTTGTGAGTTATTTGGGGGGTGGCTTGGGGACCTCGACACGCAACTACTGTAATTTGTGATGATTAGCTGAAAAAGGAGCATGTTATGATGACTTAATGGTGGTGTTTGTATGGAATATAAGATCATTTGCTGTTCTAGGTTATCTTGTCAGGAATATTATTTACAGGGGTTAGTACAGCTGCTGCATTCAGCACAGGTAGGACTCATTTAGCTTTGGGCAGCACAATTCAGTGTGGCCAACTTGGAAAGTATTTACAGAAGTTGAAAGTATTTAGAGACACCTATGACAATGAGTTTGTTCCATTGCTCTTTCTAGCCTACTGTTGCATTTTCTGACTTGTATTAGTTCTCCAGACTTTGGGCCAGAAGACTTTCCCAGCCCTGCCCTGCTACTCAAAATCTTTTTAAACTGTAAATTCTGAGGATTGAAAGGGGGACTTTTATTGTGTGTGCTATAAAGCTGAGTTGCTGTCTCTAAGTTCTCCAGAAGTGACTGCTGTGGCAAAGCATATGCGGAAAGGCTGGAAAGAACCCTATAGGATTTATAGTGAGTTGTATCCAGTGACCATTTGCCTTAATGAAATGCCTTAAAAGAATCCTGTACAAGCTGGGACACCGGATTTCTGTGAATCCCCCGCTTCCCACTGCAGTCCTCTTTACTTTATTACATTCTGTTCTGGAGAATCCCCCAACCAAAACCAGCCATACTTGCATAAATGGAAATATTTCTGCTAAAGCAATGCAACCATTGAATACAGTATACACACATATATATCCAATTTTACTGTGTTCTACCCTCTATGTGTACTTAATCAAATTAGAACACAATGTCATTTCAGAATCATTGATATGATTTAATGTTCAGATCGCACAGCATTGTGTTGCAGTTTGCCTGGAATATGCTTGAAACAAGTGAAGCACAGTAATTCCACTAATAGCTGTAGCAGTGAAGAATTATTAAAACCTGTTACACAGAATGCAGCACCATACACTTAACTGGACTGTTGATTCATTGAGCTGTTTCTTTTTGAGTCATTTTAATGGTGGGTGGGTGGGTGTTCCTTCTACATTTGTAAAGACAAAATGCAGTGGAATGGTGGTAGAATTTGTGTGGTCTGTTTTTTAGAGTGGGCCAGTCAGATTTGCTATTCCCAAACTTGCTTGCTGGTTGGGCCACACAATTTGTAATCATATTATGCTCTGGATTTTATAATGCAGTTTTGATGAACAAAATATGCACAAACAAGCATATTTTACAGATGAATACATTGAGAAATGTATATTTTATTTTGATATTTTACATTAAAATGTGGATTTTTTAATTAAAAATCTGCATAAAACAAGGTGGAGCTGAAGTTGGAACAGATCTGTGACTGATATATGCCATATGCGGTTGTGAGGTTACCAAATAAGTTAAATTTTTGGAAAAAAATATTTTGGAAATTACAATTTTAAGAAGCCTCTTGATTTCAGCTCTGAAACACAGCTAAGGATTTTATTTATAAGCTCACAAAATAGGGAGGTCTTTGTGTCTGAATCCAGGAAATTAGAATTATCGAAATCTTACAGCTGCACACTCTGTTGTGGCAATTTGGTTGAGTTCTCTGCTGTTAATCCATGGGGTCTGTATTAACAAGGGCTTTCAGCTACTTCAAAAGCAAGACCATTTTGAAATGACTGCTGTGCTTTCGGTCACATTGCAAGGAGTGGAATATGAAATGTATTGTTGTTATATTTCTAAAGTACTGTACGCAAGTCGAGGGATGAAATCCAAGCCAGCACTTTTCAGGGCACATTTCCAGTTCTGAATGTGAAATAGCACCTTTGGACTTTGAAATGGTTTCTTCTGTTCCTTTCTAAAACAGAATTCCTGCAAAGGACAGCAGGACTTCCAGCTTAGTTACTGAATTCAGTTTGATAGGAAGACTTTGCCAATGGACCTGAATTTTTTAAAAAAGAGATGGAGGAAGGAACATTAAATTTGTTGACAGCGTGTCTGCCCGTTGCAATCCAAGACAATACGATGCATGTTAAGCATGACTGGGTCTATTCATTCACCCATCAGCAGTTGGCATGTTTACCCTGCAACAGCGTCAGAGCTACAGGAAACGGCTCTTATATGAGCACAATATACAGAGAAATTTTCCTTGACCCCAAATCCCCCTTGGCTGATCATCTGAAGGCCTTGAGGGGAGACTGTTTTCACAGAACTGCCAACTAATTAAGAAGAGTCAAATCATCATCATCATCATTTATTTATTTATTTTTTTGGGGGGAGGGAGATGCAATACTGATTCCCTGTTGCTGTAAACAAATGCTCCATGAGACACTAATGCATGTAGAACATTTGTGCAGCCCTGGATGTAGCTGCCTCCTTGCTGCATTGTACCAGTGCATATAGTACAACATTGTGTGCAGCTGTTTTGAATGCTGTGGTGTTGCTCCAGGTCAGTTCTACCGTAATAGTCCTGCCAAATATGATGGCTGATCATCAGCTGCTATTTGGTCCCATGCACACACTCTCTCTTGCTGAAATGCTGCCCAAGGCAGAGATTTGCTTTGTTAAGTATGACCTCAGACTTCTCATTTAATCACCTGCCAAGCCCTTTAATTTGGCGACTAATGTGCTTGAAAATGAAACATAAAATGAAAAGCGAAACCCCAATTACTTGACACTTGAGTCGGGCACTCGAGCCTCTCATTGGCATTGTGATGCGAAGTGAGAGCATGTTGACTTCTTAGCTTGTCTGGAGAATGCCTGCATCGCCACCGTAATGCTTCTGGAAATTATAGAAAATCAGAGACATTTTGATATTTAAAAATATAAAAATAAATAAAAATGTTTTTTTTTTTGTTTTGTTTTTTGGTAATGTGCCCGCCACATCTCCCTTCATCGCAGTCCCAGCTGCTTCTCCCAGCTGCTCAGTCCCACTCTGACCCCTCCTTGCAATGCTTGCCATTGAAAAGTAAATACATTCTGTACAAATAGCTATTTACTGTTATGTTAATGGTCTAATTTAAAACTGATGAAAGCGCAGGGATTCCAAATGAGGGCTGCCAGTACCAGCCTTGCAATCATTAAGTCATTCCTTTGAAACCACAGCGCTGGCTCACTTTGAAGGCATTTCTCCAGTTTTTAGATCATGTCATTCTTTTAAGGTTCAGGTTTGGATATCTTTAGCAATTCCCTGAAGCCCCCCTGATACCATATCAATTTGCTCTAAAGATGTGGATTGAGTGGAGTGGAGTGGGGGCAGGCATTAATTCAGACCAGATCAACTTGAAATTCTTCCACAAACTGAGCTATTAAACATGCATATACCTGATCATTTTTACAGGGATCTTACTACAAAAGTAAGCTATCCCTTTAAATGCACTGGCTGCTTGTTCATACAAACAATTCCTATTGTGTTGATGTAATGTTCTTTTAAATGAAGAGAGAGAGAAAATCAGCATTTTTGTACAGCACTCCTGGCTATTTGGTTTACTACTTGTGGGTACATTTCTATCACATACACTTGCATGCATGCATGCCTCCATGTCCACATGCACATACACATCAGATTATAGGGATTTTGTAGTTAATATACCATGCCTGTAGGCAAGGGTGCCAACTGGAATAAAATATTGGGGGTGGGGCAGGTAAGCCCCGTCCTACAAAACTGATCACAAGAAGTGCACACACACACATTATTTGAATGGCAATGCCCATCAACTCTGGAAGGCCTGCCCCCCTCAAATATTTTATTAGTGGGGCCAAGGGCCATAGGAGTTGGCTCTTATGCCTGTAGGAGAAAAGAGGATGCCTTTAGCAGCACAATCCTATGCTTAATTACTTGGAAAGTCTTGAGGGGTTTAGAACTGCAACCTAGGACCTTTACATGCAGAAGGTCTCGGGTTCAATCCCTGGCAAGTCTTGAGAATGTTCCATGCCTAAAATTCCAGAGAGCCACTGGCATTCACTGTGCAAAATACTGAGCTAGAAACACCCATGCTTCAGCTTTGTATGAGACAAGTTTCCTAGGTTCCTATGTTTGTTCAGGCATTCAAATAAAGGATATGTGATGGCATAAGAATGAAGTTGGTGTTGAGTGCAAGTGCCATCTCTGCCTCCAACATTCCTATTGGAGGCTCATGCTTCCTTATCACAGGGAGGCTTCTGAGCACATTCACATGTGCTTTCTGTTTAGAATGTGTTTAGAAGCCCTATCCAGTCTCCATTAGTAGAATGCTCTCTTCTCACAGGTTTGTAAGGCGCCATCTTTTTTGTCATTTTGGTGCCAAGTGAAGACATAGGTTTTATAGGTGCTTAATCAATGGCTCTGGACCATAAAGAAGGCTGATCGCTGAAGAATTGATGCTTTTGAATTGTGGTGCTGGAGGAGACTGTTGAGAGTCCCATGGACTGCAAGAAGAACAAACCTATCCATTCTTAAGGAAATCAGCCCTGAGTGCTCACTGGAAGGACAGATCCTGAAGCTGAGACTCCAATACTTTGGCCACCTCATGAGAAAAGACTCCCTGGAAAAGCCCCTGATGTTGGGAAAGATGGAGGGCACAAGGAGAAGGGGACGACGAGGATGAGATGGTTGGACAGTGTTTTCGAAGCTACCAGCATGAGTTTGACCAAACTGCGGGAGACAGTGGAAGACAGAAGTGCCTGGGTGCTCTGGTCCATGGGGTCATGAAGAGTCGGACACGACTAAACGACTAAACAATAAAATGAATGAATGTTTTAACCTTCTTCTCTGTTTTTGCTGTTATTTATTTATTTAGTTGCATGCCACCCTCCTTCTTGTACATATTGAATAAATTTACTAGGGCTGTGCACTGGATTTGGCCAAAGCCCGAATCCTAAACTGAATTGGGCCAATTCAGGGGATCTGAGCTTTGACCAAATTAGGTAGAGACAGTCTTGGGTTGGGAGCAGTCCAGGTCTGTTGGGGTGAGGTAGCAGTGGGAAAGGAGGAGAAAGACCAGTTTGTCTTACATCACTACCCTTCCAGCCTCTGCCACAGATGGGGACTTGCAGCAGAGCACCCTTGTGTGCAAGCCTGCCTCTTTTTATGGATGAACTGAGAATCCTTGGTAACCGGTAGCTATTTCAAAGCAAGCCACAACAACAAAAATCAAAACCAAGCCAAATGGCCTTAGATGTGTGAAAAAATATTTACAGCTGAGCAGGATTCTTTATCTCATTACTGTGGTTGTCACAAAGAAACAATGTCAGGCTCAGAAGCGGCAGCCGAAGCTTCAGATAAGAGAAATCTGTAAGGAAGATTGTTCTTCTACTCACAGCCTAGCCACACTTCCTTGGGAATTAGCCCTAATAGTTCTGATGGTTGTGTGCTAACCTTTATTTCCTTAGTCTGCCCATATACAGTGGTACCTCAGGTTACATACGCTTCAGGTTACATATGCTTCAGGTACAGACTCCGCTAACCCAGAAATAGTGCTTCAGGTTAAGAACTTTGCTTCAGGGTGAGAACAGAAATCGTGCTCCGGCGGTGCAGCAGCAGCAGGACGCCCCATTAGCTAAAGTGGTGCTTCAAGTTAAGAACAGTTTCAGGTGAAGTACGGACCTCTGGAATGAATTAAGTACTTAACCCAAGGTACCACTGTACAAATTTGACACCCCACCCACATTTTGTTTTATTCTTTCCAGCTTTTAATGCAATTAGGCAGAAAAAGCCACCAGTATGCTTTTCTTTCTTTCTAAACTTAAGATCACTTCAGGAAAAAAATCAAATAAGCATGGAAATAGAGTGCCTTCAACTTATTCCCAGATGCATCTGGCTGGCCGGAAGATGCAGGTCTGGACGGGACTTTGTTGTTTGTCAACAGCTGTTGTTTGTCAACAGTGGGACTTTTCGTTGTTCTTGTTTTCTCCTGATGTTCTTATATGGACATGTATTATTTGGACAAAATTATACCTTATACAACACATGGGGTTGGCCTTAAAACAATGGCCCTTTGCAAGTTTCCCCACCCTGGTTACATGTAGTAATCAACCTCATTGGTTGTTCCAAGAGTGGGTGAGATAATACACTGATCATGCATTTCATTGCCTATGGTGTTTTAAATCCTAAGATGTCAACTTACGGAGGGTCATTGAAAGTTTTATCCCCCTGCCCTCAGAAGGGAGGAATTTCTTTTATCCCCTTACCCCATCTCTCATGTTTCAACAGACTCTCCATAGAGACATTTTTGGGTGGCTGCAGAATTGGAAGAAGGTATAATAAACTGAAATACTGCAAAGTTATCATGGTAGAATCCAATCCACTATGTCTAGTTTTGCCCTTTGACTGCAGTCTTAAGTGTACACATGAGGAGAAAAGAAAACTCACCAGTTTGCTTTATACGTGAATAAACACAGGGCTTGGAAGTCTGGTTTGGAATGGGAAGTATCTGTTTGTCTGTTTTTTTACTATATTCTTCCTTCCCACAAGCAGCACAAAGCATCCTTAAACTATGAAGTTAAGTGAGAGAATTTGCACTAGAAATGCAGAATTTAGTGGTCTAAACAACAGCAACAAAATCATTATTCTAGGGCCAGGGTAGGGAACTTATGGCTTGCCATATGTTTGTGGACTATAACTGCTATGATCCCTTATTATTGGTCATGTTGACTGGGATGATGGACGTTCAACAGTATTTGGAGGGCTACAGGTTCCCCAGTCCTTTTTCTAGGGTAAGACTATTGGAAGTAATGCTGTGCTGAAAACAGACACAAGGCAGTAAGAATGCTAGTTATAATTATATGAGTAGCACAGCAACAACCCCACTGGGTCCCAAATCCCTTGATCAAAACTTTCAGGAATGTTTTTATTCAGCACTTTGTAAAGCTTTGTGTTGCAGAAGGATGTATTTATGGCCAGCTGATAGGCTGTCTGTCAGTCCTTGTGACAGTGTGTAAAACACACAAAGCATTCAGTCTACCTGGTGGTGCGCACATGTAGCCCATATCATTTCAAAAGATCTACGATAGAAGCTTGACTCAGGTTGTGCCCCACTGATTCTACCCTCTGTATTGTGCTGCACATTCAACTTGATGACCAACATGCTCCATATTTATGGCCAGCGGGGGGCTGAATTAATTTTGTTCCCCCACCTGCCCTCTAGATGCATATGCATGAGAAGCAGACAAAATATCCTCATAATTAGTTATAGCAGATTTGGCAGGCACGTTGGTTTTTTCCACATCAGACAGTCAAACTGATGCAGTTTAGTTCTTGGATGTGACTAGTTATGTTTAATGAAGCAGGAAAGGGACATTACCCTTCTCCCTCTATAGAGAGAAGTCAGTGCTTCTATTTGGTATGTCAGGCAGCATGTGATAGTGAAGGAAGTCTGCTAAATGCCCTAAGGTTGTTTGCAAGAAAACATTGGTTCCTGTTACTTTTTAAACCTGGTGCATTACCTAAAATTAATTTCCAGCCTTGCTGATATAAAGGCTGCCATGTTTTCCCTTCTGCTCTTTATTGCCTATGGGACCCATATAATCTGAAAAGTGCCAGTGCCAGAACTGAATTATGAACAACTCTGTTGTTCTCAAAGAAGTTCAATTGTACTTTGGGTGGTGGGACTTCAGAGGTGTTTTTCTATGCTAATCTTATACCTGGGTCTTGCCCTGACATGTCTGCTTATGCTAATCTTGTACCAAGGACTTGTCTGGACATGTTTGCCAAGGTTGAACTAGTGTAACCCCTGTCTACCCCTCCCCTTTTGTGACATGTCAGTGATGTATCAATGATGCTGTACAAATTGTATTCTGGGATATGGTGGGAAAGTTTTAAAAGTGAATGTTGCCCCATGCTCGGGGTTCTTACTGCTGTTTGAACCTGTTGTGCTGCAATAAAGGATCTAAGACTACTGACTGCTGTTTTGCTCCAGATTACTTGGCTGGAATTTCCTTCTTTTACTGACCGCATGGACCCATGGGGGACTTGTACCCTGACGAGCTGGGCTGTCTCTCAGCCCAGAATTTTCTTTAACGGTTTGTTTGTTTGTTTGTTTGTTTGTTTAAAGAATCTTGTCCAGAAAACCCTTTTCTGCCCCATCCCTTCCTCAGGGTCTCCACTGGGCCTATGGCATGATGCCATGGATGGGATCCCACCTGGCCCCAACCTAGACCCCCTGCCCTTGTATTACTCACAATCACCATCATGTATTTTGTTTGCTTATCTATCACTTGTATGCCGAAATGCAAAATGACCACTGCAGCCACTGCAGTCAGTCAGTCACTTACTTCATCTTGGGCAGGATGTATATTCTGGGCAGGTGGTACCAGCCTTTATGTGCAGTAAGTCCCCCCCCCCTCAGCCAAGCCCCCTTGTACCCTGTATTGCTTGAGAGCTAGAAGAAACCCAAAAAATCAGTGTAGTTTTGAAATAAGTGGTTAAAATCAGTGCAGTTCTGAAAGTTTTAGTCCATTATATTGAGTCACAGCTGCATCCAGTTCTTTCCAGAGATAGACAGAAATCTGCTCCTGGATCTCAGGAACCGTCACGCAAAATTTAGTTGTACTATCTTAAAGATGTCCCAATGCTTGGAAAGCAGCCAACTTTTCAAAATATATAGTAGATACAACATTGGTAGTTTGTTTCTTTAAAAATGCATTGCTTCAGAGCTCCTTACGTGTGAAGCAGTTCATAAACTGAATAAATATTATTATACACCACCCCTGTCTCTACAGCAGTGCGAGATTCCAGGGGTCCAGGTGCTTACTGATGGTCTGTGTTTCCTTTGGGAATGAGGCACAGTGTTGTCTTTATGGTATATGGTTAATTTACACATATATACAACCTGATGGAGAGAGTGCAGATTATACACATCCAATAGGGTTCTGTTCCTCCCATTGCTGCAGCCTCAGATTCCAAGAGACCACAAACATCATGTCTGACCCTCTCTGCAGCAGAGAACAGACTGCCTTGCTTGATGGCTTTCATTGATGGGTTAATGACTGGCTATCATCTTCATTTGTCCTCCTAAAGACCCATTCTCAGTGAGCCCAGGGATTTCCATGTTTGGCACAGTTTAGTGAAACCTTGATTAAATCTAACTTTTACTGAACCCAATAATTATGAGTGACTTGCACCCACAAACTCTGGCACCCAGAACCTATAACAATGTAAAAAAATTCCTTCCAGTAGCACCTTAAAGACCAACTAAGTTAATTGATCTTGTTTTGATTAGTAGCCTGTAGGTTGGAAAGGTTAGAGAGTTTCTTGTTTTTCTGTTTTTTCAGTAGCTCCAGTTGAGAGTGGTAAATGTTTTGTTTTTCCTTTTGGAAATCTTGCCAAGCTTGGTGGTTCCTGATAGAGTTGTCTAATACAAGGAGTTCCTCCTTTATTAGCTTCTGTTTAGAGTAGAGAACGCTGATCAGATGTTTGAGCAGCTTCTTAGAGAAAGTGTTGCATAGTTTTCTTGCATATTCAGTGGGATACGTGGATTGTAGAGGGTTCTTAATTCTAAGACCCTTGGGTATAATGTCCAGGTTCTTGCATTTATTAAGAAAGAAGATATCAGTCTGTACCTGTGCAAGTTGGTCTTTATGGTGCTACTGGAAGGAATTTTTTTATTTTGACTATGGCAGACCAACACGGCTACCCATCTGTAACTATAACAATGTAAACGCTGTAGTGGACTTGTTTCAGGGCCGAAGTAGACAGGACTTAAATGTGGGTTTGCATTTAGCATGCAGCTTTATTTTAATGTGTGCATGGGTTTGTGTTTGTGTGATAGTGTGATAATTATCAGGATTGCAGCAGATGTAGAGGGAGAATTAAACCCTTTCATCCCCTGCTGCATTCCAGAGGAAAATAACCAAATAACCACTCTTAAACTGTTGTTTACATTGTGAGGAAATCCCTTGCTGATGCCAAACAAACTAGTCTGGCTCTCAGGGTTGATTCCAGTGGCACTCCAGCTCAGCTTAAATTACTTGCAGTTTTTATTTTTTATGGAAAGGGAGTTGCGTGTCACTTTACATGTACCTTTTCTTTTTTTATATATCTTTTAAAATTTTCTTGTTACAAAATTGTACATACATAAATCATAAAGCATGGCATGATGTAATTAACAAAAGTGGGTCACTAGACATGTACAGACTTCTGAAAAGCAAACTGGGGAGGTACTACAACTATAAGAACACAGCACTCCCATGCCACCAAATCAGGCTGTATTGGTGCAAGTTGGCAGTTGCATACAGTCAAAACTGACCATTGTTCTAGCTAAAGTCTGGGCTGAAGACTGAAGAACAGGAATCCTTGACCTGGAAGTACAAATTATGAAGCAATAAAAGCAACATGTAGCTGTTACAGAAGACCAATGTAACTGTCAATAGGGATATATTGATAATCTTTAGAAACTGGCTAGAGCTTAAATCTTGCCTGTTATATGTTGCCATATTCAGAGACTCTGTCTCTACCCCCACCACACATGTGCATGGAGCCAGTCTGACACTTTTGCCATTTTACACCTGCACAGCACCAAGCACTCTGCTCCTTGACCCTCTTCCTCTTTTAAGAGCCAGTGACACGTAGGCTCAGAAACTGGGAGGATAGCAGTGCCCCATCTATGTCACTGCATGGGCCACTGCTGTAGGTCATAGAATCATAGAATCATAGAGTTGGAAGAGACCACAAGGGCCATCGAGTCCAACCCCCTGCCAAGCAGGAATCACCATCAGAGCACTCCTGACATATGGTTGTCAAGCCTCTGCTTAAAGACCTCCAAAGTAGGAGACTCCACCACACTCCTTGGCAGCAAATTCCACTGCCGAACAGCTCTTACTGTCAGGAAGTTCTTCCTAATGTTTAGGTGGAATCTTCTTTCTTGTAGTTTGGATCCATTGCTCCGTGTACGCTTGTCTGGAGCAGCAGAAAACAACCTTTCTCCCTCCTCTATGTGACATCCTTTTATATATTTGAACATGGCTATCATATCACCCCTTAACCTCCTCTTCTCCAGGCTAAACATGCCCAGCTCCCTTAGCCGTTCCTCATAAGGCATCGTTTCCAGGCCTTTGACCATTTTGGTTGCCCTCCTCTGGACACGTTCCAGTTTGTCAGTGTCCTTCTTGAATTGTGGTGCCCAGAACTGGACACAGTACTCCAGGTGAGGTCTGACCAGAGCAGAATACAGTGGCACTATTACTTCCCTTGATCTAGATGCTATACTCCTATTGATGCAGCCCAGAATTGCATTGGCTTTTTTAGCTGCCGCGTCACACTGTTGGCTCATGTCAAGTTTGTGGTCAACCAAGACTCCTAGATCCTTTTCACATGTACTGCTCTCAAGCCAGGTGTCCCCCATCTTGTATTTGTGCCTCTCATTTTTTTTGCCCAAGTGCAATACTTTACATTTCTCCCTGTTAAAATTAATCTTGTTTGTTTTGGCCCAGTAGGTCAGTAGGTGTGAATTAAGCTGGTTTGGTTTAAAAATTGGAGCAACCCATCTTCTCCATTGCCAGCCCAAAATCAATCAGTGAGATCCATTGCTGAGTTCGGAATTTGGACTCTTCCAAATGTAATATTCTTCCCTCTTTATTCTCTTAAAAGAATCTGGAAATTATTCTGTCTCTGTGCCTGACAGCAGGAGCTGTTCAGGATTGGTATTATTCACTTCATCAGTCCTGTGCCAGTTAACTATGTGCATTTTCTCTCTCTGTCACATTTGATTAAAACTGGAATTATGAGCACATATGGTAAGCAAGCCCTCATATTATTTATAGGTCTTTGAGGCTGTTATTTCTCCCTCAAATTATATTAGAAGCTAAATCCCTAGGCTTACTGCCCTCAGGCAATGTGTATTTTTCTGTATAAACCATTTATTGCATTATGAGAGAACTAAAGACAGTAATTAATCAAGATGGACAAGTATGGCCCAATCCCATGGCAGAGATCAGTGTGCACATCACTCTCTGGAATTGCGACCCATAAGTGTGACTGTAATGTTCCTAATTTTGTTATATGCTGTATTCAGTAATAAAAAATACAAGTAAAGAAACCCAATAAGATGAAAAAAATTAAAATCATGCCAGTTGTCTGCAATATAACAATCAAAATATCAAACAGCCAATAATTAATCAGATAGCAAAATAAAGTGGTGATATCCACTCTGCTGATGGAAGGTAGAAGGAGGGAGGGAGACAGATAGTTTTGACCAGTTCCTCCTTCCCTTGCATTCTCCACAATCTTCTTCACCATGTCTCCCAACCTTCCAGAGCAAATTGTTTTAGAGGCCTACAGGAGTGAAGAGGCCTACAGCAGTTGGCAACAACTGTTTCTCTCCACATTCCAAGCATTGGATACCACCCAACGAATGAAAAAAATGATATTTAGAAACCCTAATTATTATATGAAGTCCAAGAAAAATAAATAAATAGGATGCTGCTTCGTTCTGAGTCAGACCACGTTTCCAGCCACACCTACAAAATACATATTTTGTTATGTGCAAATGGCTTTAGATACCTATTAGGTCCATAAATTACCATATAGCATATATTCAACACAAAAAACAACAACAATTGACTGTTGACAAAGGACAGCTGGACATATAAAGGGCCCCATTACCTGCAGTAGTTTAGGGCCTCATCAAACCTAAATCTGGCCCTGGATTTGTGGAAGGTTCCTCCTCAATCTGGATATTTGGCATTAATCAAGAGGTGCTCCTGAAGCATCATATGCAAATAGGCTGCAATCAATCAGCTGCTGAAAGTACTGGGACTTGTTATCTGAAAGTATTTGGCTTTCTGAAGTTTGAGAATCCCTATAATAGTCATGAAAGGAAAGGGTGAGGAGGTGCTACTGGACATTTTTTAATTTTTTTATATATTTCGACTGTGTCAGACCAACACGGCTACCTTCCTGAATCTAGAATCCAGGATTTCAGACAGGGTTCTCTCCCACCTCAGGAAGATGCTGGGGATTGAACCAGGTAAAGCCTCCTGCAGGTGAAGCTGATGCTCTGCCACTGAGCTATGGACCCTTAAAAATCTTAATTATTGGTCATAAGCAAAAAAATTCTGAATGTTCATTGGAAAATGTTCACTTAAATGGAAAGGAACCTTTGGCTCTGGTCTTTTGTACCCAAAAGTGGTTCCTGTACGAGGAGTGCGAGGAGACTTCCTTTCAAATTCATGGAGGGTATCAGAATCCAGTATCAGACACAATGTGTCTCTGAATACCAGTTTCCGGGGTTCGTGAGTGTTATTGTGCTCATGTCCTGCTTGCTGATCTAAGAGGGCCCATTTTACATACTTAGGTTGAAGGCTCACTTTTTACTCTTCTATTTATTAAAGTTCAAATACAACTCTTATCCTGTCCACCCTGCTATTTATAACATTCATTATTGTCAACATTTAAATTTCTCAAAAATAATGGAGTTTTTTAATATATATACTGGTTGCATTTTCATGACGGCATCTAACATTCCCTATTTTTTTCTTATTGTGGGTGTGGGTGCACTTTTTTGCTTGAGGTGGTTGCTAACAACTGTCTAATGAAATATGATTATGTATCAGCTTTACCCTCGGTTATAAAGCATCTATAAGTAGGCTACTAATGACCATTATAAGGGCACTTTTTAGTGTGTTCCACTGCAGGGACATTAATAACACTCAGCAGATTTATTGCCATTGCAGTAACTTTCTTTCCGGGGCATTAATAATCATATGACAATAATACCTACCAAACCACCCATTTTTAACAATGAAGGTCCAGTTGGGCTGTAATGGATACAGTGGGAAACTGAGGGGCTAGTAATAATCAACAGGTCACTGGCTTATATAATGAATATGTTGCTATTATAGCTCCCCCAAAACTGTTATTTTGACAGCAAAATAACATTAAGAACCTTTATGCGGAATGGCAGGGTGCAGAAAATCTAACTTTATTCTTATGCTATAGAAAAGAGTGCTGTGTTCTTGAGGTTTATATTTATTGGTATTTTACCTCTATATCAAAGTCAGCAGGGATGGGGAGGGTACATATTAGTGTTGCTCCATCAAGTACTATGCAAGCTAACTGAGTAATTCTCAAAGGGGTTGTGTTTAGTGTTGGGCTATAATTTTTTGCTGATTTGGGAAGTGACAAAAAGACTTGAGAAAAATATATTGGGTGATATTCAACACTAGTCCTACTCAGAGTAGGTCTGTTGAACCTAATGAACATGGCCAGAGATACCGGGCTGCCTCCCAAAATTGAGGGGACCTGGTGTGCAGTGTGTGTGTATGACGTCATGTGTGTGACATCGTGTCCTCTGGAGGAGACCAAGCATTTTGGCAGAGCCAGACGCTAAAGCTGCAATGCACATGATGTATGCCAGGCCCTGTCAACACAGATATCAAGGGGGCTGAAGACACATCAGCCCCTTATCGTTGGTGTGCCTGAACATAGCTAATATTAATCATTGTGGGCGTTATAGCATTGTAGTCCAAATCATGTTGTTGCTTTTTAATCTTTGCAACTGAAATGCATTGAATCTGTATCTGCAAAATTGTGTGTGTGTATGTGGGAGAGAAAGAGAGAGAGGTACGCATGTCTCAAACAGTTTGTGTATAAACAGAAGAATTTGGCATTAATCCAGCCTATGAAGGCTTTGGAGGTTCTGTTTCTTCTGCAAATATGAGCACAACTCTCACTGACAGTAATGTGTATCCTCAATGCAATAAGTGAATTAAGGGGAAAGCCTACTTGTCAGTAATACTACAGGGGAAAAAAGCAAGATTTCTTACTACTTTTTGAAATAATGCAGTCAGTTCAAATAGTGCTGTTCAGTGTCATTGAAGATAGCAGCGTTCTGAAATCCCCTTCTACCTCCCTACATTTTAAGACTGTAATTTTTGTTGTCTTACAAATAATGAGTCTGACAGGCGGCAAGAGCTGATGCTGCAGGTACTGTATGCAAATCCATTCAGGTGGGCTTCTTCCATTACAAGCTGAGTCTTTATTTTCTTTGTCAACATGTCAAGCCACCTTAATACTGCTGAGGCAGGATAGCAGACTCGATAAAAAAGTGTAATAGAGTAAAACATTCTCTTGTAGTCAAATAATTTATAACAATGGGCTTTAGGAACTGACATGCTTGTGATTGGCTTGCAGTAAGATTGGGGGAAAATGAAATAATAAAAAAAGCCATTTGGCTTCATCAGCAGAAGCAGAAGATTTGATATGCTTAGATGATAAGAGCATCTCTTTTTCCTTCTGCCATGTTTTAAATAGAATTGCCTACAGAATTCTGTCATAGAAAAAAAGCAAATACATTCAGCTGCATTCAGACACATTTTTGCTAATCCTCCAGATCTTGAGGACTGGGTATGGGTATTGAATCAAGTGTCTTTTTCTTCCCTGTGTCACATGGCTTAATATAACACTTCCTGGATTAATCAAACCATAGTTTGTTCTCATGTCTGAACAGGCGAGCAATGGTGTGAGCGAGCCCTCCAAACCAGTATGTACTAGTAAATTCTTGTAGCAGTAAAAATTGAAGTTCAGTAGTTTCATTGTAACATCCTCACATAGCCATCCCCCCAGTGAAATTGCAAAAATCCAGGCAACTGTTTTGGCCTATTACTTTCAATACTATACAGTCGTACCTTGGAAGTCGAGCAGAATCCATTCCAGAAGCCCGCTCGACTTCCAAAATGTTCGAAAACCAAAGCCAATTGGAAGCCGCAGAAGGCCCGTCGGACGTTTGGCTTCCAAAAGAACGTTTGAAAACCGGAGCAGTCACTTCTGGGTTTCGATCGTTTGGGAGCCAAAATGTTTGAGAACTAGGCTGTTTGACTTCCAATATATGACTGTATTTGTATTGTCATAATGATGATGGCCATGAAATGCACATACTCAAGGAAGCAGGAACAGAAGGTGAGAGAAGGGAAGCAGAGGCAGATAGACAGGAGTGTGGACACAGAGTAGGGCAACATGTGCAAGAATGGCAGCAGGGGTAGAGTGAGCGAGAGCAGAGTGGTAGCAGTGTGGAGAGCAAGGACTGGGTGAGCTGTGCCAAATTTATTTAAATATTTAATTCCCAAAGCTGATCTGCATAGGGGGAGCAAGGCCTAACTAAACCATGTAGGAGCCAACCTTCCCAAGGGCCAGGGGTCTCTCATCTTTCAGCTCCACCCTGAGAGCCAGTGTGGTGTAGTGGTTAAGAGCGATAGACTCGTAATCTAGGGAACTGGGATCGATTTCCCGCTCCTCCACATGCAACTGCTGGGTGACCTTGGGCCAGTCACACTTCTTTGAAGTCTCTCAGCCCCACTCACCTCACAGAGTGTTTGTTGTGGGGGAGGAAGGGAAAGGAGAATATTAGCCGCTTTGAGACTCCTTCGGGTAGTGATAAAGCGGGATATCAAATCCAAACTCTTCTTCTTCCAGGTTAGTAGGGAGGTCTTCCTGCTCCACCACTTCCTGGGGCCCCACAACTGAAAACACCAGGAGACACCAGGAGAAAGGCAGGCTTCAATAGCCCATGTATCGGCTCCACCCTCTCCCCACTGTCATTGTCACATGTGTCTGGTTGCTTGCCAAGCCCCTCCACTGGGAAAATGGTGTAGTGGTAAATGTCATGGGCTATTGCAAGCTGCATTAATGACCATATTGTAAAACTCCACCCCCAGGTCTCAGTCATGGGCAGGCATGATGCAGACTCTTGTCAGCAATCAGAAGAGGAAGAAAGAATACCAATAAAGTTTGAATTAACCAGGTAGAAAGTTAATATATACTCAAGGTCCAAAATGGCATTTATTCCAGTGATCTAACCTTATTTTAGAAACATTAAACATTCAAGCTTCAGCTTAAATAAAATAGTTTAATTTCACAGATGGGTAAGATGATGCCTTGATGACATTTCTGTGGTCACAGAAACAGTTCATGAATAACTAGGGAAGTCTTGTGTTTGTTTTTCTGTCCTGTAACTGAGCCCGCCACGCAAGCATACCTTGTAGCAATATTGGGTCTCATGTATAGGATAATAATGCAATATCAGCAGTTTGGAAACGCAGTGTAATTGGATTCACACACTGGAACGAACTAACAATGTCACTGGGGACAAGGAGCAATCATATTAAGCAATGTTCATTAGAACATAAAATGACTGTGGTTTTTTGTTTAAATTATCGAATACTTGTGATATAGTAGAAGAGCTGGTGCTTAGTTGAGATACTCAAGTCTATATTAATCCATTTTGGATTACTCTTGTTTACATGTGCATACAAGAATATTTTCCCATGATATTTGCTTATCCCTTTTTTTTTTTTTTGCAATGCACTCCCTCAGTCTCTGTGATTCTTCCCAACAGAATTTGTTATTTGTAGCTTATTTATTTACTTAAGAACATTTAAAACCCACTTAACTTTAATGGAAAAAACTCCAAGTGGCATACAAAACTCAATACAGTAGATAAAAAACATATACAAACGTTAATCCCCACATCTTTATAAAAATGGATAAAATGCAAATCAACATTTACAAATACAGGTCCCAGCTTCAAGCAAATTCAGAGGTCAGAGCATGGACCAGTTGAAATAAATAAAACAGCAAAATAAATTTCAGCAAAATGGAAATGTTTATACATTATAGAATATAATTTTGTATTTCTGCAAACCATTTATTTACTTATGGAATTGTTTATAAAAATGTTTATATACTGTTGTATCATAAAAATATATTACAGCGGTTTACAACAATATAAAAACATTAAACCAAACATGCACGTGGCAGGTGCAGTTTTGACTACACAGAACACATTCCCCACACTTGGGGAATAATTGTATATACTTTTTATTCATAGAGCATGGTGCGGAACCTTTCGCACTCCCAGTGTTAATTAACAAAATTTGTAGACCACTTGATTGTAAGAAAACCTATACAGTTTACAAAAATATAAAATTGAACATTAAAATTATTGTTAAAAACAGTTTAAACAGGTATTTAAAGGGATTCAAAAGATGATTAAAATCAACAGTAGCTAGAAAGATAATACAATTAACTCCTACATGTTCAGATAGGCTTGCCTGAACAAAAGCCCTTTAAGCAGGCACTGAAAGGAATACAGCAAAGATTCCTGCCTCATGTCCTTAGGCAGGAAGTTCCAAAGTGTAGGTGGTCCCACACTGAAAGCACAGTTTCTTACAAAAGCAAGATGAATATTGACACCTATAACAGTGTCAGTTTTGCAGATATAAATGGTTGAGAGGGCATATATGGGGTAAGGTGATCCTGCAAGTAAACTGGTTCCAAGCTGTTAAGGACTACGGTATATACTAATAGTAATACCTTGAACTTGACCTGTTAGTTGTTAAACTCCAACTCAAATCAGCCCCAGACAGCATGGCCAATGACCAAGGATAATGGGTTTTGGAGCCCAACAACATCTGGAAAGCCACAGGTTGCCCACCCATCAACTTTTCTCTTTTTTGTCATCTGTCAGGTGGGATTTAAGCAGCAATACTCTATTTTTGCCCAGAGGAAAAGTCCTTCATTAACAACCTTTTTATCAGTGTATGTTGGTCTGTGTTGGCATGGTGAGCATCAGATCTAAGCTCCAAAATACCACTTGGTTCAATGTTCTGGAGCTGAGTCCGTTTAGAAGTGTGAAACACCAAAACCATTTTACCAGGGCTAAGATTAAATGGCTCTCACACCTCTAAATAGTGCTTACCAATTGTCTCCACTGGAGACCACTTTTCACAACAGCTGCTGCCAGGAGCCCACAATGCCTTCAAGAAGTTAAGTGAAGCTACTCTGTATGTAAATAACGCTCCGGCAAAATGACAGAGGAATTAAGAAGGAGGGGAGAAAAATGTGCGTGTTTCAGCTGAGATTTGCAAGGAAATGACAGGTCATTGAGATGGAGAGGTATGAAACAGCTGCTCCAGATGGCAAGAGATGCAGAGAAGAAAACTCCTGGGTCAAAGTGGACAAAGTTTTTGTGCAGGGAGCCTGCTGGCACTGAATGAATAGAGCTGGCAGGAAAATTGATGGTGGAGGATACGGAAAGGAGACCATGATGAATTAAGGCAATGAGGTTTTGTTCTTTTTCTAAAACACAGGATGTGTCTGAGAACACATTGCTCTAGGATGTCCTCATAACGTGTTTTGACTGGTGTGTGGAGGACTTACGTTATAATGCAATATCTGTTATATTGTGAAGATTAATGCAAGGAAGTAGGAACGTGATTGTCTCTCAGCAATCTGCATTCTGATGTAGGACAGTAGTTTTCACATTTTCCCCACCTTCAGGGCATTGTCCACTAAGAAAGCCATGGAACCTCTGCTCCTTTAAGAGCAGGGGTAGCTAAACCCTTTTCCAGATTTGGTTGGACATCAACCCCTGTCTTCCTTGTCCATTGACTATGCCGGTATTTGGAGTCCAATAGCACCTGGACAGCCCCAACTATCCAAGTTGTGCATCAAAGTTGTGAACTGGGCTACAAATGCCATTAAATATGAGACATTCCAAAGGGTCTGCTTACACTCACATTGTATCTGTACTTTGCAGAAGATCAGAAGTCAAAGTGTGAATTGTCCTTCAGAGAAACATGTCTTCTGTTCTTGGTTCTTTGGGGTTTCATTGAGGAAACCCCCATAAAACTTCAAAAAACTCCAACTTTCCCTAGATTTCAGTAGGGATTTTTAGTGGTGGCCAGATGCAAAGGAATGAATCACTCCCTATTTTTTTGTAGTTATGTAGAAGGATTTTCTATAGGTTAAACTTTCCTTGGTCCTGTTCCTATCAAGGTTTCTGCTTCGGTACATGGGCTATGTTGTTCTCTGTATCTGGCCACACAATGGTTCATCATAAAGTGAAATATACTCTGTTGGTTTCAGTGAAATTTGGTAAGGAGTCTTAGGGTCAACCATTGTGATGACAGATTTAGGCTCAAAAAAGATAATGCTGCAACTTTTAAGACGGGTAACACTACTGTACATGGACCTCAGCATTGTACCAGCAGAGCAATGTAGTTCAAGGCTACTATGCTAGCTGCACTCATTGTAATTAAATGTGGTGTAATGGTGGATTGCATGTCCACCATCCCCAAAGCAAGGAATTCAGGAACATGATAGGCAGTTACAGTACAACTTACATGCAGCATAGCAGGTTGGACTTGTAGGATGCTGCTGTAGCTATGCTGTCATTAACCACACTCCCACCTGTTGTTGATCTTGCCAGCTGCTGTATCTTTTATTGCAAATTTATGTTCCCTAATTGTCATTTGCAGGAGCCACCCTAGCTCGCCAATCTGTTATAGTTTGTAAGGTTATTACCTCCGTCTCCTGGCTGCATTCCATTTTGGATTACTTATACCATGCCTACCATAATTTCTGCAAATCATTTTTTGTTGTTGTATGGTCAGACATCCTCCTTATTTTGCCCTAAAGTATATTGAACCCTTGCCAAGCATCGTTAACAAATTTCTTGGCTTGCTCATAAACAGGTGGCTGTGCTGAACTGCAAACTAAATTCATGCCTTTGAATTATCAGCAAAACGTGTCTTCATGCATTGCATCCTGAATCTCTGCACCGTTCATATGCAGTACTGCTCTTAATTATTCACATGCCTTCTTTCTAGGGGCAATATTTGATGAATCTGCAAAAAAGGATGAGGAGGTATTTCGCATGGCAGTTTCTGATCTCAACCAGAATGATGAAATCCTACAGACGGAGAAAATCACAATTTCTGTGAATTTTGTGGATGGCAACAATCCATTCCAGGCAGTTCAAGAAGGTAGGCTTTCTGAGGCTGGAATATTTTACAGCTTGTGTTTTGGTATAGATACATACTTCTGGATTGTGGTCTCCTTAATCATCTGCATTCAAGCCAAACATATACATTGTTGACTGATGAACTTTTTTTATTTATAAAATAGCAGAGCATGGGAATTGGCTTTGGTTTCGCGATGGCAGGTTGTGAACTGGCCAATGGTTGGATTCCATGCAGCAGGTCAAACTGATAAGGTGTTTCTTGTTGACTAGCGTCAAAATTGTGATGACTGACCTGGAATAGCAAATCTTGCTTTCATTCGTGTTAATCAATTAGGGAATGTAGAGGAATGTGACATAATTAGTTTTCTTAGTCTATAGAAATTGGCTTGGTCTTATTGTGAGAAAAAAGATTCCTTTCCCATGTTCTCTTAACATTTATATTGGTCAAATGCTAGCATATATTGATTACCTAAAATATGAATGTAGGACTTACTAAAATGAATGTTTATTTGTACATGTTTTTATATTTTTGTTAGAAGATGTGAAGTTTTAGCTAGTGCTTGAATTACAGAGGGAGAGGGGGCAAAGAAGGTTTGTCCCCTTATGTCTTATGATGGTTTTGCTAGCCATTGTTTTAAGAGGTGGTGGGTGTGCTAGTGGGATGCAGGATTGGAATGTACTGCAGACACAGGGTCTCATTAATTCAGTATTTCAGTCACTGGTTTATAACGGATAGACTGATAACTATCCTTCACAAGGGGCAATAGCTAAGGGCTGTGATCCATTATGTGGATTATAGTATCTAGCATACAGGTGTTGCTCGAGAGTATCCACTTTTTACAGTTGGTGGAATGTGTTTCCATTAATACATTCAGTATAAGTGTGTGCTGATGTATTTCTGCTTTTGTATGGGCGTGCTTATAGGAAGCTTTGCAGATAACACTGGTGGATCGCTTGGAAAATCAATCTACCTGTTCTCAAGTAATTGTTATTAATGTTGTGCTTTGTAGCAATGATTGCTTTCTTATTTCAGCCAGTGGGTTGACCCATTGAAGTTAATGCACATTACTAATTTAGGGTAATTAATTTCAATGGGTCTACTCTGAGTAGGTTTTGGTAGGCTACAACCAATATGTTTTATTCACCAGCTGATGTTTTGTGAGAAGAGCTCCTTCAAAAACAGCAGTACTGTATGTTTCAAGACTTATTTTCAACAAAATAGGCATATCAGGCAAACGCACTTAAACAGTTCTTCCTAGTAACATTTTTGTTGTTGAGCTTGTATCTTTGTACAGTTATCAGTGGCTGATTATGATTATCATTGCTTTCTTTTGACATCCATTGTTGGTAAGTGTGACAATTTGCCAATTATAGCAAGACTGAAATTGGTACTACATTTGGTTTTCTCGGAATATTGGATTTAGGTTCTTAGGGACCATTATTACATGCTTGAATTATTGTGTTTAAGCATGTATTTCTATGAAAAGGAAGTAGGGGTTAGCTTTGTGACTGGAAGCTGGATAGCTTGTACTTCTCTTTGGATGTTTCTTAGGATTTAAAATTGGAATTCAATAAGCTGTTAAGGAAAGGAAATGTTTGATGGGGTGAAGTCAGACCTACCAGCATGCATGGGTGGGAAAACTCCAGTTATTATATTAAGATTGCATTTAAGAAAGTATTTAGTAATACTGAAGCTATTGGGTTCTCTCACTGAGGGGAGCTGATCCAATCTTCTGCTGAAAGCTTCCTAAATCTTACTAAGTTTCTTAAACTGTAATGCCTTTTAATGAGTATTTAGATATCCTTCTTAATCCCCATTGTAGTTGCCTTCTGAATTTCAAAAAGGTGGCACTCTTTCAGATTTGGTTTAGGAGAAGAGAGATTTCAGTAAATATTTCAAACAAGGATTTCACACAGCACAAGACAAACACCTGTTCTTGGGTGTAATCCAGATTAAATGGTGAAATGTGCATTTCCCCGCACACCCAGGAGTGAGATCTCAAGAGACAAGAACCAATATTGGTAAACCAATATGAAACTCACCTACTGCACGCATATTCAAGTTGCATAGACAAAAGGATAAAGACCCTCTGGATCTTTACCTGAGCAAGCCTACCCAGGTTAGATGCCCAGTATCCATCCTTAAACTGATGTGAACCTTTCATTGCTAGCTCATCATGGTGAGTTAAAGGGCACCTGTTTGCCCATCCCACCCAGCTGTTCAGTGTTTGGAAGCATGTGCCCCCAGATTCCAAGGGAATTATACCAATGCAATCCTCATGAACTGGTCAGCAATGTTACCAATGTTGGTTAAATATCTGAGAGTGCCTCAGAGGTGAATGTGGTGTTTTACACTGCTGCTCACATTTACTGCCTAGTGCCACAGGCAAATATCAAATCACTCAGCTTTACAGGGGCCGAACAAACTCAACGCCAGGGGTAAAGCTCTGGCCATACAAGATTCTGAATGAAGTCATGTAGGTGCAACCATCATTCTGTTTGTGGAGGTGGTGGGACATCTGGAACCTGAATACAAGATTTGGACAGCAGGGACTTTTGTCATGAAAGTTCACAGCCTGATATTAGGTCACTTCAGATAAAGCCCTCACTCATTAAAAAGTATGTGTTGGGGGGAGGCATACAGGGTAGCCTCACTACTGAGACACATGCTGACACGTGTTTGGGGTGTGACTACTGATGTACAGGCAAGCCTGCAATGAATAATGATTCCCTTTGCATGCATATTCTTTTGCGTTTCACACAGCAACTGAACAGATGGCAAGGGTGGTACTGGTGGGTCAATCCCCTCCACCCAATGTATGAGGGACCTTGGTTTGTATACCTTTTAAAGAGCTTTTGTTGGGGCAAGGAGTTTCATGTTTTCATGACCTTACAGATGCTGAGTTCATACATGAAGCTCAACACATGTGCCTTAAACTAATACCTATGAAGTAGTGGAAATGCAGTGGGACTAAAAGCTTTTAACATACAGTGGGGTGTTTTGACCACATAATATTAGACAAGAAGCCAAAAAATGCTGCAAAAGTGGTACTGGTAGAACCCACTGTCTGTTGTGGTGTAGTAGTTAAGAGCGGTAGTCTCGTTATCTGGTGAACCGGGTTCGCATCTGCACTCCTCCACATGCAGCTGCTGGGTGACCTTGGGCTAGTCAGACTTCTTTGAAGTCTCTCAGCCTCACTCACCTCACAGAGTGTTTGTTGTGGGGAAGGAAGGGAAAGGAGAATGTTAGCTGCTTTGAGACTCCGTAGGGTATTGATAAAGTGGAATATCAAATCCAAACTCCTCCTCCTCCTCCTCCTCCTCCTCTTCTTCTTCTCCTCAGTACACATGGTTGCTGGTTGCCATAATAGTTGTTACCAAGCTCAACTTCTGCCAACAGCAGCAACAAAAAAAGGTTAACCGCATATGCTTCCATAAAAAAGTACTGCTGAAATTCTGTGCAATTCTAATTAATTCCAGTGGGATCTGCAAATGAGATATTGATGGCTTCTACAACATTTCTTACTTTGATAGCAGAAATAAGAACCTAATACCTAATTATAAACTAGTCCTAAGTCACTCGGTATGAAATTTTGTAGGTAAGTGTAATTGTATTTCTCAGACTCCTGTCTCTCTATTTTATCAAGTGGTCATCCTTTTCAATCTCCTTGTATAAATTATTATGGTACCCTGAGGCTTCGTCCATATAGATCTCAGGGTAACTGGCGAATACTTCTCATTTGATTTATGAAACTTCACTTACAAAGGTGAGTCATATTTTTTCCTCCCCAAGACTGGGGAAGAGATATCTTGTAAGTAAGACTAGATGTGGCCTCAGGAGACAACTGCATATATTATAGAGTGATGAAATATAAGATTCAATTGGATTTAATAATAAAAGAATTCCCTTCATAAAATATTATGAAGAAGTCCTGAAGTTAACATGGGTCTGCAGAAGCTGACCCACATGTTCCAAAAATCCACTGAATTTTTTTAAAAAACCTGTTACTTAGGTCTATTAGAAATAGGTGCTGCTGGCAGGAAGATAAAATGTGTTTCTATGCGCTCTGGCTTCCACCACAGTGTTCCGTTGCACCAGAAGTGATTTAGTCATGCTGGACACATGATGTGGAAAACTGTCTACGGACAAATGCTGGTTCCCTCAGCCTGAAAGGTGAGATGAGCGCCACAGCCCCATAGTTCCCCTGACTGGACTTAACTGTCCAGGGTCTTTTATCTTTTTACCTATTAAAATGGATTTCTCTGGTTATGATAGACATAACTATACAAATTCTTTCCCAATAGAAGAACCCAACTTGGAAACACATACAGAACCCACAATCAAACCTTAGGCATACATACATAATTTTATTTTATGTCACCTTTCCACAGTTCCACAGTTCAAACCATGCTCAAGGCAGCTTATGACATGAAAAAATGTATAGCTACAACCTAACAAAAGTAGTCATAAACAATAAATAAAGCATTGAAAAACATACAACCCAACAGAACAGTTTCCACGTAAATCACAACAAAATATAAAAGAAAGATACAAAAAACCCAACATCATCAACAACTCCTCAACCAACCCCCCCCCCAAATAACCCCCCTGAGCCCAAAAGTGTGTTCCCCAGTCTCACCTTTTGTATTTTGAATCAGCAATGAGATGGGGAAAGGCCTGTAAAACAGGCAGCAGGTCTTCTAGGACTGACAGCCAAGGCATGTTTACTTGGAAGTAAGCCACAATTCCCTTAATTACCTAATAAGTCATTTGCATACCCATGGTTTCTGTTTATTCTGCAGAAATTGTCATTTAGGTTTTCCTAGGAGGACAGACAGAAACTGATAAATAATCAAATTTCACCTTTTCTGGAACATAGGACCTGCCTCAGCTTGCATCAGACTATTTGTTCATGTCACCCAGTATTGTTTCTTGTAATTGGACACAGATCTCCAGGGTTTTCACATCATCAGTTATCTACAGAATGGAAACAATGTAAAACTTTAAAACAATGTAAAAAGTAATTAATTGTGTACCATTGTGGACTTAAAGTCAACAGCAATGATGTGAATTAATACCAATTAAATTTACTTAACTAATTTCCATTCCTGACCACAGAGGAACAGAAATTTCTGCTTCCTTTTTCCATTTCCATTGGAAGTCGACCACACAAAACTGAAGGCAACCCAACAAATTTTCAGGGACCAGTTCCAGCAAACCAAGGATATGGAACCAAGAAAAAACAGCATACTTTCTCTTTCCACCTTTGTGAATGTCAGAGGTGATTTGAAGAAGATCTTAAGCCACCCAAGTGGATGCCAGCCTCTTCACAACAGTGTTATTGGTTGTCCCTTTGGTGACAGCACTCCCCCTTCACCCCCGAATCTGGGCTGTCATATATCATTGTCCGTCTTGTTTCTTGCTTCACAGCATCAGTCATGGAGCATCTCTGCAAGGCTTAGTACTGCCTGAGGCATTGCTTACACCTGGATAGCTGTTTGTTCCATTCAGTGGGTTCAGCAAAGAGGCACCCTCTTCGACAGCCTCTGCAAACCTCTGGCTTTCAAATCCTTCAGAGTTTCAGCTCTGTCAGCTTGAAGCTCTGATCTCATAAATTGGACTTGCCACACTTGCCTTCTTTGAGCCTTTCAAGGATGCGTCCTGACAGTAAATTTCAGTGCGAGAGTTTTCTGTCATTTATATTGTTGACTTTGAAAAAGTCATTTTATTTCTGCCTTTATGATGTGCTTCTAAAGAGTTTGGCAAACAAGTATCAGCTTTTTTGATAAATGCATTCAAATACTTGCATAAATAGTTTCCTAAATCTTGGAGAGGTCTTGCAAACACATTTGTATAGGGGCCTTGTTCTTCTCCTTCTCACTCCTTAGCAGGCCTGATCCACACCTCTAAAGGGGGATGGTGAGTAATCACAGGGGGCAGCAAGCCCTTGCCACTGCCATTCATTTGCTTGTCCACTTGAATGACTGAGCAAGTGGTGATGGTGATAAGGAACAATCGCTCTCTTTAGCAGAAGAGGGACCTGTGACCCTCCAGATATTCTTAGACTTCAACTCCTATCATCTCTCAGCACTGATCAGACTAGTTGCTGTTGGGAGTTGGAGTCCAACAATATCTGTAGGACCACAGGTTCCTCCATCCCTTCTGTTGATGGTATAGCCCCCTCTCAGATTAGAACAAAATGGCAGGTGAGCAAGTTTGGTTGGCTGCTCTCCCCATTCTGCACTTGCCTCTTTGCTTAGGCCTGCAAGCAAATGGTAACTGTACCACCTGCCACCTGAATCTCAGTCTCTGTCAATCAGGTTCTTAACCCCCCCCCCCCCCCGCAAAAAAGCATTTCCACCTCTAAAGTCCTATTAAAGTAACACATAAATAAGACACATAATAGAATTCATAACTGTATTATCTATTCATTAAGATGGACTACATATCAGATCACAGCTGGCTTAGGGTGAAACTGGAGCTGAGTGACACTGGGCTATGGGCTCATGCCCCTAAGGGGCTATCAAGAACTGCTGACCTGAGTCCTCTGTGGTGAGCTGTGTCATGACAGCTTTTTAGTGAAGAACCTTCTGACCTGATTCAGTCCAGGCTGACAGTTGCCTCCTTCTGGTCAAGAAGGAATATAAAAGGGCACTTGGTCTCCGTGAAATTTTGCTTGAGCAACAAGGTCCATCTGAACCCTAGCAAGTCTTGCATTTCTGGTCTTGCTATTCAGTACTGAGTGCTGGCTTGTTCTCCTTCTGTTTTGCCCTCTGATCCTGATAGCTTTTCAATCTGGACTCCTAATTCCTTGGTCGTATTTTACAGCCCAGCCCTGATGGTTGTCACACTGACACCATACATTTAATGCACATAAGAGTGCTGGGAATTGCTGCAGTTCCCAGGATTACTTGGGGGTGTGGATGTGACAGTGACACTGTATTTGGATTCATCTGGAAATCCATGATGTGCTTCTGTTGGAATGCTTTGGATATAGTCAGTTTAATCAAAGTATTTCACAACAAACCAATATGCCAAAACCAATGACCAAGGCCCCTCATACTCATTCTGCAATTTCCTCTGTGTCTCACCTTGCTATAAATAATTGCAAATGTCTTATGCTTGGCAAGTGTGAAGAATAGTGCTGGCCCTATTATAATTTGAGCAGATACTGACTGCATCCTCTGTCAAGTTGGTGTTAAAAAACACACACACACCAAAAAAAGTTGCCCTGGCTAGAGAAGAATAGAAGGCAGTGAGCCATAGCAAAAATATTTTATTTTGGGCACAGAGTAGCAGAGATTTGATGGGAAGAGGGATATGTGAAGGTTACAGCCAGGATTTCATTGAAGGAAAGTTTTATGTAAAGAAATTATGGCCTGGTGGATACAGCTCCTCCATTTGTTTGGGCGCTTGAAGTGATGTGATAAGGTTGTCCTTTCCAGTTTTTCTGATTGCTACAGAATCCAGTTCAAAATCCACACAATTCAAAGGCTTGGATTCCATGCCCCCCCAATGCTTTTTGAAGCACTGTTTATTAACTGGGGCATGTTCAGGTTGATATTAAACCTTTAAGAGCCAGTGTGGTGTAGTGGTTAAGAGCGGTAGATTCGTAATTTGGCGAACCGGGTTCACGTCTCCGCTCCTCCACATGCAGCTGCTGGGTGACCTTGGGCTAGTCACACTTCTCTGAAGTCTCTCAGCCTCACTCACCTCACAGAGTGTTTGTTGTGGGGGAGGAAGGGAAAGGAGAATGTTAGCCGCTTTGAGACTCCTTTGGGTAGTGATAAAGCAGGATATGAAATCCAAACTACTACTACTACTACTACTACTACTACTACTACTACTACTACTCTTCTTCTTCTTCTTCTTCTTCTTCTTCTTCTTCTTCTTCTTCTTCTTCTTCTTCTAGCAGGCATGTCCAACAGGTAGATCACAATCTACTGGTAGATCACGAGGTGTTTCTGGTAGATCCTAGTAGATCTTTGGCCCCTCAGTGATCTCCTCCCCCCCAAAAAAAACGAAAAAGGCTCAACAACTCTGATTCCCCCAAAAAAGCTCCACAACCTTGGCTTTCCCAAAAAAGGTCAACTACTGTGTTTCATCCAACGACAATGGGTAGATCACTGCCACTGTGAGTAGATCACCGTCTATTGGGAGTTGGACGTCCCTGCATTATAGTATCACAGTTCTTCACTGCCTTTCAGTTTCCTTTCAAGTCCACTTTCTCATTCCATAATAAAATGATCTGATGTAAAGTGTTATGTTCATATTTAAACTTAAGGGTGAGGGAATGAAATCAGTTTTGCATTTTGAAACATAAAGCAGCCAGGGTAGGTGAGGATGTGAGAAAGAAATACAGACACATTGTATATTGGCTAATATTTCCTCTGTAGCATGATAACTGGTTATTTTGTTTTATGTCTTAAGTGAATTCTGAGTCAGATAGACCCTCTTTTCACCTACTTATTATTCACACATAATTGCCTCAAACCACAATTTGTGATCTGGAAAGAAAAAAAGGTTCTATGTTTCAGTCTACTATGGGTGCAAAATGGATATCAAACAGAAAATGGCATATTCTGAAACTTACTTAGATAGCTTCGAGCGGTTATTCAGAATAATGTCCCCTGTGAGGCCATTGCTGCACCTGTAGGCTCCCTGTTGCATCTGTACCCCATGGTGGATTTACGTAGTGGTTGCAGACGTGCTCCATCAATCAGTGTTGTGCTGCTGCCATTTAAAAATTCTCAGAACACCCATTCCTCTAGAGCATTGTGGGAAATGAAAATGGTGGCCCATGATTTTCCACATTGCCCCACAGCAATGCTGTGTTGGGTGTTTTAAGATACTGTGAAAAAATTTTTAATGGTGGCTTGTGATGTGTTGCTATCCTGCTGGAGCATTGGAACTTCAACAACCAGGTTCCCACCTCCCCCAGTTTTTCTGGGTTTGTCTTCTTGGATCTACTCCAGGCATGTTCTGATAATTTCACCCACCATATGAAGGACATTTGGCACTTTATATAAAAGGTAGATGTTGGCTTTTGTCGGTGAAAAACATTTTAAAACATTCTTGTTTACTTTTGATGGCTGTTCCAGGCAACCCTGAAATCCTTGTTTGAGAGAATGTTGTTAACTGTTTTTTGAATGCTTTTAAAAAACCATCATTTTTTTAAAAAGTGTTTTATTTTTATTATTATTGATGTGTTTGTTGCCTTTGAGTCCTTTGGGAGGGAGGGAGGAATATAAATTGAAATAATAATAATATACTTAAAATATTTCTCTTATGAGTCATATTTGGTGTCTTTGGTAGAATCTCAGGAATACAAAAAGGTGAAGCAAATAAATACTACTCATAATGGACCCGTTTTTCTTCCTTGCTCTCTTCTCATCCCTTCCTTCCCTTCCTCTAACCCCTTAGTTATTTGACTTGTACCCAGTCATGTAAGGTCCCAAAGCTTCCATCTCTCCCTAAAGGAAGATCTAACTGTAGAACTTTACAATATGCTTAAGTCTCATGCCATCACTGGGCTTAAATTGCTTAACTGTGTATTCGATTGTGCCCAGAATCTATTTTCTTTCTAGACTAAAGATATCATGCTTATTAAAAACTTATGCAAGTGCAAATGCTTGCGACGTGTTCAAAATCCTAATTAGTCAAATTAAAAATATAAACTGATCAGTAGGTTTAGATAACTGTTTTCTCCCACCCTGTCCCAATGCAGTTCCATAGGGCACTTCATACTTTGCCCTGTCTAAAATTCTTGGTGGACTGCAATTGCAACCCATTGTTTTGTTTTCAGTGCTGTTTGGTGAGCAGCTGATACTGTTGAAGTCCTAGGACATGGGCATTGTGTGACTAGCACCCCATAAACATTACTCCAGTCGGATCAGTCAGTTGGGTGAACTGTGAAGCAGGTTATTAGCTTTTGAAATGGACTTGAGTTAGAACTGATTGAAGATGATTCAATCTTGGTATGGGATTACAATGTTCTGTTTCTAATGAATGTGATTCTTGCTGCCCTTCTATGTGAACAGCTATAGATTCTGGTTAATTGCATTTTCTATTGTTTTTTTGGGGGGAAATCTAATTCAGGTTGTTTCATCTTTAACTTTTTTTAAACAATTCATCATCTGACATAGCCAACAATTTCCTTTGATAAATTCAAAGCAGTATTATTTTACTTTTCTTTTAAGAGAGCTACATGAATTCAGACCCATCTAAATCATTTCTGTAGTGTGCTGATGGCCACAGACTTTTGCACAGATCTAGAAAAGAAATATTTAAGTGAATGAGTAATGTGGGTTCCCTGATCTCCAAAATTAGTCACCTTGCACTAACACTTTAGTCACCTTGCACTAACTGGTAATCAGTTAAGCTTTGCACAGATTATACACATTGAAATTAATAGACCTAATTTAACCATGTTAATTTCAGTTACAGGTAGGTAGCTGTGTTGGTCTGCCATAGTTGAAACAAAATAAAAAAAAATCCTTCCAGTAGCGACCAACTAAGTTTGTTATTGGTATGTGCTTTCGTGTATCTGAAGAAGTGTGCATATCTGAAGTGTGGTATCTGAAGAGATGCTCATGCACATGAAAGCTCATACCAATAACAAACTTAGTTGGTCTCTAAGGTGCCACTGGAAGGAATGTTAATTTCAGTGGGTCTGCTCTGAGTAAAACTTAATTGAATACCACCCATAGCCCAAGATCCCTACCTCCCCTCCCCTCGCCCAAAAGAAAAATTGTCTCTCGTAGTCAGAGTGAAGTATTATGTGGGGGCAAATAGCAAGCCCATTATGATTTGTACCTCATTGGTACAAGCTGTGTAATAAGTCTGTTTCCTTGCAATCCACATAGTTTCTGGCAGGCTGATCAGTTAGCTTTAATAAATGAACTTTATCTACATCTTTCGCTTATCCAGTTTCATTTCATTTACTCCTAGTAACCCCATATCAAAGTGATGATTAAACTGATATTCCCTGTTATTAATCATTCTGATGGTCCACATTGTGTATTTCAACATTCATTTAGTTAAATGAATTAATATTAAAAACAATAAATGAAGACTGCAGTCCTATGAATCCTTTGCTGTAAATAAGCAGTGCCATTGTATTCATAAACATGAATCGGATTGATTACACTACATAAACAGGAAGGCCTTTCATTGGGAAGACCGTTCATTGCCTACAGACAGCCACCCAATCTTAAACAACTCCTCACCCACAATAATACAACAATCAGACTTAACATGGACACTGGTACCAGAGCCTGCAATAAACCCAGATGCCAACTTTGCTGCTGCATACACCCAGACAACACCATTACTGGCCCAACAACATCAAACATACAATCTCAGGACTATTTAATTGCTCATCTTCTAACATTCTGTATGCCATCAAATGCCAACAGTACCCTTCAGCCCTCTAAATAGGACAAACAGGCCAAACCCTACACCAAAGGATAAATGGACATAAATCTGATATCAGTCATCACAAGACAGAGAAACCAGTAGGAGAACAGTTCAATCTCCAAGGACATTCTATACAAGATCTCAAAGTAGCTGTCTTATTACAAAAGAATTTAAGAAATAGACTGGGAAGAGAAGTTGCTGAATTGCAACTTATTACCAAACTTAAAACCATGGAGAGACCTGGTCTGAATGGAGACATTGGATTCTTATCTCATTATACATGATAAAGCTATTTTTAGCCATCTCACCCCTTGCTTTTTCCTGTCAGACCAATTGCAGTCGTTAACAGTCATCAACAGGTTTACCACACCTATAAGCCAGTCACCCATTCTCACCACCCTTCTGAGTAATACCCCTCCCCACCCTCTCACTATATATAAGGTTCTGGTGACTTCTGTTTCAGTGTATCTGAAGAAGTGTGCATGCACACAAAAGCTCATACCAAGAACAAACTTGTTATTGCTGTTTAGTCATGTCCGACTCTTCGTGACCCCATGGACCAGAGCACGCCAGGCACTTCTGTCTTCCACTGCCTCCCGCAGTTTGGTCAAACTCATGCTGGTAGCTTCAAGAACACTGTCCAACCATCTCGTCCTCTGTCATCCCCTTCTCCTTATGCCCTCAATCTTTCCCAACATCAGGGTCTTTTCCAGGGAGTCTTCCCTTCTCATGAGGTGGCCAAAGCATTGGAGCCTCAGCTTCAGGATCTGTCCTTCCAGTGAGCACTCAGGGCCGATTTCCTTCAGAATGGATAGGTTTGATCTTCTTGCAGTCCATGGGACTCTCAAGAGTCTCCTCCAGCATCATAATTCAGAAATAACAAACTTAGTTGGTCTCTAAGGTGCTACTGGAAGGAATTTTATTTTACTTTGTTTCGACTACGGCAGACCAACATGGCCACCTACCTGCAATAAGAGCATGACAAGATCCTGCTGGATCAGACCTATGGCCCATCCAGATGCTTTTGTGAAGTCCCCCTAGTAGGATCCAAGCAGAAGAGCACTATCCCTTCCTGTGCTTTTCAGCAACTGGTATTGAGCATTGCTGCCTCCAACCACATGCCTAGGATCAGATTGCTTATATCTATTTCAGTATGACACCTTCATGGATGTATACATAAGGTATCTTTCATACTTACTATTTTGCAATTCATTCACCTTTCCTGTTCTGTTTCTTTGTGATATGGAATATCTTCGACAACCAATATTTTGCCAGCCTTTTGCAATAGTATTGTCCCAAGCCAAAATTCCACTAAAAGTACCAGAGGTCTAATGAAAATTAGAGCCTTTTTGTAATTTTGATCACAAGAAATACTATTACTAATGCCGCCTACCTATGTGGTCAAATGTGAAGTGCATGTTGCAGACAACAGCAGCGTGATGTGGCTTAATTCTGTGAATGAGGGGATAATAAACCATAACTCTTCAGAGACAAAGCCCAGAGTGAATTATGAAGGTCATTTCCTTAGGTGTTGAAATTAATTGCATTTTAGCCAGGCTTTCTTTATACAGCACCTTACCAAGAATTTTTTATTAAATATCAATTTATGAAAGACTTCTCTGAACAAAAGGGAGTAGTTAACAAGGACAAATTTGCAAGACAGGCAAGTGCCTTATTAGAAGACTAATCATATCTTAAAGAACATAACCTGTTGCATTTTAAGGAAACTCCTGCTATTGAATTGCCATTTTAATTGTATAGCTAAATGTCAGTGCGATCTCAGCCCAGGTGATTATTCATCCCTCTGAAGCAATCTTTGATGATTATTATAATATTAAACTAAATGCTGTGGCTTTAAATCCTAATTCTTATAAGATGAACAGGGGGCCTGGACCTTAAGTGTCCATGAAAGCACTCAAGATCCACAAGAAATTTCTGCCAGAAAAAAAGGGGGGGGATTTTTAATCTCATGCCATCTCCCATACTGCTCCAGAGATTTATCTTAAAACAGATTGTGGGAGTGGGGGAGACAGGTTGCTGCAGATGAAAGGGAGATAGGCTAAAGTTACTCCCCCCTGCTTTTTATGGGAATATCCTATGAACAGAACTCAACTCAGCTCCTAGCAAAAGCCTAGTTAGCACCTAAGCTGTGGCATCTGTGGAGACCCAATCAGTTTGTATGGTTATCCATCTTCAGCAACATTTCAGCTTCATGCCTTGGCATCATATAAAGCCAATCAGAGTGGAGGCAATTCTTCTTGCCCTCACTCTGGAGCTTTGTACAGAAAAAAAAGAGAGGGATCATCATTCAGTTTCCAGTCCATATCACTTTTGTATGTATTTGTTCACTTATAAGTCAATTCTAATCTGTTTCTGCATTAATATGTGCTGCTTCTTTAAACAGCAGTACACATTTAAATATGTATTTTTAACACATTCTCCAAAAATGCACATTTCTAAATGAATTGTAATACTTTTTAAAAGCTGAGAACTGTGTAACAACATTTCTAGAAGTTTGAAACCTAATGGATGAGTTCTGATATGCACATTAGTCTGGGAGCTGCAGATCAGGTCAGTTCATATTGAAGTTCGTAAAGAATAAGTGTTTCAAGTTCCGTACGAAAGACACTGGTGCCTGCCAGCAATTGGGAGCATGAACTTGACCTCTTCTACCTGAATCATGAAACAAACAGTGTTGGCAATTGACAGTTTTGTGGAACTTGACACACACCTAACAAGAACCTCCACTTTCTGCTTGGAACTTTCATTTTTTTTAAAAAAAAAAAGTTTTTATTTGCTTTTTTTCCAAGGTCAAAATACATCGTTGTTGACACAACAAAAGCAGTTTTACATAAAAGAAGAAAGTTACAAAAGAGAAAAAAAAGAAAAAGAGAAAAAGGAAAAAAAAAGGAAAAGAAGAAAATCACTTTTCCAAATCTATTTTCATAATCAACTGGACTTCCCCACATCTTCCATCCCCTGCTTTCTTTACAATAAAAATAAATAGCAAATTGATACCTTATTTTATGTGTTTTTGTACTTTCATTTGATTATGTAGTCTATGATTTATGTTTTTCAGATGCTAACTTAATTTCCACTATTTACCAATCTCAATACTGAAGCATATTTTTCCCGAAAACTTAACAAATTCTCAACATTCATATAACTTATAATGTTTTTGTAAATAGTCCTTAAATTTTTTCCAGTCCTCTTCCACCGCTTCTTCTCCCACATCTCGAATTCTGCCGGTCATTTCAGCTAGTTCCATGTAGTCCATCAGCTGTGAATGCCACTCTTCCAGCGTGGGTAACTCCTGTGCTTTCCAATGTTTGGCTATAAGAATTCTTGCTGCTGTTGTTGCATATAAAAAGAAGACTCTATCTTTCTTTAACACTCTCTGGCCCACAATGCCCAGGAGGAAGGCCTCTGGTTTCTTGTGAAAGGTGTACTTAAACACCTTTTTCAACTCATTATAAATCATTTCCCAGAAAACCTTCACCCTCGGGCATGTCCACCAGAGGTGAAAAAAGGTACCTTCAGCCTCCTTACATTTCCAACATTTATTGTCAGACAAATGATATATCTTTGCAAGTTTAACCGGGGTTATGTACCACCTGTATACCATTTTCATAATGTTTTCTTTTAGGGCACTACATGCCGTAAATTTCATACCGGTGGTCCATAACCTTTCCCAGTCTTCAGACATAATGTTGTACCCAATGTCTTGCGCCCATTTTATCATAGCTGATTTAACTGTCTCATCTTGAGTATTCCATTTAAGCAACAAGTTATACATTCTTGAAAGCACTTTGGTCTTAGGTTCAAGTAATTCTGTCTCTAGTTTTGATTTTTCCACCTGGAAACCAATTTTCTTATCTTTTTTAAAAACCTCTAAAATTTGGGCATAATGAAACCAGTCTCGCACCTTTCCCTTCAATTTTTCGAAACTCTGCAACCTCCAAGTATCACCAACTCTTTCTATTAACTCACAATATTTTGCCCAGCCACTCTCCATGTTACGTAGTTTAATGGCCTTGGCCTCCGTCGGTGATAGCCACCTCGGGGTCTTGTTTTCAAGTAAGTCCTTGTATTTAGTCCAGACAATGAATAGAGCTTTCCTGACAATATGGTTTTTAAACAATTTATGAGACTTTGCCTTGTCGTACCACAAATAAGCATGCCACCCAAAAGCGTTGCTGTGCCCTTCCAGATCTAGGACATCTGTGTTTTCTAACAGAAACCAATCCTTCATCCAGCAGAAGGATGCAGCTTCATAATACAATCTTAAGTCCGGCAGGGCAAATCCCCCTCTTTCCTTTGCATCTGTTAATATCTTAAATTTTATTCGGGGCTTTTTGCCCTGCCAGACAAACTTCGCAATATCCTTCTGCCACTTTCCAAAGCATTCCACTCTGTCCACGATCTGGAGGGTTTGAAACAAAAATAACATTCTTGGCAATACATTCATTTTGACTGCTGCAATCCTTCCCGACAAAGAAAGTTTCAATCTTGACCAAATTTCTAAGTCCCTTTTAATTTCAGACCAACATTTTTCATAATTGTCTTTAAACAAATTTAAATTTCTTCCAGTCAAGTTAACCCCCAGGTATTTCACTTTTGTTACCACATTTAATTCTGTTTCCTTCTGAAACCCATCTACTTCTGAAGAAGTCATATTTTTTGCCAAAACCTTGGTTTTTTGTTTATTCAACTTAAATCCCGCCACCCGACCAAATTCAGAAATTAACTCTAAGGCTCTTTTTGTACTGGTTTCTGGCTCCTGTACTGTCAAAACCAAATCATCTGCAAAGGCCTTCAATTTATATTGTTTTTCTCCGACCTGTATTCCTTCCACCTGTTGGTCCTTCCTAATCAAGTTCAGCAACACCTCCAGGACAGAAATAAATAACAAGGGTGATAGGGGGCATCCCTGTCGTGTCCCTTTTTCAATTTTCAACTCCTCTGTCACCACATTGTTTACTATCAATTTAGCTTTTTGTTCTGAATAAATTGCTTCAATACTATTTTGGAACGCCCTTCCCACTCCCAATCCTTCCAAATTTTTCTTCATAAATTTCCAAGATACATTATCAAAGGCCTTCTCTGCATCTATAAAAATCAAAACTGCTTTTGTGTTCATATTTGTCTGTAATAACTCCAAAACGTCGACAATATTCCTGGTGTTGTCAGACAAATGCCTACCCGGGAGAAAGCCTGCTTGGTCTTTATGTATTACTTCATTTAAAACTTTTTTCAATCTATTTGCCAGAATATCAGCAAAAATTTTGTAATCCACATTTAGGAGTGAGATGGGACGGTAATTCTTGAGTTGGGTCTTTTCAGATTCCAATTTTGGTATCAAGGTGATGAATGCCTCTTTCCACGATTCTGGTGCCCCCTTCCCTTCCATGATTTGATTGCATACCTCCATTAATGGCTGAGCCAAATATTCCTTCAATGTCTTATAATACTTGGAGGTAAGCCCATCTGGACCTGGGGATTTGCCTAGTTGCATATTCTGAATGGCACTTTCAATTTCCTGTTGTGTTATTTTGTGGTTCAGGGCTGTTTGTTTATCTTGTGTTAGTTTTTGCAGGCCATGACTTTTTAAAAATTGGTCTATCTCAGTCTCTACTTGGTGTCCTTGGGTAAACAATTTTTTGAAATATCTCTGGAAACACTTTCTAATTTCTTCTGGTTTCTGGATACATTCTCCTTCAACCTCTAGATTGGTAACAAAGTTCAATTTTTGTCTCTTTTTCAGCTGCCATGCCAGCAGCTTCCCACATTTATTTGCCGATTCAAATGATCTTTGCTTCATCTGTTTGATTTTCCATTCGACTTCTTGATTTATTAGTTTCGCATATTGTGCTTGATGGAATTTTATTTCCCTTAGGACCTCTTTTGATTTTGGGTTTAGTCTCAATTTTTTCTCTCCGTCTCTTATCTTCTCCAAGATCTTGTCCTTTTTACCATTCCGAAGTTTTTTCTTGATAGAATTCTGTTGTATCAGAAACCCTCTCATAACAGCTTTACTCGCGTCCCAGATTATTCTCTTTTCCACCGAAGTATTCAGATTTATTTCAAAATAATCTTTCAGCGTTTTTTGGGCCTGCTTCACAATCTCCTGGTCTCTAAATAAATAGTCATTCATTCTCCATCTGAAGGATCCAGCTGGTGTAAGTCTCAAGTCCATTTTCAATGCGTTATGGTCGGAGCAGGTTTTAGGGCAGATCTCTATTTTTTTTGTCTTAGGTGCCAGTCCTCTAGATATCCAGATTTGGTCGATTCTTGTCCAAGATAGGTGGGCTTCAGAAAAGAATGTTCCCTCTTTACCTAAAGGGTTCTTTGTTCTCCAGATATCAGTCAAGTCCATATTGTCTGTAAGTTCAAAGAAAGTCTTTGGGAGTCTGCCATCTTTGGTCAAATTTTGGTTTTGTGACTTGTCCATGTAAGTGGAGACAACCCCATTCATATCTCCCATCAAGATGATGTTAGAATAGTCAATATGGTCCAGCATTATCTCATGCAGCTTCTTGTAAAATTCCAATTTCCCATCATTTGGCACATAAATTCCTACTATCAAAATTTTTTCTCCTTGTGCTTGTATTTCAATTGCCAAAATTCTTCCAAATTCGTCTTTAAACACCAACTTTGGTGCTAGGCTCTCTTTTGCATAAATCACTACTCCTCTTTTTTTAACTTTGTCTGATGAAATAAATTCTTGGCCTAGTCTCTTATTGATTAATACTCTCCTGTGGAGCCTAGACACATGAGTTTCTTGAAGGCAAATGACATCTAATTGTTCTTTTCTCAATATGTGAAAAATCTTTTTCCTTTTTTCCGGAGAATTTGCGCCATTAATATTCCAGCTGAGAAGCTGTAGAGACATCCTGGATCAATTTATTAGCCGGTGGGGGCTTCTCCTTTATCGTCTTTGACTGGAGGTGGAACCGGGTTGAAGCCAAACGAAGGAGGTGGCCAGGCTCCTACCCCTTTCCGGAGGTCCTCCCCGTGATCGTTTAAGAACTTTTCTTGCTCCTCTGCTGTTCTGATTCTTGTCTTCTTCCCTTTCCAAGAAAAAGATAGTCCTTGAGGGAATTCCCACCTGTATGGTATTGTGTTGTTCCTCAGTAGGCTTGCCAAGTCTTTGTATGTAACTCTTAAATCCAATAACTGTTTTGGTATGTCTCTGAAGATTTCTGCTGTTTTTCCCTGGATTACCAATGAATTTTTAAAATGTAGGCCGAGTATATTGTCTTTTTCCTGCTTAGATCTCAAAAAGATCAAGCAGTCTCTTGGTTTGTCCTTCTTGGCCACTCTTCCCAATCTAAAAGCGGTAACGATTTTAAAGTCCTTCTCTTCTGTCAAATCCCAGAACTTAGATATTTCTGTTGTCAAGAAACCGGTCAAATCTTCTTTTTCTAATTCTGGGATATTTCTCAGCCTAAGGTTGCTCTCCCTGTTTTTCAAATCCGCCATGGACAGGTACGCTTGTTGTTCAGTGACCTGTCTGCTCAGTGGTCTTACTTCTCCTCTTAGTTCCTCAATCCTTTCTTTGTTTTGATCTGCTTTAGCATTTGCTTCCAAAGCTAATTTTCGATTTTCTGTTGTAGTTTTTTCAATATTCCCTAGTGCCTGTGTGTTTTGGGCGACTTGGTCTGTCAATTTATCAATTGTAGCTGTTACCTTATCAAATTTAGCCGCTTGCTCCTCAAATTTAGCTGCTTGTTCATCAGCCTTTTTATTTAACGCTGCCAACTGATCCAATATTTCTTTAGATACAGGGTCTAGCCCTCCTGCTGCCATATCCCCAAAAGTTGGCTGCTGAAATTGTCCTTCTTGCAGACCGGTCACAATAGGAACAGATGATCTGCGTGGCTGCACAGGCAAAGTTGTTTGCAAAAGTTCAGTTTGTTTTGCTTTCTTGGCAGCCCTTGTTTTTCCTGCACCACTCATTCCACAGCTGTCCAGGCGTCAAGGTCAAATTGTAAATCCCATGGGAAAGACAATCCAAAAAAAATAAACATCCAGACATAAAAATTCCAAATCAAACAGCAGTTCTCAGAGACTAATAATTCCACAATCCTGCAGGGGGAGCTCCCAAGAAATTAGGAAGAAGGATAGGAAAATTCCACCATTAAAGTCCAGCAGAAAAGGAGGAAAATCAAAACAAATTCCAAAACTGGGGGGACCTTCCAAATTCAGTTTCAACTGCAGAGAGTAAGAGTTCTTTACAAAGGTGCATGCAACAGTTCCTTTTTTTCAATTTACAAAGTAGCCCAATGTAACTTTTTTTTTTTAGCTATAGTTACCACAGTCCGATGTTTCTTTGTATCCAGGCAGGTCGAGAGCAGGGTTTTTTAACTTATAATCCACAAAAATAGATGGAAGAGAGAGACACAGTTCTTATCCACTTATAGAGCTGATAACTTTTCTTTAACTTTTAAGCGATCAAATCCGAATTTGCAAGTATATTCCAACTTTTTTTTTAAGTTCCTTTCAACGCTTCCGCTTTGGAAAGTCTTTGCTTAATACTTTAAACAGAGCCGGAAGACTGACTTCCTTTTTAGCGTCTCCCGCTTTCAGCCGAATTTCGCCAAGTTTAAGTTCAAATAAAGCCTCAAGCTTCTTACTCACGAGTATGTTGTTTTCGATTCAATTGTTAAAAGAAGAAAGGTCAGCGCCGATCAGCAGCAGCCGCGCGGCTTCGCTTCCGCGGAAAGAGCGATGGTTTCACAGCACCGCTACCCCCTCCACGTTCCGAAACCCCTTACGGGATCCCTTCTGCGTTTCCGAGGTCGCTCCTGGTGCCCGCCGAAACCCACGGCCACGAGCTCACTCTACCCGTGGTTTTTCTAACTGGGTCGCCGCTGTGCCGCAGCGCACGACCCTTTTCCGCGGAGCCCCTCTTCAGCAGCTGAAGAGGACCGCCATTGCTGAACGCGCCGCCTCCGGAAGTCCCTCCTGCTTGGAACTTTCAGTTCAGCTCTAATAATGATACAAAGTTCTTAATTAGCTATTTCTTGCCTCATATACATTATTTCAGTAATCTTTTCTTATAGCTATGTAAGGTAGATCAATATTACAGTCCACACTTTATAACTTGGTGGGTGGAGGCCTGGTGGCTTAAAACCACCTATTGGTTTTAGATGTCATTATAAACCATGGTTTACCATGATGTAAGTGAGCCTCTGTGAACCTTCGGATTGTGTTGCTCTCTCGTTCCTGCTCCTCGTTTGGTGCAACCGCAGGGAGGAGTTCAGAAGCTTCTAAAGTTTTTAATTAATTGCAGGTTGTTTCATCTGAATCTATCATACTGTGGTTAATCTTAACTATGCTTTTAAACAAGCCAAATTAAAACTAAAATTGGCTTGCTTCCAAAAATCAGTTAAGATAAACCACAAGTTCTGTGGTTGATCAAGCAACAGAAACATCTCCCATTTTCAGGTGTGTCAGGGAAAAGTGTGTGAACATGAAAACCTGGTGATCACTGCAGTTCATTCCCATCATGCTATACCAGGCTTCCTCAACCTCGGCCCTCCAGATGTTTTTAGACTACAATTCCCAGCATCCATGATCACTGGTCCTGCTAGCTAGGGATCATGGGAGTTGTAGGCCAAAAACATCTGGAGGGCCAAGGTTGAGGAAGCCTGCACTATACCATGGTTTACTGTGATGTTTAACCACAATTAGCAAGTTCATGGATTGGATAAAAATTAAATCAGTAACTTCCTGGACAGTTGCGCAGTATCTGTTTTGCTGTTATGGTGCTTACTTGGTTATAGGTAAGTTGGCTTTGTTATAGTTAAACAAAGGTACAGGTGTTGAGTTTACTGCAAGTGTAAGAATTCTTCTGTCAAAGTATTTTGCATGAATTTAGTTTAAAGATGGTTAACTTTGAACTTTGTCTATGGAGAAATCAAAAGTGTTTTATTTCTCTGGGTTACCCAGAATTTATAACTCCAGAAGGTTTGGAAATGCTTATGGAGTGAAAAATCCAAGAAGTGTCCCATAGGGAAAGGAAGGGAAATATTTTTATCTAAATCAAAAGTTAACACCTTCTGTGAGCTGACCTTTTAAGCACCTCTTATAAGCATATGTCAAACCATTCACAGTCTAGAACATTTTGTGTAATGACAGGAGGTCAACCACATGCTACTTCTGTGGAAGGCAAAGTTATCGTAGGGCACTCATTTTAACTTGCCCTTGCCTGCCATGGCAAGATTTAAATCTTCATTAATCACCATCTAAAGGCTAATTACCACAGCGAACACAGCAGCCCATTAAACACTCTTACTGTAGCATGCAGTTCAGCAACGCAGTCTGAGAGCACAGCATTTAAGCATGCAAAATGTATAATTTAGTTTTCAGTTTGGTAAATTTTACCAATTCAATCACATTGATAATGACTTTTTAAAAACAGCAGCAGCAAACGTTTAATTTCTGAAAGCAGTAGGAATAGTCCCTTGGTGACAATGAAATCCTTGTGGTCATTGCCACATAAGATTTGTATACATATTTTCAGATATTATTAAGGCATTCTTAGACAACCCTCCTTCTTTCACTTAATGTGGTTTACAGCCAGATCCAATGCCGGATAAGAGGAAAGTAGTGGTTAAGAGCGGTAGACTCGTAATCTGGTGAACTGGGTTTGTGTCTCCGCTCCTCCGCATGCATTTGCTGGGTGACCTTGGGCTAGTCACACTTCTTTGAAGTCTCTCTTTTTTCCCCCAAGTGAATTTTTATTGTTTTCCTTACATATTCTTTTCCAACAAATTGTAATAACACTATACATTCCCTTTGACTCTGCCGAGTCGTGACCCCCCCTCCCTCCCCACAACTGGTATATTTATCCTCTTTCCATCGCGCACATCATTCTCATATTAGTACTATTATACATTGGAGGTATTATGTCAATCCTGCTAGTGTCTTGACCTCTTTACAATTCTTCCTTAAATATTCAATAAATTTACTCCAGTTATTTTGGTATCTTTGATCTCCCTGGTCCCGGATCCTCCCTGACAGTTTGGCAAGTTCTGCATATTCTGTCAGCTTCTCCTGCCACTCCTGAATAGTTGGTATATCTTGTACTTTCCATCTTTGGGCCCGAAGGGTTCTCGCGGCAGCTGTAGCATACATGAAAAAATTTTGATCTTCCATTTTCATTTCTGTTCCTATTAAGCCTAATAGACACGCTTCCGGTCTTTTGGGGAAAGTATACCTAAATATTTTTTTGAGTTCATTATAAATTGCCTTACAGGTCCACCACATATGAAAATAGTCCCCATATGCCTTTTTACATTTCCAACATTTTCTTTCTTTTTTCCTATACATTTTAGGTAATTTTACTGGTGTCAAATGCCATCTATACATTTTTAGCAAGTTTTCCTTTAGAGCCATGCATCTTGTAAATCTCGAACCCTCCTTCCATAATATTTTCAACGCATCCAATTCAATGTTATGCCCAATATCAATTGCCCATTTTATCATTGATTCCTTTACTTCTTCGTATTTTGTATATCATTCTAGCAATAAACTATACATTTTTGATAAAATTTTATCTTTACAGTCTATTAACTCGATTTGGAATTTCAATTTTTTATCTTCTAACCCATTTCTCTTTTTATCTTCCTTTAATAAGTCACTGATCTGGTGGTATTGCAGCCACCCTGTTAACATTTTTTCAATTTGGTCATATGGTTTGAGTTTTATCACTTGGTCTGTTTTCCTAGTAATATCCTCATATGTTACTCTTTCCCCTTCCATGTTTACTTTTTTTGTTGTCAACACCTCAATTGGTGATATCCACCACAGTGTCTTTCTTTCCAGGAGGTTTTTATTCCGATCCCATACTTCATATAAAGATTTCCTAATCACATGGTTTAGAAAACCTTTATATACCTTTACTTTGTTGTACCATAGGTACGAATGCCAACCCACTGCCTGTTGTGGTATAGTGGTTAAGAGCAGTAGTCTCGTAATCTGATGAACCGGGTTCGCATCTCTGCTCCTTCACATACAGCTGGGCTAGTCACACTTCTTTGAAGTCTCTCAGCCCCACTCACCTCACAGAGTGTTTGTTGTGGGGGAGGAAGGGAAAGGAGAATGTTAGCCGCTTTGAGACTCCTTCGGGTAGTGATAAAGCGCGATATCAAATCCAAACTCCTCCTCCTCCTTCTTCATTGAGTTACATGAAGCTGCAATCCTATGTATGCATAGTTAGTATTAAGTTCCATTGAACATTTTTTTATTTACTGTATATGCCACCTTTCAGCCTGGAAAGCCCACAAGATGGCTCACAAAGAATAAACATGCAAATGCAAACAGTACAGATGATAAAAATTCAAAACAAAACCTTAACATTTTAAAACAAAACACATCGTTTTTTTCTGCCACAAAGGCAAAGACCATTCCTCACAATCACATTTAGTTCTCCTTGCCCTCTGCAACATCTGTTCAGGCTTAACACCTGAGACCAGCCAAAAATCTGTTTGGATAGGATGGAGGAGGGGAAGGTGGGGGAACTCGAGAAAACACCTAGTGGCTATCACAATATAAAGGAATTTACTTCTTTATGGATGTGATCTTAAGTACCATATTTTTTTCTAAGAAATGAGTCCTGTCGTACTCAGCACAACTTATTTCTGTATGGAGATGCTTAGAATCAGGCTGTAAAAGTGGTAGCATGCTACTGTGGTTTCAGAGTCAGATTTGAATTTGGGGGGAAATTGGAAACTTTGTTCCATTGGTTTTCATAATTCCTCCTCTGCATGCAGGACCTTGTGAACCTCCAACTAATCTAGAGAGTTGGGGGAAATTTCCATAATAGCATGCACAGTTGTGAGTCTTCACTAGATCGCAGTCCTTTCTGTGAATGGAAAGACCCCTTCTGTTATCGGGGAAGATAAGAGAAACTGAATAATGATTCCATATAAATGCCCCCCCCCATCTTATTCCACACTGAACCTATTTTTAAGAAACAAGGTTATGCTCATATGAGCTTGACTGTGGTTAAAGCTAGCAGGGTAAGGTCAGGTGAAGTTTTCATCTGAGAAGGAAAAGTTGGGCGGAGGTACAAGACAGTCTCAGTCTGCTCCCAATCTCTTAATCATGGTTTATACGTGCATATGCTGGACCACTATTTTAGCAATTGGTGGAGCTCTTACATAACCATATTCACAGCTGGTAAACTACAAGTCACCACAAAGAAAATAATCTCAAATATTATAGTGACAGTTTGCTTTCAGATGATACAAGTAGCTGCCATCTTTGCTTTTGGATTATTTTCACTGTTACCAACATTTCCCCTCCTCTGTGTTTTATGACTTCATACCATAAGAGACCTTGAGCTATGCCTTCCCATTTCTTTCTGTATATATGATTCCTTGACCCACAGCAATCTGAAGACTGCAAATACATTTTTAAGGATTTATTGGGCAGCCTTGTCTGTGTCACAAAGGAAAAGTAGTACTCATATTTCAAGCAACAAAACACCTTTACCTCCCACCAGATGATCTTTGGGTCAATAAGACATTCTTTAGATAGGTTTCTGGACCTTCAGTGTAGACAGAACACTATCAAGAGCCTCTCATGACAAAATGTGATGTATTGGACTGCGGCAGAGTAGTGTGAGATAAGATAATAAAATACTTTATTTTGCCAAAGCTATTTGTGAAATAAGACAATAGAGCATTGCAAATATGGATCTGCTTTCTTAAAAAGCAGGGGTGTGGAACCTGGGCCCCTTCAGATGTTACTGGACTTTAATTCCCATCAGCCCCAACCAGCAGGGCCAATTCAGGTCAGTGGGGCCATGCTCTGAGCACACACACCCTTATCACAACACAACATGCAAAACAATGCCACTGTTGTTACCATTCCATAAGTGCCAGTGGCACAGGCAGCAAGGCTCTTTCTACTGCCATCCCTGAGCACTCTTTTATGGGGAATTGGGACTCATTATGCTGCTCACAATCACTGATTTGCTGTATGGCCATTACAAAGGAAAGGGGGAGACATCTCCTGAGCAAGAGGCCTGCACTGAGCACAGTTTTCCTAAGACAAGTGCTAAAGATCCACCCATGAGAGCTATGATAGGGAGAGCCAACAAAGAGAACAATGGTCACACGCTGGTAGTGGCAATCTTCTGTGGCTCACGGAAGAAGCAGATTTAGGAGAGCATGGCCAGATGGGTTGCACTGAGTGTGGAGCTTCAGAGGCACTGCAACCATGGGGTAGAATAGAAGGTGAGAGGTGTGTGTATGCACCAAATTTTGGCATCGCACAGGGCACTGCTGAAATTTGAGACCCTAAGGTCCGCCACTGCTAAGTGGCAGGGGAAGTGGGGGAAATAGTTCATCTTTTGCATCCCTGCCAAAACAGTGAACTAAGAGGCCAGAAGACCTTTGTGACATGATTGCACATTGCAAGCTTCCTAAAAACTCATGCACAGTGGCTGATATGAAGCAGGCACATCATGGGGCATTTGTCCTCCTGCCCTAGGTTCAACACCCAGTTGAAGCTTTTAATGTTTAATAGACTATTGTATTTTAATATTATGTTGAAAGCCACCCAGAGTGGCTGGGGAAACCCAACCAGATGGGCGGGGTATAAATAATAAATTATTATTATTATTATTATTATTATTATTATTATTATTATTGATGGCAGGAACACAGGAACTGCAGAAAAAAGTCTCATTCACTGGAAGGGATCTTGTTTTACATGCAGGGGAGAATCCAAGGTACAATTAGAAACTCTCAGCCGCAGATAAGCAGAAATTTTCAAAATGATCTTAACAGATTGGAGAACTCGGCAAAAACAAACAAACAAAACAAAACGAAAGGATTAGAATAGGGACAAATGTAGGGTTCTACAGTTATCAGCAATAACCAGTTGCATACTGGGGGGGCATTTGGATTATGAATAGTACACGTGAAGAGGATCTAGGGGTCTTAGTTGACCACAAGCTTAACATGAGTCAACAGTGTGATGCAGAAGTAAAAAGAAGAAGCCAAAAGCCAATGCTATTCTAGGTTGCATCAACAGAAGTCCTGATCAAGGGAAATAATAGTTATGCTTTATTCTGCCTTGGTCAGACAACACCTGGAGTACCTTGCCCAGTTCTGGGCACCACAATTTAAGAAGGATATTGACAAGGACTCTCCTTCCTTGGAGGTTTTTAAGCAGACCACCTGTCTACCTATCATGTATGATCTAGCTGAGATTCCTTCATTGCAAGGGGTTGCACTAGATGACCCATGGGGTTCCTTCCAACAGTACAATTCTATTATTCTGTGTCCAACTCATTTCCTTTGGCAGCCCATGTGACAAACTCCTCTTGCTATTTGCTCAATAGGCCGGTCCTGCTAGGTAGCATCCTATCAGATCTCATCAGACTGCTCCCTCTTACCATTTTCCCCTCACCTGTATGTGGAGTTTATGTTCTGTTAGTGGTTTGCTGTGATTGGGTGCTGATTTACACTATATCTAGTGCTCTAGGCATGGAGAGGTAGTTTTTAGTATAGAAGCCAGTAAGAGAATTGAAGCTCATATGTAGTTTGGATAGTGTTATATGCAGTTAGTTCTCATTAACTCTCAGCTGAATAAAGTAACTGTATTTCACTGCACTTTGAGTAGAGCAAAATTGAAAGTAAAGAGAGCTTGATTCCTTTTTAACTGGGAGCCTTTGACTGTGGATGAGCTTCAAAAATTGCTTTCTTGCTTTAGAAGCTGTTCAGCAGATATTGTTCATTGCCTGGCAGCTTGCTAAGGCAAATGTGGTATGGCAAATATTTTAAGCTATTAAGCCTAAGGATGTTCCAACCCTTCTTAAGCTAAATAAATGTACAAGTAGCAGGTGCTTTTAAGCCTAGGGGTATTCCAGGTCATCTTAATCCCAATAAACCTAAAAGTTGGAATGTTCCACCTCATTCCAAGTTATGTACTAGTCCATTTATCCTATATACTACAGTGGTACCTCAGGTTACATACGCTTCAGGTTACATACGCTTCAGGTTACAGACTCCGCTAACCCAGAAATAGTGCTTCAGGTTAAGAACTTTGCTTCAGGATGAGAACAGAAATCAGGCTCCGCCACGGCAGCAGGAGGCCCCATTAGCTAAAGTGGTGCTTCAGGTTAAGAACAGTTTCAGTTTAAGTACGGACCTCCGGAACGAATTAAGTACTTAACCTGAGGTACCACTGTAATAGCAAACTCATTATCCAAATGTGGTTCCTTTTGTAGCCACAACTTTATCATTCAGATACAAGAAGAGAGGTTTTGGGAAATCTCAAGGTTTCCAGAAGTACATAAAGTATTAAGGGAAAGTTTGGGGGGGGGGCTCACAAACAGCCCCTCCAAATGGGCATGAAATCTGACATGGGTGAGAATGGAAAATGGAGGTGAGGGATGGAATGGAGTTTTCTGAAAGAGGGCTGGCTGCAACTCTGATACAGTGCTCCAATCTATAACAGTTTGTTGTAGGGTTCTACTTGTTTATTTATTTACTAATTTTATATACTTCCTTTGCCTTAAAAAAAAAAATCAGAGCTATTGGCAATCAAATGAAAACACTGGTGCTGTTTGGTAACTTTTCAAAGAATGTCTCAAGTGCTGAACATAAAGCAACCCACCTATGAAAATGGATTCTCCCCTTCCTTAAATGGAGAAACCAGCCTTGTAATTGAGAGAATATAACATAGTAAAGAAGGCTGATTAGGAAAAAAAAGGTTAGTTAAAGTTATGGGACTGTCTTTCCATACACATTTAAAGCTGTAACTGTTAGAGTTTGGTGTCCCTTTTGTTGAAAGCCATTGTGGAATAGCAGAAGGGCAAATGTAAAAAGTTCAAGGTGGGTTTATGTTTTTACCCACTGGAATATATTGAGGTGGAGTAAACAAGAGTGTAGACGTTTATTGACTGTAGTACAATAAAAGTACTTATAAGTCATTCTTCACTGCAGTGTCTTCAGATGCTGAATATTAATGCAGGCAGCTTATCGCTTGGGAAGGAATTTAGGATGTAATTCAGATACACTGTTACCGCTACTCAATAGTTCTGCAAGTTTTGTGAAAGGTTCCTTTTCCTCCTGCTGGGAAGGTTTCTCCTGGCTATATTTTGATATTTGCGGGGCTCATGTTCTAAGTCTTGTACAACAGCAAACCATTATGGCTCCTGGAGATCGGATGAACAACTGTGTGATATCAAAGGAGGTTAATGGCATTTCCGTTTAGTGCCTGGAATAAAAGAAAGTGTTGTTTCCTGTTTTCATTCCTCCTTGTGGCCTGTGAATCTCTGGGGAAATATCCACAGAAGTTTACAAAGTGGCTAAGAGAAAGAAATATCCACTGCCTTTAGTTACAACCTTTGGCCAGAAGATTGCTCCTGCAATTTTTCACTTCCTTGACTTCACATGCATGCTGCAAAGTGGGAAGGAGTGATGTCTTTAATTCAGGGGCATTTCACACACATTATTTTCTGTACAAAGATAGAAAAAGAAAGATTCTTAACCCAAAGCACAACAGACATGGGCCTTAAGGAAACAATTCTTCAATCACAAATGTAGCATTTAATACAGATAAACTACAAACTGAACTTAAATGCCTAGCAATGGTCCACAAGCAATATATAACAATAATGCACATAATAATACAATGATATAATATGTGCATATAATTTCCCGCCCTAAAAACCAGAAGTGTTTCAGCCAATGCTTTTCTTCTAGAATATATAGCCTGTACAACCAATCCACATTTGGAAACATAGGGAGAAAATAAGCTGCTGTATACCAAGTCAGACCATTGGTCTATCTAGCTCATTATTGTATGTATATTAACTGGCAGTGGTTCTCCAGAGTTTCAGATAGTGCATCTCCCAGTCCTACCTGGAGATGCTTAGGATTGAACTTGGGGTCTTAATGCATGCAAAACAGATGCCCTGTCATTGAGCTACAGCCCCTTCCCATTTGCAGAACCATGCTAGAATAAATACAATGCCTGAGTTCTGTGGTTACAAGTTACCACAGAAGAGGATCACACCCCTACAAATATCGCTGATAGGCATTTGAAACCATATGTTGACAATATTAACAGAGGGGGATGCTAACCCCATGTTGAATAGATATTACTGAAGCCAAACTTGTGGATAAACATTAAATATCCTAGTGTGGGAGCTTCAATAACCTAGCAAAATATCTGCCCACACATTGACAGGAGGGTTCCAAAAGGCTTCACTCCTTACCATAGGATGAGTTGATTCTAGTTTCTACAATGGTTTATATATATTTTTACATTTATATCCTAATTTCCTCCAAAGAACTCAAGGTTGTGTACATGGTTCAAGCCTTCCAGTGAATTATTCTCATATTCCAGCTTCTATATGTTTCTAACTGGGTTTTTAAAACCCAGATTATTTGCTACTATATCTGTTCTGGATAGATTTATTTTTATTAGGAAGGCTATATTTTTAAGTTAGGTTTCATACATACCTAAAGGTTTCCATGGAGAAAATGTTTTCGATACAAAATCACAGAAGCTTGCATTTTCTTCTACCACCCAACTCCCCACTTTCACACAAAATTACATGGGAGGTGATCAAGGAATTGAAAGGTGAAAACATTTTTTTAAAAAAAAAAACCTTACAGAATTAGGCCACACCATTTTTAACTGCATCAAAGCATCAAGTATGTAAGGCTCCTTAATTCTGTATGAATTATTGTTTAGTTAAAGGTTATGAATCGTAGCCTGCCATCCAGCTAATGGCAAGTAGCCAGTAAACCACTTAAAGAAAATTCCTGCTCGGCTGTGCAGAGTGTAATAGAGTGTAAGTACTTGAATGAAAGGCTTAGCCAGCCATGTATATAGTCTATGCTTGTGTACTGACTGTGGGAAGGCAGAGGGTTGCAAACCTGATTTGTCACCTCCAGATTGCCAGTATTATGCTGGAGGGATTCAAGTGCATACCAGAAATTTAGGTTTGTAGAATTAAAGTGGATTAAAGTGCTCTATCACCCTTGTGCAGCAATTTTGTTAAAAAAAATCAGTACTTTCAAGGTTAGAAAAATGATGAGGAAATGCACCAAAAGGTGTGATATGGAGGAATGATTTATAAGAAGATGAATGCAGGATGAATGCTTATTGTCATATAAGCCCTCCACAAACAAACCAGAACAAATGTTTAACGAAGCCCAGACATAGTCTAACCTCCACATAGGTTTTGTGCAGCAAGACCTGCTGTGTTTACTAACAGGTCATCTGGGGCCCTAAGTACTGGACACAGTCCCTGCTTTTTCTTGGTGTTTATGAAGTTTCAATGCAATATTAGCATAGGAGCAACGCATCAATACTGATACATCAAAGAGTGACATACTAGTTGCAGAAGTGATAATGATGTTTCCAGTGAAACATCTCAACGCCTGTCTCTTATTATTTGGTTCCAGGTCAAGTGGATGAGGGACACTTACACACTGTCAAAAGGAAAACAAAACTAAACTTAGAACCAGGCAGAGAGCCTTCTCAGTAGTAGCACTCACCCTGTGGAACACCCTCCCATCAGATGTTAAGGAGATGAGTAACTATATAACCTTTGGAAGACCTCTGAAGGCAGCCCTGCATAGGGAAGCTTTTTAATGTGTAATATTTTACTATGCTTTTATATATGTTGGAAGCTGCTCAGAGTGGCTGGGGCAACCCAGTCAGATGGGTGGGGTACAACAACAACAACAACAACAACAACAACAACAACAACAACAACAACAACTTATTTAATTGACTAGTTACCAAAAAAGAGGGGCAAACAGGAGGGAGATAGAGACAGATAAACACACACACACACACACACACACACACACACAGAGAGAGAGAGAGAGAGAGAGAGAGAGAGAGAGAGAAATAGTACATCTCAGCATACAGTAGTGGGAAGGACGGTGACCAGGTGTCCTGTATGCCAACTCAGTCTGCTGTTCAGGTATTAACATTTGATGGCAAGCTTCAAAGCCATCTTTAGATTTTATTTGGACAAAACAGCCCTTCAGATGAAGGACTATTCTTTGGAAAATAGGTCACATGGCCCCCTCAAAGACAGAACTTGCAAAAAAGAAGGGAGGGAGGCAGACATCCAAAGCTTCCCAATGAACTTCTTGGTGGTGGTGCCAAGACTTTGGAACCCACTCCTCGTAGAGATTTTCCAGTCCCTTTCTCCCAGCTTTAAATTAAATCTAACTTTTAATTGGTGCCTGCAGTTTTGTATAAGTTCTCACAGGAGGTTTAGTGCTGTTTCATCTTGTAGATAATTAAAAAAAAAATTAAGTTGAATCTTACTGTTCTGTCTTACTACGTTGAACCATTTTCTATTGTAATACATCTTGGGTTATAATTGTATTAATATGGTAAATGAAATGAAACAAGGAATATGCACAAAAGCACTTTGGCACAGCAGCTCTTCATTCTGTGGGCATAAATCCTTGTCACATATGTTGGCTTCATATGTTGGCTTGTTTACATGTAACACTGAGACACCAGTGCCAGCCAACACCCCTGTGTTATCCAAAGAGGGGTTTTTTTGGAGGTCTCCATTGTGGGGTTGCAAAGCAAGGAGGGCATCAGAGGCTGTTGGTTTTGGATGTAATGAAAGGGGAGCAGATTGCTGGCCCTGCTTAAACACTTTCTGAAAAATGTGCATAAGAGGCACAAACCACCTATTTCTGAGTCAGTCAGTACTTTCGTCCCCACAATGCAAACAGATGGAAAGGGCAAGATGTGGGGAAACAGGCTGAGTAGGAGACTGCAGGGTAGCTGAAGCTGGGTGCAGATGATGATGATGATGATGATGATGATGATGATGATGAATACCCCACCCATCTGGCTGGGTTTCCCCCAGCCACTCTGGGCAGCTCCCAACAGAATATTTAAAACACGATAAAACATAAAACATTAAAAACTTTCCTAAACAGGGCTGCCTTGTTTATTTCCTTGACATCTGATCACTTAGTCTGGTCTGTCTTGGGTGAAAACGACAGAGACTTGAATTAGATAAGGCATTCCAGGCTCCAAAGATCCGCTTTAATGTGCAGAGAGTGTTAGTTGTAAGGAGCTCTTGGTCCCGAACGTGCTCACTTGTAGGTTGCAGTCACACTGTCCAGAAACAGGTTCATCTGTTTCCTCATTCTGCTGTTTGTGAGAACTAGGCACTTTGTCATATTACGGTTCCAACAGCAGATCTCTGATGACCTGCCAGATTTGGCACAGCAGCCAGCTTTGGGGGAGAATCTCAGCTGCTGAATATACATCTCTTCCCAGGGGTGTGTGATACAAAGCTCTTGCAGGGGGAAAAAATTTGTCTGAAGGTTCAGCTCTAGCCTTTGGCCCTACTGAGCCTCCTTGTAGCTTGTGAAGGTGTGAGAAGGGAAAAGAAATACCTGACAGAATGCATGCATACATGTATGAGTGTGCTGAAGTAATTTCTGATATAGGAATATTTTGAAAAGACCTAGGAGGGAGTTGAATGTAGGGATTGGAAACAAATCAAATTCAGTTTGCATTTGAAGGGAAACTTAACTCATTTGCAGTTCCTGAAAGAATAGAAGAACCAATAACACAGCCATCCTTCAAAATCCACACTTCTCCAGATTTTGCAGTGTGGCTTTCCAGCCAAGTAATGTGTACAAGAATGCATGTAAATGCATGCATTACTGAAAATAACATGGAAAAATATATTAAGGGAACCACTTTGCAAAACTGTATGCAAAAATCTTTATACTACTGTAGTAGAGATTTGAACTGCAAGGCTGATAAACTCTCAAATCTGCAATTGCATGAAAGGTTTTGCCATACGGTACAATGTAACTGTGTTTACATTGGAATAATTCTTTATTAACAAGCAAAGTGTCTAAGAGTTTATCTCAATTGGGAGGAGGGACTCCAAATGCTATTAAAGCAGAATGTATTTAATTTAACCATTGTTCCATGTGCCACTCAAAGCACATAATGAAATAAACTTAAACTTTCAGAGTGAAGGGCAAACCCTCTGGAGCATCTGTGTGCATTTTTTTTAACCAGAGCAACCTGCAAAGCAGCAGGAGGACTTTAGAGTTCATATCGACCACAGCAAAATAGGCAGACGGTGTGATGTGTTTTGTAAGTAGTTGGTTTGGCACTGATGCGAGCCTGTTAAGAAAGACTTACCTGCCGTGAATCTTTTGAAAGAATCTTTGGAATTGCTGATATGCTTGATAAAAGGATAAGCAGAATCTATTTGATTGGTATAATTGCCCACAGGCCCATTTCACACCTTTCACAGGGCAGCCCCAGGACTGCTGCTGAGCGGGACCAATCCCAGCTCCCTAATGGTCTGTATGCTATACAATGAGCCAAAGTTACTCCCTATGAAAGGGAGAGGGAAATTCTGCTATTGGGAGGTGAGAGGATGTTTTTTTAGGAGGGGTGTGTGAAAAGATTTGGACTTACTGAAATGTGGTAGTGTGCACCCCCCCCACCACCACTGTGATTAAATTTTGCTAAAAATAAAAAATGCCTAGTCAAGCTATCTGCTGAAGATGGACCAGAATGCCCTTTGAAACATTCCCATGGGAATTTGGGCAAATAACCAGCATTAACTGTGCCAGGGTCAGGAGATTCCAGTGTGCCTTGTGCCCACTCCAAGCAGGCACATGCAAAACTTTTATATGCCAGGTTTGAGAGCAGGAGAATTAAAGCCCCTTCATTTAAGTAACTTTACCCAAACCTTCCCCCAATTCTCTCATTGAAAACCTCATGGAATTTCTCCTGCCCTCTTTCGATTTTCAAGGCTGGTTTCTCTTGCCACCCTGTTGCCTGAAAAAACATCACCCTGACTGCTTAAATCATCTTAGGAGTACGGCTGAAAATGTAGTGTGTGAATACCTCCAAAAGTGGCTTTAAAGCATAAAAGGGTACATCATCTGCACTATTTTCCAGCACACTCACCTCTGTGTGCATGCTGTGGAGAAAGAGGACAGAGATCAGGTTTTCAATCAGTCTCATCATATTAGTACTTGAGGTCAGTCTAATAAAATTGATCAGTAGAAGCTTCAGGACAGGCAAGAGACAGTCTTATTTCAAACAACATAGATGACTTGGCATAGAGGATGCCAGATATTAGCCATGATAATAAAATAGAACCTCTAGCTTCATAATCCATTTGAATATTAGTTGCTGGGGAGCAAAAATGAGAGGGGATTATTGCCTTCTAAACCTACTTTTTAGCTTTCCAGTGGTGTGCAGTTACCTACTGTGAGTGGCAGGATGCTGCGCTTGATTGGACTTTGATCTGATCCAGCAGAACTTTTTTCTATGTGCATGAGCAACTTGGCCTCAAAATGCAGCTAGCAACCATACATAAGCACAAGTTGGTATTTCCCCAGCAAAGGAAGGTGGGAGACAGAAATCATTCACTGATGTGTGTTATTAGTGCTGTGATATCTCTGATAGATTCAAGAAGCTCAATGAAATGGCAGTTTCTTCAGAGTGATCCTGATACCAGTCTCACAGCTTGGGCATGTTAATTTGGACCACCAGTGGAAAAACATGTTGTCTAAAGAAGAAAAACAACAGACTGCGAAGACCAACACTGCCCCCACCCCCATGATATCCACTCTGTTTTTGTGGGGGGATTTTGCATTGCCATCTCCTTGAAAGAAATTCCCAACTTCCCATCATATCAGTAAATGTTCCAGATCTCAGTTCAGAATCTATACATACTGGATGTGATCCTTAGGGCATGCAAGTTGACTGTGATGAGTATGATGAATACTGTACCTGATCATCTCTGATACAGAACAGCCCTCTTCAACACCTTTCCTCATATTCAGTGAAGTTATCATTGTATCATTATGGGAAGGAGGGTCAAAAGAGAAAGAGCAGAGGAAGAGCCATGTTGGGCTGGTTGACCTTGCTCCTTGATTCCGCTGCCAAAAGTCCAGGAGTCAGCAAAGCAAAAAGGAGTGCCGGCCTACCAGAGCTCTCTTCCTAGGGATCAAGACTCCTTTGTGTGGGCAGCTCTACATAGACAGGAGCATATTGAAAGGGTAGTTCCTGTCACAAAGGCCTTGCTTTATAAAGAGTTCTCACTTGTATAGATTTTCAGTGAGTGACAGATTGTCCCATAATATTTGACCTAGCCTTGTCACTTTTGAAGCCGTTTTCTTTTCCCTGGAGCCTCTCTTACTTAACCAAAAGGAAAGGGCAGCGTTGGCTGAATCTGATAGGCATGCACAGACCCATGCAGTTTATTTGCAGTTGCAATAAAGTCCTAGAGTGCAATTTTGGCAAAGGCATTTGACAAAACAGCCTGTTCCAGGCACTGTCAGCCACCAGCTCCCAGTATCATAGACTGTCATGACTGTGCAATGTTGTTGTGTTGTATTTTAAGGCCCCACACTATGCACCATGATCTGTTATGCAGAGTTTGTCCCTGACATTTATAGTTACTTGTATTTCCCCCCTGCCTGGTAGGTAAGGAGGGGAATAGTAGCTTGGGGATAGTTAACAAAGAGTTAACTATTGTGCTTCTAAAACAGAATGATTCATCACTCACTCCACATATTAATCAATAGTGCTTAATTGCATGGCATCACATTTGCAGTAGAAAGCTCAGGGGTACCTTTTTTTTCTTTGAGGGGTTTATATTCCTCCATATTGGTATTCTACAAGGCGAGAGGTTTCATTTTTTATTCAACTCTTACACTTGGCAGCTTTTACCGTTATGCCTATTAACTTTTATAGATGTCATACATTTTTATGTTAATCCTTCCACACTGTGTATGGTGAGAAGTCTGATCTCTGTTCATCAAACTGGTGTACAATAAAAAAGTATTGCACGCCTTCAAAATAGTTAAAAGGGCTCCTTTTTTCTTGTTTGACAATAATTTATTTGCTTGCTTCCTTAAATAATAAAAATCAATTTACAAATGAATTACAGCTGGCATTACATTCATAAAGGAGAGGTATAGTAGTCATGGAAAACTTCAGCTGCCCCAATATCTGTTGGAACTCAAATTCTGCCAAGTACGTAAAGTCCAACAAATTCCTCAGTTGCATCATTGACAATTTAATTTCCCAGAAGGTGGAAGAAGCAACAAGGGGATCATCTATCTTGGACCAGATCCTCACTAACAGAGAGGAAATGATAAATGAAGTGGAAGGCTGGGAGCCTTGGAAGGAAGTGATCATGTCCTTGGATTTCATGATACAAAGGCAAGGACAAGCGGAGTGTAGTCAGACATGCTCTTTGGACTTTAAGAAGGCTGATTTCAAAAAGCTTCAGGAACTACTGGATGTGAGAAACCATGGTGAGAAATACTCAGAGAAGTGAGTCGAAGATGGATTGGAGTTTCTTAAAGGTGAAATATTGAAGGCACAAATACAGGCAGTTCCAACGAAAAAGAAAAGTGGGAGGCAGTGTGGCGGCGTAAGGTGCTTATGGATGAGCTGACTTTTACGAAGAGCTTGTATAAGAAATGGAAGAAAGGGGAAATCACAAAAGTATATATGATGGAGAAGTGGGCCAAAGCTCAGAATGAGTTCAGGTTTACAAGAAAGGTTAAAAATAATAATAAAGGGGAGTGAAGGAGCTTCCTTGGATCTAGGTAGAAAAGAGAATTAGAGCTGGGTGTCTTCAACATGCTGATGACACCAAACCTTCCCAACACCACCTTCTGTGTCCACTCCTCCAGAAATGAAAAGAGCAGCTGTAAAACATTCTAAGGAAATATTAATTGCAAAACGATAATAAAAGAAAACAGCAACAGAAGTAGCAAAACAATTTCTTTTAGGTATTGCTGGAAATGATATAAAAAGGAAAGACTGTAAGTTGTTTTTGTATGCAGTAACAGCAGCAAGAATATTATTGGCCCAAAAATGGAAGCAAGAACAATTACCAACATTAGAAGAATGGAGGATGAAATTGACGGACTACGCAGAATTAGACAAGCTAACAGGAAGGATCCGAGACCGGCGAGACCAGAGGTTTACCGAAGACTGGACTAAATTTACTGAGTATCTGAAAAGTATTTGCGATGATCAAATTACGTTTGTAGGACTACAAGAAGCTCTGTGAGGAGTAATTTAAGAAATATTGTAAAAATGGAAAGGAAGAAATGATTTGTTAGAAAATGTAAAGGCAATATTAAGTTAAGAATTGCAGGAGAAATAATTAAGACGGAAGGCTATCAGAGATGCTGAAGGAAGTCCAAATAAGGATATATGTATAATAATTTGTGTGGTATGTCTTAAAATTTTTGTATGCTAAAATTAATAAACAATATTACGGGAAAAGAAGTAGCAAAATAAAACATGGTGTATGCAAAACCTAAAGCAACAGTGGGTCAAAATCAAATAGCAGTTCTGATCGACCATGGCCACAATAATCTGTTGTGTGTGTGCATACATGGATACACACACACACCTACATACACACACACACGGCAGAACAGGTATTTCTTTTTTTGCACTGTATTAGTGGCTTCCTTTGTGTTCCTATAATGTCCAGCTGAGAATTTCTCAGAGAACCAGCTGAAGCCCCATTACATCTGGCAGAGTAAGATGCTTGATTACAGGCAATGAGTCCATAGCACTAATTAATGTTCACAACCTCTAGTTAGAGAGGGAAGGTGGTGGAGCGTAGCTGGCTATTTCCAGGTTTGTTTCTATTGTACGTTCTCAGCCAGAGTTCTGGCTTACTGACAGAAGGAAATGAAGTGAAATGGATCAAAAAGAGGGCTGGCTGCTTTAGTCTTCTGTAAACAGCTTACAGTGAGATTTTTTTTTAAAAAAAGTAGTTGTTTGTTAACGATCAAATAGAAATGGAGGCTGAAATGTGGTTTGAAAAGAAGACGTGTACCTCAGGGAGCAAGAAGGACAGGGGAGGATTATTTCCCCTGGGAAACCTTGCCTCCAACTTCAGTAATAAAACATGGTCTGTACACGGCCCTCTTCTGTCTGACTCTATTTTTCCCCAGAAGAGATGTAAGACAGTGTTTCTGAATCTTTAAATTATGCTTGCATTTATATATTTATTGGATAAAATGTGCACAACTGAACATTGTCATTTGGGTTGCCATTTGTCCTAGTTTACAAAAGACAATCCTCTAGAATTTGAAGCGCTGTCAGATTACAGTCCCCTGTTAACTGAGTCCTCTATTTGATGTTCAAATGAAGTCAGGTTTAAAGATAAGGAGTCATAAGGGAGATTGGAAGAGGGCTTGAAGTTGCCCGTCACCAGGTAGTAGCTGGACAGCAGAAGAAGCAGGTGTACAGATCACCTCACCACAGTCATCCCCACTATTGTGAAATATTCTGTATTTTTTAGCTAAATCACAGTAATGATCTCTGAATTTGCATCTAAATAAATCAGCAGGTGTAAAATTTATGCAAATATGTGTCATCCTTTATCCTTTAGGGATAACACTGGATGAATGGGCACTGTAGTTGCATTTCAAGAGGCCGTGGGCACTTAGAAATTACAAAGATCCATAAGAGAATAAGTGATTGGCAAAGCAAAAGAAGCCAAAATCAGTTCCCACACACGCAGGTGAATGCAATCCCTTCCAGGTGCTTGTGGTCTTCTTGGCCTCTCTGTTACCTCCTGCTACCAGTAACACTCTTTGGTACCACCACCTACTTGACTAAAATATAATAGAGGTGTGGGAGGAAGGGTACCCTGCTGCCCATAAGGACACAGGAAGAGGATGTACCATCAACATTTTGGAGTGGAAGGATCTATTAACCTCCTTCCAGATTTATCACCTCATTCTGTTGCATGTGTAGACTAGACCAGAGTAGCAAATCCCCAGGAATTACTAAGACTGTTGTCTCTTGTGCTTTAGTGGTAATGAACATTTTCTTTTTCTTCTTTCAGTTATAGTTAAAGCATTTGATGATTTGGATACTTTATTTTTCTAAATGTCTTGCTTAACTGAATTAAGAATAATTTTCTGTATGTGTACTTCTGTTGATTCATTGTACTTTTGCTATTGGCCATGGCATGACCAAAGAACTGCAACTGAGTACAACTGTGATACCTTTTAAGACATAAATTGATATGCAGTTCATCCAGCTGCTCAAAATATAGTAGAATTTCAGAGGCACCGGCTACAGAAAAACCAACCAATCTACTAAAAGCCCCTTATAATCTCATTCACTTATTACGGAGCTGCTGTGCACAAATGCAGGAGGTTATGTGATGGTGTTATTCATGAGGTCATCTTGCTTTTGGCAGGGCAAGAGCTCTCTCTCCCTTTGTAGCTTTGGAGCTGATGGGAAAAGAGGAAGGGATGCTGGGAAACTTGTAAGAGGTGGTTTGAGGTCAGCTGCTTATAGCAGCAGAAGAGGGAGTGCAGGAGAAGTAAATTAAAAACATCCCCATTCCTGAGAGGTTCATATCTAATGGGATTTACTGCAATGTAACCTAACACCATAAGCAGCAAATGAAGCCATTGACAAAGAAACAGGAATCCAAACTGGCTATGAGCCTGTTGAAATGGACATTTTGGAGGGTCTGGCTTAATACAGTAAGAACGAATTGGAGTTTGCTTGATTTGGCACCCTTGCACAAACATCCATCAAATTAGGAGAGGTGGTCCTAGCCCCACAATTGCCCACATCCTCACAGGTGTACACATATTGGAGGGGACCCTACATGCCTAGAACAGGCTCCCATCTACAGATGTGCCCCAACCAAGGCATGGGCAATGTAGTTTGGGCCAGGAGGCATGGCCCTGTTCTCTCCCTCATATGATATGCACCTTAGATGCAGATGAATCTAGAGATGCTTGAGGAATTTGATCTTTGCTGATTCCTATATGTCACAGCTCCCGAGTCCAGCAGCAGTCAAGACTCTCAAGTTTAGGAGATAGGTCAGATGCAGTTCTCTGAGCTTGCTATGGCTTATCAGGAAATTACTAATGGACATTAGTGCTCCCCCTCCAAGAACCTCCCTTGTCTGTAGAGCAAGAGCCCAGACTCTCACAGGTATCTTCCACTGAACCTGAGGAACCAAATGCTTCCCATAGAACATTACCAGTCCACCAGTGCAGGATGCTATGGAATAGAGCAGGAGTGCTCACTTTCATGAGAGAAGCTTAGTCCTTTCAAAATCTAAAGTTATCCACAAGGGAGCAGAGCCTAGGAGAGGACATCTGGGGCAGAGGCGTAAAAAAAAGCTCAGTCTGTGTTGACCTTTCTCAAGGCAAGTTGCTCATTTGCACTATCCTGCAGCCTCTTACTTGCCTCACAGCTGGCATGACACTATAGGAATTATTATTTTGCACCCCTCAGACTAATTGCAGATTAGATATTAGCTGTCTACCTGATTCTACATTCTCAAATATGTTATGATAGAGATCTCCAAAGTTTAGGCTACTGCTGACTCAACAATTGTCCTGCTCATTTGCAGGACCATTCTGTCTCTCCCCGCCCCCATGAAAATGTGGAGCAGTTTCTACTGTTTCAGGGGAGGAATTCTCCCAAAGCTTTTGGTGTGATGATGTTTAGTGCAGAAACATAATGAAGAGGAATGATGGGTCAAAACTTGTGAAAGTAGCCCAGACTGGAAACTGACGTATTCTTCCATCACTATGTGCATATTTAGTTAGCTCAGGAATGCTTCTTTCCTCTTAGGTAAAACAACATAAAAATCTTAACCTGTACAGCAACAATATTCAGTAGGTTAAAAAAAGATTTTGAAACCGTTCTAGCTAGCTAGTGTTTTTGCTTCACCTGCCCATGGGGAATGATTTACCTTCCAGAGTCAGCTTAGGTAGCAGTGGGAAATGACACGCAGGCAGTATTATGGAAAAAAATCTGTGTGCGCAGAACTTTAGAAATTTCAAAAGATTCCATTTAATAGAAGTAGCATTTCTGGCAGCCTGAAACTGACTTGCCTGAATACATTTCTAAAGCAACTTGCTTGCCTTTCTAACAGCAACAGCGACAACAAAAACTCATTTCCTTTCTTCTTAGGCCAAGCAGTTGTTGCTAATGTAGTTGGCAAACAGGTCCGTTATCTCAAAGTGCTGACTCCTGTGCTGTTACTTGCTGGGCTGCAAAGTAATTTCCGTCAACAACTCGTCTGTGGGAAATAGTATGGGCTGTTTCATATAATCTTTGGGAGTGATGGGGCCTGCCTACTTAGGATTTAGTCTTTCATTTTATTCTGTTTTTTGGCAGACTGGAAGAAATCAGGTGACTGGCAGATGGTATGGCTTACAAGAGCCAAGTAAATTTGTTAGCTCTCCTTTTCCTCAAATCAAGGCCAATTGATTAGCATGGCAGCTTTGCAGCCTTTTTATTGGGCAAGCGTCAGCATATCGGGCTATGGGGCTTGTCCTCTTTCCCATCCTCTAACTGGGTAATAACTCCCAAGAGTCTTGACTCCAAACAGCTTTTCAAGCCCATGTCTGAATTACTGCTGCAATTTTAACCTGTGTGTGCAACTAAATCATTCTAAAAAACGAAAAGTAAGAAGATATTGAGCAGCTTAAGTATTTATGGCCCCCAGTTAAACCGATGCTGGACACTGGGCAAAATAACCTATTTCTACAGGTAGTTGGATTCATACATCACTAGTCAAGTATGCGAACACGTTGTAAACTAATGGCACCAAGCTATGCATGGCTGCAGCCATATTGGCAGTATGTATTCCCCACCTTTTTTATTTAGTCTGAAGAACATATAGCTCAGGGGGAACATAGGTGACTGTCTTATAACAGATTGGGCTGGTTGTCTGTCTAGGCCAGTGTTCTTTGCTCTGACTGGCAGCAGCTCTCCTGGGTCTCTTGTAGATATCTAATCTTTTTTGTTGCCTGTGAACCTGGGACATTCAATAAGTAAAGTATATACTCTATGGCTAGCAGTAGTTCCTACCTTTGACACAATCGATCCTAAGTGCCCTTCCAACCCCTATTCTTCAAGGCTAGTAAAACCCAGTAGAAGGGGATTGGCTGGATAGTTTCTGGGAGTGTTTAATGCCCACCACCTTGAAAGAGAGAGCGGTGGGCCCCTCTTGAAAAAACCTTCCCCGGCTCACCATGGATAGGTTGGATAGCTCTCTTGGTTAGAACATGGTGCTGATAACACCAAGGTTGCAGGTTCAATCCCCATATGGGACAGCTGCATATTCCTGCATTGCAGGACGTTGGACTAGATGATCCAACTCTACAATTCTATGAGTCTATGGATCTAGAGGGTTTAGAGAACTTAGAACCCAGTCTCTAATATGTGTCTCCTGTGTAAGGTGATTGAGAGGGTGATGGCCAGACAGCTGCAGATATACCTGAAGGAAGCAGATTATCTAGATCTATTCCAATCTGGCTTCAAGCCCAATTTGGAAACGGAAAAGCTTCAGTCACCTTGATTTAGGATATCTATTGGGAGAGACACAAGGGGCATGCAACCCTGTTGGTTCTCCTTAACCTTTCAGCAGCTTTTGACACCGTTGCTTCTCATACCTATGCCGCATTGAGTGCCGTGGCATATTTTACAGTGCAATCATGTATATGTCAGCTCAGCAATAAGTTACAAGGTTTTCAATGAAGCTTCTAGGTTAGTGTGCATATTTTCAAAACCTTTATCTTATCCTTATAGCAGCCACGTAAGCTGATTGTATCAGTAGTCTCATCCTGACTATTAGAATTCAGGTTTAGAGGGCATGACTCACCAATGGTCTACACACCGTTTTTAGATTTGGATCTTCAATCATTTTGTTTGCTCTGACTTCTGTTGTCCTCTTCCTTATTATTGCTTTTTCATTTAGCTTTCACAGTATTTTGTCCACATAAAAAATAACAGTTAGAGTAGCACCGAAACAGAAGACAGTTAGAAGAAGAATGTTAGGGCAGTTAGATTCATGTTGTTATTTACATGAACATGGATTTAATTGCCATGTTTAGGTGTACATGAATCTAACTGCCCTAACATTCACCTGTGGCAATAAAAAATTCCTTATTTGCTTGCTAAGAGCAGTTGTAACTAGATTACTGTTCTTTACCCATTTTCCGAAAACGATTTTTATTAAGTTTTCAGGGCAAGAAGATGAACTTTAGTCAGTGGGAAAAGCTTATTCAAAACCTTTAGATGGAGTCATTAAAAATATCTCTATGGGGATTTTTCTTTATTGAGCAGTAAGCAAGAATTTTAAAGAAAGTCAAAATAAGGGAAGGGCTGATTATTCATCCTTTGATTGAGGTGGATTATTGCAGTGTCCCAGTTCTCCTAAAGCACCTAGGAAAAATAAAGCAATAATTTAATCATTAGGACAGGGACTCAAAGTTCATTATGATGATAATTCATTTCTGACAGGCATGCTGTGAGTTATTGAACTTGAGAAGTTTTAAGTCCATGGATGCAATTGCAAGAATCACCTCCTGGGCAAGTCCTACTGCAAGATAGAGGAGTTACACTTATGTCCAAAGTCTGTTTTTCTGTGCAAGCAAACAAGCACTTATTTGTAGCGGCAGGACTGGTAAGTGAGACAGAGCCATAATAACACCCTGCAAGCTGATAATCAAACCATTTCATCATGTTGTAATTGAGTCCATGCAGACTTATTACTGCATTCGTCAGTTCATTTATATATATATTAAACATGAGGATTCATTTTGAGTGCAATTCTGTAACTTTACAAATAAGGGTCATCATCGTCATCTTCACTGACCCCCCCCCCCGAGGTCAAGATGCTATTTGAAAAAGAGAAGTAGCAGCTGCTGCCAGTTTGATCCTAGAATGCCTTAGAGCAAGGGCAGCCAGAGGGGTGAGTGCAAAGCTTGGTTCAGTTTGCATTTTAATTCAAAACTTTTTATTTTTAAATTTTTTATTATTATTTATTGTTTGTATACTACTCTTCATCCAAAGAACACAGGGCAGTTTACAATATCAAAATACAAAATGAGGACACGAAATGCATAATAAAAACAAGAACAAGAACAATCTAACAACCTCCCTCCCACTAACACATTTAAAAGAACATAGAATGTTAATCATCCAAAGGCCTGGTTAAAGAGAAACGTTTTTGCCTGGTGCCTAAAGATATGAAATCAATACTTAATGCATTCTTCCTGAAACAATATGGGAACTGAAATGCAGCTATTTTAAATTCATGCTTCTCTGAATTTTGTGATGTTCTCCATCCAGATAACGTGTACAGAAATGTGTGTATTAAGTGAAGTACATAAAAACAACATAGAAAAATGCATTATATTAGGGAAAATTACTTGAAAAATGTGTGTGTTAGACAACATTGCATCTATGTGTATAGTCTGGAAAATGCAGAGTAAAATGCTGATAATTACTGGGAAGAAGATTAATTGTTAAACCACTCTGGGAATTGTAGGTCAGTAAGGAGAATAGGGGTCTCCTAACAGCTCTCAGCACCCTTAACAAACTGTAGTTCCGTAGATTCTTTGGGGGTAAGCCATGACTGGTATTAAAGCACTTTAAATGTATGGTGTGGATGTGCCCTAGGAAAGATTTTGCAGTAGCTCCTTCTAGTCATTCATCTTTGATGAAATGAATGCACAACATTGGGAACATGATGTTGGCAGGCACTGTCTCTTACCTACACGCATTCATTAGAATCTGTAGACAGCCCTCACTATGTGCAGTTAGCATGAGTAAAATTTGGGTGCCAATCCCATGACAATTTTAATTTAATATAAACTAAAGGTCTTTGATGCCATCTTGTAGCTAAACGTGGTGGCCCTCCCATCAACCTCGTTTGCTGAATACACACAGCTTAGATTCTTAAAAGCTCTTTGGAGTTTTCCATGTTCATAGTTCAAAAGGGTAAGCAGATCACTTTCTGGACTGTGAAGAAAATTCCTGTCACTGTGTAAAATTGTATCATTATGATATTATGGAGTTAAGGTCACTGAGGGAGAAAAGCATTGCCACACTCCATTTATTGAAATAGCCCTCATTGGTACAGAAGTCACAAAATGAGAACCACGAGGGTATGCTCTTTAGCACCATGACTGCATGAATTCTAAGTCAGTAACACTTTGGCTCTTGCATGCTAATTCTAAGTTGCTGTGGGCCAAACTGATCATGATATGAAATATATGTAATGCGGGATTTGGGGGAGGAGGGAATGGGGCAGAGTTTTAAAGTGCAAATTGCATCAATAGAGAAGGGTTGCGTCTCACAGCAGGCAGAGAGGGGAAAATGTAATCCTTTCATTTCTGAAGGAAATATGTCTTCTGCTATTGGCTTTTAGAAGGAAATCTTCCACGGGCATCACTATAGGACTTTCTCCCAATGCAAATAATAGCACTTTGCAAGTAAGGGTTTTCTCCGTTGCAAGAGAGGAAAGAAGAGTTAGACTCCCTTTCTCTCCCTGTTATGCTCTTATTAATTATCAGTGCTTTTCTTCTAGAAAAAAAGGTGCCAGAACTCATTATGAAATTAAAAAAAATTCCTTCCAGTAGCACCTTAAAGACCAACTAAGTTAGTTCTTGGTATGAGCTTTCGTGTGCATGCACACTTCTTCAGATACACTGAAACAGAATTATGAAATTGTTACAGTAAGGGCCACACTTCGACCAGTGCTTTTCTTCTAGAAAAAGGGTGCTGCCACTGTGTACCTTTGAGTGCCCTAGAAAAAAAGCACTGCTGGTTGTTATTATCATTATCATTACCAGGGGCAGAGGAAGGGGGTGCGGTGGGTGCAGGCCTCCCCAGGTGTTCCACTGAGGGGGTGTGACAAAATGCCGGGCGGCACTCACCGCAGGGCCTGCAGAGCACCCGAGTCCTGGGAGAGACATGGTGGCTTGGGCACATGCAGGCTCCACGTTGCCCAAATGGTCCACCCGCTGCCCCCCCCCCAGCTGTAGGGTGGCTGAGTGGGAGGAGGCAGGCAGGCTCTGGAGGCCCCACGGTGCTCCCAAGCGGCTTCCTCCACTGCTGATCATTACCATTTAACCATTTTGAAATAAATTCTTAAACGTCGAATTTCCCTTGCTGTACTTGAAACTATGTCATTACAGCATTTAGCAAGGCATTGTGATCCCTTCTGATTTGTTCTTCTAGTAAGTCACTCCACAGGTTCATGGGAGGACAAAATTTTTTTTTCCTGTTGAGGTTCACATTCCATAATCTCTTGAGGCCCACATACGGCAGGAAGAGTGAAAGCCAGTGGTGGGTGGAGTAGAATTAAAATGGTCAGGATCTCTCTTTCTCCCACTCTCCCACCACCTAAAAATACAAATCCTGCCGTTTCCAGCAACTAGTTTGTTCATAAGTTCTGGAGTTATGAGAGAGGGAGAATTTTTTTCTTTTCTTTATCCGCTTTCTTCATACCATGCATAATTTTACACATACACCACCTCTTGCTTGCCTTTTCTCTAAAGTCCCAAATGTTTTATCTCTTTCTGAATATCTCCTTCTAGTATGGTTCAGTTTAGTGCACTGTCCGAGCCTTGAACCGCTTCCTCATCTCTTTCTTCTGTGTATGGAGGCCAAAGCTTTTGGCACAATAAAAAGTAAAAATTCACCCTTTATATCCTTTCCAGTTCATTAACAGAGGAAATAATGGCATTTAAGTGAAGTACATATCATTATGTTAAAAGTCACTGTTTTGTTACTAGATCATAACATATAATAGAAGGTCAATATCCACAGTGTTGAGCAGAATCTGTGCTAATGGAGTAACATAATTAAAATTAATTGAGTATGATTCCACCTATTAAATGCATTAAGATTGATGTGAGTTATTTTCCCTGGCTGCTTTTTGCTAAGGTCCTGCATTGCTCAGAATGCCACCTCCTCTTGCTCTGTTATTGATAGACAAAAACCAGATTAGGATAGAATTGTTCAAAGGATTAAGGGAGTAAATGGATTTAACCACATCATCAAAGTCTCTTGTTGAACACAAGCTGGTTTTTACAAATGCCCTCCTTTCTCCCATATACTGATGATGGGTAGTTCATGATAAGGTCTCTTTTAGTTCCCCACACTGGCTCACCTGGAGAACCCCAGGGCCCCCATTCCTGCTGTATGAGTTGGGTTCGCAACAGGTGTATAATAAAGCTGTGATGAAGCCACTGAAAATACTTTTTAACATCTTCTCCCCATGCTAGTCAAGTAGCTGGAGATCTTGCTGAGTTTTCTACTGAAAGGCCAATGAATCATTAGTGCCACAGGAGAGAGTTTTAATAGCCTTTGATTAATCTGTAATCTTACCACCGCTGCAATATCTTTGGTAATGGAATTTTCAATTAGATTGTTATTTGAAACACAATTCATTTTACCTTTCTTTTAAAACAAAAAAGTGCTCTGTGCACAGTTATTTTGTCATTAGGTAATGTTTGGTTCAGAGATAGCAGAAGCCTCAGAATTAACACCTTTTTTCAGTGTTGGCAAAATGCAACTTTTCCCTTTACCCACCACTTATGTCTTGCTAAGCAAACAGAACTATCACCACTGTTGCTAAGATTACGGTAGCTTTTCCCTTACTCAGATACACATTCTCAGTCCCTCCCTTAAGCAGCCTCAGGCAGAACAAAGTCAATGCCTTTCAATGGCAGGTTTGCATCCTTATAGCTGTTTACTCTATTTATCCCAAAGCCTAGCTGGAGGGCTTATCCACACAGCTGAACATGTATATAATGAACAGATATAATGCATTACCAGTAACAATAATATAGTCTTAGTGTGTTTTGAAACAGGGTAAGTGTTAAGGAAGATCTAGGTGTCAAGATAGTGTGCCATGTCTTGCACAGAATTCTAAAAAAATGTGGAGTTGTAATATTTCATTACTACTGTATTAATGATAATAATACTCCAGCCATCTGGCTGGGTTTAAATTTCTAGGCTGCCTTCCTGCTATACACAACACTCAAGTCCTTTTTTGTTGTTGTTGCAAAGAAGCTAGTTTGGCACCAGCTTGGCTGCAGGAGTTGCCGGAAGGAGGTGTATAAGGCGCTATCCAACCATCTTAGGGACTCCATTCCAGATTTATGTAGTGTTTACTCTTTAGCCTTTTCTTCTCCTGAAAATACCCCCCCTCCCAAGGTAGCAGATATTTAGGATCACAGGTTGACGAGCCCCATCTGCCCATATATTAATACTGCATATTGATATAAACAATAACAAACAGAATTCATCAGATATGTGTATTAAGATCAGCCTTGCTTTTGAGAAATGTTTGTGAATGACTTTCAGGTAGGAAAATTTATTAGGATATCACTTTCTTAAAGAGGTGCTGATCTCTCTCTACATAATTAAATTATATGCGATTTTCAGCTACTATATACAGAAACTGGCAGTTGCCCTTGATGCACATGGTTTTCACTGCGATTTTCACCACCATATTAACCAGTTGTGCATGGTTATTCTTTCCATGCCTTCCTTAAGGTAAAGGGACCCCTGACCATTAGGTCCAGTTGTGACCGACTCTGGGGTTGCGGCACTCATCTCGTTTTATTGGTCGAGGGAGCCGGCATACAGTTTCCGGGTCATGTGGCCAGCATGACTAAGCCGCTTCTGGCGAACCAGAGCAGCGCACAGAAACACCGTTTACCTTCCCGCCAGAGCGGTACCTATTTATCTACTTGCACTTTGATGTGCTTTCGAACTGCTAGGTGGGCAGGAGCAGGGACCGAGCAACGGGAGCTCACCCCGTCGTGGGGATTCGAACCGCTGACCTTCTGATCGGCAAGCCCTAGGCTCTGTGGTTTAACCCACAGCGCCACCTGCGTCCCTCATGCCTTCCTTAGTTTGGTTATATTAATACTTGAAGAATCCTCAGAGTGTGGATCAGTTAAGAACTTAGCTCAGCAAGGTATTTAAAACCATGTCAAAAGTCCTTACATAGATTTACAGATTACAGTGGTGTACCTTGGGTTAAGAACTTAATTCATTCTGGAGGACCGTTCTTAACCTGAGGTACCACTTTAGCTAATGGGGCCTCCTGCTGCTGCTGTGCTGCCACCACATGATTTCTGTTCTCATTCTGAAGCAAAGTTCTTAACCCGAGGTACTATTTCTGGGTTAATGGAATCTGTAACCTGAAGCATCTGTAATCTGAGGTACCACTGTATTAAATAACATCCAGTCATGGAAATAAGGCCAAATAATCAGGCTCCTGAAGTCAGTTGCAATTTTTCTATTAATAGTTCTGAGCTGGTTTTTGCTGGAATATTATTTAAACAAGGAGGGGAAAGAGGGGAAAGTGAGAAAAAACAATAAAAAAGTACAACAAAAACAACACAGTTGTGATCAATATGATCCAAATTGACATCGACCAAGAAATTATCATCTGTGCTTTTTCTTTAAGTGTCTGTCTAACTTTACCAGGGTGGAATCGCAATATGGATGAGGGAAATCAAGTTAATACAGAGAGAAGAGTTCTGCCTCATGGGGAAGAGTTCAAAAGTTAAATATTTAGCTGCTGGGGGAGAGAGACTGAGAGATGGCCTAATTATTTTTTCATGTATATATAATGGTATGTTTAGTGCAAAGATATAAAGCATGACCTGTTCTTTCTTCTATTTATATGGTACAGACAAATAATTTGTGGTCATAACTGGAAGCAACAGAATGAAAAGACATAGAGGATGTTCAGCTGCTTACCCAAGCAGTGAGATTCTTGATATCATGGGAAAATGTGCACCCACTATATCCTGTACCAAGCAAACATTATAGATGTGCTTTGCTGCAGTGCAATGACATTGCAATGGCATAGCAGTACAGAAGCCCCCCAGCTAAATCCCTGGCATCTCCAGTGAAAAGGATTTTGGCTAGCAAAACCATGCAAAGTCAGAATATGCAATACTACATTAGAAACTTCCATTAAAAGCTTCCCTTCAGATGTCTACAAAAGCTCATATAATTGACATCTGATGGGAGAGCATTCCATGGGGTAGGCACAACTACCAAGAAGGCCCTCTACCTAGTTCCTTGTAACTTCCATTCTCACATTGGGGGAACTGCCAGAAGGCCCTTGGAGCTGGAACTCAGTGTCTGGGCTGAACGATGGGGATGGAGATGCTCCTTCAGGTATACAGGGCTGAGGCCATTTAGAGCTTTAAAGATCAGTATCAACACTTGTACTCGGAAATAGTTTCCATGGACTGGGAGCCGATGTAAATCCTTTAGGACAGGTGTTATATGGACCTGACAGCTGCTCCCAGTCACCAATTGAGCTACTGCATTCTGGATTAGTTGTAGCTTCTGAGTCACTTTCAAAGGTAGCCCCAGGTAGAGCACATTGCAGAAGTCCAAATGGGTGATAGCCAGAGCATGTACCACTCTGGTGAGACAGTGCACGGGCAGGTAGCAGATGGAGCTGGTAGACAGCTGCTCTGGACACAGAATTAAGTGGCACCTCCATGGACAGGTTTGAGTACAAACTGACCCTCAGGCTGCACACCTGGTCCTTTAAGGACCCAGGATACCTGCCCACCCCCTGTCCCCCAGAAATAGTACTTCTGTTTTGCCTCAATCTGTTGACCACTATCCAACCTCCAACTGCTTCCAGGCAGTCACACAAGTGTTGTTTTTTTCTTTGTAGTAGTTGGTGGTATATTTTCTTCACTTTTTGGGTTATCTGTAATGGTTGAACCTATGTTAGGGTGTAAGATTGATTTTACAGTTTGATTGCCTCATATTGTTCTTCACTTTTAATTATTTTGTTTTTCATCTTTTGAACTGTCTAGTTTACCTTTATTTGTATGTGTCTTTGCAACATTTGTGTAACTGGGACTGTGTAACAGTGACTGAAACTTTCTTAAATATTAATGTTCTATCAGTGCGCTATTTTTCTTATCTTCTGACGTGGCATTATCATAAAATCTCAGGCCCATTTTTATACTGTTGTTCTTGCAGTTGTTTCCATGCAGTTGTTCTTGCACCCATAGATGTGTCCACACTGGTCATAGAATATCTAAAGGCTTCCTTCCTATGGTTTCTAGGATGACAGAGTTAGCAAACAGGCTAACTTCACATTTGTAGGAACTAGCCCTTTGGCTCATTACAACTCCCTTGCATTAGTGAGCCATTGCCAGCACAAACTCATTCTGCTATGGAGTGTGGCTCAATACAACATGTCCCAGTGGAAGAGGAAAACGAAAAAGCAAGTAAATTTTAGTGGCCTTTGTTGTTTACTTATGAATGGTTAGTTTCTAACTCATTTCAAGTGTGAGCTCTTCTTCAGGGGAAAAGGCTAATGAAAGTGATCATAATATAATACAATAAACTTAAAGGAGGAGAAAGTGCTGATTTATAGGAAACATGTAAAGATTCATGTTGGGATACTGACAGACAAAAGTGCACTAAATTGCAATGGCACCACTGGTTTGATTGTACCCTGCTAGCATATTTGCCCTATGTAGGAACAGACTGGCAAAAGTATGTATATATTAGGGGTGTGCAGCAACCGCAAGATTTGCCTTGAGTATGATTCTGTACCATATGGAAGCAGCCTGATCTATTTCAGATCCACTCTGTGTCATTCTGATTTGAGTCATTATTCACGTCCAAATCTAATTTGTTAAATTCAAAGCACTGTTTCACCCTCATTGACTATTAATGGGTAATCTAAAAACAGCTACAATTTATTTTATTTTCTCAAACCTGCCAAATTTCGGGCAGATCCATCCCAGGGTTTTCATGAAGGGAACCTTTGAATTTTTGTAGTTGTTTTCTTAAGAACAAGTATATTTAAACAAATTTATTTTGTGCCCAAATTTGAAACAAATTGAAGGCATGGTAGCCACTTATCAGGAGATGAAGCCTGCCAAATATTAGAAAGGTGGGTGCAGTATTTTTCCTTCAAAGGTAGACTTTACCATGTTGGGGTGGAAGAATTGAATGTGCCATCATTTTAAAAACTGGGGACATGATGGAAAAGAAACCTGCTAAAGTTTTCTTTAAAAAAAAAAGGTCCAAGAGCTATTGTAGTAGAAGATGTTACCATATTTATAAAAACAAACAAACTGCAAGTCTTTTTTAACTTTTTCTTGCTGTCCTCTCCCATTGTGGAAATACTCTCCCATAAAGGAAAATATTATTTTTAATTGTTTGTTAAGCGAAAAGACAGTTAGGAATGAAGCAGGCCAACCCACTGACTACTTATGTCCACCTCTTATAGCCAAAACTTGGATATGACAACCCAGCCAAAGAATAACTCTGTTTATTAATTTATTTACTTGTTAATGGCATGTTCCATTAACATTAGATCATGACTCAAAGCACCATGATTCGCTTTATTATTTGGTTTACACACAGAGCCCATTCTGTTTACTCTCCTTGCCACACAGGGCATTCCTATTGCCATGCAGTTTTATTGAAGTGAATGGAAAGCCTGTGCTCACAGTGGAGCCTAATGAGTGGAATGGAGCTTTAGACTAGTCTGTGTGTGCACCACGAACACATTGTTGGAATCACAATACAGCAAAGTCGATGTGGGTACATAGAATCATAGAATTCTAGAGTTGGAAGGGGCAACAAGGGTCATCTAGTTCAACCCCCTGCAATGCAGGAATATTTCTCCCAATGTGGGGCTCGAAACCACAACCTTGAGATTCAGAGTTTCATGTACATAGATACATAATCTTATATGTATGCCACCTTTCTGCAGTTCAAAACATTATCAATGTGGCTTACAACATGAAAAAATACATAACTATAACATAACAAAAGTAGTCATAAACAATAAATAAAACATTTGAAAATACACAACTAAATAGAACAATTTCCCCATACATCACAATATATAAAATAAAGATACAAAACAACAACAACAGCAACAACAACCGCTCTCCAACAAAACATCCTAAACACCCTAGCCCCTCTCATCATCTCTCATCATCCCCATTTGGCATGGCCAACAGATAGGGATTATGGGATTTTTAGTCTGACAGTATACGGAGGGCATCATGTAGACTAGCTTTGCATGATGGTATTTTATAAGGCTAGGCCCCTCCCTTTCCAAAAATGTTATTGCCCTTTGGTGACAGTTAAAAAAGTAAGGGGTAAATCTGGAAACCCTTGGCCACTTCATAAATATTATTTTGGGAGGAGTTCATTTGTACAGCTCTAGTATTGACTAGCTTTAAATAAATACATTGTGCATTAGACTAATTCTTTTTCACAGACCGTAGCAATACTTAATTTGAATTGTTACAAATTTACACACTCTTTACCCTCTGTTTCACAGGAAGTTTATTTTGATCCTTTAATGGCCTCTCAGTTGCATGTGAAAGGCCATTTGTCTCTACTCTTCTTTTAGAAAAAGGAGGGGGGGAGAAAACCGACTAAATAATGAAGCTACTTACATGAATGGGAATGGGGATCAGATCAAAAAAGGCAAGCACCAAGAGAGCTAACAGCAGAGGCTAGGAATATAAATTGATTCTTTCCTCTGGACTTTTAATTAGAAATGTGTAACTTTGAGGAGGTTAAATTTACTTCTCAGAAATGATTCATCTGTCGAAAGTACACTTTCATGTTTTTTCTCTAATGGTTTGCAACAGCTAAATGCCATCTCCAGCTTAGTTTTCAATAATTCCTGTCTCTCCCCTCCCAGTAGCTGAAGTTCTCCAAAGCCTTATCTTATTTGTTTGTCAGCAGAATTGATTTTGTTCCTTCTTGGGCTTTGTTAATCCTAGCAGACTTGGATCTGTTCTTGGGGAAGGGGTGCAGATGGGAAATGTAGATCTAGATGGTGACAGGCTATGGTCCTGAGGTGTGTGCATACATTTGATTTCCTCCGTAGCTGACCTTGGCAACAGCTGCAATATTTGTACAGATCAGTAAGGCTTTGAGCAGTTTACAAATTTAGGAACTTGGACAATATGAATAATTGGCCTATGGGATGCCAATTACAATCACAAGGGTTTCATCATACTTTAATGCTGCACAGTGGCCCTCTGTATGCTTTTGGTCATGGTTATCCATGACCATGGACCATGCTGGCTGTGGATGGGTGAGTGTTAGAATACACCAACTTCTGAAAAGTCACAGGTTTCCATCCCTTTTTCTGTTGACAAAGCAAATGGTCTGCAATGCTGTTGAGAAGGGCTAAAGACATGCTTGCCAAGGACCTCTATTGTACCCCCCCCCCGATGACCCCTGATGTAGATCAATAAACACACAACATCCATAATAATAGTGGATTTTCCACCTAGTTCTATGTAGTTGTTTGTGCATAATGCATGTGTTTGAATTGCATGGATTGTGTTTTGTCTTTTACTAGGGAATTTGTTTTTTGTAAAAAGAGATGAGCTTTACACTTTATTGACTTAAGATCATCCTGTTGGTGATACTTCTCATATCAACCAAGTGACATCTTTTTGATCACAGCAATTGCCCCAGACACAGTGGGAACTGCTGCCATGTTATTTTTAGGATACAGAACCTTTGATCATGTTCTGCTTACTGTCCATCGATGGGATCCAGAGTTTCTGTTGATAGAACTTTGTTCACAGAAAGCTTCCATTGGAGGAAAGGGGCTGATTTTTAGTCAGTGCCTCATTCCTTCATGCAACCTCCTAAAAAACTGTTCCATGGAGTAGGTGGGCCATCTGCAACAGTGTGGGAGGTGATGGATGGGGCGAAAAGAGCAAATGAGTGAGAATCGTCTAGCCACCTCCATCAGTGAGCACATCTTCTGGATCCCCATTGCTTTCATTAACTATACAGAAGGGAAACTCTGAATCCAACCCTGTATCTGGGACCTTTTGGACCTATTTTTACTGTGTATCACTCAATCCATGATTTAGTAGTGCTGAACTAAATAACATTTCATGTAATAATTACTGTCCTCCAGTCTTTAAAAACTAGACTGAAAATGTGAACACACTGATGTGTGTTTGAGGCAAATTTCTGCATTTTAATTTCTTAATTACAATACAGAGATGAGTTATTAGTATAATAGCAAACTATCCATCTTAGCTAGCTGGAGGGAATTTCATTTCTGTTTAACTTCTAACATTTGTCAAGTTTCAAGTGGCTAAGAATTAAATTGGGCCCTTGGAGATAACACTTCCCTACCAGTGTTACACTGAGCATGACACTAGCATCCAGGGTTTGCATTTGGAACTACATGATTGGCATGAGTAAAAATCAAGCTAAAAAATATTTCACATTTTCAAAACATGAGGGTTTCTCTTTGCTTATAGGCATTCCTTTTGCTTCTCATTAGAAATTAAAATTGCAACTCAATGCATCAGTATGCTGTACTGATACTGCCTAATATTATCAAGTGTCAGGTCTTGCAGAAATCAAAAGAATATTTTGGCCTACGTTGCCTTGACAACACATCTTGGTTTTGGCCTCTATTGTCAACTTGACTTCTTTGGTTCATGAAATTTAATTAAGCTATTTTTATGTCTTGAGTTGCATTTGTTGGGGGCTTCCTTGCAGCTAGAACTGTATGTAAATTAAATAATTGATTTCCAGATGCCTTTGTCTAATGATCTGAACTAGATGTTGAGAGACAAAAGGTTGTTACCTTCTAATGGGTTGGCCTTCCACTGTTTCCTGTGAGCGTAGCTCTTCTCCAGTTGAGATGTTCTTGCTATTTATTTGGCTTCTCAGGCAAACTGATCCTATAGATTGGATACTTGGGCATAAAGATGTAAACTGTTTAAAGAGGGTACGCTGTAGGCACTCTTGTGAAAATAACAATTGTTGCCCTCCAACTTAAAATAAGTTGTTAAAAAAGAATTGCCCAAAACTAAGATGTGAAAACCACAATGGAGAAATGTCACAGAGTCTCATACAACTTCGTTAAGCTTCTCTTGCAATTCCTCAAACATGTTGCCTCAGCAGGAACTTTAATAATTGCCTCAATTTTTAAGGTGTTTTTTTTAAAAAAAGTGGAAATTGTTGGCAATCTAAGTGTGCACGAACTGTCACCACTTTAAAAAGTCTCCTTTATACTCTTTTAATATTTTATAATTTCCAAGTACTCAATTTTTTCCATCTAAAAGACAGTTTCTAAAGTAGCTTGCATTTTATTTAAAAAACCCAGCCCGGGACGTATATAAAACATCAACAGTAAAATAGCAATGATAAAGAAACATATGGTTACAAAATGACAATATCAGTCAGCTATAAAGGTATCTTCAAATGACTTAGCTTCCCACAAAATGCTCTTTAAAAAAACAACCATACAGAAAATCTTCAATAATGCAGCAATTTAACAAAAACACTTGTATCAAAAGTAACAAAGAAAGTTCAAACATGCCAATTACAGATGTGCATCCTATTCAAATTTCTACAAAATAAGGTTGATTTGAATCTTTTGAACCTATTATGTGCTCTTTTTCTAGCTCCAAGGAAATTAACAAAAGAGAGCCATTTTTTTAAAAGTCTCCAAATACCAAGGGGTTCAAAATTATTTAATCTGTGATTATGTTTTGTACATTACCAGTAACTCCCATATTTTATTAAACTATTTTTGTATAGCTCAGATTTTGACAGATTTGCAATTCATTATGAGAAATATTTTGGCAACCATTATTAGATGCACAGTCAAATCTTTCCAAATACGTAGGATAATACTGATCTTGGGACTTCTCCATGAAATGTGTTTCCCTTGATGTCCGATTGACAGAGCTGAAACTTAGGGTATTGACCTCAGAATTTGCAGCAGAGTCGGAATAGGGTAAGAAAGGCAAATAGGAAACAACTCCAAGGGGCTGTGGGAGCTTCGCCCCCCTACAATAGAATATTTAAGAGGGCTGAGGCCCCACAAAGTAGATGGGCATTCCCATTTAACTGGTGTGTACACACTGTGTCATGTGATTGAATATGTGGTGTGGGCCTTACCTGGGCCCCCACAATATTTTATTCAAGTTGGCACCCCTGGAAAAAGGGAAATAACGTGGATTTGGTTAGGTATCCAAGATGATAAATGACAGGATGGTTAGCTGTGTTGTTTTAACTACTAAGTGAGGAACAGTCAGAGCTGAGAATGATCTTAAATTGTCACTGTTGCATCTTGTTTGACTAGGCACATATCAGAAGCAGGATGAGGAACTGAAGCTGCTGTGACTATTTTATTTTTAAGCTTCCTGCCTTTTGCATGAACTTCCAAAGGAGTCCTAGCTCACAAACAATCAGCAACTCCCCAAACCTATAGGTGGGATTTTCAGACAACAACTGGACCAATGTATACACAATCAACTTGCAGATGGCAGTAATGACCCTGATTTCTATATGCATTCACCTTTTGTGCTCTCATTAGTGCACCAAATATTAATATTCATCAATGATAAACATGCTAACTTGATTGGCCAAGGAATTTCTCCTCCTCTAGTACATTTCTGTTACTTGTAAATGACACATATTGTTTACCAATTGTCCACTTATTTTCTAGTTTCCATTTTGTTGACCACAGATCCAGCTTAAAGCAGTTGAAAGGTGAAATATTTATTTTACTCATAACATTTCATTATAAGTGTTAATCTGCTTCACTTCATAGAGTTTGGTATATTTGTTTTGACTTCAGCCTGTCCAGCCCTGCCATCTTCCTGTTTTACATGTGGAAATTATTAGATGTAAGCAAGATCAAGTAACACTTCATATATGGAATATTGTTCTTTAGTGTAAGAAAAAAGGATAAGCTTTGAATGTGGTGGTTCTCTGGACAACACTGTATGTGCTTTACATTTTTTAAATGTTGACTTGCATGTGCAAAATAACAAATATAAATGAATACCAAGTTAATATTGCAATATTTAAAGAGTCTCAAAATGCACATGCAAAGTTCTCTCCTGTGGATTGCTGTACCTTTGTAGTAGATGTCTGTCATCACTCAGAAAACTGACGTTGCACTGATAAATTCTGGCAGGCCTACAGGTGTGCACAGCTTAGAGGTATTTCCAGGTCACAGCTGGTATCCAGTCTGTTTCCAAGATAAAATTAAATCAGAGGAAAGTCTGAGTGCTCACAGGTATTATTCTGCTGATATTCAGACCAAGTGTCCATTAACTAGTAAAATAAATTGGGGGGTGGGTGGGGGGTGTGTGTCCCTGTAAAAACATAAGCAAGGGAATGCATATCTTAATAGTGCAGTTTGTTAACATCACTTGTGCCTTTGTTAATTATCTGATACATTGTGTAAACACATCTATACACTGTGAGTAAATGGACTTAGTTTAGTTCTGAAGGACTGCAAAGATTATCCTCTTATTACATTAACTGAGAAATCCTGTACACCGATTATGATGGTATTGTTGATGTTGGTGAAGTGATATGGCACCACTAGACTGGCAGAATGGTCACCATATCATATACTCTTTCAACCTGGGAAGGGAAGGGAAACACATAACATCATACCACATTTGATGCCAATATCTTAAGAGGTGTCTGAGTGCATAGAGAACAGATGGGTGGATAGAAAAATGACATTTGAAGAGGAAGAGGAAGAAGATTTTAAGCACTGCTTGATCTAAAGCTTGTATAATTAAGTCTTGTTTTCTGTCACACCGGGGATCCTGGTTAATTCTTGTCCACGTTTCCATGTAACTATAGCTGTCTACCCTACAAACTCATTGAGGTGATGCTTTTGTTGCTAGGATCTAAAAGACATTATTAGGGCTTGCCAGTTGCATTATAGGAACAAGTTGGATGTAGTTGCCAGGGGAAAGGACTTTTGCAACAAAAACCATTGATTTCTTTCTTTTAGTGGAAGAAGCTATTAGGCAAATTAGAACTGAATCATATGTTATGGGGCTACCTAAGAGTACTTTAAATGGAAAACTCTGTCAGTCATGTGGTGTACAACTGGAATCTGCCTTATACTATGTCACACTGTTATTCTGTCTAGCTCAGTATTGCCTCCTCTGACTGACTGGTAGAAGTTTCCCCAAGATGCCTCCTTGTGCTACCTGGATATGCCAAGGCTTGAACCTGGGATTTTCTGCTTGCAATGCAGATTCTCTATGGTCCTTCCCATAAATCTTATTCACACTTACTTTGTGGTAAGTTCTGTTTCATTGGGAGCGAGTCCCATTGTACTCAGTGTAACATATTTTCAGTACTAACCCTCTTAATTCAAGTTAGTATTTCCCCTTAGTCCTCATCCTCTACTTCAGCTGTGACTAAATATGTGTGCCTAACTTGAATATGGATTCTAGATTCAGATAGGTAGCCGTGTTGGTCTGACGCAGTCGAAATAAATTAAAAAATTGTCCAGTAGCACCTTAGAGACCAACTAAGTTTGTTCTGTGTATAAGCTTTCATGCACATGTGTATCTGAAGAAGTATACATGTACACGAAAGCTTATACCCAGAACAAGCTTAGTTGGTCTCTAAGGTGCTACTGGACAATTTTTTTTAATATGGATTGTTCCTGTTTATTCTCACCTTCACTTCCCTCCCTTTTGTTCCCTTCCTTGTCTCCCCTTATAAAAAGGTAAAGGGACCATTAGGTCCAGTTGCAGATGACTTTGGGGTTGTGGCGCTCATCTCGTTTTATTGGCCGAGGGAGCCAGCGTACAGCTTCCAGGTCATGTGGCCAGCATGACTAAGCCGCTTCTGGAGAACCAGAGCAGCGCACGGAAATGCTGTTTACCTTCCCGCCAGAGCGGTACCTATTTATCTACTTGTACTTTGATGTGCTTTCGAACTGCTAGGTTGGCAGGAGCAGGGACCGAGCAACGGGAGCTCACCCCATCGTGGGGATTCGAACCACCGACCTTTTGATCAGCATGCCCTAGGGCTCTGCGTCTCCCCTTAAACAAGATGGTAAACTCCTTGGGGACAAGGGCTTTTCTTCTTTTTGCTAGTGTGCCATGGTGATGCTATATTAAAAATCAAGAAAGAAACCAAATCAATTAATATTTTTGTCCAAGGACCTCAGGGCACCTTAATTATTTCTCACCACACAATCTTGTGAGGCGGGGCAGGCTGACAGATCAGCGACTCTTCAAGGGCATCTAGTGAGCGCCATGTAAACCTTCAAAAAATAATTTTCTGCTTCCTTGAAATTCCTCCGGCGTTTCTAGTGGCACAAACCTCCACATTCTCTTGAAATGTTGTTTTAGACCAAATTCTCTGTCAACTCTGCTGCTTGGTATTTGGCTTAGCTGCACTATTAATTCAGTGCTTAACATTCAAGACTGGCTCATTAGTGCAAGATGCAGTACTGGCAATGTGGGCATCAGCTTCCCACACTCTGGTGTGTTTGTATAGAAGCATATGGCACAATGGGACTCACAGTAATCACTATATTCTTCCCCTTTAAAACAAGGGCACTGTTACATGCCAATGTATTGGATGTAAATGGTGATAATTTTTGACTAATTGACTTGCATGAGAAAAATACAAACTGGACCCCTGGTGTCCCATCTGGTCCTGTAAGGAATAAAAATGGATGTCCCACCATGCTGCTGGATTATTCCGTGAATTGTTCTGCATATCGTATGCTGCCAAAGCAATATAATTTAGCAACCTGTCATTAAAATCTACATATCTAACTGTGATATTCAGTGTATTTAAACCTCCATTTAAAAAGTCTTGCAATTTATTTTTCATTTAGTCCATTAAATAAAATAGTAATAATGTGCTTTCAGCTGAAGGTTACAGAAGGAAAATTGCTGGTACTTTTAAAATATATCCCTCAGTTTGCTGTACCATCTATTGCATTTCAAAAGCCATTTAGCCTTTGGAATGTACACTTAAAAGTAAAATTATTGCTTAATTTCTTTTTTTTCCCTTAGTTTTTTTCTGTAGAAACCTTTTTGAATGTTCAGAATCTTTACAGCTAAATAAAAAAGTTATACACATTACTAATGCCATAGTGGTGTGTAAATTCTATGCTCAGCACATTCTTATTGATAGCTGCCCTTAACTGTGGGCTGTGGAAAGCTTGTTTATATCTGCAGCCTTTGGGGAGACCTTAGCAAGTGACAAAAAAGGATTACGAGAGAGATGAGTTATCTTCTAAGCACTGCTTGATCCTTTGAGTGCAGTGTCGGTTCTTCAGTTCTTATGATAGCATGTCCTGAGGTGTTATGCACCTAAGTGAATTCTCCCATTCCCCCTGCACCTGCCTTATCCAATGTGCTACTATGAACGTGGCAGAATGTGCAGATGTGGTACTTTTTCCAGTAAAGTATGTGTTGCTGGCCTTTTGCATGAACTTTAAAAGACTAGATTACACAGGGAACAATCCCACCATTTGTAATTTCCCAGGAATTTGCAGGGAATTATTCCAATGGAACAATTTCCAAAGGGGAAATTCAGATGATAAATTCTTACCCAAGCAAGGTGAGAGCTTAGCAATCAGTGAGGCCAATATATTTCACTTCTGGCTACCAGCTGCATATTGCAAGCAGAAAGTGCATGTATGTGGAAACTTGCAAATCACCAACTATCACACACACACATGCTTCCAACAAAAAAGGCTAGGCAGCTCCCACCACTGAGGACATTATTTTCTCATACATTGCATGTGGCACTGAGAACATTCTTTTCCAATGTAAGCACAATTTTTCAGCCAACTTTATCCAAACAAAGATCTCAAATGAATACAAGAAGTTGTACTTTCAGGCTGGATCTGTTCATGTCTCTGAGTTCAGTTTCTACATGGAGGGAGAGAACAAGAAAAAACAGTGTGTACTTCAACCCAATGCACCCCTTTAGGTTAGGCATTTTGTTTTTAACAACTATGAGAAGAAAATTCTCACCTTCCTGCCGTTGTATTTCTGATGACTATTCATTTATTATTAGCATTTATTTTCCTAAATTTGCATCCTTCATGTTTTTTTTTTTTTTTTTGCAGCATGGAAACCAAGGTAGGTTGCATACATGTGGTTCCTAGGCAGTCCCCCATCCAAATACATATCTGCTTAGCTTCAGGAAGGTGGTGGCCTCATGTGCCTTCAGACCACACACTCTGGGACTACATAGGTAAAGGAGGATGTGGCCCCTGTGCTCCTAATAGTTTAAAGAAAGAGAATTTTGGTAGATGCACCTTTTCATGCAAGGCTAAGAAAAGAGTGTGTGCTGAATTCTCCCTTTTACATAGCCATTAATGTCTCAAGGGAAGCATTATTCCTTGTATTAGGTCACCCTATTGCTGTCAACATCTTTCTCTTAAAAGTAACATGAAAGGGTAATAGCAAAAATGTCAGTGACATGGCCGTTGTGAGTTCATCAAGGAGTATGCCATCAGTGAAATGAAAAGCAACCATGCAGGCCTTCCTAATTATGGTAAATCTGTCTAGGATCAAATGATTTGTGGAACGTGTTGCTCAGACACACACGATTCATTTAAGGGAATGCAGCATTATTTTTTAAAATTCTTAACAAGTGTACTTAGCAGCAAAATGCAAAGTATCACAAATCCATTGAAGTAATTTCTATCAAATATTCTCAGTATCAAGCAAAAGGAGGAGGAAAAAACCCATCTGCCAGACTAGCACACTCCCCCTGGGATGTATAAGTCATGCTGTGCTTACTGCATCATCCCCCATTAATAATGTTTCTGAATGTGCAGTCATGCCCCTGTTGCCCTCACACAACCCCTCAGCTTTCTTTGAGTTATCACAGGTGTAAACTCAGGGCAGGCTAGGCTCAAAGTATGCAAGCAAGAATCGAATCTCTTCTGCTCCCTTAGCTCTGCAGGGCTTGGGATGGGGTAGAAAACATTAAAAGGTACTTTTCACCGCAAAGTGAGCAGCTATGAGTCAATGTACACAGGGAGCAGCTCTCCTGAGTAAAATTTCACCAGTTTCATTCTTTTCAGGGTGATCCAGGGCTTTAAACACACCATAAACCAGCACACTCTCCGTCTTCCCCCTCCCTTTGTGTTTGGAAATGGTAGAGTTTCCTTTGGTTTTATTTTTAAAGATACAGCAGCAGGAGAAAGGAAAAGGAAACTGACTGGTACAGAATCACAGACAGGGTCTGGGGAGAGAAGCATCAGTCAGAATATTGGAAATCTTGCTGTAGTTGAGAAAGTTGCAGATTTGATTCTGAGATTTTGGGATTTGTGACATGTCTAGATTCTGGAAAGGTAATTACCCCACCAGTGATTTCATTGGTTTTTTTAATGAACATCAGGAAACTTTAGCAGCAAGTTCTATGCAAACTGACAATGCTAAAAATGATACTTTGCAGACTCTGAAGTTTTACATGAATGTATTTGATAAAGGGACATGGGAAGCTCCCTTATACACAATCAGGTCATTGGTCCATCTACCTCTGTATTGCCTATAGTGATTGACTTCAGCTCTCCAGGATTTCAGGTGGGTCTTTCTTAGTCCTACTTGGAAATGCCGGGAATTGAACCTCCAACATGCTCTACTGCTGAGCTGCAGACCTGGCTTGGATGGGTGCTATGCACTGTGGCTGCTGTGCAGAGTAGTAGTAATATGGAGTCTATTTTAAGTAGTGTCCAAGTGGGTTGTTGTAATATGCAGGCTGGCTTTCCATGTGGGTAAGAGATCCCAGAGGGAAGCATTTTAACAAACAATTTAAAGGTGGGACAATTTAGTTGTTTGATGCAATGTGCAATATTACAGTGAGGCCTCAACTTACACAGGGGTTAGGTTCCTGGGGGTTGTGCGGAAAGCCAAAATCGTGCACCAGAACTGCCCCCACCACCTGAGATCTCGTGACATTGGGGCTCTTCTCTTGTGAGAAGATCTCGCTGAAGCTTCCCAGAGCCCGGTATGCAAGGTAGAAAGATGTCAGTGGTGGGAAAATCCTTCACAGAAGGATAAATAGATTTTAAGTCCTCTGCCTTGCTTTTTGGGCTCTAAAGGCTCTTGTGAGCCTTCTCTTCTCCTTGACCACTTTCTACTTAATTATTTATTTATTGGTGATCCGCGTGAAGCTGCAATAGTATAAGTAAAATCTGCGTAAGTTTCAGTCCTGCTGTATTGAGGTGACTGATATTCTGCTGCATCATCTACTGTAGAATCCTTCATGTAAATACTTAACCAGAGATCCCCAGCCCCAGCCCCCAGCAATGAAAAGAACATAAAACTGGAGACGTATCCACACTGCTTCACCTTTTGATTTCCCTGTGCTTGATTACTAGCACAAATAAAAATCACGGTGTTTGAGTTGATACGATGGGATGTGAAAGTTTTGTATGCATGGTTAAAGAGGTCTTGCTTGACATCTGGTTTTGTATTTACCAATGCTGCAATCCTATGCGTGCCTCGGAATAAGCTCCATTGAACACAGTGGGACTTACTTCAGACTAAATATATGGAGAATTATCCTATAAAGTGTGGGTGGAGAACCAGATGTTGATACATTACAACTCCCATCATTCCTACCCATTAGTCATGTTGGCTGGGGCTGATGGGAGTAGGAGTCCAGCAACATTTTTTTTAAAAAAATTTGTAGTCCACTTAGAAGCATACTTGGGCATTATATAAACAAATAAGTAACAAAAACAGCAGCTGGAGGGCCACGGGTTCCCTAACCCTGCTATAACACCAGATTCAGCCACACTATGATTCTCACTTGGTTTTTGAGATGGTAAAGTCATCACAATGTGATGAGTTTGTCATTTTGGCATGGCCAACTTTTTTTTTGAAAAAAATAGTGTACACGTGGTCCAGTCTGGCATTGTATAGATGTTCAGTGGAAACTCTCCTGCTGCAAAGGAGGCCTTCCATCCAGGTTTCATCTTCAGTAAGTAGAACATAGCACAGTAAGCTTACTGGATATATGCAAATCTTCTCTAAGCCATCATCCCAATTATCTAAAGATTGCTAAGTGTTAGATGGTTGAGCAACTGTCACTGGCACCTATTGGATAGTTCTCATGAAGTCACTGATGACAGGGAACATGTTTCTCCTAACCTTTCCATTTCACTTGGCACACTGTGGGTGCACTGTCAGAATCTGGGTAGTGGAACCACTATGCAGTGAGGAAGAAGAAATAAGGGAGGCCTTAACTCAGTGGAAAAATATATGTTTTGCATGCAGATGTTTCCAGGTTCAGTCCCTGGCACCCCCAGAATAGGACTAGGAAGGAATTTCTTCTCAGACAGTGGAGTAATGGTCTGACTTGGTACAAGACATTTTTCTAGGTTTCTAGGGAAGAAAGACATAGGCAAATGCCACACTCCCTCTTCAGGCATTTTGGACACAAGCTCCTAAGGAAGGCACAAAAGTAGAGTGGGGCTGTGAGGAAGCACTTTTGTTGAACCACTCCAGAATAATAGAACACCTCTGGAACGTCTGTGCATTTACTTCTTCAGTGCAAGGTTTTTGTATCCATGGAGGCTCCTGCTCATGAAAACTCTGGAAGATCAGGGTTCCCTTTTGTGTGGGGATACACAAGGCTCTCTGCTACACTATGTCATTCTAAACACATGAGGGAGCCAGATGATCTTGTGACTTGGGCTATCCCAGTCTCTTCCCTTTTCAGGTGATAATACTTGACAAGGCCAACATTGTGTTGACTAGGTGATACTGAAAATGAGAAACTGACCAGTCCAGCGACAGTCTGTAATGAGTCTTATACCATAGAGAAGTCATAAGATTTACTTGATGATGACACAGCATAAAAGGATACAGGCCTCAAGGAAATCTTTAGAGAAGATGAACTGAAAAGTAGGGTCATGTAGGTGCTGAGAAATGTTGAGGAAATGCTGAGCTCACTGTTACAGCATAGCCAAGCTTTGTATATAACTGTGTGGCAGAGTGGAGATAAGAGAGTCTGAGACCACCCAGAATTCCAACTGCAGAATTACAATGTGACTTGCCATCAATTACTGAGAACACAGTGTGTTCCTTGTTTTGTCCAATTACAACAAGACAATGTTATTGCATTTTGGCAGGACCCAAAGTAGTTCATTCTGTTGTTCGTGAATTATACATGGCCTCCACATAAATGTTTCCACTCTGGTGATGGTGCTATTGCAAACTCAGCAAGTGGAAGCATTTTATTTATTTTAATGAGAACTTCTTGCATGAAGAGCACATGGTTGCTTTTACACACGCACACACACACACACAGAGAGAGCTCATTTACTGGAGTGAGGCTGATGAAGTTGGTGCAAATATGTGAACATCTTCCTAGTTCTATTTATACCTCATGTTGACTTGTAGAGATGGTGGCATTTCCAAGAGACTTCAGCAACAAGCGGAAATGGTCATCAGTAGTGCAAAGGTCTGTGCGGTGAGATATAGATTAGTTTACATAGTCAATAGTCAGAATAATACACTCTCTGTTCTCCCTTTATAAGCACACCATTCACGCCCTGTCAGGCACATACATAATAAACCTATTCCTTGCTCCGAGGACTTCCTTGCCTATAAATATTCTTATTGCTCTCTTTCATAAATCTCTCTCTCTCAGAGAGATTTGGTTAGGCTAATATTTATTTTACTGAGTTAGTAGGTATCATAGGAATTGTTTTATTTTATTTTCTCTTTTTTGCTTTCTCCTTTCACAGTGCTTTGTATAAATGAAACATAAGTAGTGGCAAGAGTGAAAGGGAAATAATCTGTAGAGGATGCCAGCTGTTTAATTTATCCAGCTCATAGAAATGGATATCTTAATTGCCTCAGGCCCTCCATTTTTTTTTTTAACAGAGTCTTTAAAAACAGTTTGCCAGACAAAACTGAATTTATGGTGGTGGGTTTCTTTCAAAGTATACAGTACACAGTACAATCTTTTTTTTGAATCTATAGCAAGTTTTATTTTGGCATATCTATATCTATTTATTTATTTATTTATTTATCTATCTGCCTATCATCTATCTATCATGAGTGCCTTTTATTGTTTTTGATGTAAGCCACTTTGGGTGCCTCCATGTTAGATGGGGAAAGCAGGGCATGCATAAATAAATAATAATATTTAGATTTGCAGCTGTGGAAATGCTGTTTACTCAGAGCTTTGCTGGAACTAGGCTAGATTTAGAAAACAGGCAGCTCCTAGCCTCTGTAATAGTCTGCTCCCACAGTGGCTTCTATGATACTGTTGTGTCTTCACATTGTCATATGGTGGAGTTTTCCATGGATGGTGAGATGCTTGCTACAGTTTGGTCAATATGATAGGGTATAGCTCTTGGAAATCTATCAACTAGGTTCAAGATACTTTGTGGACAAAATTGCACGTGTTTGCTCTGACCTGGATGCTATTGTTGTTTCAGAATCAGAATCAGTTTCCATTAGGATTTTAATGGGATAGTAAAGCACAGAATAACTTTGGCTAGATGGTTTCTTCAAGTCTTTGAAAAGTGAATGCAGAAAAGTGAAATACGTCAATCGGGAGTGCTATCAATGGCCACTGGTTATGGTGATTATATATATATGCTGCTTCCATGATAAGAGTCAATATATCACTAAATTCTAGTTGCTGGGAGACAACAGTGGAAGAGGGTTGTTGCTTTCATGTCTAGCTTGTCAACTACTCAAGCAGGGGTCTGCATACTTTTTCAGCAGGGGGCCAGTCCACTGTCCCTCAGACCTTGTGGGTGGCCGGACTATATTTTGAAGAAGAAAAATGAACTAATTCCTATGCCCCACAAATAACCCAGAGATGCATTTTAAATAAAAGGATACATTGTACTCATGTAAAAACACGCTGATTCCTGGACTGTCTGCGGGCTGGATTTAGAAGACGATTGGGCCAAATCCGGCCCCCGGGCCTTAGTTTGCCTACCCATGTTCTCAAGAGAGCTTGGGAAACAAGATGCTGAGCTATGTTGGCCTTTGGTCTGATTCAACGGGGCTTTTGTTATGTTCTAATGTTGCTGAGTATATGCAAATTTTTGAGCTTCACAGGGGCCAGGAATCATCACCATCTTGTTCTTCACCCTAACATCCCAGGGCAAGTTACAATAATTAAAACACAATTCAAAAAAACAGTTTAAAACAACTTATGATCACAGAAATAAGGTGGGTCCTAAATATAAACATCTCAAGTGCCAAAACCCAGCATTAATAGGTGTGTCTTTAGCATTCACTGGAAACTGTATAATGAAGATACTGGACACACCTCTGTGGGGATGGAGTCCCACAACTTTGGGGCTGCCACAAAGAATACCCTCTCCCAGGCTTCCCCCCTACACAATCCTTTGAAGGTGGTGGAACAACCAAGAGGCCCCCTCTGCCATTCTTAACACCCAATAGGGTCTGTAGGGAAGGAAATGATATTTCAGGTAAGCTAGCAAGGGAACAAACCCAATGTGATGACAATTTGTGTGGCATTTTAAGGTGCTTTGTTATAAACTCCTAATTTAAATATTAATCATTTCTAAAATTCCAGAGGAAGATCTAGCTGTGATTAGCGATTTATTACCTTTTATTAAAATTGTTATGCTGCTGCAGTGGTATTATTATCATGAAGTTGCATTTTTATTGCTGTCTTAGTTTCAGAAGCAGATAGTTGCGAAATCCAACTGTGATATTGATTACCATTCTATTAAAGTGTTATGGTTTCATAATTATAGCCAAGTACAATTGCTATTATGTTTCCACAGATGCCTTGCAAACAAAATGATTCTACATGAACATTACTATTTGAAATACTATTGGGAATGACCTAGTGGGTGGACGGGTGGGATTTTGAAGGGAAATTGCAAAGAGTTGCCTTCCCTACCCTTCCATCATGTTTTTTAAAATATAAATGAAAACTTAAGAGCACTCATTTACACTAATTGCTGGTTTTTACTACATGACATAATACAGAAATGCCTGGTTTTCACTGCAAACTTGCAGGTTCTCAATATTGATTTATTTTTTTAAAAAAAGTTCAGCCAAAGGGGGTGGGGAACAATGGGCAAACCTGCAGTCTTCCTTCCTCTGTTGCCTCACTTCTTATTTTGCTATGTTCCCTTGTTATGTTGCCTCATCCATTGAATCACCAAGTTTGGAGCAGAGTAGCCTACCATTTCCTTGGTATGGAATTCCAGACCCACCAAGTGTCCCTATTTTCTAGGGACGTCTCTGATTTAGAGAAGCTGTTCTGGTTTCTGATTTGATCCTGGAATGTCCCACTTTTCCTTAGGATGTCCCTATTTCCATTGGAGAAATGCTGGAGGGTATGGTAGGATGTCCCTATTTTCACTGGAGAAATGTTGAAGTTTATGGAGTTATCCAACCCCCAAACCATCTGAAGGCATAGGGAAGGTTTTGTTTTTTAAATGTCTAATATTTTGTTAAGTTTTTATATATTTTAGAAGCTGCCCAGAGTGGCTGGGACAACCCAGTAAGATGTGTGGGGTATAAATGGTAAAATTATCATTAAGGAATGGTGTGTTCCTATTTTCATAGGAGAAATTTTGGAGGGTGTGGAGTTCTTTGAAAACATGTTCAGGTGAAAGGATAAATAAACTTGCTCCCAATGCCACCCTGCCTGTCCTTTCTTGCTGATCACTACTGGAAGGATGGTCTCTCTGAAACACTGATGGTTTTCATGTGAAAGAGTTAGTAAGAAGTGAACAGGCCATTACTTCTCTCTCTCTCTCTCTCTCTCCCCCTTACCCCTGTACTAGGACTGTGATGGAAGAGCCAAATCTTTCCCTATTGCTTATTTAAGAAATCCTTCTCTTGTCTACATCTCTAAAGAAGTCACATACCTTCCTAAAGACCCAAGATGCTGCTTCTCCTTAGTTATTCCCACCTGATAGGAAAACACCTGTTTTACCATTTGGTTGGATTACTGTCAAGTGTCGATAATCATTTCCTTTCTGTGTACATGATGAACCTCGGGTGTCCCAAAGAGAGCTGGGGTTTTTTCTCTGGTTGTTTTTCTTCTTCCCCTTTGATACCCTCTGCTGAATCTCCTTTTACAGAATTCTGTGGTGACACACGTTGTTTGCATGCCAACTGGAGATATACTGCTTTTAAGATACTGGACCCAACTTAGCCAGGTCAGCTAAAGAATACGGCGGTTGGGTCCAGAAAAATGTGTGCATCATGGGACTGATGTGAGCTGCTGCTGAATGATGTGAACTGTGGCAAGACTGGTGAGGAGTATGGGGTGAGGTTGGACAACCAGGCAGAGGCAACCTTCTGAAGTTTCATGATCTTGCAGACAGTTATTCCTTTTCCAAACACAGAAAACGTCTCCCCACAGTGTGTAATTTACACTAGAATGCAGGGAAACTGGCATGAGCCACACAATGGAGGGACTAAAGATGCTGCCCTTTTTAAATATCTGTGGCCCTTCATAGCCATAGAACTTGAAGATAGGATATGCTTCCACACAGTGGAGTCCCCACCCAAGTTTCTAGTGCACTAGTAGTTTATAACATGCCTGCCTGATGAAACAATCTAATAACTATATTAGTAAGAAACCATAAGAAATATCTTCATATGCATTTATTCACCCCACTTTGCTACAGATTTTCTTCTAAAAGGTAATGGTTTTTTTGTTTGTTTTTTAACGATCACATTAGAATACATGTAAGGCTGCCGATTTAGACATACTTTCTTACACTTATTTCCAAATAAAGATGTGTAGGATCACTACATGAGCCCCTAATTGCTACAATTTCTGAAAGCTTTTTCTGGAATCACGTAAAACTTTCTTGTCGCCTTTGGTGGACTATTTCACTCCTCAAGTTACCAGGGCAACTAGCTCACTTACCATTTGTAGACCCTTTTATAGAATGTTTCTGAAAACCACAGAAGTCATGATTTGGCTTAAATTGCAGGGAGCCAGGTGGTGGACTTGGTGGATTTCATTGAGGGCCTGTCAATCTCCCTGTCACCCGCCCCATTTTTAGCACTGAATGGTTTTCTGGAAAGCCATAAGAAATACATTGGCCTTCTTTCTTTTTTTGGTTTCACTTCTAAAGGACACAGAGGATCAGCTTATTTGAGTACAAATTTGTTATTCCAGACCCTTACAGGAGAGCCTAAATTATTCAGAAGCTTACATTCTCCATTTATCAAAAGTTGCAAAGAGAAAAGTGAGAGTGAATAATGCATCATGCAAAAAACCAAGTACAGGAATTATCCACATTTTCCTTTGCATTGAATTTTGATGCAACTGTGTCATGCTAGTGGACAAAATGCAACAGTTCAGCTTTGAGTATACTTCATGTTCTAGCTTAATTGCTAAACATTTTGCATTAATTTGCCAGCATTCCCCTAAAATTTTTTATTCCCTACAAAAATAGGTAATATGTTTTAGTGCTGTTAGAGAAGACTTTTAAGTAAAAGTATGAGTGAACCCGATATGGCGGCATATTTTGGGGGGATGCTGATTTAAACCATCATGCTTCATAATCTCCTCATACAAATTACTGTAATTATAATGGTTCACAATGCAAAATACTTTCCACTCTAAAAATGTAATGTCTTTTTGCTGATACTAATCATATGGTGTGTGTACATAAATTATGAATCTATTAATTAGTTTGTCAATATCTATGTAGTAATTTTGCTATTTCTTTTCCCCTGTAGATTATTACTTTTCAACTAGGAGATTCTGTTTCACACACAGTTTTCCCACACTATGTTTACTGAAAATGGGGAGGCCAGAGTCTAATTGGAAAGTAGGGGCAATAGGGATGTGTCGACAGAAGTAAACGAGCTGTGTTTCTTTCTTCCTATCCCTGCTCCCTGACCACTTCCCATAGCCCTTGCCATTCCCTGATATCTTGAATTACCAGACATGGTAATTTGTGTTACATAGGATGAGAGTTGGTGACAGTTGATTGAAGCTGACGTGTTGGCTTCCATATATATTCATTAGGGTATCAGTCCTCTTACATGGTGGAATGGGTGCTTACAGTAACATGCAACAAAGATGCATTGGGTGTGGATTACCTTGTGCGGCCCCCGCCTTTGTGATTGGAAATAATTGATAGAGGGACAGTTGTTGTTGTTAAATTTGTATTCCACCCTCCACAATAGATCTCAGCCAGATGGGTGGGGTATAAATAATAAATTATTATTAGTATTATTGTTATTATTATTAGGTGGTTCACAACATAAAAACCAAAAGATACATAATAAAAATAAGAAGAACATCAAAGTTATAATGATCCGTTACAACAATGGATGATAGAAAGTCAAACCTGCTTTGTCTTTTTAATAATACACCTTTTCAAGTATTTGATTATGCACTTATTCTACTAAAAGAATCAGTTGTTACTGGGGTGTGAGAACGGAGGGGAGAGAGTTGAATAACAAGGTAAAAACCACACTATTTCCTTTGCCGTTCAAGAGTAAAACTCAGCATTACAAACACTGTGCTATTATCTAGTAACCGGATGATCCTGTTAAAGCATCTCCTGCATCTATGAAAAGCCACCTGTTAGAAACATTCTTTTGAAGAATAAGATATAAGAAGCTGAAGGCATCCATTCCATTCCTGGTAGTGCAGGACTATGTGATGGGAGTCCAGGGCTCCATTCAGCGGAATGTGCAGGAGGATTCCCTAAACCCAGCAGGGCTTGCAGGTAATAATATATGTTACATTTACAGAGCCCCTCTCCCGGTAAGATCATTAAGTCCAAATTACCTGACTTCATTATTTCTTCCATTCTCAGAGATAAACGGTACTTCATGGGAACTTCCTGTGCATGCAGATTCTGTTCTCTTGTATTGCCATTCGTTTGCAATAGGGCTAACCCAACCCGCAGTATTTGCTTCAACTTTGTGAATTTATTCATTTATTACATTTGTTTATTTTGCTGGCTCTTATCTCTCATGACTCCTGCCATCTACTGTTACAGGGGAAACTTCATTAATGAGTTCAGTTTCACACAGAGAAGAACTTCATCAAGTGAAACACAGGGGACCTGTAAACTCTTCCTGTATGCAACCGTATGAGTATTATTTAGTTACATAGCTGCTCAATACATTCCTAAGTTTGGTCCCCTGTTGTGTAGGATGCATGATAGATCCGAGCACCTCCTTTTTATCACTTTCCTGTAAACTTTCCAGATTTTGGCAGAAGTAGACTCATGACAGGGAGGGTTCCTTTGGGGTTTTCCATTCTGCCTAAGTATAATACTGCAACAGCAGCATCCCATTCACACACCCCAAACCCCCACAAATGTTGTTTCCTGGTAGGGATGGGGAAGAATTTTGCTTCAGTTCATATTTAAAGTTGAAGCTAATTAATTCACGTTTCCTGATACAGTACACAAACTGAAACAAAGCCACCCTTCAGAACTTGCACTTCTCTGAATTTTGCAAGGCGGTTCTCCAGCTAAGTAATCTGTACAAAAATGCACACACTAGGGTAAAGTGTGCATAAAATGTATAGATTAGTAAAAATAAAATGCAATAATGCTTTCTATTAGGGAAAGCTGCTTTGCAAAAAAGAATATATTAAGCAAATTTGTATACACGAAAAATTGTGCATTAGGAAAAATCCACTGTAAAATGCTTTTAATGTTCATGAGGCCTCTTTTTGTTAACTTGCAAACTGGTATGGAAATGTGGAGAACTGAGCATACCAGTGGAAAAATGAGAAACTAAAATTGACAGATTACTCTTCCCTTCCTAGGTATTAGTCTCCCCCCACTGCTTCTGCTTCCAGATGGACAAGTGGAGTTGGATGGTTCCTTGGTATCAAGCCCATTCTGAGCTGGGCACAATCTGTATTTGGCTCAAGAATTCTGAATTGAGGGAGTCTGTTTCTAACCCCCTGCCCATCAAATTAGGCCCTTGAAAAAATCTTCAAATGTCCAGCCTTCTTAGCAACTGAAAACCCATGGTTGTATAGTTTGATCACTGATTGCAAAATCCTGTGTGTATGTTTCATTTTTTTTAAAGCATATTATTGAAAGAACTTAAAGCCTGCACTGTCTCTGGGAAACAGAAGATGGACTATATGCTGTGGTACCTCAAACTTATTTGATAATCGGCCTGTATTTTAAATATACTGTATTATGTGCATGCACAAAAATCTAGAATATGTAATGGTAAATTAATTGAGCTTAGTAAATGTATAGCTCTAAACATGATCAATCTAAAACATAATTAAAATAGTGTTGGTGGTGGTCTGAGCTAAGCTTTCTGGGAATGACAGATTATGTTAGTAAATTTTGCAGTAATCCTTGTTTTAATGAGTGCAGGACTGATTAAATCCTTCTTTCCTCATTTGGATAGCAACTGGGGAATCTTTCAGCTGAAGCTCATGTATAGTGTGTTGGCAGAAAACCATTCACCAGCAAGTAGGGTAAATAAATGACTTCAGTTCTGTAACTAAACTAAATCAGGAGGCATTGGCTTGTATGGTGTTTTTATTTTTTAGAGTGCAGTTGCAGAAATAGAATACAACTGCACTTCATTTGTTTTAGCAGAAAGAAACAATGAGGCAATTGCATTCTTGAGCCATATTTTCTCATCTGAGCCTATGTCCCATTTCCATGAAATGTTGCTGCTGAGAATTTGTGTTGTCATGTAGCTTCAGATTTGTTCCAGCATATATCATTTGGGCTTGTGATAAATATGAAGTACTTAGCAAAATGAAAGAAACCAGACAAGAAAGGGCCAACTGAACAGTAAGGCAGAAAAGGTGTGTGATACACATTTTGAATCTGCATTGGCAGATTTAGGTAGTATGATCTGCCTTAGGTCCAGCGGCGGAGGAAGCCCAGGGGTGCCGTGAGCAGCCCATAAGGGCAGGACGCTCCGCAGGGCCTCTGGAGTCTGCCTGCCTCCTCCTGCTCAGCCACCCTACAGCTGGGGGGGAGGCAGCGGGAGGACAGTTTGGGCAGCATGGAGCCTGTGTGTGCCCAAGCTACTACGTCTCTCCTAGGAGAGACATGTGGCTCGGGCGCGCTGCAGGCCCCGCGGTGAGTGCCGTCTAGCATTTTGTCACCTCCCAGTGGTGACACCCAGGGCAGCCTGCACCCACTGCACCCTCCTTCCTCCGCCCCTGCTTAGGTCACACCGTGATTTTTCATTCCTACAACACCATACATTTAAAGCCTTCTTATTCCACTTTAGCAGTAATGACTTCCTCCATGGAATTCAGGGAACTATAGTTTACCCCTATAGAACTACAATTATCTGGCTTTCGTGCTTGCTTTGTCTGCATCCTTGCCCCAGATTCGGAGGCAGTGGCGGCGGCAGAATAGAATGTCCTTGTTTCCATCTGAGGAATGTTGGAGGGTATGTACAGTGAGGGTGAACTGCATAGAAATTGGGTATGGGTGTGGTTTGGCTTGCCTTATTACTTTATTACATAACTGGAGATTCTTTCTCTTCCCGCTGCCCCCACACGACCTTTTCAGTTACAGTTTTCCCAAAACCTTGTAGCAAACGCAATGAGGGTTCTGCTCAAGAAGAACTTGTTGCTGAAGCAAGGCTTGGGATGGAACAGGAAGCTCTCTCATACTGTGGAATAGCCCCAAACTGGTTTTTAAAAGCACAGATAACAAATATATACTTGAGATCATTTTGATCTGACCACCTGACAATTTAGCTACACTTTTTAACTCCCTTCCTATTGGCATCCGTCAGGTGCCTTTACTGTGCTCTTTTCGGCACCTGCTAAAAACATTTTTGTTTAGACAAAAATGTAGAATGGTGATGTGTGTTTTAATCTTTTTTGTTTGTTTTTTGCTGCTTTTATTTTATTTTTAATATTTTAAATAGTTCCTTTTTTCTTTTTTTTTACTGACAATATTATTGTTTCGTTGTAAAGCATTTCAAGTTTTTTTTTTAAAAAAACCAATCAAGCTGTGTATAAATTTTAGGAGATAAATAAAATAAGGGCTTTCAGTTCCTCACCCGCACCCCATGTTATTTTGCTATTTTTAGAAGCCTGTTTGTGTAAACTTGCTGCGTGATTATCAGCAGTCTGTAGAATACCAATCACTCCTGTCTTCAGTGAGAATGCTTAACACAGGGATGCAAACATAGTGACAAACAGGAACTGTTCAGGCATTAGTGGAACTGACTATGTGCACACAGTCCTTAGAATGTCTAACATGCCTTCAGCTTCTCATTGGCAAAGGGAAGTCAAATAGAACAACAGCAGGCATTCTGAGTTTGCTTTAGCAATTCAAAGTACTTCAGAAATCAGGGAGGAGGCTGTACTGACTGGGTTTTAGGGATTCTGCACAGCTCCAAAAGGATCATGGCGCAAGTGGATTTTTAACTCCTAAATTGAGGGCAGCCGGGCAGCCTTGTTCTATATACCTTCGTCACAATTCACAACATACAATGTATCATTTCTCTGTGGGATGGCTGGTGCCTTTTTTTCCCCCTTGGCCGATGCTGAAACTACTTCTTTTCTGCTCACTTTTGCAATGAGAGCAGATAACATGTTGGCTGTGTCAAGGTCAGTTGTAAAATAAATTGCTGAGATGCAATTGCGGTTGATAGTTTTATCACTGGGGCCTGTTAGCGTCAAAAGTGAGCTGAACCAACCTTTTGTCTTCTTTCCTTTATGGTACAAGTTGAAAGAATGTTAAAGGGGTGTGTGTATTTATTTATTTTCTTTTTTCTTCTTCAAAAAGCTGAAATACTGACTGGGTATCCTGGATCTTCTTTAGCCTTCTAGTACATATGTATTTAAAATACAGAACTAGAAATGCAATCTATGCAAGCAGTTCTCAATGGAATTAAATATTTAAAAACCCTGAAGCTACTTATAATGTTGCAGAGTAAGAAAATAGATAAGAAAGGGGGAGAAGTGTTAAGCATGCAGGCCCACATAATAGGAGTTAGCTGGGAACTATATTTCTCTCTCTCTCTTCATATTGTGTTTAATCTGGTAAAACAGTACCAGAAATGTTGGATTGTACGAGTGCACAATTGACAAGCAATAGAGGTGAATGGAGTAGCTGCTTATGACAATACATTATCAGAGAAAATAAATTCCTTCCCCCAAATAAATATTTTTTTCATTAGGAAATGGCTTTATTAAGTGCTGATATTTATATTTTTGCCTTCCTCCAAATTGGTCAGGGCAGTATGCCTGGTTCTTCACTCCCCTCCCCCTCAAATTTGTCCTCAAAACAGCCCTATGAGGCGGTTCCGGTTGAGTGAGAGTGACTGACCAAGGTTACCCAGTGAGAGCTTCATGACTGAGTAGTGTTTTGAACTTGTACCTGAGGCTCTCTTAGTTCGCTGTGCTGAACAAAGTCAGGAGCAGCAGAATTAACAGGCATATATGCAGAGTATTTTTTCACCTAGTCCAGGGGTCTGCAACCCGCGGCTCCAGAGCCGCATGTGGCTCTTTTACATCTTTGCTGCGGCTCCGGGGCAGATACTACCGAGGTGAGGAGGCGCATTGTGCGCCCCAACACTCTACACTGTGGCGGGCGCTGTACTGGCTGTGACGTCGCATGGGACGGTGCGTGCGTTAGTCACCTTCCCACCCGTCACCTTCCCGCCCGCTGTCAGATCGTGGCTCCGGAGATATATTTGTTTTAAATGTCGCAATGGTTTTGCGGCTCCCAGTTGTTGTTTTTTCTTCGGAAACGGGTCCAAGTGGCTCTTTTTGTCTTAAAGGTTGCAGACCCCTGACCTAGTCCAATGGTTGAGTCAGTGCTGAGGGTTTCAATTGTTTGTGGGCCTGCCTGCTATGAATAAATTGGAAGAATATTGCTGCCCATCTATCACAATCTCATTGCATGATTTCCTTCCTTATTTCTGGTATAGTTTTGATGACTAAATCAACATTTTCTTTTTGGGGAAAAGGTCATCATTTTGATATAACAGCCCCCTAAACCAGGTTTCTGTCTGCTACCAAATCCAGCACAACCTTTTTGTTCTTAATTTCAAACCCTACATGACCCCCCTACATATTTCCATAACCACCTTCTCCAGTGCACCCCATTCCCTGTCTTTCACCTTTGCTTCTTCAGCTATGCTATCCTGTTCAATTCCTCCAGGTCTTCTGCACCCTTTAACATCTCCATATTTTCTACTTAACTCTCTATGTTCCTGGAACTGCCTCTTGTGACAACCACATGGTGCCACCTTTCTCCCTCTCAAGCCCGTCATGTTCTGTGAATTCTTCAGCTCAACCTCTTTTCCTTTTAATCTCCTACTGAAATTAAGCTTAAGGATGTGTAAGCAGAGCCATTTCTATTGTGAGGCAGCTGCCTTAAGTGGCAAAAGATGAGGAGTATGGAGCGGGCAGATCTGTAATTGTGAAATGGCTTCCCTTAAGTCCACTAATCTTGCCTGCTAGGTGCAGTCCCATTTCCAGTCTTCAACTAAGATTCAACTGCCAATGTGATCTGATAGGGAATGGAGGAGAGGTGCCATCTCATCTTCCACCCCATGAAGCAAAAATGTCTTGAGCCAGCTCTGTGTGAAACTGAGCTAAAGACATATTGCCTCCCTGTGTTGCCTCCTACTTTCATAACAATTCACTGTGTGAAGAGATAAGCAGTCCCTTCCTGTGTACGTTTGTGAGAAAGTAAATCCCATTGTGCTCAATGTGTCTTATTGCAAAAGAACTGTGTTTGAGATTTCAACCTACATAAATTTAAAGTAAATAATTAGTGCAGTGGATGAAAATGGATTGCTAACCAGAAAGTATTTGATTCAGATCTCATGTATTCTACAGTCTCAGTAGCCCAGTTCAAACATCATGATCCTGACCTGTTAAACTATAGCTTATCCAGCTGGAAATGAGTCACATGCCTGTGTACTCTCTCCTCACTCCTTTCCCCTTGCATGCCCAACTTCACCAAAACTACATTGGTTTCTTAAATTATGGTTTCCATGATGTCTGAATAAGAAACTATGGTTTAAGTTGTGCCCTCCAAAGCAGAATATGACGCCGGAATCAGATCCTGGTTTCACATAATGGTTTGTTGTAGGGTCTTTAAGCAACAGCTTCCTGCTTTAGAGATCTCTAGAAGGAGCAATCAGATGAGAGAGATCATGGACAAATGACTCACTCACAGGTCAGAGTCATCACATCTGAAATGGACCACTCTCTCATCTTCTACTCTACATCTGCAGTATGGAAATAATAATACTGACAGGATTGTTGTAAACATTACTTAAGTGATGATGCAATTTGTTAAATTTACTCCTTCCATTGCCAAAGGAGCTCAGGGTAATATATATATGAATGCCTTTGAACACTCCAAATTATAATGTAAAGCTTAGGTGTTCTTGTTTATTGCTTCCCATACCACTGTGACTATCTAATCCATGTTGTTTTCCCATTTTCTGTTATCAGTAATAATGAAAAGAAATCCATCCTGCCTGTACAGTATTTACCAACATAGGGTGTGGCATTGTCCTCCCACTTCTTTTGGACCATTTCTGAAAAACTTTGTACTTTCTTCTATGGAGAATGACTTTTTCTGCAATAAAGCAATAGTGACCAGATTCTTAAGCGTACAGAGATTTATTACTATCATTTGAATGCGTTAGGAATATAAAGTATTTATTTTCTGTAATCTAGTCAACAAATATCAGACTTAAATATTATTATCTCCCTTCAACATTATTGCAATTCAGGTTTAGGTGGGAAGTTCTGCTTTTAATGCAGACTGCACCCTCCCCTTCCACCATTCCTGCAGCTATAGTGATAGTGGGTTAAAACAATGTGTCTGATAGCTGGCTTTGTGGGGTGGGAGGGCTATAGCTCAGTGGTAGAGCATCTGCTTTGCATGCAGAAGGGTCCATGTTCAATCATCAGCATCATCACATAGGGCTGGGAGAAACCCAACTGAAATCTTGGACAGTTGCTACCAGGGTACTGAGCTAGACGAACTAATGGTAAGACTCAGCATTAGGCAACTTTCTAGATAATGAGAATCCATGCTATTAGGCAACCCTCATTTTGGACACGACTGATATGTGCACAATTGCTTACACGCGTACAGCACAAAATCCAGAAGTGACCCAGAAATGTCAATGACAAAAGATGTCACTGAAAGGGCGGAGCAGGGGTGGAAAGGGGTGTTTCAATTTCAGGTGGTTTCACGCAAGCGTGCAATGACCTGGAACGCAACCCCCATTCAAATTGGGGGTTGCTTGTATGCTGTTGTTCTTGTTTGGTGAATTGTTGCATTTAAAACAAAGAAGAAAGCCTTTTTATCTTTATTTTTGGAAAAGGAAGGGGGGAAGGAAACTTCAAAACCTTCAAGTAATAAGCCAGAGCTTCTGGCTGTTTATTGTTCCCCAGGGTACCCTTGCCGCTGTTCTGCAAAGATTCATTGTTTTAGCTTGGACAGAGAACATCTAATGAGGCTGAAAGGTGGTGATGCTCAGGACCTCAGCTGCTTACATCTTACCCTCAATTGGAGGTTTTCTATGTGCCCTGTTGCCATTACATCCTGCCCTCCTCAAAGTTGTGCTGACCTTACCTTAGAGAAGCAAAGTAACATTTCGCTTAACATCACTCTTAATTTTGTGGTTCCAAAGTCATGAAAGATAACACAATATTTTTTGACTTTTGGAAATAATTTTATATCTCAGATGACCCAATTGTAGAGATGGGAGATTAAATTAAGGGGGAAAGAAATTGATAGTCTCCCCCTTCAGGGCATTTCTGCTTCTCTTGTCCTGAACTTTCAGGCTGACTTTTTAGTACGTCTTAAAAATCATCTGTTAGTGATATAGAGTTAGCCCTTGTGATAATAATGCAAAACCATCCATTTGTGTTTCCTCTTATGACTGAAGTCTAATAGTTCTTTTATATCCCTTCTTTCCAAAATGGTCAGATAATACATGGGGAAGAATTGGACAAAAAGATTGTGGTTGCTTAACTAGGCTTCTACTGCACTAACATACCGTACTTCAGAAATACCATAGCAATCAGTAGAAACTGTGCACTATATATAATGCACTAAATCATCAGGCTTTTTAGCATTACATTTAATTTGCACTAATCAGTATGAGGCAGGTGGGGTGTTAATTTCACATGGTATTTTGCAGTAATTATGAGTTTAGAGTAGGTAGATGACGGTAACGTGTATTGAATCACCGTATATCTTCCCATCTGCTTATTTAAAATGAACACTGTGTGTCTTCAACTAACTGTGCTGATTGTACACCAAAAGACAAGCACTCCAAAGTTTAAGCCCCATTTTCACACAGCCATAGTTATTCTCTACTTCAGCGCAGTGCAGGGAATCACATTCCTAGATCTCACACTCCATTCAGCTGCATATTAAAGTCTGAATAGATATGATAGACCAGCCTGTGTAGAAAGTGGGAGTATCATTTCTTTTCCTTTTCCTGATAAGGGACATGCAACTGAGGGGAGTGAAATCATCTGTACTCCCCATTCTTACTTCATTGGGCCCCCAGACTTATAGTGGCCAAGCATCCTAATTTATAGAAGATAGTCTTCTATTTGAAGGGTTGCCAGAGGAGAGTTCTCTATTTGAGGGTTTGCCATCCCATCAACTGCTGATATCTCTCACACCAGGGATGATCTTTGTGAGAAAGTCATGTCCAAGCATGCAGTATTATGTTTTCTATGGGAATTTCACCAATGACCCCGGCACCTGAATTTCTCACATGGTTGATTCAGAGGTGTTCTTGCACCTGTAGAAGATTGGAGGTGTCCCCCCCCCGACAATTAATTTTTTTTATTCCCTCTTACTAACGTAGCCTCCATAGGCTTTCAGAGGACCCACAACCTTCAGCAGAGGATTTTCAAATGGTCCATACAGATGCAGAAGGGAGAAGCTGAGAATATCCTATGCTGTGAGGAGAGTTCCACTCTCACATCTTCAGTGTCAAATCTATGTACATCTATTATAAATCGGTATAGATTTCAGGATAACACCATTGATATACAATCGATGTTTACACGAGCTAAGGACCTGAATAAAAATATCATAAATATGTTGGGCAGAAGCCAACCATAATTAAAAGTACATCTACATTGTACTATGTTGTAGTGCAAGACATAACAAATGAGGGGATATAAAACTCTGTGGTTACAGAGCAATGCAGAAATGGGACACCGGTGTAAATGAAAACAAGACCAATCAATAGAAAGTGAACTTGGAAAGATGCACATGTAGCAAAAAGAAAGAAAGAAAAGAAAAAAGTACACTTATTATCTTTGATGGTTGCAGTCCTAGTTTCTTCCCCATCTTATGCTATCTATTATTTAAGACTATCCATTTCCCTAGTGTAGGGGAATTAGTAGAGAAAAAAATAATGCATGTGGTATAGTAAAATAAATAAATAATAAGAATTGTTGTGGCTCTGATATTTAGTCTGCTGAGAAGTCCAGTCCTCTTCCCCCTGCCCCCTGGAGGGTGGGTAAAGTGGGTAGGGTACATCTTAGGAATTACCAATCACTGCTAATGAGTGCCCAAGGCACTGGTGGAGGAACGGGGGTGCGGAGGGAGTGGATCGCCCCTGGCACCACTATTCCAGTAAGGTGACATCGCGGCACCCCCGACACATGCCACGCACCCCCCCCACATGCCAGGTGCCACGCCCCCAGAACACACGCCACACCCCTGTGGGTGGCGTGTCACACCCCCATAGGGGGCGCCAGCCACACCCCCACCTGCCCTCTGCCCCTGGTAGCAGAGTATGCAGCTTCACCACTGGCCAAAGGAATTATTATTTTTCTAAGCTGATGTAAAATAAAAACCTGCCTGTATTTGTCGCATTCTCTAGGCCAGCAATGTCCAGTGAAACTCACCCCAACCTCATAAATTATCCCCTCACCAGTGATTGCATGCTATAATAATATGTAGAGCTTGATTTGCTTTATTGTATTTCTATGTTGCTTTTCAGCCAAATATAACACAAAGCGGTTTAAAAACAAGAAATAACAATAACATAATAAAACATCACATATAAAGCATATAAAATAATTAAGAAGTAATCAGTGCCACTATACATCTGCAGGAAACACTACAAAGAGGTCCAAAATGCACCAAAAAAGGTGGCAAAACTCCGTTTCGGTGAGTTCCGTCTGAAAAAAAGCCCTGGCTACAACACTCAAAAATCAGAGTGAAGCTGCATGAAGGTATAGCAGAATATATTTCATGCACAGGGGCCCTTTGGCAGGCATAGCCCCTGACCATAGAGACTAGATTGCTGGTACAGAAGTGCTGCCTTGTAAACATCTGGCACAGGTGCCTCTGACGCCCAAGGTGGACTGGTGGAAGCCTCGCGGTTTTACGATATATCATCTAAAGCTCCTACTTATAACCAAGACATTTGCCAGTACAGTATTGTTACATACTCCTCTTGGTAACATCCCTTGGGGCAGCTCAGCTAGCCCCACCCCTTTTCTGTATTACATCAGCAGTGTGCATATATAGCAGGCACAGGGTGGGACGAACGGACGTGGATATAGAATAGAATCTCTCTATTTTTATCGGAGGATTGTTGAAGGGTATGACATTGTCATTAAGAAAAATGCACCCTAAGAAAAGCTGTTTGGCACAATGGATCAGAAATATCTTTTTGAAGATGTTTGCCTGGGAAACAGCAGCAAAGTATTATTTCCTGATATTTTTTGCTCTTTTCGAGCATTTATTCTCTCATTTACATAAGTTGACCTAACTTGTTGGCACTAGACAAGTAACATAAACATGATGGTTTACACGACAAGCTGTTGATAATTAATAAACAGAAGGTGGAGAAGGTGCTAATGTAGGGATGGACGAGACATGTGCTTGGTCCATATTTTGAAGTAAACTAGCTTAATTTGCCATTTTCATGTGGCTCAAAACCAACTATCAGGTGGAGTTCATGCTTCCCTGAATTTTGGTGCAGTTATTATTTTAACAATCCACATAAAATGTGAATTTTACCGAGGGAAATGTGTACAAAAATGTGTATTTTATGGAAAGAGAAATTCTATATAAAACATGTACAATTTAAGCATGGAACAAACTTAGGAGCCACTGCAAAACTGACATGGAATTGAAATAGGCTGATCTGCCCATCTCTAATAAAAGGTTACCCTGTGAATTTTTATTTTAAGCATTAAAATGGAAATCCAAATGCATTTGTGAGTATAGTGGTATATCCCAAGAATCTTGAGTGCTTTTGAGTTAGCATTGTACTGTATATCACAGTGAAAATTGGTTTCGTATAGATTCAGCCAAATGGTCCTAAGAGCTTCAGTGGCTTTTCCAGAAGTACAGTGTGTTTTTCTTTCTTTCTTTCCCAGTGACTCATTTTTCAGATTTGTTGAAGACCCATCCTATAATTTATAGAATTTATTTAATTGCTGAAATAAAAGTGTCTCTGCTAATGCATATTTTCCATTTCCTTCAAAGCGCATTTCCCCTCACACTTAATAGTTACTGTTATCTCAGCAGGCAAACCACTTTGTCTTCCAAAGGAAGCATTCCCCCTAATAAAAGCCTAAAAGAATTTTGAAGACACCAGGCTGGCAGGGCTAGAAGTTAGTCGCACAACCAACTGTTCATGGGAGAGTTGTAGTGCAGGATGCACCTCTGAGGAAACCTTCTTGGATAAGGTACCATGGCTAATCACCAGTTTGGAAAACCTTTGGGTGATAAATGAAATGCTGAGGGGTGTGCAAATGACTGCAGAGTTTGCTAATCAGTACCAGTCCTACCATTAGGCAGAGTGAAGCTTCCACCTCAGGTGGCAGATGCTGGGCCTTAGGATAGAAGGGGTGGCAGCCAAGGAGAGCACTGAGTGAAGAGTGGCAAGGTGTTGGAGCAGGGTGTTTGTCACATGTCTTACCCAGTGATCCCTGATTTGCTGCTATCAGGTATTGTAGAGGAGTTACATTGAGGACCTTCTTGACTTGGAGTTGGAGTGTGAGGCTGTAGGCATTCCTTATCCTTCCCGTCAGGCAGCAAAATCTCTTGAGCTAACTGGTTGCTAGTAAGCAGGACTGCAACCATTTTAAAGTTGACATTTTTTTTTCATTGACTAAAAAGAATCCCCAATTAATTGGTCACCAAATTAAACATACAGTGCCCTCTTACCATTGGGACCTCCATTCTTAAAGCCCATGAACAATAGAGCCTTGTAGGTCTCACTTGGAAGGTCATTTCATACCTATGGCATTGCAATTAAGTTCCAAACTAGAACATTATACGGTACAACACACCAAGAGTGTTTTGTTCTTGTTGTTTAACAGAAGAAATATTGGGGTTGGTGGGTTGAGGTATGGCATTTTCTTATAAAAGTGTGTTCTTTTAACATCCATCAAGTAGCAAGAATGCTGGGATTTCTACAGTTCTAAAACTAAAGCCAATATCTATAGTTGCATTTGATAATTCTTACTCTAATCCTTTTTTGCTTTTTGCTCCCTGACTGGACTGGTGGTAAAACAGGCTGAAGTCTTAAGTGTATATGAAAATAGCAGGTTTCCATACAAGTTTTCCACAAAATAAAGTTATATAAATATTCCCTGCAGGCAAAAGGGGGGAAAATGCTTCTATCACTGATGTGAGTTTATTACCACCCTCACCCTTTCTGGCATTAACTTTATTCCAGCCTGAATCCTCCATATAAAGATGTTGTAAGCTACCAATGCTATATGACAACAGCATTTCTTGGCAAGAAAATGGAGAGCATGGAGATAAATTTTTGCAACTCCAGAAAGTCATTTCATAGAACAAGGTCAGAGTCATCAACACAAATGATCTGAGGAAGTTCAGGCATTTTTTTATTAATGGACATGCTGTGCTTGTGCATTATTGTTATTACAAATGTATGCTATTAAAACAATAAAAAACACAGGTGGAAATAGCCATTGATCTCACATAAGAGTAATGCCTGGAACTGAAGGATTTCGACTACAGTCTGTAGGAGGAGCACTCAGTTTACAATTTATCCACTTTCCATTTGTAAATCTTCATGGCAGCAAGGTGAGCTGTGACCTCAGTGCATGATGCTATTATAGTTCCTTCACAGGGCCAAACGGGACACATATTTCCTCTGAGTGCAAATACCAAGCAAAGTCAGGGGGGATTCATACTGGAAAAGCAGTAGGGGCAAATTGGAACGCCCTTCTCCTCCATGCCAGGGGCACAGTCAAGCTTGCCCTCACCCTCATGCCAAGGGCAAACATACACCATGTCTAGTTTGGCTGACAGATTCACTAATGGTGATGCTGATGATTGTGTCCACTGTTGCAATGGTGCTATAACTATATGTGACTTCTTGTTTTTTTCTTATTTAAGGGTGGGTCAGGTCCCTGCCCAAAAGAGTGTTCAATCAAAATGCTGTCATGTGTGGAATTGGAAGGAGAGGAAGTGAAGTGGTAAAAGTAACAGTGAGCAACGAAAGTGGGCAAATGCAATTAGAAGGCTCATATTATCCCGCATCATGTTATCACATGAACACACAAATCCCCACTTGTGCTCCCCAGCATACTGCCTGCAATACGGAACTTAATATATAGCCAATACTTCATGAATTTGTCTAATCCTCTTTTAAAGCCATCCAACTTGGTGGCTACCATTACATCTTGTTGCAGTGACTTCCATTGTTTAACTATGTGATGAACTGCATAAGAAGAGGACTAAATAAGAACATCAGGCTAATGGCCCATCTAGTCCATATGCCCATGGAAAGCAGTTCCTGAGCACAACAGCACTATCCCTACATGATTCCCAGAGGCATACTATCCCTGAAATGGAGGTAGAACACAGCCATTGTAACTAGTAGCCACTGGCAGCTTTACTTTACGCCCACTCTAGGGAAGAGAAGGTGTGGTAAAATCCTTATTGCTAATTGACAATGTGATACACGTTTGCTTCCCAAACACATTAAAACCAAAGGCTAATCTTACTCAGTACCTCGGGTTACATACGCTTCAGGTTACATACACTTCAGGTTACAGACTCCGCTAACCCAGAAATAGTGCTTCAGGTTAAGAACAGAAATCGTGCTCTGGAAGCGTGGCGGCAGCAGGAGGCCCCATTAGCTAAAGTGGTGCTTCAGGTTAAGAACAGTTTCAGGTTAAGAACAGACCTCCAGAACGAATTAAGTACTTAACCTGAGGTACCACTGTATATAGTTTTCCACAGCGATCATTCAGAACTCACAGGTCATTTCATGAAGGCAAAAGTAGCCTTCACCTACTGTTGCTCCCAAGCAACTGGTCCTCAGCGGCATGCTGCTTTTGAACATGATGGCCCCATAAAGCTGTGGTGACCAATAACCATTGATGCACTTACCCTTCATTAAACATATGGAGGGCACCATGTTGGCAAACTTGAGTCTACCCCGAGTGGCAGGAACACCCCACAGTCTAAGAAAATAGATCTGAATACTAGTTGCTTAGGATCAGAAGTGGGAGAGTGCTATCGCACTCAGGTCCTGCATGTGGGCTTTGTAGAGGCACAGTTTCCCAGTGTGACTAATGCAGGACTAATTGGGTGTTTGGTTTGACCCACCAAGGCTCTTCTTGGGCTCTTAGCTTGCCCTCATTTCTTCTAATGAGATGCTAGTTATTTAGCATGGGGTTCTTCTCTCTGCAAAGCATTTGCCTAGCATTTGAATGTGTGCCACAGAGCTACAACCACAACAGGTAGTTATGGGCCCTCCTTGGCAAGCTGAATGACCACCTTTCCAGCCATTGTGTTTCCTTGTTTCCTTGTCAGTATGTAACAATGAGGACAGGATCTCCCCACCTAGTCTCTTTGCAAGAAAGTTAAAACCATGTTTTAAGTGCCACTTTTCACCAGCTGAGAAAATAACCCTATTTATTAGTTGAACATGAAAAAGGTTAATGTGATCTGTGAGTACAATTTTCTTACAGTATTATGCACTTTTGCATTGCTCTGCACTTGCCAAACCGATCAATTCTACATGACACAATCTAATTAAATGAGATGTCGGCCAGAGCTGCAGTAAATATGTTTTGAACTAGACTGGCACTGATATCTAATGCATTGCAGTTCTGTAGTAGTTTGGATCTCTTGGGAGGGGATTACCTTTATTGCCTCTGTATAGCTCGATGCAGAATACAGATGACCAGCAAATAATGAGCTGTCCTCACGTTAGCTACTAAGTTCAGTTAATATCCTGCAAGACGAGCTGCTGATTTCAGCACAATTGCTTAAAGAGGCAAAATTGCTTGACAAACAGTGGTAGAACTGAGCTCATAATCCTTAATTATTCTAATTAGGTCAGGGGTTCTCAAATATGGATGCAATAAGTCTTCCTAAGTAATGAGGGTGGGGAGAGAAGTATGTGAACCACACTTAACAAAGGACAGGCAACCTGGCCTAACCACGAGGATACTCATCCTGCATTCAGTGGAAGGCAGAACAAAGGAAAAGTAAGGAAGTGAGAATGTGGAAATGACTGGCCTCTTTCATGATGGCCACTTACACATCACTAAAAAAGAGGAGAGAGAAAAGTACACATATAAAATGTGTACATGCTAATGTATAGGTCCAGATGCAAATTCAAATTATATCAATTATTTATGAAGAGAAATGCATATCACCATATTTAGGCAAACGCTGACCAGATTATTTGTCTGCTTTCCAGGCTCTAACCCTTGACAGGCAACTTTTCTCCCTTCCTAAGTCTTCTTTCTCTTTGCTGGACATGGTCAAATAGCCCTTCAAGCAGAGGACGCTTATCATGGCTGCTATGCATGTATTTATCTTAGATAAAGTGTATGGCAAAAAACACCCAACCCCATAAGCTGTTTGGTTTGGAGGCATGTGAGGCAGTCAGTTTGTTGAAGCTAAACAGGTCTGGGTCTCAGGGATGCGTAACCTTCCAGAAACCACATGTATACTGCCTTGGATTCCATGATGAAAGTAAAGTGAGATACAAATATTAGGAAATACATCAATACAAAATTTCTCTCTAGATGTCCCTGAGTAAATTTCAGGGGGAACAGGGGAAGGAGGAGGAGGAAAGCCCTGTTACACAAACAGAAGCTTCAGTTGATGGCATTCATTAGGTGAATCCCACCTAAAATAAACAACCTGCTCCTTTTATGTTTAAATCAAAACAAAAGGGTTATTCAACTGAGCAGTTCAGCACAATTTTGTCAAAGAATGTGGATACCTCTAAAAGACTTAGATAGGAAAGGCTTTTGGGAAAGCCAATCTTCTGGTTTCTATATCAACCATTTCTTCCTACTTGGTCCACCGTTCACTTTTGAAAACAATGTAATTACATATATAAAAGTCATAGAAATGTTTAACTCCAGAAACTGTAAATGCAAATTTCTATTCTTAAGTATAATTAATAATATAAAATGGGGTAACATATCACATGTTTCTCTTGGCTGTTATTGAAATCTCTTGTTGCAGAGATTATACTGGGCACGAGAAAAGGAGTGTATGTGTCACGAGAGATCTAAAAATCCGGCACTCTTGTTGCACCTACATGGGAGGAAAGTAGCTTATGAAGCAGTGTGTCCATCTTCTGAATGGACATGGTCACAGTATTTATTGTTCTCAGGATAGCCTCATGGGACCACTTCACATTTTTCTTTAGTGAAAAATATAATTCCAGCAAAGGTGAAATGCCTTTTATGTGTGGCTGTGTCACCACAAAGATCTCTTCTGAACTATACAGGATGTACGTATAGGGTCTAGAAATGCAAGGCTCTTGCATTATTCAAATAATATTTCTTTCAGCTTGTTCCAGGGCCATGGCGTATGGACATGATGTCCTGGTGTGCCAATCCTCTCGTGGCCTTGCACGGTGCCAAGATCTCACTCACAGACATTAAAGGCTTTCTCGGTCATGAAAATTTGTTACATTCCTTGGAGAAAAGAGGGAGTAGGGATAGGGCTGCCAAGTGATTAGAGTTCTTTGAATCAATTAACTGTATTGCTTTTAATCAATGGATGAATTAACGGAATAAAAAAAACCACAGTGCCTCAACGCAGGTGCTCAGTGGAGGCCATTTGATTGTGGTTAGTGGTTCTCAGTCTTAACTAAGTAGCATAGATGCATAATTTGCTGTTGGGGACAAACACTTTAACAGCATTGTCTGCATAAAGAGGTACACATTTATTGTTTACAAAGGCTGCCACTGATACTGAATACCCTTTTGCAGGGTGCAACCCTGATTAAATTATTAATCAAAGATTCAGAGTGCAGGTGTTAATCAGTTCATCACACTGATTAATGCTTTCTGCCTAGAGAGTAAGAAACAACGTGGTTTTTAAAGTGTTTTCTTGTCCTGCCAGCCAATTGAGATGAAGGCATGGAAATTTGTGCAAAGGGTCCACTTATATAATGGGGAGTGTGAAGGAGATTCTGACCTCGAAACTTTCATTCCCTCACATCTGACACTGTTGTCACCTCAGCGGTCTCCATTCTTTTTCATTGACTGCATGGCACAGCGACTCATGCACAGCTTTCCTTCCAAAATGTAGTAAAATCTTGTCACTTCTCTGTGAGCCATATCTGCCCATTGTACAAAGTGTCATCTGCTTATGGCAGTAGCTGACAGAAAACATAAACACTTTGCTGATTGTGGTCTGGATTTCATCTCTGTGTGATCTGAGTCCTATACTTTTGCAGGAAATCTCCTTTGACTAAGGATGAATGAAAGCTGAACTGCTTAAAGAAAATACACCTTTATTTGAAGGGTTGTCTGGAACATGTAGGATTTAAAGATTTTTTAAAATAATAATAATAAAAACATAATAAGGTGCACCAGCAACCTTGAAGTCTTCCCCACTATGCATTGCATTTCTATTTAAATTATAGCAATTATTTGTCCCTGTGTGTATGCAAATCTACATCCTCTTTTTGCTGACGTCTTTCTTCTCTTTTGACAAGGTGTAGGTGGCCACTCTATCAGATAGGCAGGTTGACTCCAGAAATTGTTGAAGCACAATGAACAAGCAGGGTTGTCTGTGTGGTATGGTGAGTTAATGAATGTGCATCTGAGTTTCTTCAAATTACATTTTGATTGACATTGAGAAACTGCATCCAGACAACAACCTAAAATAGGCAGGGCTTGCACACTGGAAAGTGTTGGCAAGATTATACCCAGAGACGTGTAAGAATCAATCCCTCTTCCCGTTGTAACTCAGGCGTGGGGATAGGGCTCTACTAACAACTCTTGGCACCCTTATCTACTTACAGCTCCCAGAATTCTTTGGTGGGCAATCATGCCTGTTTAAAGTGGTACCATAGTGCTTTAAATGTATGGTGTTGATACTGCGATGGTTGAACTGTACCACCTATCTCTGCTGACAAGTGTCATCAACCATGTGAAGGGAAAGTGTGTAGAATTAAATTTCCTTGTGTTGGAGGTGTGCATTAGTCCTCTATGTGATTGGCTGTTTGACCAAAAACCTGTATTTAATTCTAAGCAGAACTGTGCCCCCCCCCCCCCCGGATATGGATAAAAAGGTTATTGTAGCTGCTACATTAGGATAATTAATTTTTTAAAAGAAGAAAATAAATGTTCAATTCCCTTGAATATTAAATGAAAATCTAGTAATCTGTGCTGAATTGATGAAACTGTTGTGGTTGGTTAATTGAACCAGTCATGCGTTTCTTGTAAAATCAATATTGATGTGCCTTTATACTGTTATTTCCCAAGTTACTTTGATTTCACTCATTTGTGCATAGGAGTAAAATGAATATTAATTTTTAAGCAGTGTTCAGTTAATGAGGTAATTGATATGACTGAAACTGTTTGCTTCTTTTCACATGCTCAGAAAGAAGGGTGTGAGAGATCCCTAAATTAGTGCACAGTAAAATCAACAGCTGTTTTATATTGTTTATGAGAACATCTATATGGCACCTATTGGCCCCTAAACAGTCACAAAGTAATGTCTACTTGCTGGGGTTTTTAACCAGTGTCAGGGAACTGCCATCGGAGGGACAGGTGGTGGAAGGGCTCACGGAGGTTGGGAGAGACCCAGCAGCTGAAGCAGGAACCAGCAGGGGGAGAGGTGGGTCTCTGAGGGAAAGCGAGCAGGAGGGATGGCTCAGGGACACTTCCAGCGAGAACAGTGGGGAGGTTTCTGGACCTCCCATAGGGAGACCCACTCCTCGCCGGAAACTGTCATGCCGTGAGTCCAGAAGACGTGTTTCCGTTAAGGAGCTTTTATGTTGGAAGCGATTCCGAAAGCAGCCACTGTCGGAATCTGCCAGTGACTAGAGGAGCCATGTTTGAGGGGCTCCGTCACAGACAGAGGTTTGTGGACTTGAGCAAACTCTGAGGGACTACGATTTTACGCACAAGCAGCTCATCATCCCATCACAACCAGGAAGGGAGAATTTGAGGATGTAAGTCACACCAGACTCCTTATTCCTTTGCCCTTTCTGCAATTCTACAAGCTCCTTCTGTTACCTCATCAGTTCAAACCAGTTGGGGTGATTTTTCTTAGGAACATAAGAAAAACTTAGCATGAATGGGATTTCCTGAGGAGGAACACAGTGGAAGGAAGTGTTCTGCCATGGAAACAGAACCAGAAGCTGCTGGACTCCAGTTCTTCTTTTCTAGTCACCTAAAGAAATATTATTGAGGATGACAATGATAGCAAAATAAATAAATAAAATGATACAGGTTCATTTGGCAAGAATGTGCCTTCTTCATGTATTCACAAACACACATTCCTGATACCCCTGTCCCCTCTTCCATGAGGGTGAACTTTGGAAGAAGGGAGCTGTCTGTGTTCCTACACGATTTAGAATCCTGATCAACCAGGAATCTAAATTGTGCAGGGTGCCTCCATGCATATCGGAAGCTCCCTCCTTCAGAGGTTTGAGCTCCAACTTATGGAGGGCAACAAGGATAACAAAGGGTACATAGCTTGGCTTGCTTTCCCCGCTCATGTGCTGGCTTAATTGTAAATTGCAACTCTAGAAGCAGATATGAGATGGCAAACAAATTGGCTGTGTGTGAATAAGTGTAGAGTGGATTGCATGGAATGTGTACGTACAGTATGTCATTCATTCCTTACATGTGTTTTTTTTCACTAGCCTTCAACCTTGTACAAAACAGTCCAATCAAAAGTACATTCTGCATGGCATCAAAAACAAACAAGCAAACAGACAAACCATAAAATCACGAAAAATGCTCTTAACAAAATACAAATTCCTGCAGCAGATTCATAAGGTTGCATCCCCAAATGCCTGTCAGAGAATATGAATATTCAGTAGATGCCTGAAAGCTGTCAGTGAGTTGGAGGCACATATCTCCAGTGGTATGTACCGGTAGTTCCACAATGGAGGCGCTGTGACTGAGAAGGGCATGTGTTGCATGCTTGTACCAGAAGCCACAATTGTAGGCTTGACTGTGAGCAAAGGCTTTGCTGCATATTTCAAAGCTCAGGCTAGCAGATATTCAGAAGGACAATTACTCCAATTGTTGTCAGTGAGGCAATTTAATCCATTTATCTGTGATCTACTAAGCATGCTTGAGGAATTATATCTCTGCACATTCTAATATAAATTGATCCGATATAGACCTCCAAGACTAATATGCAAGTGGGAACTTACGTTATCTGCCAGGTTTCACACTTCGTGAATGCAGTGGCACAGTTAATATCTCTCAATGCATTTTAAAATGTGTACTTGGAAAAATGTATGTAGGAATGCTGTTTGAAAATGCATATTGAATATGAATTTAAATCCAAATTCTAATACAGAGGTTTGCAGATTAAAGTGGAAATAGTAAATGCTGAACTATATTACATGCAAAAGTGATATGGAGAAGAAATAGGCTGATGGGGGCACTTTTGTATAGAGCTGAACAGTACACTGAAAAAGTTCCAAAAAACTCTTTCAAAGGGTACGAATCCCTGAGGTTTAGTCAGCTGCTGGTGGTTGTGTGATAAGGATAAGATAGATAAGATTTGTGCCACTCTTAAATATAGACCAGAAGCCATTTTAGTTCAGGTTCTTTGGGAGACAAAAAGCAATTGAGGTGAAAAGCAGCAGCATTTTTATCTCATGAAAAACAGAACAGGAAATGTCAACTCAGATAGTGTCTGTGGAATCAAGCAAGTTATATGTAGTTAAAGTCAATCAATCCAGTTTATTTCCACAGCTATCTTGCTTCTTGGATGTGGGATGGCTGAGGTTCTTTCTGTAGTGGGTTACTTTCGTGTGTGCGGGTTCTTCTTGGGGTAGAGTAGTGGACCAACCTTATCAGAAGCTTGTGAACTTGTGGATCAAAATCCAGTTCCCTTTTGTATTACACACTTTGAAGTCTGCAATGCACTTTCAGTGTGCAAAAATTGTGTAGAAAAATAAATTACATATTATGTTGAAAATGAATTTCAGCTATGCTGAAAATGTCTACAAAGTGCCTAAAATTTAAATGCTGAATTTTTGTACATTCTTTTAAAAAACCTACACAAGATGGGACAGAATGGTTGAGCACCAGTGAAGCTGAAACAGGACAGAATTAAACTACTAGGGCCATTCTTAGTTACAAAGAGGTTCCTGTTTCTTCACGCTTTGAGAGGAACATAAAAAATTTCCCAGGCTTTCCTTGAATTTTAATACCCAAAGGTCATTTATAAATGTGCATGCTGGTCTTTTTCCAGGTACAATATTGTGGAATTTTTGAATGCATGAAGTACTGAGTGTGAATGTTCACAGCTGGATTGTTTAACCTTCCAGCATCTCAATCCTTAAATCACATACATCATTTGTGCTAGCCTTTGCTTTATCTGCATTCCCCATAGGCACAGAAATGCCTCAAGTATAAAGAGCCTAAGCTGAATTATTAGTGGGCTATTGGAAACAGAACGCAGGCATCTTTTGGAATACTGAATCTGAGTGAAGAGCTTATTTGGCAACAATATGACATGTTTTCTGAAAAAGGCTTGTACACATTTGTATCAAAATTTGGCATCCATAAGAAAGGGTATGGCAGGAAACATTTCAGCTCCCTGCATAGGTACAATTTGGATGATGTACAAAAAAAGTACCAAAGAGAAAGAAAGAGAAAGGGAGAGAGAGATGAAAGACTTCATGAAAAAAACAGATGGATTTATGAGCTCAAATTGCTAATTATCATATCACTTCATTTCTAACAACAAGCTACCAGGGTAGGTATCAGTGGGGAACCACATTTGTATTATAACAAATAAATAATACAGTAGAACTCAGGGCGACTTCCAAAATAAATAGGTAGAACCCCAATGGCTTTCATTAGTGGTGTAAGAATAGAAAGCACTTCCTTCCGTGCTTGCAAGATCATTCCAAGGCCATCCTCTGAAACTTGTAACCAACACTGGCAACTACATTTGATCGTTACTAAGGACTTCCTTCAGTACATCCATTTGGGCTCATCTCAACAATAAGGCTTTTTCAAATACATATCCAGCCCCTCAGTCTAATGCACTGAATGGTTTAAAAGAGTAGACAAATTCATGAATGATAAGTTATCAGTGGCTACTAACTCTCAAGTTTCAGGTTGTTCCTGGCGTAATGTAATTTAGATAGATAGATGATGGACAGATAGAGTCCTGTTATCAGGCTATGTGGCAGAGTTGTCTGCAACATCCTAGCTAGGCTAGAAAACAGCATAATGGGGGGAAAGAGAGAAGAAATTCATATGAGGACAACTTGGGGTGGTGTCGGGATAGGAAATTTTAAGCTGCTGCTCATACATGTTAGATTTGAAACTTGAAGAGCAGCACACTACTAAATGTTCCAATTTCCTAACAGTAAGCATAATTTTTTTAATTAATAATAAGTGTTCACATTTTGTGCCCTTCAGTATGGCAAATATGAGAAACTGAATGCATTAGTATTTCCTGGACCAGAGCACTACAATAACATATAAATTCAACACCAGGCCCTGGAAAGAGAATGAGCCCATCATTGTTGAGCATGAGCAATGACATCATTGGCAAGGCCCAGAATCATACATTTTACTGACCTTACACTTTCCAAGTTGATTAGATGTTAGAGATGCATCAGTGGAATTTTAATACGGACAACCTTTCCATTGAGTCTCGGCTTAAATATACTTACTACATTTTGATGAAGTGAATATTACTAGCTTTGCCTCTGCCTCTGCCGTGTGTGCGTGTGTGCGTGTGTGCGTGCGTGTGCAGTCATTTGCACACCCAAGGACTATTGCTATATGTCATATTAGTCACTGTTATCTTTCTTTAATTTATCAGAGGGAATTATGTTTCCTTTCCTCTGTTTTTAGGTGTAAGAAATATGCACACACACATATATATATATATATATATATATATATATATATATATATGCAGGTTTTGGTGTCTTCGGGTGTCTTCCCGTGTAAGAGTCGGGGTGTCTGTGCGACGTTTCGACGAGGTCTCACTCGTCATCTTCAGGCTGGTGCTTTCGGCTTCTTGTTACAGGAACAGAGCAGAATCTGGTGTTTGAGTTCCTATAAATACTGTTGAGGGGTGTGGTGTATAGCCTCCAACGTTCTGGGCAGAGAGGAAGTTCCTAGATTAGTGTGCCTTTTCTTCTTTTGTTCCTTAATTACTTGAGGGATCTCTTGAGTGATTTCATGAGTGATATTCTGAATACCACTGGGTGGGTCATTAAGTGTAGATTAGTTGCTAAAGCTTTTGTGTCTTGACCTCTTGAGCTTGTGAAGAGTTTTTCTGAGAAGATGGCTGTGCTGCATTTAGTTGTGCTCTGGCTTGGCTTCGTGTATAGGGGCGAGCTGTGGTTTTGTGCCTTGTGCCAGCCAGATCTGTGTAGGGATTGCAGGGGGGTGCAGCATCCGGAGGTGCCACTATAGTTTGGCTACTGGATGGAGTCTGTAATATGTCTGTGGAGAGGGTCTGGGTTTGGGTCTGGTGTGGTTGATTGGTGACGGCGTTCTGTGTGCCTCTGGTTCTGGTGTCGGTTTTTGTGGGGAGGGCTAATTTCCAGATGTCTGGCAGGCGGGACGTGTCGTCACGCTTGTTCATGTTGTGAGGGTGTTTCTCTATCTCGATGGCTTCCATGATTATTCTCTTGTGGTGATGTTCCATGTTAAAGAGCAATTTGGAATCTGCAAAATTAATTTACATGCACAATCACACCACCACCCTGCACAAATAAACTCTGTAGCCAAGACTCTCATCTCCAGAACCAAACGCCTGGCTGACGAAGACCACTTGACAACTGAGTTACAGAATCTCTCAAATGTGTTAATCGCCAATGGATACCAGAAAAACAGGGTTACGAAGCTAATCCAAAAAGAAACACCCCCCAAAAACCAAGACACAGAAGAAAACAATGGCATGGCCCTCCTTCCTTATATCAAGGGCACTACAGACAAAATCAGCAAAATCCTCCATAAACACAATATCAAAACAGCCTTCTGCACCAACCAAAAAATAGCCAATATCCTCAGAAACCCAAAAGACAAAATCCAGCTGGAAAACCAAGGGGTCTATGAAATACCCTGCAAAGTCTGCCCAGCCACGTACATTGGACAAACAAACAGACGAATAAATGCACGTATCGCAGAACACAAGAATGCCGTCAAAAAAGAAGAAAAAACTTCCTCTCTTTTCCAACACATGAAAGAAACAGGACACGAAATTAATTTTGCAGATTCCAAATTGCTCTTTAACATGGAACATCACCACAAGAGAATAATCATGGAAGCCATCGAGATAGAGAAACACCCTCACAACATGAACAAGCGTGACGACACGTCCCGCCTGCCAGACATCTGGAAATTAGCCCTCCCCACAAAAACCGACACCAGAACCAGAGGCACACAGAACGCCGTCACCAATCAACCACACCAGACCCAAACCCAGACCCTCTCCACAGACATATTACAGACTCCATCCAGTAGCCAAACTATAGTGGCACCTCCGGATGCTGCACCCCCCTGCAATCCCTACACAGATCTGGCTGGCACAAGGCACAAAACCACAGCTCGCCCCTATACACGAAGCCAAGCCAGAGCACAACTAAATGCAGCACAGCCATCTTCTCAGAAAAACTCTTCACAAGCTCAAGAGGTCAAGACACAAAAGCTTTAGCAACTAATCTACACTTAATGACCCACCCAGTGGTATTCAGAATATCACTCATGAAATCACTCAAGAGATCCCTCAAGTAATTAAGGAACAAAAGAAGAAAAGGCACACTAATCTAGGAACTTCCTCTCTGCCCAGAACGTTGGAGGCTATACACCACACCCCTCAACAGTATTTATAGGAACTCAAACACCAGATTCTGCTCTGTTCCAGTAACAAGAAGCCGAAAGCACCAGCCTGAAGATGACGAGTGAGACCTCGTCGAAACGTCGCACAGACACCCCGACTCTTACACGGGAAGACACCCGAAGACACCAAAACCTGCATTCCTATACCCGTGAAAATCTACGAAAGCATATATATATATATATAAACACTAAGGTTGTGCTTAGGTTGGGTCAGTGTGTCAATTGAAAAGAGCACTTTAGTTGGCAGTTGGCACTGGGCTCTGAGGCATGCTCAATGTCATCAACCATTTGCCTGTGTCATGAGCCCTGTAGAGACATCATTTCAGGTCTGGTCAGAGCGGGAGGAGAAATGGGAAAACGGTGTTGAGTTGGTTGATGGGGAGGGACCAAGCAATACTGAGACTGATGTTCTCAATAGAGGGGCTGAGTAGTTTGCTTGGATGGATTCCAACCTTGCTTGGTCCAGACATTCTAGCAGAGGAGGGAGAGCCATCTAAAACAGCCCCTACCCTGCCTTCTACTGGGAAGGTGCCTGCACCTGGATCAGATAGCGAGCTGACTAGGCAGACCCAGCTCCATCTTCAAGGACATGCTGTTGCATGCACTGGCATTAGCAGACCCAGCCTACTTGAAGGAGTGCCCACTTCCTTGCCCAGTCCCATCATTCAGGATCTGAAATGCACAAATGACTGTGCCTGCCCCACACTTCAGAAGGAAGGCAAAGGAGTGTGTTGATACAACATCTTATTGTGCACCTAGCCATGTAACTTTAGAGGTTGTTAAGACACGTCATAAAGGCCCACCAAATGACCATATAATTCCCAAGCTCAGCAGTTCTCCTCATCACACACAGATGTTGAGTAAGTTTTTCCATGTCTGCAATATGTACAACTTTTTGAGCCATTATTGTTTGTGAAATTTGAACCATCTTTCCATCCCCAGGCTATAACAAGGCAGACGGCCAGTAGAAGATAACAGAAGTAGTTTTAAAGTTACTGAGGAGTTGTTCCATTTAAATATAGAGGGGAGGCACAAAGCCAGATCTGGCTGGACTAAGGTACCAATATGTTGCTAATTCCCCCCACAAATCAATTTATGCACACTTTGACTTGTGTCTTCATTCTGGAGTGTGAAGAGGCAACTTAATGTCAAGTTATGATATTCTACAGTTGTGACACTCATTCTTTGGGAGCTGGCTTGCATGGCATCAGTAGTTTATACTGGTTTATATGTTCAGAGCATACCTTCCTGTTGATATTGGATCTGCTATCTCTTACCCATGGATGCTGAGATCAAAACAAGTTACCAATGCATTAATGCTGGGGAGAAATATGGAGGTTGTAGAGGGTTTCCCTTTTTCAAATATTCTACAGCTAGTTCTTTCAAGGCAATATGATCAGTTACAAAAGGAAGAAACCCCATTTATTGTTGGGACAGGAATCAAAGTACTCTTGAAACTAAAGGAAAACGTACAAGAGATTGAGTTTTTGGTTCACATTTGTTTTATTGTACTGGATAGGAAAACCTGGCATGCCAACAACAATTTAAGTAGATGCCCTGCAGATGCAGAGAGATCCTTGAGAGAAGCAAAGAGATCTAGGCATTTATCTCTTTATATCAGAGCAACCTGTCAGTCTCAATTATAGCTGTGAAGATTTTCACTGATATTGAGCAAACAAGCACAGAGATCAACCAAAGCATAAAGACATTTTTATGAAAATGACACCAATTAATGCCATATCCAGCCTGCACTTATGACAGCATACAACTGAGAAGGTTTTATGAGATTCATCTGGTATTAGACATTTAATTTTATCGCAAACTATTTATAAGTCTTGTGCTGACACTATTTATAACTATTATTTAAAGGAATATAGTTGATTTATGAATTTCAGGCAAAAACTTTACATGCCAGAATCCAGCCGATGGACCTCCCTCATAACTGAGTGATAATTTGATTCCCCAGTCATGAAATTTAGTGACACTATTCACTATTCAATTAGACAAGGAGTATATCATAAACAGTACCTTTGTGGTCAGTGATCTATCATCTATCTATCTATCTATCATCTATCTATCATCTATCTATCTATCTATCTATCTATCTATCTATCATCTATCATCTATCTATCTCTATCATCTATCCATCTATCATCCATCTATATCTAAATAGACACTGTTTGGGTTTCTCTACAATCAACATTGAAATGTGGGAATTACCATGAATTTTAGCTTTGCAGGCGTTATCACTGTATAGTGCCAGACTTTAGGAAGTCCTAGACTGCCAATATCTGATTATAGACCACTTGTAGCTGATTCATCCACTTCAATACCTGGCATTGGTGCGGGTTTTGTACAACGGTAATTGTAGTACAGTACAGGAGAATCCGAACGAAGCTTTTGTCAGTTACCCCAAAATCATTATTAGTTTGCTGTGATTCAGTGTCTCGCCTTCATATTATTGCTTATACTTATTTATTTACTGCTTCAGTTTCTTAATTATTTCTCATTAACCATTCCCATTTTGCTGTGGCCTGGTTTTGTTAACATATAATATATTCCTTTCCTTATCTGGGGATGAATTAATCCTATTGTCAGTAGTAATTCTTAGCAGTTCGTAAAATAAAATAAAACAGCTTTACCGTCACAAGATCAAATAATAACTAAATAATAAAATATGAACTATGTATAGATAAAAAGTGTGTATTGATAAACTTATTCAGTTTATCAGTCAGTATAAATCAGGGGTAGGAAACCTGCAGCACTCCATATGTTTCTTGACCAGGAGAGCTTGATCACAGCAGTTCAGGCATTGCCTTGTTTGAGCATTTAACCTACCACAGGAGGGTTCCAAGAGGGGCTACAAAATGAGGCTATTTTGATGTTGCATGGTTTCTGTGTTTTATAAATAAAAATAGTGTGCTGCATAGCACATAACTCTATCGTATCATCATCCCCTTCATAGAATCTATATTATTATGATGTCTGCAAAAGTGTACTGAACTGTCAGGGTTTCTTTATATTTAGTCCCCAGGCTGAAAAAGCTTCCCCACCCCTGAGCCTTGACTACTAATTGGTCCATCGGTTCCAGGTTCTCATCTTCTGGCTCACCTCAGACTGTCGTCCATGCCCATGCCCTGGTGAGATGCAAATAAATTGAAGAACCTGAAAGCTGTGATGCAAGCAAACTGCAGGTTCTGGTTCCAGAGTTTATTCCAGAAATTATTATTCTCCTCATTAATTCAATATTCAAGAGGGAGTGGGATCTAGGTCATGAATTGGAGGAAAGTTGCTTATCCCTAGAATTTATCCTATGCAGGTCAGTATCTTTTAGAATATTTATTAAGGGAGTGTATCAGTTTCTATCTTTTAGCTGTCTTCCCTGCTCTTCTTTCCCACATAAACCTCATTATCTTGAATAGCAATTCCAGTCCCTTTATCAGCTATCTTAATCAAAACGTATCCCCTGCAAAGCTAAATGCTGGGAAAACAATAGAAAGATGGAATTTATTGATACAGTTTGGGGCTTTTAAAGAAGAGCTTTAACATTTAATTTCACTTTTATAATCCTAATACAGCAATAAGGAGAGAAAGTAATGTCTTTTGCCATATCAAGGATTGTTTTCCCCTCCTTTCTGCTGTTTGTTCCTCCCCACAGTTCTCTCATGTCCTTTGTTCTCTGTCTCTATTGTTATTTTCAGCCAACAGCATGTCACATTTGTTCCCTTTGCATTTCATACTTGTAATTCGCTGTGCAAAGCCTGCTCCTTGACATCTGTGGAGCTTTCCCCCTTCTTCTGTTGCATTTTATCCCATTCTTAGAAGATGCCATGATATTGATGCTATTCTTATTTATGTGGCTCATCAAAATATATTGTTTGGGAATATAGCCCCCTCCAAAGATCTCTTGGGGTTGTTACTCCATGTTAATTGCACAAAATGGCCCGCAGCACCCACCTGTGTTTTGATAAAGCATGGTGGACTTTACAACTGAGATAGGAATGTCTGCCCACACTCCTGTAGCCCACCCCTGCCATTAAGAACCTAAGAAAGGCCTATCTTGTCTGATATTCTGTTCTCATGAACATTAGAATAGGTGCCAGAAAATTACTTTTGCTGGCCAGCCAATAGTTCTGTGCTGGTCTGTTTTTTTCTTTTGTTTTTTAGTGAGCTTGGGAATTGTTTCAGTCTATTTTTCCATGCCGAATGGAAAGGAAGGCTCACCATGGCTTACAGTATTGAAAATCAGTACAAAATGTACAATGAAATCATCTTAAGGGAGTGAGAGCTAAGCAAAGGGGAAAGTTGCATTACCATACTACAATACGTGTTTGTGTGTATGTGTTTTGAGGCGGGGTGGGGAATGGCACAGAAGGGATGCTTGTATTTATTTTAGAAATTGCTGAATCAGTTCTCTGTCAAAATCCACCATCCAATTTCTTGAAACTTTTCTTTCCCTGAGAAGGAGGTTTCCGTATTCTGCCTTATTCTTCAGGGCACTTCAGATTTTTTTTATTCTAAAATTAATAATTTAGAACTATCATTTAGTTTGGTGCAAAGCTGAGCATACTCTGTTGCTGTGAGGTGGCTGTCGGTTGGATGGGTGGGCATTTTTCTTTCCATGACACATTTCTGCAGTGCTTTGCAGTCCCCCTAGCTGCCTGCACTTCCTGATCTGAAAAAGGCCAATGGGAGGATTTATCTCCTGGTATCTTCCCTTGAGCTTTAACTGAAGTATGGAAGCTTGAGAGGCTGGCTACTGAGCACCTGAGATCTGAACATATGAACAATGAAGGAAAGAACACTCATAAATAACTTTTGGCCAACAGGGAAGTAAGGTAAATTCCACAAAACCCCTGTACCCTATTCATCAGATTTTCACCAAGTTTTTCTTTTCCCTTTGATAGTTTTCAAATGCAATTTCTTATCTCATTAATTACTGGAGAACACTTGCAAAAAAATGTAAAGGGTGATAGAAAACCATCAGAAATAAGGCAAGGAGAATTTCTCAAGGGTTAAGGAATTCCACATTCTGGATGGTGCTTCAAAAGTAGCATATGGAAATCCCTGCCGCAAGAAAGTATCTTTACCACAACTTTGATTGTTTTCTGCCATGTAAAAACAGGGTTTTTTGTTTAATAGGCATTCAGCTTGCCTTCTGCTTGATTTCTCCATCACCACCATATTGCAGTGTGTTCAATAAGTTGTTGTTTTTCTTATTGTCTTTCTGTTCTTTCTATGCCAGCCATGTTTCCCCATGACAATGTATTTATCAGACGCAGGCACATGAACAAAATCAGGAAGGATGCCAGTACAGCACCTGCATGTCCTCTTTCTCATTAATTTCACAAAGTGGGCAAGTGGTTTGCAGTTAGCACAGGAAGATAACTAATGTCTATTTACTGTGGGTAAAAATCATATTGGAAATTTCATAGAAAGGCTAGATTTTAATAGTGTGGCTTTGTAGGTTATTCTGTGAACAAATGAAACTGGAGACACTATGTTCTTTACTAGGGAGCTTTGATTTCCTATCTCATTTTCACCCACAATAAGTAATTGCCTGGCCTTCAGACACCTCACTAGAATGAATATCTGTTTAAAGAGAACAACAACAAACTTTGAGCTTTTGACAGAGCTCAGAAGAATCAAAAGACAAATGCATAAAAAGCCCTTGCTTTCCCCTACTGGTTGGACAGTAATGGGAATTGTGAATAGGGTCACTTGATTGATAGCCTAAAGAAACAAGTGTTTGATCAAGCACATATAATATATGGTTCCCATTTGCTAAGGCAATGCTATGCCTACATTAAGCCATCTTGGTTGGGCTGTGACAGATTCCACTGGAGATACTTTGGTGGGTTCCACTTCTGGTGTCTTCTACCTACCTAGATTCATTTATCATGTCCACTACTTTACTGCATTAATGAATTGGCCTGAACAATTCAAACACACACACACACACACACACACACACACACACACACACACACTGTATTTCAAATAACAAAGAAATCTCATTCAATCATCTACTGTCTTTCCCTTGGGAAAGTAGGATCCACTAACTGGGCTAATGTAATTCCATTGTTGTGCTCCTTAGCATTTAAGATATAGGAAACTAATGAGTGCTTCCCTTCCCACAGCCAGAGGGATAGATTCCATCAGATTTATCTAGAATCATAGAATCATAGAATCGTAGAGTTGGAAGAGACCACAAGGGCCATCGAGTCCAACCCCCTGCCAAGCAGGAAACACCATCAGAGCACTCCTGACATATGGTTGTCAAGCCTCTGCTTAAAGACCTCCAAAGTAGGAGACTCCACCACACTCCTTGGCAGCAAATTCCACTGTCGAACAGCTCTTACTGTCAGGAAGTTCTTCCTAATGTTTAGGTGGAATCTTCTTTCTTGTAGTTTGGATCCATTGCTCCGTGTCCGCTTCTCCGGAGCAGCAGAAAACAACCTTTCTCCCTCCTCTATGTGACATCCTTTTATATATTTGAACATGGCTATCATATCACCCCTTAACCTCCTCTTCTCCAGGCTAAACATGCCCAGCTCCCTTAGCCGTTCCTCATAAGGCATCGTTTCCAGGCCTTTAACCATTTTGGTTGCCCTCCTCTGGACACGTTCCAGTTTGTCAGTGTCCTTCTTGAATTGTGGTGCCCAGAACTGGACACAGTACTCCAGGTGAGGTCTGACCAGAGCAGAATACAGTGGCACTATTACTTCCCTTGATCTAGATGCTATACTCCTATTGATGCAGCCCAGAATTGCATTGGCTTTTTTAGCTGCCGCGTCACACTGTTGGCTCATGTCAAGTTTGTGGTCAACCAAGACTCCTAGATCCTTTTCACATGTACTGCTCTCAAGCCAGGTGTCACCCATCTTGTATTTGTGCCTCTCATTTTTTTTTGCCCAAGTGCAATACTTTACATTTCTCCCTGTTAAAATTCATCTTGTTTATTTTTGCCCAGTTCTCTAATCTGTCAAGGTCGTTTTGAAGTGTGATCCTGTCCTCTGGGGTGTTAGCCCCAGGTGTCAGACCCTTGGTGTCATCTGCAAATTTGATCAGGATGCCCTTGAGTCCATCATCCAAGTCGTTGATAAAGATGTTGAATAAGACCGGGCCCAAGACAGAACCCTGTGGCACCCCACTAGTCACTCTTCTCCAGGATGAAGAGGAACCATTGATGAGCACCCTTTGGGTTCGGTCAGTCAGCCAGTTACAAATCCACTGAGTGGTAGCAGAGTCAAGACCGCATTTTACCAGCTTCTTTACAAGAATATCATGGGGCACCTTGTCAAATGCCTTGCTGAAATCAAGGTAGGCTACATCCACTGCGTTCCCTTTATCTACCAGGCTTGTAATTCTGTCAAAAAACGAGATCAGGTTAGTCTGACATGACTTATTTTTCAGAAATCCATGCTGACTATTGGTGATCACAGCATTCCTTTCTAGGTGCTCACAGACTGTTTGCTTAATGATCTGCTCCAGAATCTTCCCTGCTATTGATGTCAGACTGACTGGGCGGTAATTATTTGGGTCCTCTCTTTTCCCCTTTTTGAAAATAGGGACAACATTTGCCCTCCTCCAGTCTGCCGGGACTTCGCCTGTTCTCCAGGAATTCTCAAAGATGACTGCCAGTGGTTCTGAGATCACACCTGCCAGTTCTTTTAATACTCTTGGATGCAGTTCATCTGGCCCTGGAGACTTGAATACATCTAAACTAGCCAAATATTCTTGTACTATCTCCTTAGTTATTCTGGGCTGTGTTTCCTTTGCTGAATCGTTTGCTCCAAATTCTTCAGGTCGGGCATTGTTTTCTTTATCGGAGAAGACTGAGGCAAAGAAGGCATTGAGTAGTTCAGCCCTTTCTGTGTCCCCTGTTTGCATTTCACCATCTTCTCCTCTGAGTGACCCCACAGTTTCTTTGTTCTTCCTTTTGCTACGAACATACCCATAGAAGCCTTTTTTGTTGCTTTTAACCTCTCTAGCAAGCCTGAGTTCATTCTGTGCTTTAGCTTTTCTGACTTTGTGTCTACATGTGCTGGCTATTTGTTTGAATTCCTCTTTGGTGGTTTCCCCCCTTTTCCATTTTTTGTACACATCCTTTTTTAATCTTAATTCAGTTAAAAGTTCTTTAGATAGCCACCCTGGCTTCTTTAGGCACCTTCCATGTTTCCGTCTCATTGGTATTGCCTGACGTTGTGCTTTTAGTATCTCCCTCTTAACAAACTCCCAGCCATCATGAACTCCCTTTCCTTTTAGTATTGTTGTCCATGGGATCTCACCCAGCACTTCCCTAAGTTTTATGAAGTCGGCTTTCTTAAAGTCAAGAAATTGAGTCCTAGTATGCTTGGCTGCTCCTTTCCGCTGTATAGTAAACTTCAGAAGAGCATGATCACTCGCGCCTAATGATCCTTCCACTTCTACCCCACTAACCAGGTCATCAACATTGGTTAGGACCAGATCTAAAATGGCTGTTCCTCTTGTTGCTTTTCCCACTTTCTGGACAATGAAGTTGTCTGCAAGGCCAGTGAGGAATCTGTTTGACCTTATGCTCTTGGCTGAGTTTGACGTCCAACAAATATCCGGGTAATTGAAGTCCCCCATTACTACTATCTCCCTTCCTTTTGCATGCTTGGCCATCTGTTCCAGGAAGGCATCATCTATGTCCTCCGTTTGGCTTGGGGATCTATAGTAAACTCCCACAATGAGGTCTCTGTTATTCTTCTCTCCCTTAATTTTGACCCAAATGCTCTCACTTTGGCTTTGAGGATCTAAATCTTGGATCTCTTCACAGGTATACACATCCCTGACATATAACGCCACTCCTCCTCCTTTCTTGTCTGGTCTGTTTCTCTGAAATAGATTGTATCCCCCCATTATTACATTCCAATCGTGGGACTTATCCCACCAGGTTTCAGTGATGCCTATTATGTCATATTTAGTTTGCTGTACCAAGAGCTCAAGCTCATCTTGTTTATTTCCCATGCTTTGCGCATTAGTGTACAGACATTGAAGTCCATTAATCATTCCCCCGTGTCTCTTATTTAAGGATTTTTTCCTCCCACCACTAGGTCCGTGTGCTGTTTTCTCCATTTGGTCTATGACATTTGGATGATCATCTTCATTAATTGATAGGCTCCTACCTTCAGGAGCACTGTCTCCCTCCCCCACATTAGTCAGTTTAAAGCCCTCCTGATGAGGTTTCTGAGATTTTTGGCAAAAACATTTCTCCCAACCGTTGTGAGGTGCAGCCCATCACTTGCCAGAAGTCCATCTTCAAGAAACTGCAGTCCGTGATCTAAGAATCCAAACCGTTCCTGTTTACACCATTTGCGAAGCCAGCTGTTCACTTCCACTATTTTCCCCTCTCTCCCTGGGCCACGTCGTTCAACTGGGAGGACAGATGAGATGACAATTTGTGCATTTAGTTGCTTCAATTTCCTGCCGAGAGCTTCGTAGTCTCTTTTGATCTTCTGGAGGCTATTGCTTGCAGTGTCATTGGTTCCCACATGAACCAAGAGGAAGGGGTATTTGTCAGTGGGTTTTATGATTCCTTGCAGTCGTTCAGTTACATCTTGGATCTTAGCCCCGGGGAGACAGCACACTTCCCGAGACATCTTGTCAGGCCCACAGATCACTGCTTCTGTTCCCCTCAGTAGGGAATCCCCTATCACCACTACACGCCTCCTCTTGGGTTTGGTCGGGGTTCTTCCGTGAGCTGTCCGTTCCAAGGTCGCCTGCACATTCCCTAAGGACTGACTTTGCTGCTCGTCTTCATATACCTGATCGACTGTAATGAGGGAGAGATCCTCAAATGGAGTCTGCTCTTCGTCTTCCATGCTAGGGGAGAGGACCTCAAAGTGATTGTGTATTTCTAAGCAATCAGAGTGAACCCTGGGCCTCCTACTTCTTTGAGTCACGTTTCTCCATATATCTGGCTCCTGTGTTGGTGAACTAGACTCCTTCTCAGGGGAGTCCCCTGTCTCCTCCTTGGTGGAGACGGTGTGCTCTGTTGCTTCCAAGAAGAGCTCCAGCTCTCTAATTCTTTGGAGCGTAGCTACACGTTCCTCCAGTTGCTGGACTTTGTCTTTTAAGAGAGCAATCAACATGCAATTGCTGCAGGTAAAGCTGCCTGCAACCTTTGGCAAGATGGCAAACATTGCGCAGGAATCGCAGGCGACTGCAGCTGTTCCCTCCCCTTCCATCTTGAGATCGTGTCGTTGGGGTTGGCTACAGAGGTCCTCCATCATAAAAAGCTTGAAGACAGGACAAATAACTTCCCCCACACAAAAAAACACCTAGATCTCCCCCCACAAACGTTTGAGACTAGCTCCCCTAAATCTAAAAGATGGATCTAACTGCGCGTGCCGCTAGGCGCGCGCCGCTGCCCTGCAAACTCTGATAAGCTCCTCCCACAGCTAATCCCCTGCCTCAACAGAAACCCTGCCCCCTCTGACCTTTACACAGGGAAAACAGCTAATGAGCCACAAAGAAACACACACACACACAAGAAAACCCTTTTTGCTCCTTCTTCAACTGATGCCCTGCAAACTCTACTGGCAGGGTTGGGCTGATTTTCAAATGTATGATAGCTTGTTGTTGTTGTTGTTTTAAAAAAGAATGCCTGTACTACATACAACCTTTTGATCCCATCTTTTCAGTGCTGCATGATTTGCACTGCCTAACTATTAGTTTCTGGGGTAAATTCAAGTTGCTGGTATTAAACTTTTATAGTCTGTTGTTACTTAGGATATTGGTAACTCAACGACTGCCTTCTTCTGCATTTTCTACCCTGCATGTTCCAATCACCACCTGAGTTTCTGCTCCAGAGCCTGCAAGATTTATCAGGCCTCTTTAATGTGTTCTTTAAGGTGCCTGTTGAAGGCATGGCTTTTTAATAAGACTTTTAGCTGATTGTATTTTTTGCAATCGTTGGATTTTGTTGATTTGTGTTTTATTGCATTGGAATGCTTTCTATTGTTTGGAACGCTTTATATTATATTATAATGTAATAATAATGCCTTGCATTTCCCTGGGCAATTAGGTGAGGAAGAAATTTGTAAATGTGAAGTGAAGGGCTGAATGCTTCTGATGTCACAAATGCAATAATAAGTCAAGCCAATGGCCCACTTAGTCCAAGATGGTCTATTCTAATTGAAAGCAGTACAGTGAATCTGGGAGAGGATTCCTCCTTCCTCTTTTCTAGCAATGCTGTTCAACAGCTTTTTAACTGGAGAAAGCAAGCACAGTGCCAGCGATCTTTTCATGTAAAGTGTGTGTGCTCTGCCACTAACCTATGGCCAAAAACTTTAGGTGAAAGGAAGTATGAATACAGCTTTGCATAAGTAACCCATGTGTCCTAATAAATGCTAGAGACAGAACCTAACATCTGAAAGCTTTCATTATTTTCACATGTAATGTGACCATTACTATGCATACTCGTGACATTGCTTGTTGTAGTAGACTGACTTTTATGCTTGGGTGTGATATACCCAATTTGACAGCTGTCATTTATTCCTCATGGGACTGTTTGCAGGGTTGTGCCCTCTTGCCTTTTTTTTCTTAGGATCCTTTAAAGTAACCTGGTTTTGAATCTGGTCTTTGAACACTTTTGAGTTTCTTATCATCTGTACTACCCCTTCCAAAGTGAGGTAGTACACTCCAAAGATGGGGAACAAGCTGCCATAGGTAGCGGCTGGACTTGGACCTATGTTGTTGTTCCAGCATCTCAGTACATCAACAAGCTTTGCTCTCCCTTCAGCGCTCCCTCTCTCTCTCTCTCTCTCTCTCTCTAATTAAATATTTTATTAGTTTACAAAAACACATGCCTTGTCTATTTTTAAGTTGTACAGTCTTTTCTACAGATCAGTTACATTTGTTATGAGACATTAGTGTTGAGTATGGAATAAGGTCAGGAAGAAGAGGTGGGAAGAGGGGCGGGGTGGTGAAATTTATATTTTTTGCAGTGTATGTGTGGGGTTTCATTTCAGTATCAACTAGATATGTTCTCTTTCCGTTCGTTTGTTATGTTTCCTTATTAGTGAGAGAGGTTGGGGCCCCAGGGTATGGTTGGTTCTCTGTGGTTGGTTGCAATGGGGTTTGTTTGCCTTCGTGAGTGCGGGGCGGGGGGAGAGCTTGTTAGGTCAAGTAAGTCAGATTGATTCATATGCTGTTGGTGGGTTCTTGCTGTTGTCTTGTTGGGTTGTGTATGTGATAAAGGGGAGCCATACTGGGGTGAAGGCATCCTCTTCTATTTGCCCCCGTGTCAGTTTCAGTTTTTAGGCCTACACCGTCTAAAAGTCTTCTACAAAAACAACAAAACCATACCAACACAATAAATACAAGACAAACTAGGGGACACCCAAATACCCTGGCTAACACACCACCAATTACACACCTTCTTAAACAACCCAGCAGTAAAATCAGCAGCCACTAGGCCCCTAACTACCTTCGAAAACCTTGAACTCTCTTTCTGAAGTCTCCATTGATTGTTTGATTGGGCATGATTCTGGCACAAGTTGTAGGTATCTTGTGTTCCATCTAAATGTGCCACTTTTACATCATAGGATCATGCTGCCAAACACTGTCCCTGTACCATTGCCCCTGGTTCTGTCCATCCTACTACTAACACTATGTTTAATGAATGCCAGAATCTGCAGTAGAATAACTCTTTTATTTTCTAAATGTGACTGTACACCAGACCTAATTAACTCACTAATCTTACTTGTGCTTCATCCAAAGTCCTAGTCCTTGTTTTGCTTCCCATGACATATCATATATGCCTGTTCAGGATTGCATTTCACCATAGATGTACCTGCATGTTAGACACAATTTCAATTGCATCCTAAGACTATGGCCCTCATCACCCATTCCCTTGCTGAGATAACTCAGTCAGTAATGCATGAGACTGTTAATCTCAGGGTCATGGGTTTGATCCCCATATCAGGTAAAGGATTCCTGCATTTCAGGGTGCTGGACTAGATGGTCCTCATGGGCCCTTTTAATTATATGATTCTATGTGAGAGGGGAGTGGGATTATGCTTACAGACCATGTCCCTGGCCTTCATGTCCCTAGCTTAAAGCATTATGCACATAAGGCCTCTTTTCACCCATTCAGCTGAACACTTGTGGGTTTTGTGTGTGACCTGCAGACACACTAATATCAAGGGAAAGTCTGTGGACATAGTCATAGAATAGAATCATAGAGTTGGAATAGACCACAAGGGCCATCGAGTCCAACCCCCTGCCAAGCAGTCGTACTCCCCTATCCATGCTTTCAGTGAAAATAATGAATTACAACTTGCATACTGGTCATTTTATCATGTTCAGCAACGTTCTCCTTTATCTTCTTTATTTATTGCTTAACATCTAGCTTGATCAGTACAACATTTGATAAAAACATCCTCACTTCTTTGTGTCACAATTGTAACAAAGATATCATGCACTTTTCTTTATGGATATTCTCAGTGTAGTTCTCTTTTCAGATCACACACAAACACAGCCTTACCCATTATCATTGCCAGGTGTAGAAGGGAAATACTACATTTGCTATCTGTGAGTTGCTGTGGGGCTGAGGTTGCAAGGAGGGGGATAATGAAGTTATGAGGAAGCATCATGGCACAAAGAGAGGAAGCAGTATCATTGCTGATATGGGTGTCTGGTTTTTTCAGTTTCAGTTTGCAACAAGTGCATGATTAAAACTGGATTAAGAAGCTGCAATTGGGAATTGAACTGTACTGGGACTGAAACTTGTAGGATCTCAGAAATAACAAAACATTATCAGTGTTTATATTATTGTTCAGGAGATGAAATGCTCATCTCCTGCCAAGTCGTTCCATTTTATTTTTTAGAGGTTGCAAAGTTATTAAAACAATATTAGAGAAACAGTTTCTTCCCCACATAAAGTCTTGTTCAGCCATGGTTTTGTCCACTGTTGTGAGATTTTTTTAAAAAAAATAATGTTGCAAATGTATTGTTGGATGACTTGACAAAGAATTACTTGCTGTGTTATTCCAAAGACAGCTGAAATGAATCTCAGAATAATGCTTTTGACTACAGGAGGGCAGCTGCAATTATTCATTTCTCTGCTCATGGGAAACACCATTGATTAAATTTAAAAGCCAGTTAACTGCGGTGAGGTTCAGTCTCCTTTTTCTCCCTTTCTTCCTGCATTCAATAAGTGTGTATCAGGACATCTTGACACCAAGCTTGTGTGTGTATGTGTGCATGAAGGCATCTCAAAGAGGGATGGATCTCTGTGAATATTGACTTTGTACATTTTCTCATTTTACCAACTTTATATTCAGTTCGCTCTATTTCCCATCAGTCTGTGAATTTTCCTTTATCTGGATGAAAATTCATATCCATTCCCCCCCCCAAAAAAAAAATTTCTCCCCATTTATGCATTTTGTACATAAATTTGTCCAGTACATGCATTTCTGCAAACAATTTAACCTAATAAAATGTTGGTTTGTACAGTATATGATTTTACTAATAGGTGCAATTTTGTGTGCACAACTGTTGGCTGGAGAACTGCATCCCAAAATTTCAGAAGTTTGGGTTGCCTTATTAGCTGAGGATATGTGAATTAGGTAAGTTCACAACATGTGAACCAGACAAATCTCCCTCTCCTAGTTACAAGTTCAGTTACATTCCTTGGCGTTCCAGTTCCAACAAATAAAGTTATGTATTTATTGGAAATATTTATATGACCCACCTTTCATTGGTACTGATATATCAGTAGGGTTCAGAACACACACACACACACACACACACACAAAACCTTCATTGTATTATACCCTATCAAACAAATAAAACTGGTAAAGCCAGGAATCATTCTTTATAAATTCTTATATGAACAGCTCTTACCCACACCTCCTAGACTAAAGTCTGAATTGGAATGCCACCATCCTGTGGATTTTGCACTTCTCTAAATTTTGCAATGCATTTTTTTGTAACAAACAAACAAACAAATATCAGAATGCATATTTTAGGATGAAATATGTCCAGAAATTTGTGCTTACATAAATCATAGAGTTGGAAGGAAACCTGAGGATCATCTAGTCCAGAGCTTTTCAAACTGTTTGTCGTGACACGGTAGTGTGTCTGCTGCAGTGTGTAGGTGTGTTGTGCGAACGCTCCCTGCACTTCTCCCGGGGCTTGAAGGGGGGTAGTTTAACCTCCAGTTTGCTAGTAAAACTGAATTACTGTGTCACGAGATGCTGTATGTCTAAAAGCCAGTGTGGTGTAGTGGTTAAGAGCGGTAGTCACGTAATCTGGGAAACCGGGTTCGTGTCTCCGCTCCTCCACATGCAGCTGCTGGGTGACCTTGGGCCAGTCACACTTCTGTGAAGTCTCTCAGCCCCACTCACCTCACAGAGTGTTTGTTGTGGGGGAGGAAGGGAAAGGAGAATGTTAGCCGCTTTGAGACTCCTGAAGGGGAGTGAAAGGCGGGATATCAAATCCAAACTCTTCTTCTTCTTCTAAAAAGTGTGTCACCAACATGAAAAGTTTGGAAAGCTCTGATCTAGTCCAACCCCCTGCAATGCAGAATATCCAGGTGTCCCATATGAGGATCAAACCTGCAACTTTGGTATTAATAGCAGCACACTATAACCAACTAAGCTATTCTGTCAGTGGCTTTGAGATAAAGTATCTGTACTTTGAGATAAATTAGAAACATTTATGATAAAAAACCCCTAAAACAATAGCTTTAAATGGAAACGTTTTTGTGCTAGTTACACTTTTAATGTGGAAGCAGACAAAATGCATTTATGAATGAAATTGACAAGAACTAGAAATAGAATGATCCGTCTATTCCTTCATTCATACCTTTGCCAAACAGTCTGGCAGGCATAAGAACAGAAGGACAGTTGGCTTTTAGATCTGCCCTGCTGGGATGTTGTGATAGGATGTTGTAATCCAGTATGAACTGCTGTTGGCTCCCCAGTCTTTCCTGCAGAACATGAAGGATGAATGAGAAGAAGCTGGAACAATCTTCTGAAGTGGGGCAGAGGAGCATGATTGGCTCATTTATCCATAAGAATTTGGATTACCTGAAACCTGTAGTGATAAAAAGGCTCACAAGGGCATAGATATCTCTCAAGAGTTATAAGCAGCTTGGATTTTTCCTTTCCTTTGTACAGTAAAGTGTTCTATATAAAAAAGGGGAAATAGTTGATAACCAAACCTCATATGGGCAACACAAGACTAATACCCTAGTAATGATATCTCTTTATTCTTTCTGCATCTTTGCTTCATTTCACTGATGCAATAGCTTTGTTGGTGTTAAACTGGAGACGAGGGCAAATTTTCACATTGGCATTTTCCTGATTTAAGGACATTTAGGAGAGGCATAAAAGAGATGTAAATTAGGCTAATGCCGTTAACACACTGTACTAACAAAATGGGCTGAAAGCCTAGAAAGTCAGGACAGTTTTGAGAAGCAATGGCTTATAAAACAAAAGGATGTTAACAGCTCTTTAAGGATATGTTCATAATTTGGTTGGAGTGATGCTTTCCATTTCTTACTCCAGACGCAGGATTTAAGAACTGTCAAAACACACTATGACTACAAGGCAAGGTATATGAGAGAAATGTTTAATTTCCACCTACTTTATCATGCCCAGAAGCAATAGCTGAAAATGTTTTCACTGGAACACTATTCTGGTTACAGAAATAGCACGCATTTAGATTGAGAGTGCATCTCCTCACTCCCACACTGCTCTGACTCTGAGGACACAGGATAAATATTTTCCATCTAATAAGTGGCACACATTATTTCTTTCTTTGGACATGTAATTTACCGCATTCAGCCTTTTCATCTGAGATGCAAACCCAACATGCAGACAAAGACGAGGGTGGGGGTATTGAATACATTCCTTCATTGATATCTGGAACAGAGCTCTCTTCTCTCTCCCTTTTATTTGTACCAGAGTTAACACGGGTATGTGCACTTTTGAGGGTTTGTTTACACACACACAGCCAGCACACACACACACACACACACACACACACTCCTTTACAAGGAGGGGGAGGGTTCCTACTGCTTTTGTATCTGATGACCTACACCTAAATCTCCTGGTGGATTATGAGCACAGCTTCTACATAGCTATGAGCTATTTTCTGTCTAAAGATAAACTGGTCCAGGATTGAATTGCTACTTTCTACTATATTGTTGACAAAGATTTTATTGTTTAGGGTTAGTAATCCTAATTCATATAATGAGAGCTGTGTGATTTGCCATGAAATATGTGGCAAATTCCTTTGAAGACAGAAGAAAAGCAAAAGGGAATTGTGTAGAAAATACAGTTGCATAGTTCTCTATTTTAGGGATAGGCAATTGGCAGCAAACATAATCCCATAGACAACCTCTCCACAATGCATCTCAGGCTTTCTACCTTGAAGAAGAGAGACAAGCAAATTTCTTTTTTTAATCTCCCACATCTATGTTGGGAACAGCAACAAAAGGTATATCAGAATTCTCCCCTTCAGTGTCTCATCATACCCTCTTATATTGATTCACATTTGGCTGTGAGCATCTGAAATACTGTTATGAGTTTGTGGGTGCAAAATGTCCTTAATCCTGGATCCAACAAGTGTTAGAATTTAATCAATGCTTGGGGTGTTAAATTGGGTGCCAGACCTCTCTACTCCAGAGATCCAGCAAATGTTAACATCTAATCAAAGCTAATTAAGACAGGGTAGCTGATTACCTGGATGATGGGCCCTTAAGAGAACAAAGGATCAAGGGGGGGGGTTGTATATGTGTGGGGGACCCTCCCTCAACAGATAGCCAGAGTTTAGAAAGTTTAGGAAGTATGATGTGACAGAGAAGCAAAGCAGCAAGCTGGGCAGCCAGCTTGTGGTTTCAGTTTAATAGTTTTGGTTTTGATCTTTAAAACCCCTCATGGTTTAGTACCAAAAGAATAGCTTGTCTACGCATGTACCTGTCTATATACTGATATCTTCAACAGAGATGTGACTATAGGGAAAAGAACTGACTCAGTAATGGCATCCTAAGTGTTGAATGCTTTCCATAGAGGTGAAATGTAAAGGTAAAGGAACCCAGGATGGTTAAGTCCAGTCAAAGGCGACTATGGAGTTGCAGCGCTCTTCTCACTTTCAGGCCGAGGGAGCCGTTGTTTGTCCACAGAAAGCTTTCCGGGTCATGTGGCCAGCATGACTAATCCGCTTCTTGTGCAATGGAACACCGTGACAGAAACCAGAGTTCACGGAAACACCATTTACCTTCCTGCCACAGCAGTACCTATTTATCTACTTGCACTGGTGTGCTTTCGAACTGCTATGTTGGCAGAAGCTGGAACAGAGCAACAGGAGCTCACCCCATTGCAGGGATTCGAACCACTGACCTTCTGATCAGCAAGCCCAAGAGGCTCAGTAGTTTAGACCACAGTGCCACCCATGTCCACATATCTTTGCAGTGCCGGGCAAATACATTTTTATTTTATCCCAGGGTTTTTAATCCTCTATGTTGCATTCATATGTTTTTCATTTCATTTTCTTCCTTGAAAAGCCCAAGAACTCGCAGTAGCCAGTTATGTTTTATAAATGTAAAATACTGAAGTACATCAAGAGCTGAGAGCATGCAGGCACTGATCTCTTAATTAGGAAAGATGACTGCTCACTTAATTTCTACCATTTTACTCACAGAGGGGAAAAATACATAAGTTTGTGGAGAGGCTGGGAAGAACACTGGGGCATATTAAACTGGAAACTCCTTGGATTAATGAACAGGCCTGTCAGTGTCAGGCATGTAATTACTGTGCATGTCCCATGTGCATAACGAAATGTTAAAGCTATCAATAGCAGCCACAGCGCAGGTTCCCACCCTCTATTTAGTAATGCCTGGTGAAGCATAATGGGTATGTGTGTTTCCAAATATTATGCGATAACCATAAAAAAATGGCTTAAGTGTATTGACAATCAGAAGGGGAGGGGAGGGACATAAGGGATGAAGAGGCAGAGCAACCACACTTTATTTCCTGCAGCAGTGCCTCTTCTCTTGGGAAGTAGAATATGTAATGCAAGAGAGCATGGAAGGAAACTGCATCTGGCCAGGGCTGACCCAATACATTTTGTTTCCTGAGGACAAGAAGGTGCTTTCATCTCTTCGGTGTACAAAAGGCAACCAGACAGGCGGATGTGTCTTAGTGACAGCGCATTATCCTCCACTGAGACCAACGGGTTACTTTAGGAAGGCTAGCATGGCAGGTTGCATGGTACACACAGTTCTGCCTTCCAGTGTCTCAGCACTGCTGCCTGCCTCCTAGCATCTGTCACCTGAGGTGGATGGCTCACTCTGTCTAATGAAACGCTGGGCTATGGAAATACCAGTGGTCTAGCAGAGGCTTTACACCCTGCCCAGAAAAGGCAAATTTTTCTGCTAACTCCTAAAATACAGTCAATCAGAGCTTCAAACCTGCATCAAGGCAATGAAGGAAACTAGCTCGTAGCTGTTCCCATCTCTGTAGGCAGTAATGGCTCTCCACAATAGGAATATATAGGAATGAAGAAAGAAGCTTTGCACTTGCTAGAAAAGGGAGAGAGATAACAGAGAGTCTAGGGAATAGGGAACAACATCAGAGGAAAGTTGTTCTACAGCAAAAACAAGAATGGGTCTTATAATAACTTGAAGTATATCCCAAAATTAAAACGGCATAAGCTTTCATGGACTAGAGTCTGCCTTTCCAGATGCAAGACTCTTTGTCAGCAAAAGCTTATGCCAGGGATGGGTTTCCAATGGTTGTCCAGATGTTGCTGGACTAAAGCTTCCATCATCCCTGACCATTGACCATGCTGCCTAGGGTTGACAGGAGTTAGGACTCTGACAACATATGGGCAGCCACAGATTCCCTGAAACTTCTTGCTCTACAGCAGGGGTGTCAAACTCAAATTCATCGGGGGCCGCATCAGCAGTTTGGTCACCCTCAAAGGGCCGGATGACACCCCCTTTATACACAAGGAGGAAGATGGTAGCTAAAATATAACTCATTCTCTTTGAAGGTGTGCAGGCATAGATGGAAGGGGGAATTAGTTCTCCGCAAAGGTCGAGGACCCCAACATACACTCATGTAAGAAAACTTTTAGGTGCAGCTGCCCCCCATTGAGAGGAACAAGTGTCCTTTCACTATGTACAACCTCCCTCGATTTCCCACTCCTACTTAAACATCAGCCCACAGCCCCACATAAAGGCAAACCACTCTTTAACATTCAAGTGTGTGTGATTAAAAGAAGCAATTTGCTATCATTCCCCTCCACACACACACTTTGTAAATATGGGGAACAGATAAATGACGTCTAAGGGTTAGGTTTCATCCTTTATTCCCCAAGGAGGAGGGACGTAAATATTTAAAATAGGGAGGCGCCTTTTCTCTCTGCGTGTTTCTTTTCTTTTCCCTTTTTGGCAGGCGATAGAGCAAGTAGGTTTTAGGGAGTGGGTGGGGTCGGGCTTGACTTCCACACCTGCGAAGGTAAACGGAGGGAGATAACGGGGTATGACGCGGGGGGGGGGCGTGGAGAAGAAGATATGAGATTGGAGGGAAAGAAACCTTGCAGCCCAACAAAAGCAGATAAACGTGCTAAGCCTCCAGCTTGCCCACAAAGACGACTCCTCTTCCTCCTCTTGTGTGTGTGTTGCTGCTGCTGCGACACGGCTACTACTTACCCCTCAGGGAATCGGTTGATTAAATGCACATTTCTATGCCACTGAATTCATAAAATCTGTACGGTGGCGGTACCGAAGAATGTAAAAGGAAGGAAAGAGTCTCTCTCTCTCCTCTCCTCTCCTCCCCACCCCCACTTCCTCACCTGGGCACGCAGCTGGGCGAGCTCCCGTCCACCTCCCAGGTGGCGTAAAGGTTCATCTGGACCGGGCACCCCCCTGCCGTCGCGCCTGACCCAGGAGCCCCCGAGCCGCCTCCCCCCGGGGCCAGAGAGCCTCCTCTGGGGCCGAGAGCGGCCGGCTGAGACAACGAAGGCGCCGCTGCCGGAGGAGCAGGAGGAGGCGCCAGCTGCTGCTGCTGTAGCACCGGCGGCGGAGGCTGCCCTGAAAGGCTCTGTGCAGCCGGGGACGCCGAAGAAGCTGAGGCGCTGGATGCCGGCTGGTGCAGCGAAGGCGTGAGCGAGCCCCGCTGGCCACCGAGCGCCCCTCTCTCCACCATAGCTGAGGAGGAGGATGACGACAACGACGAGAGTCTCCCTCAATCCCCGCTAGTGCCTCAGCCGCCGCCTTCTTTCCCCTTCAGCCGCGCGAGAATAAAAGGTGAAGGCTGGCCGGCGGCGGCGGCTACACGGGCCACATGACGATGTCTGGCGGGCCGGATTTGGCCCGCGGGCCTTGTGTTTGACACCCGTGCTCTACAGTAATGGATTCCTGCATAACTGATTTCTGCATTGATTCTAGCTGGACTAGATGACCCTTGAGGTCCCTTCTAGCTCTATGATTTTGTTGTTGTTTAGTTGTGTCCGACTCTTTGTGACCCCATCTTGTCCTCTGTCGTCCCCTTCTCCTTGTGCCCTCCATCTTTCCCAACATCAGGGTCTTTTCCAGGGAGTCTTCTCTTCTCATGAGGTGGCCAAAGTATTGGAGCCTCAGCTTCACGATCTGGCCTTCCAGTGAGCACTCAGGGCTGATTTCCTTAAGAATGGAATACTATAAATAAATTTGATAGTCTTTAATAAAGCAATATAATAAAGGGAACCCAATAAAGAAAATGTAACATTTTAAAATGCTTTCTTAAAATAAGACAAGTAGATCTAAGGGATCTAGAATGCAATGTTTTGGGAACAGCAAGAGAAAGGAATAAGATATCCAAGGAACAAAAAGAACAAAGTGGAGAACACAGAAACCTCCCAAGCAGGTGTATGCTATATGTACATGGGGAATAAGTACATGTGCTGACCTTACCCACGACAAGCTACATGCAAAATTCACACAACTTCTTGTACGTAACTTGTTTCCATGTATTATTATTATTATTATGCATAAATAGAAGTGGAGGAACCCAGCATACATTTTGATGAGAAGAGCATCTGTGGCATAAGGCATGAATGGTTTCCCTAGAGCTTTCACTTGTAATGATACATAGGATTTATTGGGCAGAAAGGCAATTGAACATTAAAGATTTAAAGTAAAGATTAAATCAAGAAAGAAGAGAAATATGATTTTGAACAAATCCAGCCAGATGCTGGAAGGATTTAGTCAATTTTTACCAGAAGATGAGGTCACAGAGGTGGTGGAAAGTACAGCACTGTACTCTTTATATTTAACAATTTACGTGTCAGATTGTGGATGTATTGTGTAAACATTTCAGATACACGATTTAAAGCAATAAGTGCAAGTTTCAATGCTGGAAGTAGATCTCGGGAGAAAATTAGAACGCATTGTTTCCAGTAAATTATTTGGAACTTTCACTCAGCAACAGAGGTTGTATTTTCACTGAAGTATTTCATAGTAGCTAAAGCCAAGAGATGGGTTATCAGTGGCCCTCTAGATCTTACTGGATTGCAGCACTCTCAATTTCAGCCAACATGGTCAATGAAAAGTGATGGTGGGAGGTGAAGTCCAACAACATTTGAAGTGCCACAGGTTTCTCATCGCTTAACCAAGGCATTAACCCATAAACTAGAAAGTCCTTCATTCAACTCTTAGCTTCTGTCATGAACTCAGTAAATGACCTTAAGTCTCTATTCTCATCTGTGATATGGGCACAAAATTGACTTACCTTACAATGTTATCATAAGCGTTGGTGAAGAAAAATCTGTCAAGTGCTTTAAACAATTTACAGCAGAAATGCTAAGTCTTATCTTGGTTGCATTCATGGGATGCACATTATATTGCCATATCTTATTTACATATTCCTTAATTCTTAGCCTGCCTTTCAAAGCGCATTGTCCTTGTAAGGCAGTTTATAGAAGAGAGAAGAAATTCAAACAGCCATATTGAACATTGGCAAATAAATAACAGCAGTTTACCATTTCAGTGTGCTTGAGAACCAGCAACAGCTGAAACCTTTTTTAAAGCATAGCAACCATTATCAGAACACAGATGGAAATAAAAAGTCTTCGTTCAAAAACCAACAGTGACAAGGAAGTGCATAGTTCTGCAAAGAGTGGTTCCAAAGGTTTGGGGCAACCACTGAAAAAGATCTGACGCTAGTATCCACCAATTTATGCATTCTTACATAGGGGCCATATACGCTGATCTTAGCACACATGCAGGCTCATGGAAGTGCAGACAGTTCCTCAGTTAACATGGTCCCAAAGTGTTCAGAGTTTTAAAGGGCAAAACCAGCACCTTCACTTGGGGACTATGCACTCTGAGCATCCAAACATCCATTATGTTTGGTGCAATTTCTCCTATTATAATGCAGTGGATGTGGGAGAAGGCTATACTTTCCTGTACTACACAATCCTTGGAGGATCAGATTCATGTTAGCTAAAGGGCATCTTGCCCAGTTGTGTTGGAGCTACCTAAGCTAGTCTGTTGCCTTCATAAGTGGTGGAGGATGCTGCATCAACCCCAATGCAATTCCAAGTGATAGCCCAGTCTGATACTGTATGTGAAATGGGGTGGGCATTTATTTTCTTGTCCCTTTCCTCAAATAGCTGGCTCTGAAGATAAAATTACCATATTTTCCGGCGTATAAGACGACTAGGCATATAAGACGACCCCGAACAGTTAAAATATAGAGTTTGGGATATACTCGCTGTATAAGACTACCCCTCTTCCAACGCACACCAAATAATTTTTTTTAAAAAAAACAGTCTCCAGTTCGGCTCGGAAATCCGCTCTACTTCCCAGTGGCTGGGGGTGGGGGTGGGCTGGTTGGGTCCATTTAAACAGAGGAGCGAGCCGGAGGGCTTCCTCTATCGCTAGGACGTCACTGAACTTCGCTTGGTTATTGCTTTTGTCAGACCTGCTGAAGCATTTTGGGGGTATTTTTTACTGCTTTTGTTGAGCCGCTCTTGTGGAATTTGCTTGGGATGTGGAACAGCTGACAGGCGCCATTTCAACCCAGGATGGCTGGAAAAAAGCCTTTATCAGACGCCCCAATCAATTGGCAGTGGGTGAGTCCATTGCTGTGCGTGGGGAACAGGGCATTTGAGGGGAGTGCTACCTCAATTGCTGCTCTTGCTTTACAACTTTGCCGCCCTCGTGGCAAAAAAGCTTCCGGGTTTCTCTGTTCCCGGCCACCTCCCCCTCTCAGCTTCCTCTGCCTGAACTGCTCCCTTCGTCGTTGCCCTTGCGGCTTGATAATCAGCTTCCCTCCCCCCCCCAGCCGTTTTCTACCTTTGCTTGCCCCTTCGGCTGTGCCGGGCTCTGCTGCGCTTAATGCTGTTGTTGGTTCCGTGCCTTTGTTGTGAGCCTTCCCTTTTCTTTTACTGCAGGGGCTGCTTGGGCTGAGGCAGCAGCCATGTGTCTAGTTGCTGGGGCAATGCGAGGCCACCATTTTGGACCACGTGGTCTACTACCGGGAGCGGTTAGGGTCGTTCTGTTGCTGGTGATTGTGGGGGGGCTTCTGGGGCCAATTTTCAAGCGTACTTCTGCTTCATCTAGAGAGCTTGGTGTCCTCTGATTTAATTTGCTGTTGTTTTGTCCTTTGGTGGGGAGTTGCTGCAGGAGCTGCTGCTGTAGCTGGCGTATAAGACGACCCCCAACTTTTGAGAAGATTCCCCTGGGTTAAAAAGTAGTCTTATACGCCAGAAAATACAGTATTTTTATTTGCCCTGGCTTTCAAAAAGATGCCTATATGGCTACTTTCTCTCTGAGCCATCCTGGGAGTTCTTCTGAACTGAGGGTGGTTTCATAAATTGCTTGAATAAATAATAAATAACTGATTATACACCAGCAACCGTACCTATATCTCTATGGCTGTTCAGCAGTAATGAAATTTTTTTTTTTCTTTCTCTTGAAGGCTTGCAAAAGCCTAGCTCTCATCATTCTGTGAAATAGTTATAAAAACTTTCTTTAGTTTGGGCTGAATTTAAGTAGACAAAAATTGGGTTGCTATTGTAGGCAGGCTATGTAGTTTCAGGGTTTTCAATTTGGCTGGGATTTTGTGGGATTAGATTTAGACACTTTATAATGTATACAAATTGTTATTTTTAAAATGTCTGAGCTCCTGTCCTTAGATTAGGTGTTTTAAGAATTCTGAATAATCTGAGTATTTGGCCCCTCTTTACTCATCATCCTTGGTCACACAGAGCAGGTTTGAAATTGCAGCATGGGCAGGTCACATGGGGAGATGCATCAGTGATGTTCTCTTCAATTAGGGAACCTGTCAATTTTGGTTTCTCTTAGTTTCTAAAAGCTTTTTAGATTTCCCAATCTAAAATTCAGTTTTGTGTATTTCCACATCAAATTGCACTTTTTTTTAAAAAAAAGTCCTGGTGAAAATTCATAGCATTTGTATGTTTGTATTTCTCATAATATACATATTGTGCATGTAATTTTGACTAATATATATGGATATTTGCAAAACAATTTCATGCCAGCTGGGATTGATGGGAGTTTGTAGTCCAAACTTCTGCAGGCAACCAATTTGGGGAAAGGCTGCTTTAGATGGTATAAGGGGTGATATCATCAGCTATATGAGTGATATCCCACACTTCCAAAAAAAGAAAAGTGTATGGTGTATTCTACAACGTCTGTACCATCCTAGATTTTGCATGTTATGAAATGCTGCTTGTTTAGTTAACGGCCAGAGAACAGGGGCAGTCTTGTTTCCAACTGACAGCGTTGGATATAGGGTGGTGCAGAGAGTTCCCCACAGAGTGCTAAGGCAAGGGGGCACAAAATTGAGAAGATCCTTATTTCAGAAGATCCAATTGGGGTGCCAAATTTTGGCCTCACACAAGGCTCCATATTCCACAATATTACTAAAGTCTGCCCCTGCTATTGATCTTGTGTATGATGCTACTGGAGCCTTTTCAGGAGGATCAAAATCCTTTAAATCAGTGTTTCCCAACCTTTTTTGGGCAAAGGCACACTTGTTTCATGAAAAAAATCTCGAGGCACACCACCATTACAGCCCCGTGATGTCAGTGCGCAGCGTCACGCCGGGAGGGACATGAATTGCTAGCAAATTACATAATCACCTCCTTGAGGGCTGGCTCATCTTCTCCGAAAGCAGAACCCCATTAATTAACAGCACAGACTCACAACATAGCCAAGACGAGGGGGGAAAACCTCAGTCATGCACAGTCATGCACATGTGGGGGCTAAATGAGGACGAAGACCGGGCAGAGAGCAGGGTTCAAATCACCCCACCTGGCCAGGACAATCCCTGGGTGCTCCCTTGGGCCACTCGCCTGACCCACCTCGCAGGGCTGTTGTTGCGAGGATAACACGGGGAGAACCACGCGTGCCCCTGGGAGCTCCTTGGAGGAGAAAGCGGGCGATGAATGCAATGCACGAAATATATGAGAGGCGACCAGGTTTTGCAGGTGAGGGGCCCCCGCCAGCCTCCGCTTCCAACACCCGGCGCAACGACGCCGAAGTTTCCCCCCGGGCTCGGCTCGGGGAGCAGCGCTGCTCCCCCCCGGCTCCCCTTCACCCTCCCGGCTCTCTCTGCCGCCCACTGGGGACCCTCCTCACCTGCCAAGTCCGGAGCGCCGGTGGAAGTTGCATGCATGCATGCAGGGCGCCGCGTTGCCATTGCATTGCACTGCACTCCATGCAACGCCTGCACGCATGCATTGCCTTGCACGCCCGCCAAGGGGTCTCCCCACGGTCCGATGCGTCCCCTCCGGCGCGGATGCAGCATTGCAAAAATAACCCCCCCCTGACGCAGCCCTACCTGGGGGGGGCAGCCTCCGCCTCCGCCGCTCCGCCTCCGCGGGGATCCCCGGGCTCCATCCTGCCGCCCGATCTCCGCGGGGGCGCAGGCAGGCTGCGCGGGGTCTGCGCGGAAGAGCCCCTGCCCGCCCGGCCGCCGCCGCTGCGCTCATTCCATGGCCGGGAGAAGAGCGCTTCAAACAAAACGCCCGGCCCGCCAGGCCACGCTGGGAAACATAGTTCGCACACCCCGCGCGAGCGCGGAGCCCAAGGGCGAGGGGACTACGGATACCGGCAGCCCCCGCGCCGGGGATGGAGGGGGAGAGGCCGGGTGCAGGGATGGAGGGACGGGTGGGCGAGTGAGTGAGTGAGTGGCAGCCGCCAAGCCTTGGCCGAGAGCCAGGAAGGGCCTCCCCGGAGGAGGAGGGAGGCGCAGAGCGGGAGGGAGGGAGGGAACCCCAGGGGTCATCTAGTGACGGCACCCCAATGGAAAATTTGACTTTTTTTAAAAAAAATCTTTCGAATTTTCTAATTTTTCCCGCGGCACACCAGGCAACATCTCGCGGCACACTAGTGTGCCGCGGAACAGTGGTTGGGAATCACTGCTTTAAATAAATGTTACAAATGATCACAGAAAGGTTAAAGTTTGTTATTTTTATTTATTTAATTATTTGTCAGCCACTTTACCTTGCCCAGGGCAACCCAAAGCAACCTACAACCAAACAAATAAAGATTACCAAGATACACGCTGTGTGTCTATAAAGAAATATATTAAAACAATTATGGGTGTTCCAAGTGTGAATTCTGGATTTTTCCTTTTTTTAAAAAAAGGTTTGGTCCTTAGTGGCCTGCTTTTTATGATTAAAAACGGGCTGCTTTCAAAATGAGCATTTCACGTCTGTCTTTGCAGTTATTTCCACCTCCTTCTTATTTTTGAATTGTTTGCTTTGATTTGTTTCATTTTTAATGTCCCATCAGCAGAAGACAGCTAAAGAAAGAGGCCTCATAAAATATGCACTGTAAGAAGCCAATGCATATTGCTTCTTGATTCATATTTTGAATATATGTCTGTAGTTCACCCTCATTATGTCTTTCTACAGCTTGTACATCCTCTGTCTTTCTACACAGCCCCTTTTTTCAACTTTTTAATGGCACGCCTTAAAATAACGTCTAGAGCTGAAGTTGCTATACATAGTTATATATTGATAAGCCCTACTTAACAAGGCTGGCCCTACTGTTAGACATAGTGAACCAGTTGTCTCAGGTGACAGATCCTCAGGTGCAGTGAACCTTGGTGAGGTTCTTGGAGGACAGAGACACATGTGTCAAGTGGTCTGCCCTGTACTCCCCTAATCTAGGCTGCTGTCCTCAGTAGCAATGCAGGGCAGTGCCAGTTTTATCAGCTTCTGTGCATGGAATTTGGAAGTAGGAATGAGAAGGACACCATATTGTCCTTTACTTTGGTCAGCAAAATGTCCTGGGCTAGCCCTGCTATTCAGTAAGAAATGGCAGAGTTAGAGGAAGGTCCACAAAAGAGCTGATGTCAGTTGTGCCCTTACCTGCTTCAATACAAGCAGATGAGGCATGGGCAGACTTCTACAAGTGCAAGCAAAACACTCTCCCCGTCTGCTCTGGCAAAGCGATGCACCTCTGTTCTCATGAAGCCCTCCCTGTCTATCATAGCCAGGAACAGGAGCCTGTATATATGCAAGGTTCTGTCTCACAGCTCGTTTGTCTTGGTCAGTAAAGAGTGATAAGTGATGTTCAGCCTGTTGCCAGGTCTGCTAAGTCAATGCTATATAATTATATTGGGTGGAACTGATACACTTTTGTGGTGCAGATAAGCTCCAGGCCTCTTCTCTCTGGACATGGCGTGCCTGAGATGAAATTAGAAGGAAACTAAGAAGGAAGGGATGAGAATTCAGAATGAAGCTAATCAATAGTATCAAATATATTTCTCCCCTCAAAAAAGCCTTACAACACCTGTATGCTGCAGATAAAGAGGTTAAAGAAGATAAAAATGCAAAGCTAATGGTAAAGTTGTTGCCCAAGGTTATACTACCTGAGGTGAGCAGAACCGCAAAGAAGATTCCAGCAGACCTTGTTTTAAATATCTTCCTCCGATAAAATTCATCCCTTGGCTTTTTGAAATCCCCTTCCATCCTCCTTGTTATCCCAGGAAGCCTTTCATGGGTTTCTTTCGATGAGCCTTTAAGTAACCAGGAGTGCCTTGTTTCTTAAGCACAACAAGATAACTTAGCACCCACTGGTGTTTCTATGTAAGATGCTGTACCTCATGACAAAGCTCTTTCAGGACTGTACCACTTGAGATGGCATGTGGGGGTGACTAATGTTTGAATGCGTCAAAAACTTCCTGCCTGTAAGATGCTATGTGTCTTTAAAAGAGGTTCTCTGCAGTTGTGTGGTGGTGATCTACTTCTTATGCCACCAGTGATCTGTTTCTATGCCAAGCCTGGTAGAATGAATGCTGCCGAGATTGTAATGTGCAGATGTTGTCTGTCCACAGTGATCCCTGCTCTAGAATCCTTCTGGGTAAAGGGGTAAAGGGACTCCTGACCATTAGGTCCAGTCGTGGCCGACTCTGGGGTTGTGGCGCTCATCTTTCTTTACTGGCCGAGGGAGCCAGTGTACAGCTTCTGGGTCATGTGGCCAGCATGACTAAGCCACTACTGGCGAACCAGAGCAGTGCACGGAAATGCTGTTTACCTTACCGCTGGAGCAGTACCTATTTATCTACTTGCACTTGACATGCTTTCGAACTGCTAGGTTGGCAGGAGCAGGGACCGAGCAACGGGAGCTCACCCCGTCGTGGGGATTCGAACCGCCGACCTTCTGATCGGCAAGTCCTAGGCTCTGTGGTTTAACCCACAGCGCCACTTGCATCCATCCTTCTGGATAGATGACTGTAATTCATTATCCAGGGGCTATACTTGAAGACAACTCAGATGCTTCAAATAATGGAGAATTCAGCTGCCAGAATTTTTACTAGTGCAGCCAGATTTGTTCACATTACACAAATCTGAAAAGAACTGCATTGCTTGCCTGTTTGTCTCCAGTCCAGATTCATGGAGCTGGTGATTAACTTTAAAGCTCTAAAAATATTGAGGCCCAAATATATACAGTAAAAGCTCTTCCCAAACCAGCCCACATGTTTTAAGATCTTCCACTGAGGCCCTAAACCAAAGGGTTTTCGTATTGGAAGTGTGTTATATATAATCACACAGGAAAATATTTTTGCAAGCATGGTCTTGGATTTTGAATCCTCTCCCATAAAAGGTATACCTGGCACCAGCTTTACACTTATTGGTGCCCGATGAAAACTTTTTTTTGTTTTTGTTTACTTAGGCATTCTAAATTATATAAATTCCTCAGACTGTTTTGTAATTTTTATTTACCGTACTCCATTTTATTTTACTTGCTAATTGTATGTACAGTCGAAGACCATTTTCTGCGGGGCTTCCATCCCCAGACTCCACGTATGTTGGCAGAGTGCATATAAGTGTGCCCCACCCCATTCTGCCCCATTCTGCCTGGCTCCTATTCCACCCTTCTCGTGGCATTTTGGTGACATTTTTGGTCACTTCTGAGTTCAGCACTGTGCACACATGCGCAATCACACAGCATTCAGACATATGTTAATTAGCCATTGCCTGGTATTTTTTAGTGTACCTTATTTATAATGGCCTGGATTGAACTGACCCAGTAGTACTATTGGAGGCCAGCAGAAGGCTCCTGCTAGCACAATGGGGTTTCTCTCCCCCCTGCTATGTTCCTCTTCCTAATCCACTCTGGAGGTTCAGGAGAACGCCCCCCCCCACCCCGAACAGCTAGAGTGGGGAGGAGCGGGGGGCATCATTTCATCTGGTTAGCAGAAATGCTTGCACTGACAGAATGATCAAAAGAGTGTGATGTTGAATTCCTCCCAATATTTAATTGTATTTATATTAGGTTTTAATTAATGTATTATTTATACTGCTGTGCATCACCCCAAAATCTGCCTGGACAGACAGTGGTATAGAATGCTTTGAGTTAATAAATAACAATACATCATTTTAACATTTAAACATTCACAGGAGTACAGTGAATGGAGTACAGTGTCATATACCTCAACAACTGTAAAACACACTACAAGTAAAATGAAAAAATGGCCATTTACAACTTCTTAGTCCTGCATTGCATTGCTTCTGCCTAGACATATGATTAAATGGAAAAGTTAAGTAAAAGAGCTGCAAAGTATGCATTTACAAAAGCTGTAGGCAGAATTCTCTTCTCACTTTCCTGCCCTTGAACAATGGGTTTTCATGGACAATTGTTGAGCTTGTCTGCCTGCTTGCAATAAGGATGGAACTGGGTGTTCTGTTTCTCCTTTAAAGCGACCAGTTGCTCATTGTTATTAAAGATCCCAGCTACGTGATCATTTTACGTTCTGATTCATGAAGCAAAGGAGAATACGGTACCCATCACCCATTCCATGCAAAGAAGCTAGTTCAGGAGTGACTGTTTGGCGCACTTAACAATGTCCTTCAACATCTCACCATGGTTTTCTCCCCCCCCCACCAGCATTTGTTGTCCAAGGTGCTTGTTTCACTGCCTTATTGTAGAGCTAGCTGTGCCTGGTTGCGTATGTTTTAATCTGTATCGCACTGCATCATGCCTTTTGTAGTATTGAAACTGCATAAAAGATTTTGTTCTTGGCATGCATTTCTCCCTCAACATGAGTGAAGATGGCATGGTATGAAAAAGGTTAAAATATAGCAAAAATACAGATGGTTTGGCACAAAATGTTGTACTATCACAAGGATACACAGTACTCATTCATGTCAGCATGACTTACAAGCAGATTGGTTTGAAACATGACAGATTTTGGAATGGTTGCCAGAATATTTGTTTCAGGATGTGGAAGTTCTAGCAGGGCAAGGAAAGTCTTCTTGCCTGTACCATAAAAAGCTTAGTGGAAAGGAGAAGAAACAGCACGACTCCTTTCTATTATCCAGTAGAGCAAGGGATTAAAAATACCTATTTAAACATGCATGCTATCTATGGCTGGGTAAGATTAAATGGAATGTAGCAAAATCTTCTAGTTGACTGTGGGTTGCATGATGCAAACTCTGGTAGCCAACATGGTGCTACCCAGATTTTTTGGACAGCAATTCTCATCAATACTAGCCAGCATAGACAGTGGTCAGGGATGATGGGTAATACTGTATATTACACAACAATTGGCTAGCACCCCAAGCATACTGTGACAATGGGTTGGATCCAGAGTTCATTCATACCAGTTGGAGCATCTGCCGAGGGGTATTCCACTAAGAGAATATCTTCTCTGAGAACATCTCCTCTGATGGAGTAGAGAGGTGGGGAGAGAGATTACTTTTGGCATTTCCTCTTTCCCTGCAGCTCCAACACCACCTTCCACACTATTCTGGAGAGCCCTCTATCTCTCCAGAACAATGTGAGAGGTGGGGCTGCTGGGGGAATCAGGGAACTGGCAACAGTCACCTTTAATCTTCCTCAGCCAGCAGGATCCCTCCACTAGATCAAAACCTTCTGTGGGCGGAATGAGACTTCTGATATGTGGAAGGTGAAGTCTGGATCAACCCCATTTGTTGTTGTGCTGTGCAGATCTCTCATTACCCCTAAGGCTGCTACCAACCTGAGTAAAGCAAGTGCCTCCATGTCAGTCTTCAAGGATTCAAGAGCAAGTGCCTTTACAGCAGCTTATTTAGGATATGCAAAAGCATTTGTGCCAATGGCATGCACAACCCATATTTCCTTTCTTTTTAAACAACACATATCAGATCCTGAGATAATGAGCTGTACTGTTTTGAAAATCTGTAGTTTTCCTTGCCTTTGAAGAAACTCATTGGCTTCTGCAACCTTTTAAACATGACTATGATCCATCACCATATGGACCTTCATTTCAGAGCAATGGATCTGCTTTTCATTGATTACTTAGAGAGGAAAACATAATTGGCATTCTGCTCCAGCAAACAGTACAACAATCTGCTTGGTGCCTTTTGTTCTTATTATTCAATTGTAGGACAGAGATGGTTATTTCCCCCTCTGCTTAATAGAGCTGGGGCAACAAAAGCAATGCCATATTGTGCATAGTTACGTTTATCGATGCTCAGATGATGTGGGTTCCTCCTCATGCTCGTTCCCATCCACTTTGGCAAGGAACGCCGAGGAAACAAACTTGCTCATGTTGCAGACAGCTGAGAGGGACATTAACGATTTCCCATAATTTCTTTTGTTCCTTTTTATTTTGTAACTTCCCAGGCACTTTTGTAGTTGGCCACTAATCACAGCTATGATCAAAGGCATCACAGTTTAATGACTCAAGATCAATTTAACTAAATAGATACCTTCTGGTGAGAGAGTCTCTATCTCAGTGAGGATTGTGGTATGTGTGTGTGTGTGTGTTTTGTTTGTTGCTTAATTGGGACCCGTTCAATAGAATGTTGTCTCACACAAGTCTGATTGCAGAGGCTTGATTTTTAGCAGTGTTGTTCCTTTTACACTGAGCCAGGAAAAATATGATGTGTTGCCTGGCCTTTTTATTTAGCATATAAGCAGTGCCACTGATTGCAAGCTGTTAATTTAATCAAATAGGACTCAGATAGGAACATAGGGAGCTGCTTTATAATGAGTCAGACCAGTGGTCCGTATAACTCAGTATTGTCTGCACTGATTGGCATCACCTAGCCCTACCCAGCTATGCCTTCTGCAGGCAAAATAGATGCTCTACCATTGGGCTAGCTCCTCTAACTCTTTACAAAGTTCAAACAATATGTAGCCCTAATCCAGTTTTAAATGTTTTTGCATATTTTTAATTGTTCCACCATCCATCCTTGAGGCAATTTGGGTAATATTAAGAAAGCTGCTTTCATTTGTCTTACTGCATCCCTTTATGTTTGCCCTTTAACTTCCTCTTTGGGGCACTTAGCAAAGGACGTGGAAGGAAATTAAACCTGTCTGTGTTTTCTCTAACGGTGGATTTCTGTACTATCACAGGTGCTAAAGGGACTCCAAACAGCTAAGCAATTTGCTTCTATTTATTTAGGAGGGAAATATTTGTTTAATATGTGATAAAGTATTAAAATGAAGGAGAGCATGCAACAGCTCTGTCCCTGGACAAAATAATAATAATAAAAATCTCCAGCTCCATTTGATCTTCTTGGCTCTTCTTGGTGAATATTTATGAGGAAAATTAAGGCTGACTAGCCTTTATATAGAATGCTTGCAAGAAAGTACACAATGACAGTAGGTCAAACTTCAAGACGGTGGAATTAAATGTAATATTTGTGGTATTGCACTTGTGATGTGGTATTTCTAGTTTGTACAGGGTGAGAAAAAGAGGTCCAATTGTGTTCTAATGAAAAGCGCACAGCAGGGCCTAGTATCCCCCACCCCGAACACTCTTTTTGTGGACTGCACATTAGAAAATCAATACATGGCACTAAACAGGATGGGTTGTTCCTGGGGCAGGGCAGAAATAAAATGCGGAATTTTTGTATTACATTTAGTGTGAAGTCAGAGAAAGGGAGGGGGGTTAAAATATGCAAATAGCACACAGTAGACAGAATAAGGATTTGTTTGTTTTAAACTAACTCAAAGAACGAAGCCTTTCTGCATGAACATGCTTGACAACCCATAATTAATGTCTGTGAAGTGCTGAAAGTAGGGTTGAAGAAAATTCATTAATATTTTTAGGTTCACCAGCAGCAATAACAGGCTTTTGCCTCTTCCAGTCTTCCCTGCAACTAAGTATTGCATTGTTAGAATAAAGGGGAGACAAAACCACCATTGATGGGGCAGGGTCACCCTTTCAGCTACCCAGAATAATTCTCCATTTTTTTCTAATAGAAAAAGAAATCCATGGGACGGACAATCAGGAAAGTAATGATCATTTCCTGTAATTGCATTGTTTAGCATGGAGTTAGAAGTTCAGGTTACCCTTTGAAGACACATGTACTTATAATTTGTAAACTATTCCATGGAGCAAAACAAAGTTGTTAAAACATGTTATATTGATTAAGGATCTGTCCTGATTTCATGATGGCACCTTTCCTAGATCTGAAAGAGATCTAAGACAGTCAGATCCATATTCTAAACTACTGCAACTTTAAATGTCCTTTTAAATTTATCTGAAGTCATCTGTCTGTGGAAAATGTTGCTTCAGTGAGACCATTCTCTGCTTCCCGAGATGGATATGGAGAGGGCCTGCCAGTTCCCACAGCACATAAAGTTGTCATGTGATGAGCACCGTGCACAGTATCCTTTGCTATCATCAGCCAGTAGAAGTCCATAATCAAGTGATTGTGGGCAGAATGCAGTTGCACTGATGAAGAGCTTGCCATCTTCCCACAGGCATGTGGGCAGCCACTGTGAAAATAGGAGGCTGGACTAAATGGGCTAGTGGCCTGATCCAGCAGCCTTGTCTTATGTTCTGAAATGCAAAACATTAAATTATCAAATGGGGTGGGAGTGTTTTCTAGGGATCCAAGGCAAATGATTAAAGGAGAAGCAGATACAGTGGTACCTCTGGTTACGAACCTAATTCGTTCCGGAGGTCCATTCTTAACCTGAAACTGTTCTTAACCTGAGGTACCACTTTAGCTAATGGGGCCTCCTGCTGCTGCCATGCCACTGCAGCACGATTTCTGTTCTCATCCTGTGGCAAAGTTCTTAACCCGAGGTTAATTCAACTTCTGGGTTAGCAGAGTTTGTAATCCGAAGTGTTTGTAACCCGAGGTGTTTGTAACCTGAGGTACCACTGTACAGCATCCAGCTTTCCTTCCTCTTTTTGGAAACCAAAGTAGCTTCCCCTTCTCTGTCAAAGTCCACTTAAGGTGTAATGATTAGGGTGGCGGACTATGACCTGGGAGGCCAGGGTTCTAATCTCCACTCAGCTTTCTAATAAAAAACATTCACATCAAGAATCTATAGCTATTTTCCCCCTCTGAAAACCAACAAACCACCCTCCTGGTAATACTCTTGTACAGACAAATGAACATTTTGTGGAACAACTAGGCAGTTCAGGGCAGACATTATAGAATTATTGTATCTTGTCACAAACTTGCTCCAAGTACTGTGAAGATCACAGGCACAACTTTAGCCAGCTAATAGCTTGCAAAGAAGACCAGGTCAACTGTTGCATGCACAATGATCTTGTGCACTCCTTCCTGGCTGTCAGTCAGATCTTGATTCAAGCAGTTGCTTATATGTACTTTCCTTTCCTCCTGCGTAGTCACATGAGAAGTAGTACCATGTTGCTAGCTGAGCCCTACCTGGTGGCTCTGAAATTATCATGTTGGTTGTGATCATGTTGCTTGTACTTTTGTAGCCATGAGGGGTGTTGAGAGAGTGTCTAGGATCCAGCTGGGAACCCTGGGAACTGTCATGGACTCCTTTGGTACTGTGTCTTGAATGATGGACTTGGCTCAGCAGGAAGAGGGAGTTGCTCTTGATGATGACTTTCACTGGGACTTCCTGTTCCTCATGCTTCTTCTCCACCTCCAAAGAGATTTCCGGTTCAAGCTGGGGACATGGTTGGATCCTGACACTTGGATATGCATCTATCAAACAATATAGTTGGCTCTGTCTTAGTAAACCCTTACCTTAGACAAGATCCTATACAGAGCAACACATATAAACCCAGCATATTCCTCATTCATTCATCACTGTTTTAATCTGGATGACTTGATTGTGTTTTTGTTTTCATTGTTGCTACTGCTTGATTTGTCATGCCCAGCTGTGAAACTTCTAATATCCCCAACTAAATTGTTTGCAAGTGTGTTGATCAAACAACAGAGCAGAGTAAATATCTTTGTTCTTCAGCAGCATGAAACATTTTCTGAATAATACCTGAAGTCTCGTCAAAAACACACCAACTTGTGTTACTGCACTCGTAAATCAAACCAAGGAACCTCATTAGAATGAGTGAAAGAACATAAGAACAGCTCTTCAAAGGAGCATCAGGAAAGTCTAAATATACACATGCTTGCTTCAAAGGCTCCCAGTTTAACAGCTATTGGATGTCCAGAAATACCACTAGATCTAAGTGATGTCAGGAAAATATTTGAAAGCACAGACTATGAGAACTGAGAGCTTTCTGTCAAGTGGATCACAGCCCAAGTATGCCCTGCATATTTATGAATAATCTAGGCACTGGAGGGGTGGATATGAAAGAGAAAGAAATAAGACAATGACCCCTGAAATTTTGAAGGTGAACTGATTTGTTGCAACTTGAGCTTTCATAGGCAAGAAGGTGAAGCAGATTTTAGAAATATAAATACACGTAAGATGCGGTATGTATATTACATGCATCTAGACTGTGGGCTGGTTTCCACATGACCCTGTCTTGTCTTGCATGCAATGGAATGAAAGTGGGAGTTTGGAGATGGTACTCTGGTATTCAGATAGGCTATTTAATGATAGCTAGAAGGCTGATCGTCGAAAAATTGATGCTTTTGAATTATGGTGCTGGAGGAGACTCTTGAGAGTCCCATGGATTGCAAGAAGATCAAACCTATCCATTCTTAAGTAAATCAGCCCTGAGTGCTCACTGGAAGGACAGATCGTGAAGCTGAGGCTCCAATACTTTGGCCACCTCATGAGAAGAGAAGACTCCCTGGAAAAGACCCTGATGTTGGGAAAGATGGAGGGCACAAGGAGAAGGGGACAACAGAGGACGAGATGGTTGGATAGTGTCTTCGAAGCTACCAGTATGAGTTTGACCAAACTGCGAGAGGCAGTGAAAGACAGAAGTGCCTGGTGTGCTCTGGTCCATGGGGTCACGAAGAGTCGGACACGACTAAATGACTAAACAACAACAACAACAATGTTCACAGGCCTTGTTCTAAATCTGCCTCTGGCAAATTATTTGTGAGATGTTCACTACTTGCAGGGCCATGGGTTTACCTGGTGAGATGTACACATGACAAAAAAAATCTAACACTGATTTCATGTGCACTTCATCCTCTCCTGCTGAGTTTATGGCACCCTTTCTTTCTTTTTTTAGTAAGTCTGGATATTTTTATGGGAGCTTTTTCTGCTACCACCTCATCTTCCACTCATATGTGAATCAATCTGCAAAAAGTGGTGTAAAGAAAATAAGCAGCAAGTCAGTAAACACCAGACTCAAGCTGATAAATACAGCTCCCGGTCCCTTAACACTTTGCAAGATGTATGCAAATACAATATTATTCATTACTCTTCCACAGGCCCCCATCTTCCTATGGTGTCAGTGATTAATTTGCTTCCATTCACTTCCTTGCTGTGATAGTTCAGTCCCGCAGCTAAGTTTAAATATTAGGCAAACTTTGCAGGTAAAAAAAATCAGGGCAAGAGCTATGCATTTCCAGCCTGGGCTTCCAAATAACGGACTGCATGACTTTGTGTACATTTCCTCAGTTTACTACTGTAGCAGCTGCATAACTCACCTTATGGGCTAGGGACATTCTCTCCAAGTTCTGAGTAATTATGCAGATGTTGCTGTCAGGAGCTTGTCTTGCTTGCCGGTTTTTTTGTTTTTGTTTTTTTAATGTCTGAAGACATGCAGTAAACATCATATGCTCCTTCACAAGCTGCCTATGCAACCACTGGAATGATGGAGTCTGTATAGCTATATTCATTTTTGTGTGCACGGGATGTTGGGAACATACATCTAAACCTTTGATTCTGAATGAAATATATCGCATGTTGAAGTATGCCTGTTGTTTATTCCACCACCTTATATATCAGTTATATTCAGTCCTGGGGGTATTTGTTTTTATTCCTATTTTCTCACTCCACTGACTGAAAGTGTCTTTTGTACAAGAGGCAGCAAGCAATGCATACAACAAGTTCATATTGTTGTTTTCTGGCTCTAGGCACAGTAAGAAAATAATGAAAGTCGTGGTAAGAATCATTCCTCAGGTTTGTGGGGAAGGCTGTAGGTCAGAGGTACAGATTTGCATGCAGAAGACATCAGGGTCAACCCCCAGCATCCCCAGGTAGGGATGGAAGTTAAAACAGTCTGAAATCCTGGAAAGCTGCTGCCAGTCAGCATGGCCAAATATGTGCTACATGGACCAATAGTATGACTCTATATAAGGCAACTCCCCATGTTCTTATGGTTTATTAAGTTATTATTATTAACCCGTACATTGTGGTTGCTCCCAGACTTTGGAACCCCCTTTCTGGAGAAGTTAGACTTTTCTCTCATTGCTGTGTGCCATTTTGAACTTTTTCTATGGCTTATTTCATGGCATTAGTAAAGTTGTCGTGTGTGTGTGTGTGTGTGTGTGTGTGTGTATACTTCACAGACCTGTTCAATAAAAACATCACAGCACCAGTCTTCTCCTTAAAAGCAAGCAGCCCTAATAGAGAAGGAAGTTCCAAAAGTCTGATTGCGGCAAGCTGCTGATTCTGTAATAGTTGGCATAGCTTGATATAAAAAGAGACCTTCATTGTAACCTGTTTTTATGTTGCTATACATCTTTATCTTAAACATGTCCTGGAATTTTGAATTGGCACACACCATTACACTAGGATAGTCAGAATCAATTGATGGGTGAAAAAAGCATATTGTTTGAAATGATTCCCAAGTGTGTTTATTTGCATATGTGTGGAACAGGATATGTACAGCCCATTGAAACTGCGATGCTTTCAGCAACAAAAACAGTTATTCCTCCATCGTAACACCTGTTTGTCATAACTATCGAGTTGGATCGGGAAGATCACCCCACTTTTAGATTCTTATGTCTTTGTAAATATATGCAGCTATTCTGAGCTTCATTTAGAAATGAATGGGATTATGCTGTTAAGTCAAAGCACATCACACACCTTTGGGGGGCACTTAACCTTGTTCTAAAAGAGGTGGGCGAATTAATGTCTGTTTCCTTGGAGATGTCATGTGAGGGCTATTCATTAAGTTCTACAACACAAGGTTAGAATCCTGCCATAGCACACTGCAAAGGCAGCATTGGAACTTGTCACTTAAAAAACAACCCAAAGAAAAGCTGAAACATAACTTGTTATTAATATTGCCCCCAGGAGGCTGCTTACATCAGAAAACTTGCTTAAAAGGTCATCACTCAGGAGCCTGTGCTTTTTCTTCAATTTAGAGCTGCACCTGCTGTTCGCATAATAATTTCCCTTCTATGTATGGAGTGCTGTTTTGTTTTGTTTTTCTATAAGGAGAGGCAGACGGAAGACAAAAACCTATTACTCGTTTAAATCTTTAAGAATATTATTCTGTTGTGGTGTTTATAGACTCAGGCAGAATTGTAACGTTCAAGATACTCATCTTAAGCAAACACATAATTATTAAGTCTTGTTGGAATCAGCAACTAGATCCAGGTAGCTAGAATGCATTTTGGGGGGGTTAATAATTGCTCTATTGTTTTGATTTTCTTTTTATGCAATATTTAAAATCCACCTCAGCCCAGAGGATTCACCAAGGTGCAGATCACTGCTCTCAAGTATAGCAATGCATTTTAAGAGCACCTGTTTTTATTGCTTTAGAAAATGGTATTCATCGTAACCATCATCAACAACAGTGTTGGCAACAAGGACAATTACCTACCCCTCCTACCTTTCAAAACAAAGGGGCATCTTGGGTGTAGCGAAGGTCAATGGAGCACAATTGTTGAGTATGTCCTCTGCATGTAGAAGGTGGGGCTGAAATAAATGTTACCTGCTCAGAATGCTAAATTTCAAATGAGGGAGGAGGGAAATAGGCAAAAGTTGGCAAGCCCCTTCAGTTTTCGGCGGGGGGAGGGGCAAAATCTGGACTGGGGAAATGAAACTCATCAACCATGAAATGCTGCTAGTTTGTTGAATGCCATTATTATTATTATTAGTCCAATAACCCTCATACATGGCCAGCACTGTGGTCCTATCTGCAGTATACATGTAAAGCTGTATTATACCACAACAACTTTGCACATAGGCTATGTAAAGAATGAGAGTTTACTACCCCCTTTAAACCTTCCCATGGTCTCTCTCCCCACCTCTCTCCTTTCCCAACCTTATGCTGTCTATACCATTGGTGTCTCACATAGAATATAACTGATCTGTAGAAGGGATTCTGTGAACAGAAAACAGAGACACTATATGTACATTTGTAACCCAAGAACATCTTCAATAAAAACAATTTTTACGGGTTCTTTTTTAAGGTTTTTTTTTTAATTTTTAAGAGTGCTGAGAGTTGGTAGGAGCTACAATTCTCTGAATTCACAGGGAAGAGGGATTGATTCTGAAACCACTCTGGGAGTTGTATGTTTGCGAGAGGAATAGGGTTCTCCTATGTGTCCTTCACAAACTACAGTTCTCAGGAGTCTTTGGGGGAAGCTATAATATCGCTATTAAATGTATGGGGCAGATGGGGCCCATGTGATAATGTAGGGTTGCTCTGATGGGGACTTCTGGACTTTTCAAAAAATGGTGACGGAGCCAGTGCTTGGTTCGCCACATTATTATGTAGCATGATTCTACCAGGTTTCTAGGGGCAAATGATGGCTACTAGGAGAATTGACCCATGGGAGGTTCACCCCCCATACAGTTTTTCCCATTCAGCTGAAAATCCTCCAAATGGCTCACTTTGACCACCTGAAAATGGGGTGATGATTTCAACCCAGTCTTACCATCTTTAGTTTCCAGAATCTCCAAGTAAAAGTATTTAAAGTTACCACAACCAAAGGACCAATGGCCGCAGCAGAATTTTTCTTTACCACACATCAGCACTTGGCACAGAAAATAAACACCCCGCCAGATAGTTACAAAGTACTCTTAATCTCCCCAAGAAGAAAACCTTCAGGTACACTGCAGCTATATGCATCCTATGACAGGACCTCAAATGAAACAGGGCCTCTATTCATCTGACAGGAGGTCACTTTCAAGTTCTCAGGTTGTTTGGAAAACCGTTAATCTTAGGTTATGATATTTAATGAATAAGTTAATTGTAGTACAGAATATTTAATGATTAACACACGCTATATGTTGAACTAGTTTTAAAATGTGTTATTTAATTCTTTGGATTTCACATTTATACACTTTCTTTATAATTTTATTCATCTAATATTTAATAATTCTATCCCATGCCCAATAGTACCAAACAGCAAACATTCCCTGCTAATTATCAATTTAGCATTCTACAATTTTTAATACTGTTCCAGTTGAGTTTATAGCGGTGCAAAAACTTGATTATACTTCTTTGGATTGACATAAATGTAAGCTTTGATATATGCATATTTCATGATTAATAACTGATTGATATCATTCATATAATTTCAATTATTATAAGCCCAAAGGGAATTTTTTGATTTAGGAATATCATCTCCGAAGAAGATGAAAAGGATGCTAATAGGGCAAATATTTAATATGACAGATTTTGATGGCATTTACTGTGCTGGCAAAAAGAGAGAGTGTTAGATTAGTTTTGCAGAATGCTACAAAATCTGAATTGAGGTTAATACACAGTGTACACTTTTCTTATGTAAGGTACAATTGTTCTGATCCATGCATGGAAGCAGGTACCTTCAGCTTCATAAATAAGGCTACACATGTATGAAATTGTTTTGCCTGACATTAAATATCTTGGCAGGGGGTGGGGGGACACACACCTGTTTTGCCAACAGTACATGTGAAAAGGATCTAGGAGCCTTAGTAGAACACAAGCTTAACATGACACAACAGTGTGACGCAACAGCAGCAAAAAAAGCTAATGTTCTGCATCAACTGAAGTATTGTACTCAATGCAAGTATTAGTACCACTCTTTTCTGCCTTGGTAAGACCACACCTAAAGTATTTTGTTCAGTTCTGGGCACCACAATTTAAGAAAGATATTGACAAGCTGGAACGTGCACAAAGGAGGGCAACCAAGATGATCAAGGGTCTAGAAACCAATCCTTATGAGGAACAGTTGAGGGAGTTGGGTAGGTTTAGCCTAGAAAAGAGGAGACTGAGAGGAAACATAATAGCCATTTTCAAATGGGCAAAAGATTCCTGCATTGCAGGGGGTTGGACTAGATGACCCTTGTGGCCCCTTCCAACTCTATGATTCAATGAAATACCAAGTTCCGGTGAGTTGTGGCTGAAAATAAAAAGCCCTGACTAGAACTATGGGACATCCAATGAAACTGAATGTTCAGACATGCTCTCTGTGAAAAAGTACTTTCTTTTGTCTGTCTTGAATGTTCCAAATTCATGAAGGATAAGGTTTGAATTGAAGTTTGGCCAAATTCATGGAGAATAAAGCTATATCAATGGCTTCTAGCTGCAATGGCTTTGTATTACTTCTGTTGATGGAGCAGTATGCCTTTGAAAAACTGCAGGTGAGGAAACGGTTGTGTTAAGGTCCCCCTTTCAGATATTGGCATCTAGTTGTCTACCAAAAGAACAGGATGCTGAAGTAGATTATCCTTTGGCCTGGTACTGCAGGGCTCTTATGTTATATTTGGTTATATTATATTTGGTACTGCAGGGCTCTTATGTTATATTTGGTATGTGATGATGTCAGAGTGAAGGCAGTGCTCCCTTCCTCATTCTAGAGATTTCTGGAGGTAAATGATACACACCAGTTACCAGGACATTCACAAACACCCAGCCCCCACTCATTTTGAAGGATAAAGTTCCTAGGATGCTTTTCAACTTAGTCTTAGTTAGTGAAACTTTTTATTTCATTTTAATTAAGTAACTTTTTGTAGTATTCTGCGGAATGAATTGCATGTGCCCTATAAATTGTATATTGCCCTTACATTTCACAGAATCTTACAAAATTGGAATTAAAATCTAGTGCACAGTTTTATTGTGTATTTATCTTATTCTAAAGTTAATTGTCAGGTTATTTTAAAAACCTTCTTGGTAAACAAAGTATCAATAGCAATCCATCTGAGTGACAACTGATCTGAGAAAAAATCTTGCACTTTGGCTGTGATTACTTATATTGTGGAAATTGATGCCATTTGGGGGTTCTGATATAGTATTGACATGCTTTGCAGACAACTTGATTCACAGGCTGAGCCTTTCATCTCTGCTTTGCTTACTGTCCTTGGTTATATACCTGTTCTGACCTTGATTGTATACATGAACTTTGTGTAACTTCTACCCATCCCCCCCTCCCAAAAAAGAGGCCTTGTCAGTGTTTAAAACCATGGCTTGTCTTTCACTTCTTCAAAAAAGGTCCCTTGAAACATTCTAGTGGGGATGACATGGCTACCCCCATTGTGGCCATTTTTCTCTATAGTTTCAGCAAAAACATTTGAAAAGACATAAAGGACATCACAACAACATATACCTTAGTTTTAAGGGAACATAGTCAAACCTTAATCAGATTTCATTTGCCTGCTATGGTCCTCTACCCATCTTTCAGATTTAATTTATTTTATCTTTGAGACCTTTGAAGATTTTTCTTCTTCTTTAGGTGAAGAAAATAATTTCCACATTAAAGTATTGATAAATTACTTCCCACCATGCAAATCGTGCCATAGCTTATACAGATCCTCGTTACTTTGAGAAAGCACTGCTGCACCAGAAGCTCTGTCCAGTGTGCTGAAATGACCACCTATAGAATAGTGAAGGATTACACAGCAGAGCGGTCCCCATATGTTTGTTATTAGTGCCAGAATAAATACTTGCCTGTGTATTATATATGCTTCATCACAAATGTGGAGGGGAGAAATCATTTTAATTGCTGTAACTGTGGCAGATGTGAAATCTAGTGCATCCTTCAGGAACTAGATTCGTCCCGGAATTGTGTCTTTCAACTGAGTGAGAAGCATATCTTAAATCAGGTTATCATTTGCCATTCAGATAATTAGGCTTTGAGTAAGAAGTTCTATGGCCACCTGACTCTTAGACTTCATATCCAACTTTTCAGAAGCTGACACCATATAAAACATACTAATTAAGGGCTTTTTATTAGCAAAAAGGGGGGAAATGAAACTTGTGATCAGTTTATTACATTGACAGCTGAATATCTGTAGTGACTTGTAAACAAATACATTTTTGAAGATTCTGCTCTGCTTGCTTCCACACCAGTGCAGTGCATTTAAAGGAGTCATGGGACAGAGAATGAGAAGTGTGCGGAGGAAGGAGACCTTATCAAATACCCCATCCTTAGATTATCCTGTGAGAGTACAATCCACTTTGTCCAAGATACTCAGTGTCAGTTACACAACTGTCACTCAGACATCTAGCTGATTCCAGGAAAAGTGAGCAAGAAGGGCCTGCCATTTCATCGGTTAAATCCAAAGGGGTAAGCTTCTGCTAAATGATTGAAACTGTGCTTGCCATTCCCAAGGATGCTGTGAGTGACAGAAGTAGATCCAACACCAGGTTTGATTGGCTCTTCTGCCCCCCCCCCCGTACCTTCTTTGTGGCACCCCCATGACTCTCCCCAGGATGTATATGAGGTGATTCAATTCCACCCCTGTGAGCTTCTGTGGATGTCTTGTGCCATTTCCCCTGTGGTGGTCCCGTTCCCCTAACCCTCCTCCATGCCGTAGCTGTCTGATTGCCCATATTCTGCCACAAGCCTTATGGCATTTCCCTCCCCAGCAAGCTTATCAGGTTGTATGAAGGGAAGGCAACAGCAGGGAGATGACACTACAGGGCCACCCAGCCTGGCACATCTCATTTCATTTATGAATGAATGACTCACACCCCACTCATACTTCCAAGGCATTGAAAGGACATTTATTTAAAAGCAGCAAGAACAGTGCAAGAACAGCAGAGTGTATGTTTAAGAACAACACAGAATGAACACCTAAGGCAGAGACCTTTTCATCTGGCTAGAAAAGCTTGTTGAAACAAACAAAGAAACAAAAAAGTCTTCAGTTGTTTCTGGATAGAATAGATAGTGGTGTGCGCCGTATCTCGGCAGGAATACAATTCCATAGAACAGAAGCAGACACACCGAAAGCCCTGCTCCAAGTTACTGTGGGGCAAGTTTTTGATATTATGGGGGCTTTAAAGAGTCAGTCTCCTGCAGAACACTGTGACCTACTGGGTATATAAGGGATAAGGTGGCCTCTCAAATAAACTGTTCCAAAGCTGTACAAGGTATTATATTGTAGTAGCAAAACTTGGTAGCAGATTGGCAACCAGCACAAATCCTGCAAACAAGGTGTTATAGGCTGGTGGAAACTTGCCCCCACAAGCAAGCAAGCCATCTTGTTCTGCACCATCTGCAGCCTCTGGACCAACCTCAAGGGTACTGGCACGTAGTGCCCATTGTAGTAACTCAACCCTGAGGTTACCTGTGCATGAACAACAGTGGTCAAGCTATCCCAGCCAAGGAATGGCCTGACTGGCAAAAGGTACTCTGTTTTGGCCAGCATTACTTTTCTCCCTACCTTTAAGGATATGGCATTACTGAAAACTGATGTCCCAGGTCAGGACATTTGCAATGACTTTTACCCAAATGTCTCTGAGTTTCACTGTAGTGACCAGGGGCATTGGGACGAGATGGCAGCTGCTGCAATTGCTTGGGCCATCATTTACACTTTAGTGCTAGCCTGAGACCTGTAGGCCTCAGCATAAGGGGTTTTGAATCTAGGTTGGGGTAGAGGATTCATGTTCATGTAACCACTGCAAAGTAAAACATAGCTAAGCAAGCTGCCCATTTTCCTCAGATCAGGAAGGCAGTGATTGAATGAGAATTATTGTTTCACCAATGAAACAGCTCAGATTAGGAACATATCTGGAAACCGGAAGATCCCTTGCTTCCTGGCTGACAGTCAGACTCTGATCCAAGCAGGCATATTCATGCCCTTACCTTTCTCCCATGTAGCTTTATCAGCAGCTAGCTTGGCACTTGGTGGTGGCTTTGGCATTCCTGCCGAACACATAGAATCACTGAATCATAGACTTGGAGGGTACCCCAAGGATCATCTAGTCCAATGCAGAAATCTCAACTAAAGCATCCATGACAAGTGGCCATCTAATTGCTGCTTTTAAGAAACCCAATGAAGAAAAGTCTGTCACCTTCTGAGATGTTCCACTGTCAAACAGCTCTTACAATAATAAATTTCTTCCTGAAGTTTAGTTGGGATCTCCTTTCTTGTAACTTGTATCCATTGGTTTGGGCCCTACCCTCCAGAGCAGGAGAAAACAAGCTTGCTTCATCTTCCATGTTGACAACCCTTTAGATATTTGAAGATGGCTATCAAAACTCCTCTCAGTGTCCTCTTTTCCTGGCTATCTAACTCCCTCAACCATTCCAGTAACAAATATCATTTCTAAATGTTGCTCTAAAGCAATGGTGAGTAACCTATGACCCTCCTGATATTGTTTCATGTATCAGCTCCAGCCAGCATGGTCAACAGCCAGGGTGATGGGAGTTCCAGTTCATCAATTTCTAGAGGATAAGCCACCCCTGCTCTAAAGGGAAAGACTTCAGCAAAAACATTTTCAAGAATGGAGTTGTAACTTGCGATGATGTTTCCATGGCTGTCTATGAAATAACAGCATGGTGAGGTATTTTGATTTGGAACCAAGTGAGTCCAACTTTCTAAAATATAGATATCAACAAGACTTGCATTTCCTTCATTAATATGGGGAATCGTATGCTGGAGAAGGATGCTTCCTACTGTGCGTGACTTTAGCTAAACATAGCTCTATTCTAAATCTGGCACGTGAAGTCTAGTTTTGTAATAGATCCAGATGATAGCAGGGCTAGCAATATTCCATACAGTAGAGAGGATTGAGGAAGCACTTTTTTACACAAGTTTTTTTTTATACTAGAAGTGTAGCTGAAACCAGCATGGAGTAGAGGTTGATTTTTTTAAAAAAAAAATATTAAATGTTATTTAGGATGCAGGTAGCTATTTTATTTGGCATTTCTTTATTTTCCTTTTTTGGGCAGTGAGACTAAGCTTGCCTATTTCTTCTGCATTAATTGTGTCACAATTTGTTAACTCTAGTAAATGGAAGTTTGACTAATGTAACAGTAGCATTTGCAGATTAAACCTGAAGTTTGCTGCGATGCATTCTTGGTGGTTCATTAATATTCTGAGCATGGTTGCCTAATCCAAACCCCAAATGAAAACTGACAGGTCTTCACATGGTGTTTCTCAAGAAATTGTCGTTTACCGAACACGGTTGGCCACAAAAAAATCAGGTTATTTAGTTCTTGTTTCTTTTCTTTCATACTGGAACTGAGGTCTGCTGATACAATGCTGGAGAACTGGAAAATGTAATTTTCAAAATTAAAATTTAGACACAAGTGGAGAAGGAATAACTTTATGAACCAGCAGCTTAGGAACGTGAGCGAGAGAAAATGTACTTACTATTTATTCTGATTTTGATGAAGCCATCTGTCTGTGTCAGAGTACAAGGTACAATCTAAAATTTGACAGAGGGGGCACAACAGAGAAAGTAGGAAAAGTTGAAGGAGAGCAAATATTGAGAAGGTTGTAGCTCAGAAGTAGAGCATCTGCTTTGCATGCAGAAGGTCCCTGGCTCAACCCTCAGAAATTCCAGGTAAAGCTGAAGTAGACTGCTAACTGAAGTCCTGGAGAGCTTGTAGAAAATACTGACCTAGATAGACCAATGGTTTGAATCAGCATAAGTTAGCTTCCTGTGTTCCTAGGAAGGTGGCATCATGCAGCTGTTTTAGGAAGCAGTTCCAAGCATAAGGGGCAGCAAGGAAGGAATGGCAGAGAAGCAGGAGATCTTGGGTTGCTCGAGAGTGATGGAACTGAAAAAGTGAAGGTCACAGGGTGTGAGGTAGCAGGGTATATAAGAGCAGTAAAAAAGTGGGGTAGTTGTTGAGAGGCTTTGAAAATAAGAACAATGAGCTTGTGCTCATAAAATCTCTTTGCATGTATTTTAAAGAGAGGCATCTCCTGATCAGAGTGGCAAAAGGGATGGGTGGAGGTTCGCAGCAGAGCGTTGCATAGATGTGAGAGGATGAAGGTGAGATAACAGAAGAAGACTATTCATTCATTAATTCATTCAAAGCTTCCTCCCTCTCCTAAAAAAAATAGAAAATAAATTTAAAGTGGTTTGAAGCAATGAAATATACAGTGGTACCTTGGTCTACGAACTTAATCCATTCCAGAAGTCTGTTCTTAAACCAAAACCATTCTTAAACCGAGGTGGACTTTCCCCAATGAGGTCTCCCACCGCCGGTGCCCTTCTAGCGTTTGGATTCCGTTCTTAGACCGAGGTAAAGTTCTCAAACCAAGACACTGTTTTCAGTTTTGCAGAGTTTGTAAACCAAATTGTTCTTAAACTGGACTGTTCTTAAACCAAGGTACCACTGTAAATACAATAAGACAAAATCCACAAAACCCACAAAATCCAGTGAACCATTAAGCACAACCAGAAAATATCAACATCATAACAACCAAAATCATGTGGTGATCGAGACAAGATGTGACAAAAGCACCAGTAGTTATAATTGTTTATGCAAATATGCATAGCCTGCAGCTTCTTCATTGGGGGGCTATGATTGGGCTACAGCTTCTTCTGGAGTGTATGCTCTGAAGCAAGTCCAGCTTTGCCTATGCATAGGGTGTGAAGTGGTTCTTAGAGCAGTGGTGATAATGTTCAGTGCATCCACCATCATTCTGACAGCTGTCTAATTAGATTTTTAAAAGGGGCCAATCCATTCACTCAGAATAATGACAGATCATAATCTTATTATATGACCCTCCCCCCAAGGCTGACCTGTCACATGCAAACAAGAAATCTTCCCAGACCATATATGGAATTATCAAAGTGATGAATCACTTATTGCTTGCAAGGAAATGTTTTCAACAGGGCTTTAAAAAATCCTTTTGAAAGCATACCAAGCACCACATCCTTTCCTCCCTTTCCAGCTGTGTTGTGCTTTACCTATGGAGCAAGGCAGCAGGAAATCAAGCATAGTTGGCTACTGAGGGAGTAGGAAGAAGAATCCCTGTTAATTGATTTTCATATAAAATGACAACTGTGAGGATTGTGTTAAAAAGTTGGTGAACTACCACACTGCACTTATTACCATCAATGATGGTACTATTATTTCCAATGGAGCGGCCTTCATCTGTCCTCTTGATTCATTTCCTGTTGCTGTTGTGTTTTATTTTTTAAAAGGGCATGAATGGGTCCAACCAAAATGCAATGGGGAAGTATCTCACTGAAATTAATGAGCCTTAAACATGTCCAACAATGTTATCTCTTTGGAGCGGGGAACCTGTTCAACAAGGAGTCCTACAAAATGAACACCTCTTTTTACCCCAGATGTAATCAATTTTTTCCAAACTTTGTTTAGGGAGGATAAAGTATTTCAGAGGTAAAGTGGGCTAATGCGTGGGCTACAGAATGATGTAAGTAATTGGAAATAACGGGGTGGGGATGAAAAAGTTCATTCTGCTTATTTTAATGCAAAGCAGCATGCAAGTGATAGATCTGAAGTGAACAGGAGTGCTTGTCCTGATCATTGGCGTCATGAAAAAATACAATCCTGCATCATACAGCAGTAACCCTTGAACTTATAAGGGCACAGCTGCCATAGAATGGAGGATGATACCATTTTCATTATCAAGCTAGCAGATTGAAAAGGTGAAAATCAATGTATCTTTATCTGTAGAGGTTTGATTTGACCGATGTTTTAGCTAGTTTAGTTGCCTAGGAAACATCTACAAATTGTGCTGTGGTATCAATGTACCGGTATATACAGTATGGGTTTGGGGAAAGAGAGGAAGGCATGAACGAGCTCTGTTGTGTGTTTTAAAATTGCCTGAGGCTGCAGGGAACAAATGAACTTGTTGCTCTGGAAGCAATTTTTGAATTGCAAAATTTCACACATTTTAAAAATTGGATATGCTAACTTGTTAAAATCGGATATGCCAATGTCCACTTTCAAAAACATTCCTCTTATTTCTGAAAACTCAGTGCACACAGATGCATCTTACCAGTGCAGTGGCCATCAGTTGAGGTGAAGGATCAAGCTTGTTTTTTTTATTAACCTGAAGCTTAGTGTGTGCCAGAAAGAAGAAAACCTCAGGTAAAGTGAATCCATATGTTCTGAAGCATGAGTTACCATTCCATTTAATGGAATATTGAATATTTAACTCAAATAGCTTAGCCCTTTGTCTTGTAAGTCTTGAGAATAATAACCATCTCAAGTGGCAGAAGCACAATTTATCAGTGTAAAGTCACTCAGGGTGAAAAGGCTATTGATTCTTTCTTATCTACAATTAATGGAATGCTTGTTCAGAGGGTTAAATGAAGACGGACGGAATTACATATGCGCTAGACCGGTCCATTCATTGTGATCTCATTCACATGCCCAGAAGTGAATGTGAATAAGGAAATTCTGGTTGGTGAATAATGATTGATTATAGAACTGCAATGAGCTTGAAAATGAGAAGGCAGAGGCTGGGTAATGTTGGCAATTAAATACACTAGTGAGAGAGCCCATCCGCCATATGGTGAGATGTGGCAGTTGCCTCAGGGTAGCAGGCTCTGGAAAGCTGGGAGGGGTGCCAGATCCAGCCTTCATGAGCCCAATGTTCTCTATCCATGCTCTAACCCTTAACAAATTGCAATTCCGGGGGAAGGGGATACCGTTTTCTGATTTGCCTCAAGCAGCAGAGTGTCTTGGGCCAGCCCTAAGGAAGTCCAATTATGTATTATTGGGAGATGAGCAGTTCAGTCTAAATTTGGGATCTTCTAGGTGGCAGGGACCTGTCTATGCTGCCATGTAACTTGGTGAGGTGCTACATGAAACTGCCTTGCACAGAATCAGACCAGTACAGTATTGCCTAATCTGGAGTCACATCCACACTAACATTTAAAGCACTCTTATACCACCCTAACAGGCATGGAGAATCCTGGGAACTATAATTTCTTTAGTGTGGATGAGATGGTAGGTCTATGAGGTTAGTTGCACCCTTAACAAGCTACAGTTCCCAGGAATCTTTGGGATACACCACAACTGTTAAAGTGGTATAGGAGTGTTGTATAAATAATAAAAAATATTAGTTATTATTAATAAATTATGATGATGATGATGATGATGATGATGATGATGTCATGAACTGAATGGCAGTAACTTCCCAGGCTCAGACAGAGTCATCCCCCCATTACTTACTAGTAGAACTTTTAACCTGAGAAGCTGGGGATTTTATCTGGGACCTTCTGTATGTAAAGTTACAGGCAAGATCCCATATACACAGTGTTAGGTTCCGAGGCACCACGCGCGTCAATGAAATGTTGTGAATTAAAAACATCATTGGAAAAGCCTGCAAACACCTTGTCCCATCCCCTGCCCTAATTCACTCTGCTCCTTTCTGTGACTTTTTGGGTTGGGCGCGAAGTACGTGTGCACAATCGCACACATATTGCATATGCATAAACAGGGGCAGGGGTTGCCTGTGTATACTCTAGCTCTGAGCTATTGTCCTAAGAAACAATGTACATTGATATCATGTAGAAGTAGAAGTTGTGGTAAATTATTATTGCTGTTGCTATTTTAATTATAAACTGCTTACTTGCCCAAACAGCATCTAAGCAGTAAATCACTGATAATAATAATTGCTTGCAACGTAAATTCATTAACGTGCATGCCAATTAATTTCCTAAATGTTTGGATACTCAAAAGCTGTAAAGGAATAGTAAATGAATGAACTGGAATGTAAATAGTAAATGAATTTTCATAACTAGATGTTTTACATATCCCAGATCCTGGTTATGAATTTTGTATTTTTCTGATGTATATAGTATATGTTGAACTTAATTTACTGTATATTATCATGGATAATTTCCCCCCACCCCCCCTCCTTTGGGGAAACTTAGATCACCACAAACAATAGTTCAACTGGAAATATCGATGTGGTACACAACTGATCATGCTTCCTTTTAAAACAACAGCAACAACTGATCTTTTGGGACTATCTAATTGCCCAAGGAGCTACACAATATGGAATATTTTGTACAGTCTTTCTGCCAGCATAGGGAGCAACTCATCATGGTTACACTGCATTAAATATCCATAACCATTCATTCAGGAACATTTCTGAGACTAAACTGTTGGCCTTTGACCAAATCCATTGTAAAGTTATTGTTTAGGTAGTAGAAGCATAAGATGGCTATTACCATTGTCATTTTTCTCTAAGGAGCACATATTTTCTCTTTAGAGCTTTTGCTCTGTTTTGTGGACACTGAAATTATGATTTCATTGCTATCTTTCACAGAAGTAAGCATTGATTTGCTTTTCAACATCTCAGAAAGCTGTATACTTACTACATTTCAGTTTCTCTAGAATTACAAAATACTGATTTATTGATTTGAAAGAAGTGGTTTCCATTCCCCACCCCCCAAAAGGAAACTGTTCAGTGGAATGTGGATTCATATTCAGATCTATTTCATAGCATCCCTCCCCACTTTTAAAATGAGTGCTGTCCTTGCAGTTTAAAAACTACAGTATTCTATTTTTATAGTGACTGTTGCACTGCTTTTCAGCATCAAAGATCTTCCCAAAACAGTTTACATTTAAAAAACCACATGAAACAATAATGTAACTTTATTAACTTAAAATGAAATCCTAACCCCTCTTACTCAGGAGTAAGCCCTATTGGACTAAGTAGACATGACTGGGACTGCACTGTTAGGGAGCAATCCTAATGGGAGGGGGAATGAATTAGGATATAACTTAATGGCAAAAAGATCAAATTCACCCTTTTGAAATCAATTTGAGAACTGAAACACAGTCATCATTTGAAACTGGGCCTTATCTGAATGCTGCAATGCAATTCTCCAATCAATATTTACAAATATATCTGTCTATCTATTAGGGGAAAGTGTGCATAAAATTAATACATTTTATGAATACAAAACTTTGAAATGTAGTATATGATCTGGGGAATTCTTTACCCTTGAACAAATGGCACAATGTGTGATCAATAGCTGCCACCACAACTACTTATTTAATTAATTAATTAAACCTGCCTTTTTGCCTCAGACCCCAAGGTGGCATACTTGGTTACCTTTCCTCTCGCCTTTTTTGAATTTGATATCCCGCTTTATCACTACCCGAAGGAGTCTCAAAGCGGCTAACATTCTCCTTTCCCTTCCTCTCCCACAACAAACACTCTGTGAGGTGAGTGGGGCTGAGAGACTTCAGAGAAGTGTGACTGGCCCAAGGTCACCCAGCAGCTGCGTGTGGAGGAGCGGAGACGCGAACCCGGTTCCCCAGATTACGAGTCTACCGCTCTTAACCACTACACCACACTGGCTCTCCTTGCAATGGCCTAGCCGTAGTGAGGTAGGTTAGGATGGCAGGTAGTGACTGGCTCAAAGTCATATGGAGAGTCTGAGAGTTGAAGCAGGGATCTAAAATTGGAGCTCACCAGTCCTAGTCTGATACTTTAGTCACTGCACCACATGATGGTGACAATAACTCCAAAGTTTTTTTGTTTAATGAATGAAAAAAAAATCCCATTTCCAAAAAGATGGTTCTTCTTCGTGTCCAAATTAAACTTTTGGACCAAGCATATTTTATTTGTTATTATGATTAATTCTGAAATAATAGAACAGAGTCTGCATCCTGCCCCTAAAGCCACACACTGTTTAAAATTTAACATTTGATTTTAATCCTTGTGCACTTCATATATTCTTTATAAATCTAAGAAAACATAATAGCTAAATATAAATATATAATTAAGCATCTTGACATTGCTGCCGCTTAATCACTCCTGAGGAGTTAGGAATCAGATTCTAATTATACTCCGCCCCCAGTTTTTAGATAGGTTTTGAATGCCTAAAATTGCATGTTATTTACAAGCCAATCTTTTGAAATTTCATAAATAACGTGAATAAATACATAATGTATTTTTTGTTACCTTTTGATATTGAAAGCTTCTGGGGCATGTCACAAAGTGTTCTGAGGATGGGTCTCTTTTTTCTGCACTTTTTAGAACGTTAAATACCACAATCTTGTTCAGATAATTTATAATCAGTTCTCATGTATGAGTTTCTTTCTTGGTACTCACTTTCTGCAATTCCTAATTCAAATTACTGAATTTAAAATGTGGGTAGTAAATGGCTCAGAATGAGATGTTTTATGATTTTTTCTTTCCCTTCATTTCATTTTAAATTCTTGTGAAATCATCTACTAATGTTATGAATAATTTCCTAAAAGAATTGTCATAAATAGGGTTGTCAAAAACATCTTAGTATGCACCCTGAGAAAAGTGTCTGGCACGCTATTCTATTCATTTTACTTAGGCTATTTATATATAGAGAGAGAGGAATGTAAAAAATCCAGGTCAGGTAATGTAATTCACAGACCCTTCGTTAATTATGCTTTCTTTAGAGATCAATGTCTGTGTCACTTTAAATGAAACATTTGGGTAATAAAGTGAGCTACTCCAAGACATGGAAAAATAATTACTTTTTTATTTTGTTAAAGTGTTACAACAATGCATTCTAAATTTCTTAATCTGGCAGATTAACAGTATTAGATTAATACCTGGTTACAGTAATTGGATATCAGTAACAGCACCATTAGCAGATAGATCCCATTAACTTGCTTACGGAGCTGTCTTGCATGGCTAATCCAATTTGGAGCTTAGCATTAATTGTAGTCATGCCAAGATGAATGGGTATTGGGAGCAGGACCTTTCCAGACGGAAGGAAGGTACGGTTCAATGGTGCTGTAGCCATTTAGTTCTTCTTGTAAATTTTGCCATTTATGACCTGATCCTGGCGAGATAGAGAAAGAAGGAGATGAATGGAGGGCTCTGAGTTCCAGTGATATTTCCAGCTAACTACTAATCTTCCCCAGGGTGTAATAAAAGTTGGAGTCAGGGATCATAAATAAGTATGGGTGAGAAGGAAGCCTACTGCCTACAGACATAACTTAGGGGACACTTATAATTCCCCTTGTAAGTTTATGAACTTTGCCTAAAGAACCAAAGCATTTGAAAATGGGATTTATTTTTCTTGGGGGTGGGAGTAGGGATTGGGAACTGATCACTGTCTGCTTAGGTAGTGTTGAGAGGATTTCCCCCATTCTGTTTCTTCCTTTTTCTGCAGCTTTGTTCTCAGCTACATGTCTGAATTTCGGTTTAACCAGGATAATTAATTCCAGAATTGAAGCATGCTCAGTTTGATGCTTTTGTATCTTTGCCCCACCACTATGTTACTGCATACTATGTTATAGCACCCATTGATTGAACCACAGCAAAAGGAAAAGGAAAACCTTTATGCCTGATTTTTATGAGGTCTTTTACTTACGTACATATGTACTCCTGAGCACTGAGGAGACATTATCCTCTTGCAGCCCCTGCCACCATCTTCTAGCCTGTTCTGGGTGCTTCACCATGTTTTTTTGATGTCATTGCCTTGACATCTGCTGGGAGGGCGTTCCACAGGGTGGGCGCCACTACCGAGAAGGCACTCTGCCTGGTTCTCTGTAACCTCACTTCTTGTAGCGAGTAACCACTAGAAGGCCCTCAGCGTTGGAATTCAGTGTCCGGGCTGAACAATGGTGGTGGAGACACTCCTCCAGGTATACAGGACCAAGGCCGTTGAGGGCTTTAAAGGTCAGCACCAACACTTTGAATTGTGCTCGGAAACGTACTGGGAGCCAATGAAGATCTTTCAGGACCAGTGTTATATGATCTCGGCGGCCACTCCCAGTCACCAGTCTAGCTGCAGCATTCTGGATTAATTGCAGTTTCTGAGTCACCTTCAAAGGTAGCCCCACGTAGAGCGCATTGCAGTAGTCCAAGCAGGAGATAATTAGAGCATGCACCACTCTGGCAAGACAGTCTGCAGGCAGATAGGGTCTCAGCCTGTGTACCAGATGGCGCTGGTAGACAGCTGCCCTGGACACAGAATTAACCTGTGCCTCCATGGATAGCTGTGAGTCCAAAATGACTCCCAGGCTGCGCACCTGGTCCTTCAGGGGCACAGTTCAGGACCAGGGAGTCCTCCACACTAGCCCGCCCCCTGTCCCCCAAGAACAGTACTTCTGTCTTGTCAGGATCCAACCTCAATCCGTTAGCCGCCATCCATCCTCCAGACGCCTCCAGACACTCACACAGGACCTTCACCTCCTTCACTGGTTCTGATTTAAAAGAGAGGTGGAGCTGGGTATCATCTGCATATTGATATATGCAGTTTGGGGGCAAGCTGAGAAACGGTGGCTGTCTTTCTACCTGCCCACCCTCAATGCTGCTGCTACCTGCTCTGGAGACAAGGCTCCTGTGGGGTTCTCTGAAGTGTTTGCCCCATCCTGAAGTGCTTGCTCCGAGCAAGGGGTGAAGCATTCTAGGCAAGGGGGCTGTAAATATTTAACGAATTTCTAGCAGAATTTCTAGCTGCTGCAGCAAAGCAGTGGCAGAGGCACTCTCCTGGGCCACTTCACCTGAGTGCCTTGCTCTGCAGAAGGACCGTTTTCCTCAGAGTAAGGCATAGACTGGTAGTGCTGCCACTGCTAAGGCTGAGACAAAACATTTTGTCCAGGCTTCTGCTATGGGATTTGTTAATTAACAAGAGTGTGTGAGGAAGAGCTAACCATCAGTTTCAGTCCCTGGGTCCCTAGTACTATGAGAGAAGAGAGCAAAACTTTTCCCTACCCACTTTCCCCACATAACGAATAAATAAAAGATGTTGAGTAGATTTATTTTCTTGGAACAGCATACGATAATAGTTTTCAGGTTTCATGCTGCCCATAGGTCTTTTTGAAAAATAAATAATTAATAAATGCATTCTCAAAATGCCAAGATAGGTCTTATATAAGCTTATCTTTCCCACACTGCATTGGTCAACATTATCTATTTTTCGAAGGGCTCACATGTGTCTTCTCCTCACACGTGCCTGTTGCCTCCCAGCCACTGATCACATTATCTGAGTGAAATAGAAGTGGAATTTAGATGCTTAAAATATGTAACTACTAAATATCTCCATTCATCTTCTCAAGCAATCAGGCTTTATCTCTTTTGCAGCAGACACTACGATATTCTTGGAATTGTATAGCAAACTGGAATGCCACAGATAAGCTTTAATAAAAGATGAACAGTTGAAAAATGGTTTTATTATACAAAGTTTATTTGTGAACTGTAGTCTTTCTTACTTGCAACAGGAAGAGAATTTAGAAAAAAGTGGCACTGAATTATATACAACTCCAGTTGCCACTGAACATTTCTATTAATTCTCCTGTACTAAAAAGAAATATTAATTCAACAAAAGTGGGTAGTTCATCCTTTGTAATACACTATAAGGTAGATAAGGCTTTTGCTATAAGAGCAAAAACACCATATTTACTCAAGCCAAAGTGCCATTGAATCCAGTGCGCACCTCAATTTTCAGAACCTTGAAACCAAAAAAAGTATTTGCTGGAGAATGTAAATGTGCCATTAAATCTAATGCACACCTTAATTTTCATAATGCAATTTGGCCGAAAAAGGTGAGCAATTGATTCGAGTGAATACAATAGTTTACAAACATGCAAAAGTAACTCCTGGAGCTGATTCAAATGTTTGGGATCCATGCAGTACGATCCCTACTTGTTCCAGCCAGAAAGATACTATGTTCAATGGTACTGAAAGCCCCTGAGATGTCCAGGAAAACCAATAGAGTTGTGTTTCCAATATATATTTCCCAGAGTATGTCATGAGAGACACCAAGGCTGTATCCTTTCCAAAACCAAGCAGGAAGCCAGATTAAAATAGGTCCACATGATCATTCATCTATGACAGCTTTTAGGGAGGCACTTTCTCAAGCTTTTTGAAAGTCCAGCACAGAATGTCTGCAGGATCACCCCAAGCCACATACATGTTAGCACACTCAAATAATTTTAATAAAGCAGGATTTACCTTTGCAGAAGCCATGCAGATCCTTCTTTAACAAGACTTGTCCTTCTGTATACTTTTCTTTATATTGCTAACCATGACCAAGCATTCAAGGCACAGCTATCTGGGACTTCTACACAGTTGTACTTTTCTACAGTGACCAGAATGCATGCTGCCTATGTGAGAGTGATTGAAGTCACACATTGCTACACTTTCTCCTTTGGAAGTGGCCTGATTTAATTACCCATCTCAAGATCACCATGAACATTTTAACCATCAGGGGGTGATAGCACATCATCAGTATGAAACTACTATTGGTGCTGGGTATTGCCACCCACAATGATTCAGGGAAGGCGTTTGCCCTACACAGTTGTACGCATAAGTATGTCAGACAGAAGGCTGGGATAGAACCCTTTTCTAATTTTCTATCTTCAGTGCATGTCTTTATATTTCTTTTTTTTAAGTACGAAGTCATGTGACCTGTTCAGTTACAGCTGGAAGTAGTTCGGTTAAGGCACAGGTTTTTCTACTAATTTACTATTTGTGTGAGAACAGCCCTTCAGTCTTGGAGTGGAAAGGGGGGGAAGCTTAATAAATGTATGGCATAGGTCCAGTTCATGCTTAACTCCTTTTAAAGATTTTAGTGTGTAGGGCTCAGGATGCTGTCTCTACACCATCTAATTGAGCAAGTCCTGAGGAAGAAATTCTTTGGGAGTTGATTATACTGTGAGGTTGCTTTGTGCTCCTTGATTTCTTGCTGAGGAAGAAGACAACATTTTAATGGAACTCCTAAATGTCAGTAAAATTGAATGCCACCTGCAATAGAGAATTCCCTGCCAGACTTTCTGAATGTAAGATGACAGATCGTATCAAAACTAACCTTTTTCTAAAGAGGGTGTATGTGTGTGAAGTGTATGTTCTGTAACCTGCTAAAATGAGCTGCATCAAAATGGAACGGAACAAAACTGGCACTCAGTTGAAACACATTAGCAGCCTTTCCCACCTGTCCATTTTCATTATCCACGCCAAAGTTCCTGAAATATATCTAGTCTGACAGTAAACAAACTGACTTATCTGTCTATGGGGGGGGGGGGAATATGGGTACTGTAATTCCTTCCCAGCAATGAAAGTTTTGCAGCTTTCAATAGGGAAGAACTATACAGTATATTGTTTGAAATGGTACTGGGCTGATGGCCCCTGGGGCAGCCATCTTCCCCCCACCTCTTCAGAATGCCCCTGAGATGATGCTATGTGGTCATAAAATAGAGCTGTTCCCCATGGACATTCTGTCCCCAGGAATGTGCAAGGTGACTTAGAGCAGCTAATCTGCTGCTCGAGGCAATGGCAAAAGGTTTCCCCCCATTGTAAAAGAAGGAAAATGCCATTTTGAAAGCCATTGAGCACCTCCTTTTAAGGTAAGGCAGCTTCCTGAAAGGTCTTAGAATTTTACTTCCTCCTCCCCCCCCAAAAAAATCCCTGTATACCCCTCCATTTTCACCAGTGATGGATGCTCCTACAAGTGGAAAGATGATATTCAACACCTGTTTAGTTTAAGTCATGTATTAAACCTAATATTGTAATTTTTATATAAGAACATAAAAGAGCCCATCTAGTCCTGCATTCTCTTCGCACAGTGGTCAACCAGATGTACATGGGGGAGGCTTGCAAGCAGGACCTCAACGCAGTTGTGATTTACAAGTGTAGTTTTTATCAATTCTATTCATTGAGATTATAAAGAGTTGGTCCCCCTTCCATTATGTCATGTGCTTGACGTCCCTGTGGACAAAATTACAGAATAAAGAACTTGAAGATGGACATCATTCCATGGAAATATTGTGCAATTTCCAAATCATGTATGGGGCATTATCTCCTTTACCGTTATATAATATTTGCCATTTTACCTTTTAAATGGTTTACAATGTTTTACATATTATACTATTTAAGTTGTTCTTTCCTTGGGCACCTGATGATGCCAGCATGGGGAGGAGCAATGTCTTTTGACCTAGACATGTGGTTTTTTCCGTACAAGTCTTGCTGAAGCAGCATGAGATCTAGCCACATTAAAACCACCTATCATGATTGACTTTAATCAAGTAGTATCTTAATCCTCAGAGGTACCGGTAAGTCCCATGTGTTCAAAGGCACTTACTCCCTGAGTGAGTGTAAGATGCAAACCATAGCAGTACATACACAATGCTAGTTGGGGGAAAAACAAAGACCAATAAGGATAAACCTTGCTGTTTCTCAGTCTCAAAACTCTGCATGCCAGTGTTTTAATCTGATAAATTTATAGAGTTTTTGAATTACATTGGGCAAAATTCTATTGATTGGTTGAACTCACTTCAGAACATCTCTTGACAAGTGAATGTTATAGCTGAAAAAAAACTCTTAGTAAATGTAATTAAACTTTCACACACTATTACAATGTGGTCCCTGCCATGTTTGACCCTAATAACAACCTTCTACTGTAGCAAGCATTATCCCACAAATATGCCAGTGAGAAATAAGTCTTTTTTATTAATTATTATTATTATTATTATTATTATTATTATTATTATTTATAGGGCCCTTCATCACAAGATCCTAGGGCAGTTCACAGAATAAAATACAAGGTAAAAACACAAGTACAGTCATACCTCATGTTACGGACACTTCAGGTTACTTGTTTTCGGGTTATAGACTGCGGGAAACCCGGAAGTACCGGAACAGTTTCGCTGCATGCGCAGAAGCGCTAAATTGTGCTTTCTGCATGCGCAGAAGCGCCAAATCACGCCGGCGCAGATGCAGCGCTTCAGGATGTGGACGCTGTGCATTGCGGACGTGCCTCCGTCATGGATTACGTCCACAGCCCGAGGTTCCACTGTAAACAATTAAAACAAAAACAGCAAAACCATAACCCCCTTCCCACAGATACATTTAAAAGGCAGTACAATATTAATCCACCAAAGGCCTAGTTGAAGAGGAACGTTTTCACCTGGCACATGCAAATATATTATGAAGGCACCAGACAAGCCTCTCTGGGGAGAGCACTCCACAAACGGGGAGCCAAGTCAAAACAGCCAAATCAAATGTGCTGTTTTGCCTCATCCAGGGTAATAGTTTGAAAACCATGTCCCATCTGTCATGGACACTCAACCCAAGGTCTTGGGTGGAGTCCAAGACCAGGAGATACTTGGTTAAATGGGCCAACTTTTAATTCAAAGAGTTCCAAATTGCTGCAAACAATTAACATCAATTACCAAGACATATTCCAAGCTGCTACCCTAGATTAATCCATTCAGTTCCTCCATTATAGTTGTTGCCTTCAAGTTTTTAGAAGGATCCCTGCTGTATCAGCTGTTGGTCTTTTGGGAGAAGATGCTTTCAATAGTCACATACTGAAGCTCTTTACTGGAGGAGCAACCAAGTGTAGCCTATTATGATTTTACGATTATGAGTTGTGAGATATATTTATATGGCCAGAGAATTTGAAACTAATCCGAAAAAGAACCGTTTTATTCTAAATATCCTATCGTGAAAGTACATGTCTCTGTATTTTGTAGAAGTTCCTGATCACTGTTAAGAATAATATATAAGTGGTATTGTTCCTTCCTATGCTTCCACTTGATGGATGACAGCTTGAAGACGATTCTGTTCCTTTGAAGGTTTTATCCAGGCAATACTTACAGTCTATAATAGACTGTGTCTCTAAGGGACTATGAGTTGTTAAGAATCAACATCTAGCAACAGCTGCCTCAGAAATATGGAAATCATGAGGTGTAATAGATAATGATATTTGTTTTTTCCTGTATTAATTCATCATTCATGTCTTTTTCTTTTCTATGCGCAATGTAATGTCTTTGGAAATCCTGTAGGGTGGGGGTGTTATTCATAAAAAGTAAGATTCATGCAAAACAGAATGTTGGTGGTCTATATTGTGGTTCACACAACATAAAGGCAGCTCCAAAGCAACAGTGCACAATTTCCCAAAATGCTGCTGTTTACTTATTTGCAAGTAAGCTCCATTGTGTATCTATTTGCATATATAATTATTCCGTTTATGAATGCAGTTCGGCAATATGTCATAAAATCAAGGCCTCTCTCTATTTTTTTACATCAGCCCAAGGGTTTCTAGGGAACATAAAAAGCCATCTGGTGACCATTGATTGGTAAAAGGTCAAATCAAGTGTCTAGCACTTAAATGGGCTTTGGCTAAAACATTTGCAGTGTTGCAAGTGTAATATCTATATTCTTGGTGGCAGAGGAGAATTCAATTCTTTTATGCCTTTCCCCAGGTAGCCCTTTAGATTGATGGAGGCTCATTTGCAGCTCATCAATATTTCTGCTCAGTCTGCAGTAAGCTTTGATTACTTAGATAAGTAGCAAACAAGATGCAGACAGAAATGTCATTTTCTAAGTCAGGCCAGGTGTGTTTCATGCAAATTTTAACTGAAAACTATTACTTTCCAGTCCATACGGTAGTCTACATTAATCTTAAAGGCTAGCATTAAAACTGTGCTCCAAGGGGACCATTAGGAACAGTCCCAAAAATGTGAACTTAAAGAGAGATACCAAACTTGGAAGTTGAGGAAGATGGTACACCAGCAAGCAACAAAATAAAAAGTTCTTTCCCCCCACTTCTACACTATATCTTCACTAGACCTGGACAACTAATATGAATGTAAGCTCCTCACCCCCTAAACCAATGCAGTTCTATGAATGGAACAAAATACAAAATTTTCCAATAATGAAAAGGAAATGAGATTTTGATATTGCTGATTCTTACATTTTGGCTGCAGTCTGGGTAAAAGGTTTTGTGAGGAGGTGCTCAAACTCTGAAAAAGATGAGTTGGATCCAGCCTTAGTCATGCTTAAAGAAGTGGCTTAGTCATTCTTAGATATGGCCTTTCTGATTTCAGTGGGTCTGGAGCCGACCTTGTGCTTCATACAAGACATTGCATGGGCAGGTGATGGGGCTGCCTCTTAGCTCCAGTCAACTGAGGGTTGCTGAAAGCAATCTGCTTTGAAGGTATGCTGCCAGCACCAAGCAGGAAGAACTGATTACTGGTTGAACTGAGCCAGAGGTATAGAACTTGCTTTCAAGAGCCACGGTTGCAAGAACTGGGTTTGAAATAAAGGGTCACTTGTCCTAAATTATCCAGCATGAATATGTTCTACTGTGCCTACTGAAGTGCCTAGACCAGGCACCCCCAACCTGCGGCCCTCCAGATGTTTTGGCCTACAACTCCCATGATACCTAGCTAACAGGACCAGTGTTCAGGGATGGTGGGAATTGTAGTCCAAAACATCTGGAGGGCCGTAGGTTGGGGATGCCTGGCCTAGACTGTATATAGAAAAACAATATAAGTTAACAAAAGGCCCCACATTGTGGGAGAGCAGAAAGGGGCCATAACTCAGTGCTAGGTTGGACATGTTTTTCATGCAGAAGATCACAGGCTCAGTCCCTGGCACAATGAATTAAAAGGATCTAAGGCAGCAGATCCCTATCACAAATCATGGAGAGCTGCTGACAGTCTGAGAAGGTGGCAATGGGCTAGATTAGGTTTTTCCAACTTTGTGCCCTCCAACTGCTTTGGACTACAACTGCCATGCTACCTGACCATTGGTAATGCCAGCTGTGGGGGAGGCTAGGGCTGACTTGGCATAGGTAACTTCATAAAATGGTCCTCTGTGTGACCAACGATGACCAATGGAGTCTTGGTATTGCCAATGAAATAGTAAAATTTTTCATCACAGAAGAATCACAAAGGGTTTGCATGAAGCAAAATAATTAATGTTGCAGTGTTGTGTAGTGGTTAAGAGCGGTAGACTCGTAATCTGGTGAACCGGGTTCGCGTCTCCACATGCAGCTGCTGAGTGACCTTGGGCTAGTCGCACTTCTTTGAAGTCTCTCAGCCCCACTCACCTCACAGAGTGTTTGTTGTGGGGGAGGAAGGGAAAGGAGAATGTTAGCCACTTTGAGACTCCTTCGGGTAGTGATAAAGCGGGATATCAAATCCAAACAACAACTCCCCCTCCTCCCCCTCCTCCTCCTCTTCCTCCTCTTCTTCTTCTGAATACAGGGTTGCGTGAAGTGCCTGAAGAATCTACAGGGGCTATTTCTGCAGAAATAAAATCCACTTTCCCCCCCAAACCAATGCAGCTGCCTTTGGAAATCTCTGCAGGCCTTTGGGGTTTTGCAGGCTCACTAGGCCTGCAGTGAGCATGAAAGTTTCACAGCTTATATGTACATAAAACACACACACACACACACACACACTATCTGTTTTGAAATGATTTACTGGGGGCACTGATGCTTCAATGGCAGCACCTTATCAAAAGCTGCACAGTGGTCACATTGCAGTCGGTTGTGGAAAATCTCATTCTCTTAACAGGCAATATTGTATGCCCTCTCTGAACGGGCTTTTCACTGATTTCACTAGGAATGTTCTTTTCAGGGCTTCTGTGGTGCTAACTCTTATTGTCCATCACCACCACCACCACACCTTACAAGGTGGGACTGAATTTGCTCTGTTGCCTGATGAGAATTCCCCCCCTCTTCTCTGTAGGTAAATAAAGGAATGATTGATCGTCTCTGTGGTGCAATGCAGGTCTTTATAAAACATGGAAACAGGACAGACATAGTTCTGTTTGCATATAGAATTGAATTGGGCTGGACCATAATGGCTCCATCCACCCCTAATGACACTTCAGTCCAATCCAGAGAAGGCTTTAAGCTGAATGAAGTTCAAGTGTGACCCTGCCAGGTTCTTGAAGATGCTATAGTCTTATATGTTTGTGTTGTTCCTCTTTTCCTTTGCTGCAGCTGCACCTGACAGGGGGAGGAGAAGGCGAGTGAGTGGCAAACTCGCAGTCCATTTTAATATTGTTACTATCACTGTTTATTCAATTTGTATACCACAATTCATCTGAAGATCCCAGGGCGGTTCACAATGGGGGGAAATGCACAATAAGAATACCAAATATATATTTTCCCTATCGCCTTGAAAGTCTTGAAAGCCCAGTGCAAGAGAGCACACCCATCCAGTACCAAGCACCACCAGCCAGTGGACCAATTTCTGTGGAGAACACACAAAGAAACACGTGCCAGTTGATTTAGCTGTACCAAGTAATCTGACACCATGGTATCTGGAGAACCATGTGTCTTGTGCTAGCACATATCAGTGCTGTGCCAAAAACAAAACAAACCCCCCCCCCATACAGTGGTACCTCGGGTTACAGATGCTTCAGGTTACAGATGCTTCAGGATGAGGACAGAAATTGGGCGGCGGCAGTGCAGTGGCAGCAGGAGGCCCCATTAGCTAAAGTGGTACCTCAGGTTAAGAACAGCTTCAGGTTAAGAACGGACCTCCAGAACGAATTAAGTTCTTAACCCGAGGTCCCACTGCATTTTTTAAAAAAAATTCTCTAGCAATTAATTAGCACATAGGGGGAAATGATGACTTTCTCTTGGGTGGGCTGCAGGGTTGGGGACATACTTATCTTAGGCTGAGGGGGGTTCGTGAATGCCTTTTCTTCCATTCTGCAAATGATCTCACACTCCTCAGCCATCCCAGCTGCCCATGCCTCAATTAAACCCTCTGGGGAAGTCATCATGAAGTCATGCTTGCCATGGGGCTGTTTCAGGTCAGGGAGCACAGGCAGTCAGGGAGGTTGCAGCATGCTGAACCACTGGCAGAAGAAGAGGAGTGCGGGGAAGCGCACTACCCCTGGCAGAGCGATCCCGGTGGGGTGCCATCGTGGCTGCTCCCCTGCACTGGGCGCCATGTCCTCTGGATGCGCGCTACGCCCCTGCGGGCGGCACATCATGCCCCCAGGATGCGCACCAGCCCCGCCCCTGCCTGCTCTCTGCCACAGTGCTGAACAAATGTGTGCTAACAAGAGAAGCACACACACCATCCCTCACCACAGTTCATGGAAGAAGAAATATCAAAACCCTGCGCTTACCAAAACCCTAAAGAAATTTTCAAGTCCCTGAGAATGAAGCAGAAAAAAAGGAAGCCTCTCTCACAGAAGAAGAAAAACTTCAAGAAACTAGATGACAATTTTTGTCACAGCATTAGTTCACAAAGCGATACCTTTAGTACAGACGGTTCTCTGGGAAACTTTATCTCTGATTCTCAGCAGGTGGCTACCAGGAAAAGGGCCTTGCCAGTTATGGTGCCCTGAGGCTTAAGGAGGCTTGCCTGGCACTCAGATGTAATTTTGGTGTCAGATGGTTCCTTCGCCCGCCCCTGGCTTTTTAATCTAATCTGTTTTATATCTGTTGCTGCTTTTATGCTACTCACTTAGATTAATATTTTAAATTGATTTAGGGTACTTATATACCACTTACTATTTAGAATTAATATTATTTTTATTCCATTCCTGCTGTGTTTTTGTTTTTTTGCTAGTTGCCTTGGAAACCTTATTGAAGACAACAGTAGGAATCCCCAAAATGAAAACATAAATATGAAACTGAGCGCTCTTTGTCCCTTCAGACTATTTCTAGAAACACACCACAAAGCCTTGTTTTTCTCTAGGCCCATTTTTGCTAGAATTTACTCCTAAGCAGGCTGTTGTCAAAGATTCAATGGCAGCCTCTGTCAAAACTGTTGCTGCATACCTCATCCTTGTGTTAAATTGTTTTGAGGTAAACCTGTCACCCTGGAGTCATTTTGGATAATCATTACCATATTGTATTTTCTGAGAGCACTTGGCTACATGGGTGTACTCCTAGAAGGCAATACAGCTGTAATGGAATTATTAGCCAGGTTCCCATTGTTAAACAATTATCAATTCTCTGCATGCTGTACAAAACAAGAATGAAATCCAGCTGGGTGAAGCCCACACACTCTCTCATCAAACCCTGCAGTCATCACCTGCCTGACTCTTACTACCTGATCCTCTCTTTTACATAATTATGCCATTGCCAAACTGGCGATGTTTCACTTGCAGGCAATTAGAAAATTAATTCAACATGAATTCAGTATTCTTTCTGTGTGTGCATGCATGTTTCATTTTCATTAAAAAGACAACCCATCAATGGATGGAAGAATATTAATGAAGGAAAGAATTTCACCACTAAAAAGAAGACGACAGTTGAAATACCACTTTTTGTGTACTTTTTTTGGTGGATTGTTTATAGGTTAAAGCAGTGTTTCCCAACCGGTGTTCCGCGGCACACTAGTGTGCCGCGGAACGTTGCCTTGTGTTCCGTGGGAGGGAGGCGGGCGAGTCGGGCAGCGAGAGGCGGGGCGGCGAGGAAGGAGGAAGGCGCGAAAACCTCGCGCATGCACAGGCCTTCCGCCTGCGACAGCCCAGTAGGCTGGCCGAAGTGAGCGGCGATGGGATGTGGGAGGGAGCTCGCTCGCCGCCCCACGTGTGCTCGCCGCCCGACTCGGGCGGCGAGAGGCGGGGCGGCGGCGGCGAGGAGAGGCCGCCCAGCGCGGGGCTCTCGTCGTCTGCCTGCCTGGCTGCCTACGAGCTTGGCGGGCAGCGCCTCCGTCCGTAGCGCCCGGCTCCTCGCGGCTCTCATTCCCTGCCCCTGCCAAAGCTCACCCAGCCAAGCCGCGCTCTCCTTCCTGCCTCGCTTTGCTGCCTCCTCCCCCCCCCACCCCCAAAGCTTGGAGGTTCCCCGGCAGGAAGGAGGGAACTTAATCCTCTCCAAGGGCTGCGGAAAACAGACATGCAAATGGGGGCTTGCCAGCTCTTCAAGCGCCGCCGGCTTTCTTCGGGAATTACCGCCCGCCGAGCCTGGTAACGCTGACAGGCCGAGCCGCGGGGCTTGGCAGCGCAGCCGGCAGAGTGTGGGAAAGGGCGGCCACCACGCGCCGGGCAAGGAGAGACTCGACGGGGAGGACACCGGCAGCAGCGCCCCCCCCCCAGAAACCCGCTCCGGGCAAGTAATTCACAGAGAGTGGACAGAAGGAAGCCTTAAAGGGCTTCAGCCTCCCAGAGTGGCGGGGAATAATAATAATAATAATAATAATAATAATAATAATAATAATAATAATAATAATAATTGACAGGTGGTGTTTTTCTAGGTGAGGGGGTGGGGACTGTAATAACAAAAAAATCAGCTGTATATCAACCGCTGTTTTGCAATGAGGAATTGCAAATAAGGAAGATCAAAAGGAGAATGTTTTTTTTGGGGGGACTCTCTTCCTCTTCCTCCTCCTCCTTTCGTTCTTGCTCCTCTTCCTGGCAAAAGGGCTGCTGAGACCCCTTCTCTCTTGGGTGCCGGTGGGTGCTGTGACGTTGACGCTGCTGTGGCAAGTGCCTTTACTTAGCAGAGTGCATTCCCCTTTACACAGGAGGGGAGGGAAAAAAATTGAAACTTATACTTTCGTGCGTCCCTCCCGGCGCGACGCTGCGCGCTGACGTCACGGGGCTGTAATGGTGGTGTGCCTCGAGATTTTTTTCATCAAACAAGTGTGCCTTTGCCCAAAAAAGGTTGGGAAACACTGGGTTAAAGAATATCATAGGCACAAAAGACAGAAATGTAGCTCAGGATCATAGGTTGTATTCAACTATGTTATACCCAGAGTATACCCATTGAAATTAATGAACCTAAGCTAGTCATGTCCATTCATTTAAATTGGTCTACTCTTAGTAGGAGTGGCATTTTGGACTCACAGCTGTCCATGGAGATGCAATTACAGATAGGTAGCCGTGTTGGTCTGCCATAGTCAAAATAAAAAAATTCCTTCCAGTAGCACCTTAAAGACCAACTAAGTTAGTTCTTGGTATGAGCTTTCGTGTGCATGCACACTTCTTCAGATACACTGAAGATATTACTCAGAAGGGTGGTGGGAATGGGAAATTGGCAGATAGCTGAGATGAGCCTGTTGACGACTCTTAACGACTGTAATAGGTCTTACAGGAAAAGGCAAGGGGTGAGAAGGTGAGAAATGGCTTAGTCGTGTATAATGGGATAAGAATCCAATGTCTTTGTTCAAACCAGGTCTCTCCATGGTTTTAAGTTTGGTAATGAGTTGCAATTGCAAACTTAAAACCATGGAGAGACCTGAGTAATACCCCTCCCCACCTTCTCACTATATAGAAAGATCTGGCAACTTCTGTTTCAGTGTATCTGAAGAAGTGTGCATGCACACGAAAGCTCATACCAAGAACTAACTTAGTTGGTCTTTAAGGTGCTACTGGAAGGAATTTTTTTATTTTGACCATGGAGATGCAAGTCAATTCTGTGTCTACCAGCTCAATCTGGTATGCCGTCTGAGACCCTACCTGCCCACAGACTGTCAAGCCAGGTTGGTACATGCTCTGGTTATCTCCTGCTTTGACTACTGCAATGTGCTCTATGTGCTCTAGTCACCTTTGAGGGTGACTCGAAAACTACAACTAATACAGAATGCGGCAGCTAGACTGGTGACTGGGAGCAGCCACCAGGACCATATAACACCAGTCCTAAAGGATCTTCACTGGATCCCAGTATGTTTGTGAGCACAATTCAGAGGGTTGGTTGCTGACCTTTAAAGCCATAAGCAGCCTCAGCCCAGTATACCTAAAGGAGCATCTCCACCCCCATTGCTCAGCATGGACACTGAGGTTCTCCTCTGAGGGTCTTTTGGTGGTTCCCTCACTGTGGGAAGTGAAGTTACAGGAAAGCAGGCAGAGGGTCTTCTCAGCAGTAGTGCCCTCCCTGTGGCATGCCCTCCCATCAGATGTCAAGGAGACAAAGAACTATACAACTTTTAGATGACATCTGAAGGCAACCCTGTATGGGGAAGTTTTTAATGTTTGGCATTTTACTATGTTTTTATATCCACTGTAAAGCCCCCAAAATGGCTGGGGAAACCCAACCAGATGGTCAGGGTATAAATAATAAAATAATAATAATAATTATTATTATTACTACTACTACTACTACTACTACTACTACATTGGCTAAAACCTTATGCATTTAAATTCCCCCCCTTCCTCCAAGAGGAGAGCCAGTGCAGTGTAGTGGTTAAGAGCAGTAGACTCGTAATCTGGTGAACCGGGTTCGCTTCCCCGCTCCTCCACATGCAGCTGCTGGGTGACCTTGGGCAAGTCACACTTCTTTGAAGTCTCTGAGCCTCACTCACCTCACAGGGTGTTTGTTGTGGGGGAGGAAGAGAAAGGAGAATGTTAGCCGCTTTGAGACTCCTTCGGTTAGTGATAAAGTGGGATATCAAATCCAAACTCTTCTTCTTCTTCAAGAAGTTCAGAGCAACATTCAAAAGCTGATTTCATTGTTTTTCCAACCAACTGTGGGAAGAAAGAGAGGCAGCAGCCAGGTCTCCCTTTGTTCTGCCTGGGATACAGCTCTTTCCACAATGAACTGGACAATGCTTCCTCTGCTTAAAGCTGTCAGGACCAACAGTGGTCCATGGACATTTTGGGAGCTGTCTTGGAATCCTCCACCCTAAATTATGTAGAGAACCCACCTGTGTAGAGCAAGCTTTCCCTGCTTCAGATGTTTCTCCTGCAGCTTTTGGATGTCAGTGGAGCCAAGGGATTCAAAAGAGGGAGATTCAACCAGGGGATTCAATCGACAGTGAGAGCTCATAAGCATGATCCTGTTCCCCTCCATGTGAGACTAGTCATATGGGGGCACCCCCGAGGCTCCGTGCCCAGTGTGACCAAACCAGTTACACTACCCTAAATCCACCCCTGCTATCATGTTCTTGTAACATTTAAAACCAAATTCTGCCAGTAAAGCTTTTTAAAAAACATGTACAGTATTGTGTTAAATAAGATTTATTTCTACACAAGGGTCAGACTGGAAGCTTTCTGTTGGTGCTATATCTAACAGTAGTGAATTCAGCTTCTCAGGAAGCCATAATGGGACGAGCAAGAATTGTTTCCTAACAGATATTATTCCAGACAATAAGGGAATGTAAGCCAATATGGACAAGGCTTTGTTTGTTTCAGATTTAGCTTTGCTCCATTGAAAATAACTGGCATTCCATGTGGTTGCAGGATGTGTGTGTGTGAGAGAGAGATTGTTAAGATCGCTGTATACATGGGTGGAATGTTTCTTAATGTTTAGTCATTTAGTTGTGTCCGACTCTTCGTGACCCCATGGACCAGAGCACACCAGCCACTCCTGTCTTCCATTGTCTCCCGCAGGTTGGTCAAATTCATGCTTGTAGCTTCGAGAACACTGTCCAACCATCTCGTCCTCTGTCGTCCCCTTCTCCTTGTGCCCTCAATCTTTCCCAACATCAGGGTCTTTTCCAGGGAGTCTTCTCTTCTCATGAGGTAGCCAAAGTATTAGAGCCTCAGCTTCAGGATCTGTCCTTCCAGTGAGCATTCAGGACTGATTTCCTTAAGAATGGAGAGGTTTGATCTTCTTGCAGTCCATGGGACTCTCAAGAGTCTCCTCCAGCACCATAATTCAAAAGCATCAATTCTTCGGCGATCAGCCTTCTTTATGGTCCAGCTCTCACTTCCATACATCATTAGTGGGAAAACCATAGCTTTAACTATACGGACCTTTGTCGGCAAGGTGATGTCTCTGCTTATTAAGATGCTGTCTAGGTTTTCTCCCAAGAAGCAGGCGTCTTTTAATTTCGTGACTGCTGGGACCGTCTGCAATGATCATGGAACCCAAGAAAGTAAAATCTCTCACTGCCTCCATTTCTTCCCCTTCTATTTGCCAGGAGGTGATGGGACCAGTGGCCTTGATCTTAGTTTTTTGATGTTGAGCTTCAGACCATATTTTGCACTCTCCTCTTTCACCCTCATTAAAAGGTTCTTTAATTCCTCTTCACTTTCTGCCATCAAGGTTGTGTCATCTGCATATCTGAGGTTGTTGATATTTCTTCCGGCAATCTTAATTCTGGCTTGGGATTCATCCAGTCAAGCCTTTTGCATGATGAATTCTGCATATAAGTTAAATAAGCAGGGAGACAATATACAGCCTTGTCGTACTCCTTTCCCAATTTTGAACCAATCAGTTGTTCCATATCCAGTTCTAACTGTAACTTTGTGGCAAAGGGGCTTGAATAACTCAGAGAAGCTATGAGCTCTGCTGTGCAGGGCCACCCAAGATGGACAGGTCATAGTGGAGAGTTTTGACTAAACATGATCCACCTAGAGCAGGAACTGGCAAGCCACTCCAGTATCCCTGCCAGGAAAACTCCATGTTTCTTATATCCAAAAGCAAATATGAAAGAAGTTTTCTGATTTTTAGAGTTCATTTTAACTGTTTCTATCCTTATTGTACACTGTTTAGACACTGTGGTGTTAAGCTATATATAAGTTGTCAAAATAAGAATAAAATAAAACTGCAATCCTCTAAAAAGGCACTGTGAAAACAGAATGCTGGACTACATAGGCCTTTGGTCTTATCCAGCAGGATTTTATGTCAGCTGTTATTGGATTTCTGTCTGATTGTTTTGCTAACCCAAAGAGACAATAACATTGTGGACTTGTTAAGACAGTGTATTTTGAATTTAGACTTTCATGTATTGTAGGCAGAGATCAATATTCCAAAATTGTATCAATTCTACCTGTCACTGGATGTTGGCCACCATAAGGTAAATGTAAAGGTAAAGGGACCCCTGATTGTTAAGTCCAGTTGCGGGGGACTCTGGGGTTGCAACACTCATCTCGCTTTATTGGCCGAGGGAGTTGACGTACAGCTTCCGGGTCATGTGGCCAGCATGACTAAGCCGCTTCTGCCAAACCAGAGCAGCGCACAGAAACGCTGTTTACCTTCCCGCTGGTGCGGTACCTATTTATCTACTTGCACTTTGACGTGCTTTCGAACTGCTAGGTTGGGAGAAGCTGGGATCAAGCAATGGGAGCTCACCCTGTCATGGGGATTCGAACCACCGACCTCCTGATTGGCAAGCCCAAGAGGCTCAGTGGTTTAGACCACAGCGCCACCTGCACCCCTGCTGGCCACCATAGATAACAAAATTTGCATGTACAAAGTAAAGAGTACTGTACATAATCATTTTTGTAAGACTGAATTTTGCTGTGCTGCCTCTGTAGTTACACTAGGGTGGTTCAGAAGAATTTCCCTGGAGAAGCAGTGTTGTTTGTGGACAGCCTATGTTGGAAAACCTGAAATATATGGTATTTCAGTGTAATCTGTATAGTTGCCCTAGGCAGAAATTCATAGCAAAGTGGATAGGAAAGGATATAGTGGCATTTTTGCTGACAAATCTACTAGCTACCAAGTTTCTAGTTGTGGTTTTATCTCTTTAGAAGGAACGAGCTGATTCCCATGATTGACTGCCAGCATGATTTAGAGTAATGAAGGAATATGAAGAGCACAAGATAGTAGTCTTGAGTTAAATTATAAATGGGAAGGATCCTGTTATAGCCATTTCTGTAATGGTTATTAACATTTTTTAAATTATTATTGTTAAAGATATTGGATACATTTTGAATAGTGTAATGGATTATGCTGTTAGTTTAGATATGTTTCAATAATATTTTCAGCAGTGTCACACTTTTATTGAACTGTTGACTGGCAATTACTTTTGGCTGAGGGTTGGAGGTCACCTGGTGGGTTGGAGTCACAGTGCTAGCTTCCTGGCAGTGGGGTCGCTGGTTCTTGCCAGGAGATAGGGAGGTAAGGTAATGTGATGTGGCTGGAGTAGTATGGGCAAGATTGCTGCTGCTTATCAGGAGAAAGACAGGCAGTGCAGAGGTCAGCATAGCAGAATCTTTTCCCCAACTAATGCCCAATCTACATCTACTTTCCTCTATTTCTGTGGCCCTTTAGCCAACATAATCAGAGTTGTGGTCCAAAATAGCTAGAAGGCCAGATGTTCCCCATGCCACATGTAGTTCAAGCTTATTACAGTAAGCACTTGCTATGTTCTCCTGAAGAATCTTTAAATCTTCTTTTACCTGCACTAAACACATTTTGTGTTATTTCCAGTTTTTTTCAAAGGATTTAGCTGGTAAACCATGCATTTGTGTGTGTGTGTGTGTGTGCGCGCGCGCTAAATCCTTTCCTGTCTTCTTAAATGCCATATTGAATTTTGGGAGCTTTCTATGGCCCCTGTCTCAGCATAATAGTTCCATCCATTTTTTTCTGCCAAAGTAAATTTACACTAATACAAAGCTGTTGTTAAAAGAGAGCTCAGATAGGAGTTTTGAACCGAACGTAGCTGCACAGTTGTCCAGTTCTGCTACCTTACTTTCCCTTAGAATGAATGGGTGCTTAGCTCTAGCGAACCAGCTAAAGCCTTGGGATAGCATAGGCTTACAGATCAAAAGCATTCTAGGATATGATAATGTCATGTTACAGATATACAGCATGTCTTAATACAATGTTCCTGTCTAACATCCATCATTATGTCACTGCTTCCAAAATGAGTTTCTGACAAGCAGAATACATAGGAGCTTTGGCTGATAATGGCATTGCTAATTTATAGCTATCTAGGATGTTTGTAATAACAGCAACACAATTTCATCCTAGTGCCTTTCTGGATATTTTGCCAGTGATATATATCACCTTGAAGCAGCACAAGATATATAAATCATTATCCATAATACCTGTGTTATGTGAATGTATTGCATTCTTACTAGATGGAAGAGACTAGTGCCTGGACTTCAGATATTTCTGATAAGACAGATATACAGATTCGTGTTTGGATGAACTTTGCAAAATCTGGTTTGAAAACAGATCCATTTTAGGAAACCCTACAATATAACCAGTGTATTAAAACTGAAGTGGTCTGGACAACTGGGAACACTTTTGTTTTTATAGATCACAAGTAACAGTTTTTATGGTCATGACATTTGTGACAAGGGAATTAATTCTGTAAAGTTCTTGAATTCAGTGCATGATAGACAGGGTTCACAGTAGTTTCCTATTATACCCCCAATGAATGAATGAATTCTGTATTTCAACTGGAAAACCTGCATGACTGCAGCAGTGCTCTTACACTGTGTGCATTAATGTAGAGCAGGTGTAGCCAATGTAGATATTGTTGGACTCCTACTCCCATCATTCCTAGCCAGCATAGTCAATGGTCGAGGCTGATGATCCAACAACATTTGGAGGCCACCAGAATGGGGCACTTATATAAAAGCTTGCCAGCACATTTAAAGTGCTATGTTTCCTTTAGTATGAAAGGAAAGGTAATGCTGAACTTACAGGTCTCTTTCACTTTCTTACATATATGCATATGATAAATCCTATAAAATTGTGAAATATAGAAGAATGCAATGTCTACCTCCAGGTGGGTGATGCTGTCAAGAACATGGTCTGGCTTGAATCATTTCTAGAGAGGCTGTTATAGCCCAATTCATTTCTACTGTATAATTTGATGAAGGCAGCCATATATCTGAATCTGCTTTGCTGGTCCACAGATGCCCATATGATTAGCTAATGCCAAACTTAAAAGGACATTTCATAGAATTAATTATGGTTAATTCTTCAACTGTAACTAGAAGCATATGATACACGTGGTGGCATAATATACACTGGTTAAAGGCAAATGGTTTACTTCTCTATCTTCCGTTTTATAGCCCGGACATGAAAAATAGTTAAATTAAAAAAGAAAGCTATGTTCATTGTCTAAAATTTCAGCTGTAAAATAGGAGATGGGTATCCAAATGTTCATTCTATTTACATGTTTGTTTGTTTGGTTTCTTTTAAGTGAGGAAGGGATAGCATGCAACCCCAAGGCTAGCCAATTAAAAGAATTCTTGCCACAGACCAGCCTTTGCTACAGTCATATGGAATTTTGTGGTTAGCACCAGACAGAAGAAAATGATCTGAAAATTGTGCAGGCAAAGCCATCTTAACTTGCGGCATTGACGCTGGTTGCCCCATAGCTAACCCTTGATTTGAATCCTTCCTCTCTGTAAGCTCCTGTGGTTCACCCTGTTTCTCCTTTGCATGAAATTCCTTTCAGTGCTTTTTAAATCTTGTATTTTACTCCTGAGTTGGATCAATATGTTTTCCTTTGAGACCCTTTTCTGTTGCAGGCTGTTAACCAACGATGAACTAAACAGCAGTTCTGTGGTTGTTGGAGATAAAGTATTTCTAGATCTAGAAAGCTGTCTGGTGCACAGCAGAAAACTGGAGACTGGGTTAGCTAAATGTAATCCTTGAAGAACAGAGGTGAAACTCATACTAATGGGGAAGGTCAACTCTAGTTCTTCATGTAAGGCCTTGTTAACATGATGAATGACAGCCAAGGTTGCTTCAGAGGCTGTTGATTAAGGATAGTTATAGTTAATCAATAGCACTTGTACTTATATGTAGGGAATCTTATGCCATCAGTCAGCCTTGGAGTCTTGCTTCAAAGTGCCTTCAGCTCGTCATGGTCTTCACCCAGCCCCACATCACCACAAAAAATAACCATTCTGGTTGGGATCCTAAGATAATTTATTGTAAGGAAGTTAAGAAATAAACTTTCTCTTCCCATTCCTGCCAGTCTCCGGGCTCACTGAGAGACTCTCTAGTCTAGATGGTTAGAACCCCCCTCCCCTAAACAATACCAGGTGGTTTGTTGTGAAGTAGCCAGGGGTGGTATGTGTACTTCTCTTTCCTTTAAGAATTTCTCCATCACTCTGCAGCCTCCCTGGCTGCCTTTACTTCCCAGTCCAAAGAAGCCCCTTAGGAGGTGTTACCTCATGATATTTTCCTCTAGGCTTTAACTGAAGCTTGGGCACATGGGAAGACTGCAGAGTGCAGACCATTGATGAGATGATTTGTTGAATGAAAGAAGGATATGCACCAACATCCCTCAGTCACACCAAAGTGAGTTAAGCACAATTAAAAATCCTGTACCCCACCCATAATAATTCCACCAAGATTTTCCTTTCTCTTCAATAATTTTTGAATGCAATTTCTTTCCCTATTAATTGATGGAGAATGGTGATGTGGGTGGGAAAATCGGTGTGTGTGTGTGTGTGTGTATCATTATAAAACTATTTGAAATGGTGGCCAGGTTTTGTTTTGTTTGTTGGGAGAAGCAGGGGCAGGGAAAACAACAACACTCTGCCACCTTTCCTTTAACGGCAAGATGGACATTGTTAAAATGTCCCTGAAGATATGGGAGATGTTTCTTCCCTGCTGGAGCCAGGGGGAGTTGGTCAGATTAAAGGGTAGTGACATGCCCAAAGCAGTTCAGTAAAGTTCATGGCTGAACAGGGACAGGACTGGCCCTGCCATTAGGTAGAGTGAGGTGTCTGCCTCAGGCCACTGTTCGGGGTGTCATGAAAGGGCAGAAAATGGTTAGTTACTTAATTTATTATTATTGTATTTTTATTACCAGTAGGATGGGGAGATGTCTTGTAGGACTTTCTGCCTCGGGTGCCAAAATATATTGAGCAGGTCTGGATGTTATTATACACCTTCACTGGGGTGATGAGTAGTATTTGCTGATCGGCCTCAGACAGCAAAATGTATTGGGCCCAGCCATGAACAGGGATTTGCAAATCCATTCCAGTCCTTCTACAAAATTCCATGTAGACCATCTGATTTTGGCTTTTTTCTAGCCTCTGATTAATTCCTTTATCATGAAAACAAAGCAGAAATTGAAACAATATATGAAATGGTGCTCTTATAGGTGATCTTTTTATTTGCTTTGTTTCAGTTCCTGAGTTGGTTATGTTGTTTTTCTGTAATCGTGCCTTGCATTTCACCATTACATCACCGCTAATGCTTTTTTAAATAAATAAATAAATAAATAAATTTTATGAATATTTCAATATTTGAAGTCAGTACAAATGAAATGGGGAGGGGGTAATCAGTCACATCAAAACATCTCCCATTTACATTAAAAAAGTTTTTAGCTCACATGATCACAGAAGTACAAGACAATTCAGAATTAGGGATGTTGCTAGGACTTGTTTTCACAAAATGGTGACCTGTAAATCACAATGGATAAGTAACAAAATGACTGTCATGAACTAAAAAGTAAACAAAGAATAAAATGTATGAGAAACCATGGAGGGAGAATAAAAACACATGCGTTTTTTTAAAGGAAAAAAAATAGAACTAAGCAAAAATGTAACCAATTCTAAATGCTATTTTTGGCTGAAAAGGGGTGATGATGAATGTTGCTAAACATGCTTTGGAAAACTCTTATCTGAGAAATTTCAGCTCATGTAATGTTGATTGAAACTCTTTGTTGTTAGTTCATATTGGTGGACAAAGGAATTAGTTTTCTAAGAGAGGAGGACATGAAGGGGAAGGACCAAGCCCATTGCTTCCTTCATCCACCAATATGAGCTAACTACAATATTCGACTGTTGAAACTGTATCTACAGTTGCTTCCCAATTTTTTGCCCTATTCTTAAGTGGCAAAAGTGTGCAAATAGTATGCCAGATACGTTCCCAGTGAGGATTGAAAGTCTCCAACAATTCAGGAGAACAAAAGAATGAATCTTCTTCTTTATCATCAGAAATCCCTTTTTCTGGAAAACTGTGGCTCAGCTCTAAAATAAATTCTTCCTACAGATACAAACAGAAGGCAGCCTCAACATGATTGTGGGTTTATGTGTCAACACAGATGCTCTTCTAAACTTCCTTTGTAATCTACTTTTCGAACTACTGAGAGTGTGATTAGTGTACTATAAACTAGTATATATAAACTAGTAAATTAGAGATATAATTAAAAATAATTAAACATTTCTATACCCATGCAATCCTGCATCCACCACTATCTGAAAGAAATTCAGGAGGGCAAATGTGCAATGTTTATTTCCATTCCCATTTCTGTTGCTTTTTTCTGTTTGATCATTGCTATGCATAACAGAACTGGCAGTATGAAATCTGTAAGCTAAATACATCTGATTTATGCTGTGCAATCATCTAAAAAGTTTATTCTTGGTTAAGCAAAGATCCATGTTTACTTAGCAATGTCAATATAGCTCATTTCATGCCGAGAGGAAATCAATCATCTGACACCATATATTTGAGAAATGCTGAATATCCATTGTCACCTGGCCTTCATAAAAAGTTCGGGGAAAGGGCTGCAGCTCAGTTGTAGAGCATCTGCTTTGAATTCAGAAGGTCCAGGGTTCGATCCCCAGCATCTCCAGGTACGCCAGACTGCATTTTATTGGCTCTTACCTTAAATTATCATAAGCTAAGGAGAAGGATCAGAGGGGGAGTGCTTTGTTAAAAAAAGAAAAACAGCTCATGAAGGAGTGAGAGATGGATATGGCAGGCTGTATTGAGAGGGAAAGAGAAGAATATTTAATTGTTTAATCAATTGTAGTCTGATGCAATTCTAACTGTGTAGGTTGAAATCCAATGGAACCTCTTCTTCCTCTCCTTCCCTATGTAACTCCATAAAGCTCCAAAATCTGCTCCAAATTGCTGGTGGATATTCTGCAGCAGATTTGAGGGGTGTGGGATTGCTGAAAGTGGGGATGGGACCAGAAGTCCAATTATGCAATCAGATTTCCATTGCACTTGCAGGGGTTCCAGTTTGTTCTCAAGCTTAGCACATTGGATGTATTGGACACCACATGTCCTCTCGTTTTTGCGTATTCGATAGGTATTGAGGCAAGTCTGTATTGTGGTTTTCAGTGAGGTGAGGTAACAGCCTGGCTACTCCACTGCCATTTGCATGATGGCACATTTGTTCCATGCCCTAAGCATAGAGGAAGACTAAAGTGGGCTTCATTCATTGGGGAGATGGTCAAGTAAGGGCATCATATCACATTTGTAGCCATGGGAAGGCAGGCAGATGCTCCTGTGATGGACAGCAGAGCCAGACCAGAGCCAGAGTGGGGAGGAACAGCACTTTGGGGGGAAGAATAAAAGGAGCAGTTTCTGAGGGAGAGCGTTAGATAAGGCTGGATTTAAGATGAGAGGTGGGGCTGGATTTGAAAAAAGGGTTAGGATTTGATTTGAGATATTAGATAGGTTTCAGGTTGGGAGATAGGGAGAACTGGTCCTCAGTTCAGTTAAACATCCACACTGAGGAGGCTATCCATAGCAAGAGAACAGAGCCTCGCAGCTTGGATAGGGAGATTGTGTTGAGGGTCTGGGGAAGATATACAGACAGGAGTGTCCTGAGAGGGCTGTGAATGAACCGGGCGATGTTGATTTTGTGGGAGTACAGGCTACCTGGGTGTCAGTATAGCCAGGAGGGAAGAGTTCTTCTAGGTACTGAAGACCAGTAAAACCCAGTAAATGTCTGTTATACTATTTACAATACCTCAGGTGTTGGATTGTTAAGAGAGTGGGTAACTGAGGAGAAGTGCCCCTCATTCATGAACCGAAGTTTTAACTGTGAAGGAAGTGGTATGGTGTTGAAAGTATTTAATTGTAATGTCTAAGTGACAAAAACTAAGTTGAGCATTTTACCATCTATTCAGGAAACCTGAATATTTATCTACCTGAAGTGTACCAACTGATTTTTAGTAACTGAAGTTTAAGAAGAGTTGTGCCTATAGAATTGTCTTTAAGTCTGAGAAATCTTATAGTTAGTTAAAGTAAATAAGTTAGCTTCTACCTGAAAGAACTCATTTCCTTATCCGCTTAGTTTCATAAACTTATTTTTGTTTAATAAAACTTTTGTTTGTTTGATCAAACTCCTGCCTCAGACTCACACAAGTCCCCCACTAGATAATCCGTGGTAAATTGTAGAAATTTGTGTAATTGCTGTACCGTGAGGTGGGTGCACTATATTTAATTGGGGGCAGTTCGTAGAAGTGCATCCACCGCATTATTAATGGGTGGTATTAATCGGGCGGATTCGCTACATTGCTCCCTTTATAAGGAAAGCACTAGGAGTCCTCTTCCCCAGTTACTTGGCAGCAACCTATGCTGTGAGCAATGCAGGAGTAGCCAATTGCCTTTGGGCTATGTGTTATGATTGGGGGTAACCCTTATTAGTCTGACACAGTTATTCACTTACTCTGCATCATTCATATTTGTGGTGTGTGTGAATGATTTGGCTCTAATTGGCCTTATCTTACTTTCACAATTTGGTATTTAGGGCAGGCTGGGAATTATTATGGATAGCGGGTAAGCATCTTGAGGCACACTTGGGTGAAGGACATCTGACCAATCACTTCAGAATGTTTGATTAGAGATTATTGGGGCCTGAAGCAACAGTCTTGCTGAATGCTGAACAGTGGGGAAAGGGTGAGGAAGCAAGGGTCCCTTCAACTCATCTTCATGGTGAGTGGGCAAACAGAATGCCACTTAAATTGTGCTGAGGGTTGAGAAAGGTGATATTGCCTGTGATAAGATATAATGACATTTGCATAAACTTTATCCTGTGCACAGTGCTTTTTTTCCTTAAAAAAATGTTTAGGGGTACTCACATTTTGACTCAAGAAAATTAACATTTTATAGTTCAAATCAGGAAAAATAAATACAGTAAATGGACAAAAGTACAAAAATTCACAAAATGTTTCAGGGTATACATCCCCCTGTGCCCCCCCCCAAAAGCACTGCCTCTATGCAAATTACAAGCCCACATGTATTTGTTATTTACAGATCTTTAATAAAAAATGTGATCTTTACATTTCTCATGAATCTTCACTTGAGGGCGTGTGTGAACAATAGGTGGCCATTGCAATTTCTCCATCATAGTGTAAACATTGTAATACATCATTAGAATGTTATGTAAAATTGAATTGAATTTAGGTGCACATACTGTGTACTAGATGACACTCATAATGCAAATAGAAAAACACATCCGTAAAAATAAAGAAACCAAAACCTCTGTTAGTTTGGATCTGGGAAATAAATAGGTTTTCATGACAGGAAGAGGCCTAGAATTTATCCAAAATATTTTATTATTTCATTTACTTTATTCATATAAAAAACAAGTCAGTTAAGCTAATGCTCCACTGTTGACACACTGGAGCACTTAGCCATCTAGTATGTTTGGTTAATTCCTTAATAGTTATCTTTTGTGTTCAGTACTCTTTGATTCACAGCTTAGGAAAAAGTATCTTTCATTTTTTATCTCCCTCATGTGCAAGGTTATTTGTTTTGATTTCCATGTCATCTCTTCTCTAGAGATCAGAGCTTGGGGAAAACAATTTCAAAATCTCATCACAATAAAACAACAAACCAATTAAAGTTGTACAATATTAAAAAAAGAAAAGCTGATTAAGAATGCATTAATCCTGACTGATAAAGGTGAACTTAAACAAGAAGAAAACCATGATTCTAGAAAATGTTTAGGGTTAAGAACATAAGAAGAGCCTGTTGGATCAGACCAATGATCAGACCATCTAGTCTAACATCCTGTTCCCACAGTGGGCAACTGGGTGGTTGTTGGAAATCTGCAAGCAGGAACAGCACTCTCCTCTCCTGTGGCGTCCAACAACTGCAGAGGCAGAGAACAGCCATCATGGCTAGTAGCCACTGATAGCTTCTACTTCTGTAAATTTGTCTTATCCTCTTTTAAAACCATCAAAGCTGATGGACATCACTTCCTCCTGTGGGAGCAAATTTCATAATGGTTGGGTTCTTACAAATGCCAAAAGCTGCAAGTCCCTTGACGCTATTTTTAGCATCTACATCTCCACACTCATTGTGAATGTTGGGGGGGGGGGAGGTACTCCAATAAGAGACATGACAGCTACAACAGCATCACACAATTTCCCCACTCATTACAACCTCCCAGTTTGCCTTCCCTATTTGTTAATAGGAACATGTGATTTGGGATAATTGGGGGGGGGGAATTATTGAATCAGTCTTTTCTTGTTGGTTTCACTTTAAAATGTGCTCACCCTGAGTCCACTGAGTTGTATCAAACAAGTTTTACTCAGAGTAGACCCATTGAAATTATTGGACTGAAGATCATCATGTGGTTCTATGCCGAGTAGAACTTAGTCAGGTACAACTCATTCGGACTGAGTCTGTGATTTTATTGAAATCCACATGGGATATTCACACTTGAATTTCAAATACACATTCTTAAAGGTATTTCCTCCCTCAAAACACACAGTTTAAATGTATTTTGATACAAAGAAACTTCTGAAAATCATGTCACAACATTCTAAGAAATGTGAAATCCTGTAGGTAGTTCTGCACCACACTTTAGCAGATCAGGTGTGGATCAGGTCGGTGTAAAGGTAAAGGTAAAGGGACCCCTGACTATTAGGTCCAGTCATGCCCAACTCTGGGGTTGCAGCACTCATCTCGCTTTATTGGCTGAGGGAGCCGGCGTACAGCTTCCAGGTCATGTGGCCGGCATGACTAAATCGCTTCTGGTAAACCAGAGCAGCACACGGAAGCACCGTTTACCTTCCCGCCGTAGCAATACCTATTTATCTACTTGCACTTTGACGTGATTTCAAACTGTCAGGTTGGCAGGAGCAGGGACCGAGCATCGGGAGCTCACCCCATCGCAGGGATTCAAACCGCCAACCTTCTGATCGGCAAGTCCTAGGCTCTGTGCTTTAACCCACAGTGCCACCCGCGTCCCTTCAGGTCGGTGTGGAGGTATGGATTAGGTCAGTTTTAATCCCTGATGGACAGGAAACTAGAAGTCAGGGAGAAGGCTTCTATGGCAGTGCCTCCAGTCTGAAGTAGTGCAGCCCTGACACAGGTTTATCACCTCAGTGATAAACTGGAGGCACCACCATAGAAGCCTTCTCCCTGACTTCTAGTTTCCTGTCCATAGGGGATTAAAGAAAGGGAGGGGTGCATTCAGTCTTCACCTACAGCAGAGATGGAGAACCTATGGCTAGCCAAGACTGATTGGAGTTGGATTGTAGCAACATCTGGAGAGCTAAAGGTTTGCCACCCGTGCACGAGGGAAAATCCTATGAAAGCATATCTCAGGAACCCTGCTAGGGAGATATATATAAAAAAACATGTACATAAATCAAGTAGCTGCCAGGACCTTGATGCAATAGTCAGGGTTTCTTGAGAATTTTGCCTCTGCTAACAGGACTTTCTGGCAAGCAACCCATTTTTCCTGTCCTTTTTTCAAAGTTACTTTCCCAAAGGAGTAATTTTTGGCAAGGGATGGACAGATCAGCCTATTTCTGTCCCATTTCAGCCTTGTATGTGTTTCCCACCACCACCCCATTTTTGTTGTTGTTTTTCGCACGCGCGCGCACACACACACACACACACACACACTCATTTAAACTAAACTGTACACACTTTCCCCCCACACTTTCCCATGAAATAGACATTTTATACCATAGCTCCCATCCCCTGCGATTCTTGACCATGCTGGCTGGGGCTGGTGATAGTTGTGTTTCAACACAGGATGCTGCCTTATACTGAGTCAGACTGTTGGGTCCGTCTAGCTCAGCTGCATCCACAGTGACTAGCAATGGCTCTCCAAGGTTTCAGGCAGGGAGTCTCTTCCAGGCCTACTTGGAGATACCAGGGATTGAACCTTCTACATGTAAGGCAGATGCTCTACTGCTGAGTGGCATCCCTTCCCCAACAACATTTGATGGGTCACAGATTCCCCATCACTTCCCAAAGTAGCTCAGTGAAAATGAGGTCCTACATTCAGTGCAATATATGTACTGTAGCTTATAGTTTCTGTGTGGCTGGGACATTTATAGGAAGAGGAATCTTTCTATTCCCTAATCTTTTTAACCTTAGTCCCTTGTTAGGAAAACACATTGTCTTGGGAATCTGAGGCATGTGGGCCAGGAAAAGACAGAGCAAGCTTCTTTTTTTAAAGGAAGAGAGATGCAACCGTGTCCTACTCCAGCATGAAGTCACGCTTCCCTCAGTTGCACTCATTTCATTTTAGCCTGGAGAAAGGAAAAGTGGCATGACAGAACCTTGGCGCCTTTCTGAGCAGCTACTGCAGCAGACGCCCCCTGCAGAATTTAAAGTCATTCATCATCTCTTCCCACCCAAATCCTCCACCTTTCAGGGTGGAGAAAACACACTGCATGCCTTATTAAAACACATTTTCCCCATATTAGCCTGGCCTTACAGCCATGGGGTGTTCAGTGCTTCCTTGTGTGACGACAGAAATGGTACTAATTTCTAATGTAATGTGTTTTGTTGGGAATCTGCTTTTGGCCATCAGTTTACTTTTTCGGTGTGCTGGAAATTTGCAAGTTAAAATAAGGTGGAGTACATTATTTGCATATACAGAGAGTGAAGTGTTTTGCTATAAGGGATTTGTTGTTGTATAAGTTTTGGTTTTTATAAACCCTCACAGTGCATACTCAGAGTGAATAGTAATGTGCTGAGTGTCAACTTGATGGTATGTATTGCTTCTTGCTTTTCAGAACTCGTCAGAGCAGCTCATTGCTATATTCATTTGCACATTTATTGGAAGGATTCAGGATGTAATTTACAATTCTTCTCCAAAATTGAGATAGACGTACTCATTTCCTTCATTGGGTATTATTTGGTTTCTCTAAAGTTCCACTATGTGTACAGACATAAGACTGTCAAATGCATGATGCGTTGCAACATATCCACATACAATAATTACTGCTTAAACAATTTAAAACTTCAAAACCATGCTGCAGTGAAGATGCAAAATCTTCCAGGGCTTGCCAGCAAACAATTGTTAAGTAGCAATGGTAGCAGAAGAGCCTACAATTGTAAGGTCAGATGGGAAGTAGTTAAACATGCTGTATAGTAAGATTTACCTGGGGAGATTGTACACCCACTGTGTGGTGGTGTCAAAATTTTTGTTTTAGATGAGGTGGAAGACAGTATAGCTTTGAGAGCACAACAGTGCACACATACCTTCCAAGTAGATATATATTCAACATGATTACATCTCTCTGAAGTAATATTATAATTATAATCATCATTATTACTGTTGTTGGTATTGTTTCTATTTATATAAAGGGACTTCAAGGCAGTTTGCAACTGTATACAAATATTTGAACGCCATTTAAAAAATTGAGAGAGAAACAGTTATGTAAGTGGGGTATCAATACTGGATTAGCACTCTTAAAATACTGGTGGAATACAAATGCTTTGGCTGCCTACCTGAAAACAATCAAAGTTGATTTTCTCTCAAGAGAGAGTTCCACTACTAGGGTGATGGTACCAAAAAGCCCCTGTATCTCCCTTGGCAGTGGAACAGAGAGCCCACACTTCAGATGATGCATATATTCAGCAGATACTACTACTACTGCTACTGCTACACCATCAATGTACAAAGTCCTTTACAGATAAATATAGCACAGCACAGGGAGAGGAAGAAGCCAATGTAGTTACGCACAATTATGATTTATTTTGGTTTTAGATGAATATACTAAGGTTTTGTACAATTCATTTCCGTGGCTTTTGATGAGTGTTTTAAAAGAAAGAGAAAGATGACACTGTGCAGATGTTCTAGGAAATAAAAAGAAGCATAGTATTATTATTATTATTATTATTATTATTAATAATAATAATAATACAGTCAGAGTTGTTTTAGGGACTGCTGGGTAGATACAAGACAGATGTGTGTTCAGTCCATTGATCTTCCGACATTATCTGTTAATATAGACGTATTTTACTAACTGGCAGGAAATGGAGAATTTATTTGCAATCAAAGCACAAAACTGGGGTTCATGTTAAAGTCATTTAATTGTCTTTTTTTGAAGATCCACCTTATGTTATGGGAGCTGCAGCACCAGCACAGAAACAGTATTTGAAATGAGACTGTACGGGGTCACCCTGGTCTTCTTGAGCCTTTTAACATTGAGTTAGTGCTAGGAAGTGGCCGTCTGTCTACAAGCAGGAAGAAAATAAGTAATGACATTAGTAGTGTTGCTTTGAACCTCCAGCTGAGTAGGAGGCCTCGGAGGGCAGAAGGTGACATAATAGTTTCAGATATGTGCGAATGAACTGAAAGAGGGCGAGAGAAAGCAGCCCTCCAGCAAACCAGTCCAGTATTGCCTTGTAAAATGAATTCTTATTTAGAAGAATAGATTCCTTTATCTGAAAACTCAGAATGAAATGTAGACATATCTAAGGGGCAAACGGGCTGATGGGTGCATTGTGGCTTTGTTTCTTTTTGAAAAGACTAACTATAGAAACCACCACTATTGTTTGAGTGGACATCACAGAGGCAGTGACTTATTTGTTATTTACATCTTACAATTAATAGGTACCAAAGCCAACAGCAATAATAGTATATTAGTAGAAGTATATTAGTATAAGGGCTGTAGTTCTGTGGAAAGGCATCTGCTTTGCCTGCAGGAAGTCCCAGGTCCAATCCCAAGTATCCCCGGGTAGGGCTGGGAAAGACTCCCTGTTTGAAACTCTGGGTGGTCTCTGCCAGATACTATAGGCTACACTGAGCTAGATAGATCAATGATCTAATTCAGTATAAGGCAGCTTCCTGTGTTTCAAGGGTATTACTATGTGCTTCCCACTTTCTCAAGTACTAAGAAAGACTATGCCACCTACCATCAGTTTGGGGAAGGCTTTCTATATCAATAACAAAACATGATTCAAGGCAACACAGGGAGTGCTACCCATGTTAGAAGCAAAATCAAAAGGATTCCGATCCAGTCAGGCTATGACAAGACAAGCCTATGTGTTTGTCAAGCCATTCTCATGTTCTGATGACACTGAGGAATTGGACCTTGAGGTATTGCAGTCCTGAGCCATATAGGACTTTAAACATCAAAACTAGCACTTTGAATTGAGCCCAGCAACTAATTGGTACTTAAAGCAGTCGAACAAGTATTTGTGTAATACGACCAGGTCTTCTGATACCCATCAATAATCTGATCACATAATTCTGCACTAGCTGTAGTTTCCAAATTGTCTTCAAAGGCAGCCCCACATAAACTGCATCACAATAATCTAACCTAGAAGTTACCTGAGCATAGGCAACTTGGAGCTATGATATTTCCGTCCACATAGGGTTGTGGCTGGGCCACCAGCTGAAGCTGAATGTTTAACTATAGGAAAATGTTAAGTGGGGTTATCCAGAGACTAGGAGTATGATGTCATCAATATGCAGATGACACACAGCTATACTTATCTTTTACATCTTTAGGCATGGCAGTGGATGTGTTAGATCAGTGTCTAGCTTTGGTAATCAACTGAATGAGATCCAATAAACTGATACTCAAACTGAAGCATCATTAGTGGGCAGTTCCTTAGTCCAGTTCAGCCTGTTCTGGAAGGTGTTGCACTCAGGCAAAGGAACAGGTACACAGGTTGGGAATACTTCTGGAACCACTTTTGTCACTGCTGGCACAGAATGCTTTCCAACATTCATGGGGGTAATATAAGCACCTGTGAAACCCCATATTGCAGATTCCATGGGGCTGATTAGCATCCTCTAGCACCACCCTTTGGAGACAGACATCCAAATAAGACTGGAACTATCTCAACACAGTACTACCTGGTCCTAATGCAGACAGCTGTTCCTGGATGGTATCAAAAGCTGCTGAGAAATCAAGGAGAATCAACAGCATCACACTTCCCTTGTTTCTCTCTGGACAGAGGTCATAGTTTGGGATGACCAAGGCCAGGAGTCAGCAACCTTTTTCAGCCATGGCCTGATCCACTGTCCCTCAGACCATGTGGTGGGCCAGACTATATTTTTTTTTGGGGGGGGGGGAGGAATGAACGAATTCCTATGCCCCACAAATAACCCAGAGATGCATTTTAAATAAAAGGACACATTCTACTCATGTAAAAACACGCTGATTCCCGGACCGTCCATGGGCCGGATATAGAAGGCAATTGGGCCGCATCCGGCCCACAGGCCTTAGGTTGCCTACCCCTGACCAAGGCAGTTTCTGTGCCAAAACCAGGCCAAAACCACAATTCAGATATACTGTATCTAGAAAATCAGTCACATCTGATTTTGTTGCATGTCATGGGAGTGCCACTTCAAGGGCCAGATCCGCCACTCTTCTGCTTGTGATGCAGAGTCCATATAGAACAGATGCACATCTGTAATAGTTAGCGCATGCAGCAATTATAATGTAACAATCATTATTTCATTTGAGTGCATTGCAAATGTTTCTGTATTGACCCCAGCCCTAGAAAATTTGCAGATATAGGCATGCCAAAGGTCTCCCCTGCTACCTCCTTAGAGTCCCTGCCCCCAGTCATCAGGTTAAATGTACTGAGTTCCAAACAGAATCATGCACCCTCTTGTACATTCACATACAATAGTACCTTGGAAGTCGAACGCCTTGGCTCCCAAACAAATTGGCTCCCGAATGATCAAAACCCAGAAGTGAGCGTTCCTGTTTTTGAACATTATTTTGGAAGCTGAACGTCTGACGGGGCTTCTGCGTCTTCTGTGCTTTGGTTTCTGAACATTTTGGAAGTCGAACGGACTTCCGGAATGGATTCCGTTCGACTTCCAAGGTACGACTACTTGTTTGACTAAATGATTTTGTTCTTCCTTCCTTTGCAATGTGAAATGTCTAATTTATCATATCAGATCCATGCTTTAGTTAAATACTTAAACAGTAGACTTAATGCTATAAATGCAAGTGTGAAAGTATTGTTCCTTTTTCAGTTGTTTCTTTGCTATGACTAGGCAGTTATATGGAGTATACTGGTATATTCATCTCAGCTTCTGAATAAAGGGACACAGGGGAAGGTCTGAGCCCGACTCATAAATCTTTTGCACTTTCTCTTTCACCAGGATAGCATTTTCCTTGAACTGATCAATATCTTTGTGATTTTCTGTGGGAGATTCAAGTTAGCTTTAAAAGATACCTCATTGTCAGGGTCATAAAATATAGACTTCATTCCCTTCTCTCACCCACCGTGCAGGAGCAAAGTGAATTGAGATCTTGCTTTAAATGATTTTCAGATCATCGCTCAAAGATCATCACATCAACGACTTCTTCGAATTTACAGAGATAAACATTTTATAACTCTTGGCTGTAAAGCTACTACCTTTCTCCCCCTTCCCCCTAGTTTCCTTTAGGCTGTGATAAGGAAACACAGCCAGTGTTTGTTTTAATTTTATCATACAGTCAGATTTACAGAAAAATAACAGTGTTCTTTGTGTGGTAGTTTTCTGCCTAAGGAGTCACATTTATATGCTTTTTATGACAGTGTTGTGATGTTGCGGTTTTGCTTCTCATCCATTTTTAATACATTCTGAGTCAGATCTCTGTTTTCCTCTCTCATTGATATGATAACCTATGGCAGATGTCTGACTCAAGCCGTAAATAGTATGTTTGAGTGGTTAACCCTTAAATTTTCAGCCACTGGGCTTAGGATCCAGCCGTAAATTATACTAGAATGCAGATACAGTGGTGCCTCGCAAGACAAAAAGAATCCGTTCTGTGATTCTCTTCGTCTAGCGGTTTTTCGTCTTGCGAAGCAAGCCCATTGACAGATTAGCGGATTAGTGCTATTAGCGGCTTTTAGCGGCTTTTAGCGGCTTTTAGCGGCTTATCTGCTGATCGGATCAGCTGATAAGCGGCTTAGCGGCTTAGAAAAAGGGGGGGAACACCAGCAGGAACTCGCAAGACATTGTCGTCTTGCGAAGCAAGCCCATAGGAAATTCGTTTTGCGAAGCACCTCCAAAATGGAAAACTCTTTCGTCTAGCGAGTTTTCCGTCTTGCGAGGCATTCGTCTTGCGGGGCACCACTGTATTGTAGGATCACTTCTTGTAGGAAAATAAGGAAGAGATGCCAAGATCATTATTGTATGCTGTAAGTACAAGTGCAAGGGTAGCCAGTACAGTCCCCTACAGACGTTGTAGGCTTAGTCATGCTGTCTACATGACCCGGAAGCTGTATGCTGGCTCCCTCGGCCAATAAAGCGAGATGAGCGCCCCAACCCCAGAGTCGGCCACGACTGGACCTAATGGTCAGGGGTCCCTTTACCTTTACAGATGTTATAGAATTCTAACTCCCAATCTTTACTGCATATTGACCATACTAGCAGTGGCTTATGGGAATTGTAGTCCAACAACTTCTGGAGGCCATGAATTTGGCTACTGTTGCATAAGTGAATATAAAGTGAACTTGGAAAGACCAGAAAGAAATGGGCAGCAGTACATGAAGTGGCTAATCCAGGTCCATTAACTATAATATATTATTAACAGCATTTTGTGAGGTAAGTGCCAGCTCCAGGCTTCAGAGTGGGCCCTGTGGAAGATGCAGAAGATTCCAGATGAAGAGCACAAGGCAAGAAAAAAGAAGCTGCTCCTTCTTAATCTTAATCAGTGCTTCTATGCTCAGAGGTGAAAAGGCAGAGACAGCAAAGGTGAAGAGTAGGAGAAGCAGGAAACCCTAGGGAGACAACAGTGTACCCCACATAGTGCAGTGGGCTTCCATGGGTGCCCATCGATGCTGAGCCCTGATACTGGTTTTTCCAAGTCATCCTGAAAATACAATTTAAAAAAATAAATAAATGGAGAGAGAAGGCTTGTCCTCAGGAGTGTGATCTTTATTTCTCTGGGGTTTTTCCTAAACTTTGCATAATCAACCAAGGGTGACTTCAAATCATAGGGCTTGACACTTTTTAAATATTTATATTTTGCTGAAAATTTTCAGTGAGGAAATAAAGTGAAATAAAATTAAAAAGAGAAAAACAAGAAAAGGACAAAAATACTTGAAATTGTGATACAATGCAAAATATAGGTATGCAAGTAATATAATTATTCCAACAAATGTAAGCTTATTAACAAGTTGTTATCATTTGTATAAATGCATTCCAAATATCATTTTATTTATCATTTTATTTATCCATACACAATCTGTATCTATAAGCTGTGTCTATTCGTGTGCTGCAAGAGTTGTCATATATTCTATCCATTGATCAAGGGGGTGGGCATGATATTACATTTCCAATGAATCAGTATTAGTCTTTTGGCAGAAGTTAGGGCATAAAGAGCCGACCTACACTGACCCACTGTGAAACCCCACATAGTTGGTACATAGTTTAAAATAATATTATCATCTGAGAAGTTTATTTTTTCTCCCAAAAGTAGTATTTATACACTAGATGCATTACTGGACACTTGATGTGACCACGTGGAGTCATATGGCATGCTCTTTTGAATGCAGCCACAGTTTTTCTGTGATTTGTGGAAGCATCATAGCAATTTCCACTACTACATGGAGGTGTGTGCTTGTCACATGGAACTGACACAGCACATTGTTGAATATACAGGCAGCCAGTGCATATCTGTAAATTAGCATTAGTTCCCCACCCCCGAGCAAGCAGCATGCAGAAGCAGACAGCAACAAAAAGATGTGTGTCCCCTTTACTGGCTGCTGTTCAACTCCAGATGTATTCTGTCTTTGCACTCTCTCTACCTCTCTCACATACACACACAGGCAGAACACTGCTCTCATTCTATTTACTACAGAAAGACAAGGGCAATATCACAGCGCTTTCACCAGACTATAGTATGGCCACACCTGGAATACTGTATATAGTTATGATCATCACACCTGAAAAAGGATATTCTAGAACTGGAGAAGGTGAATAATATGGTAAGTAGTGTTAGTGGTAATAGTTTATGTGATTCTATGACTCTACTAGTGTCAGAAAGGCAGTGTTAATTCATGCACCAGGCATGTGACTTACCAGATATTTAACGCCCACAGGCCTGCAATATAATTGGAGTTAGAATACACAAAAGCATGGCAGCTGATTTCACAACATATCCAGATCCTGGTTTGTGTGTAAATCTATTTTCACAGCATGACAATTATGCTTTAGTCATTTTTGAAACCAGCATGTTTAATGGACAGAAAATGCCTAACTGCATATTTGTTTGTAGAAGTTTTGTTCCCCAGTGCATTTTCTTGTTGCTACCATTATGTTGCCACTACTGTTGTTAACATCTTATTGCTGCAATTACACTTATTTTTAAAAGCAGATGCATTAACCTTTCCTTATTGCAAACAGCCTTCAAAGAACAACCTAAGCTGATCCCTACCACAAAATGTACACTGACTTTTAAAAATAGAATATATGAAGGAAAGGAGTCCTTAAAAATGTTTCTGTCTTTATTTTTCTCCTGTTTGAATTCATTTTCATTATTTTACATTTGTACCTGTCCTTTCTTCAAGTGTCAGGTTGGTGTATAGAACACCAGCCTGGTTTTTAAAGATGTTTTGCTTGCCAAGGTCCCGTGACCCAGAGTTCCCTAGTGATTAATAAATACACGGGCACAAGTATTTAGGTTTATGGGTTCAAATAGATCACAACTTTATTGGTTACAGATGTGAGTGGTTTGGCTTAGGCATTAGGTGAAGCCAGGCTATATTTTGACTCCCGCCCATCTTCAGGGAGTCCATCTAAGGGGTAAACCACCAATAGGGGGAGCCCTATGACTAACATCAAATAGGGGCACCCCAAGGGGTCTCTGATGGCGTCATGGCCCTAGCCTACGTCCAGCGACCGAACAGGATCCGCACACCCCAGATCCCTTTAACAGGATATCCTTAATGAGGAGAGGCAGACAGAGGCTGCAGTCTCCCCTCTATCCAAACAAAAGCTTTCCCAATGCCTAACCTCACAAAGTTGTGATGATTGCTGCAAGGTAGGCGAAAACCAAATGGCTGGTGCCAATTTGCCAAGTGGGAAAAAATCCTACCTGGCCCCAGCAACATGGTGGCTGATATTTGTCCATAGCAAGGTCGTGTCATAGCAAAGCATAACAAGAGGGTGGGTGGGTTGGAAGATCTGGCAAAAGGGCGAGAGAGGAGAGCCCCCTGTAGCCACCAACGCTGATTGGCAGAGGGGTCACATTGGGAGTGACCCTGTCCAGCGCCAGGGACACGATCGGAATGGCACGAGAGGTTGTCAACTCCCCACTCCCATGCCAGATAACCGCAGGGGCCCAGATGTCTGGCTGCAACACCACCCACCGAAAAAGGTGAGCGGACATACAACTCCCATGACAATATGAAATGAATGGCCTGTGGGTGATATCCAGTGCTGCACGCTGTTCTTGCCTATGGCCCCCAGATCTGGAGCAGATTTGGGAGGTGTAGGGGGAGTAGCACGGGAGGAGAGGAAGAGGAAATCCTGTTGCATAAATGAAAATTTGTTCCACATACAGATGGACACAATCAGCCTACAGGTTGGTCTCAAATGTTTGCTTTGGATAGGGTGAAAACTCATCTGGGTGGGGAAAAGAGAGACTTAGAGCCTTCTCAGTGGCTGTACCCAGCTGAAGAATCGCCTTACTTTGCAAAGTGTGGTTTGCAGCCCCAGTAAAGATTCCATTATAAAAATATTTTAATTCTGGCAGGATCTTATGCTACAAAGCAGGCAATATATCTAGTTTGTTTTTTAACCAGTTGACCCTGTCTCTTTTTTTGTAATTGCTTTATGGATTGTAGTGCTCTATAAGTTGTAAAAAATTGTGGAGTGGTGTCTTCACCCTAGAAGGGCAGGACATAAATGTTTTAATTAGCAGAAGATAAAGCCAAATTTGGACTTGGAGATTGTTCCACAGGTCCAAGAGTTGAACAAGACAGTTTTGATGATACCAATGACATTTTTTGAGAGAGATCCAGAATGATTAAAATTGCAAATATAAATGAATGGGACTTCTGCAGAACTTCCTGCCTCATATATTCTTTTATTTTGATATTTTACATTAGTCTTTCACACTAAAGAGCAGTTAGGTCTGGATGTGCCAGCAAATATGTATTTAAGAGAAGCTGTACTAACTGATACAGTAGAACATCACAGGGCTGGTGATGGTGGCACAGGAGATCCTTTGATGAAACTGGGTGCGAATTTCAGAACTTTAAAGGTACAGCAGTTTCCAAGAAGATACTAACTTCTAAATCACGTGGGTTCTCATGTCAGTGAAAGCCGTGGGCAGGAATGGGGTTGGCATTTTGGCTTGTTCCTGATAAGCAGTAAGAAGCTAAGCTTGTGATAAACACTCTGAAGAAAGCTTCCTCGGATTAGCACTCTTTCTTATCTGATTTATAAATGAAACCTTTTGATTCCTTGAAACTGACTCTCCTGAAAATATCCATGGCATATATTACCATTTATAATTTCTGGCAGGAATTTCCTCCCCTTTGTATGCAGAAAGAATAAATTACAAGAAGAAGTTTTAAAAAACAAATACAAAAATAAATAAATATTAAAAACCCTTAAAAACAACAACAACAGACCACATCCTGGATTAACCAGGGTAACCTCAAAAATTACATTTCCACCCACGCCCTTTGATGAGAAACAAGACACAAAGTGTTAGGGTTATAATTGCAACTACTTTATTAAAATGTCATTATAGGATCTGCAAACGGGTAAAACTGCTGTTGTAACAGGGTCAGATCCTAGACATAGTAACCTATAACCAAATCTTTGAAGTTTGGGATAAGTTCTCTTGACTCTGGGCCTAGAGCAGTTAGTTCCCTACTCCTAGCCCTTCCTTGCTAGCACATGCTAAGGGAATTTTAGCCTCCCCGGCCATGAAGCCTTGAGTGGTTCAGCAGGCTGGTCCTTAAGCAGGGCTCTTGTCTCTGCCTTCCAGCCACAATGCATTGATGGGCAGGTATGAGGAAGCACTATGTTTATTCCTAAAGTCCCAGGGTGAAGGCCCTTTCGTTAGCCTTGAAATTATGTAAATGATTTCCTCAAAGGAGAAAAATGAAAAGGAAGTTTGGTTCTTGACATTTGTTTCTTTTTTTATTTGCTCTTCCCTTGTTACATATTTTCCTTTCTATTATCTGTATCTCTAACATTCTTTCCATGCTGGGTTGTTGCTTTAAAGAAATTGCATCTTTCTTTTTAAAAAAACAACAACTCTTTTTTCTCTGAGGCTATTAACTGCATTCCTGAATTTAAGCATAGCTCATGAGTTATACGCTCAAAGTAATTGCTTCACAATTCTAGCAGCTTTTTCCTATTTACTAAGCGCACAAAAAATGATTTCATTGTGTAGTTCACCCACTCCATCAATACCAAAAATACTAGTAACATTTAACAAAGAATGAATCCAATTGAACACATTCTCAATACAATGGAGCAGCCAGTTTTGTTTTGTATTGTTTTGGGGTATGTGTGTGTGTGTGTGTGTGTGTTTCAGAGACATATCTATCCATGCATACCAAACTGGTCCAAGTTTGAGGCATAGAAGAGTAACTTGAACTGATGATAGACAGCTAGTTATATTCTAGCAATGGTATGATATTCATTTACTTATTTAAAAGCATTTCTAACCCCCTTAATAAAAAGGTAAAGGACCCCTGGACGGTTAAGTCCAGACGAAATTGACTTTGGGGTGTGGTGCTCCCCTGAACTTTCAGGCCAAGGGAGCCAGCATTTGTCCGCAGACAGCTTTCCGGGTCATGTGGCCAGCATGACTAAACCGCTTCTGGCACAACGGGACACTGCATGGAAACACCATTTACCTTCCCGCTGCAGCGGTACCTATTTATCTACTCCCGCTGGTATCCTCTCAAACCGCTAGGCTGGCAGGAGCTGGGACAAAGCAGCAGGAACTCACTCCGTCTTGCAGATTCGAACTGCCAACATTGCGATCAGCAAGCCCAAGAGACTCTGTGGTTTAGACCCCCTTAATATTTAAACATCTAAAGGAAAACGAAAAGGTAAAGGGACCCCTGACTGTTGGGTCCAGTCGCGGATGACTCTGGCATTATGGTGTTCAACTCGCTTTACTGGCTGAGGGAGCTGAAGTACAGCTTCCGGGTCATGTGGCCAGCATGACTTAGCCACTTCTGGTGAACCAGAGCAGCACACAAAAACTCCATTTACCTTCCCACTGGAGCGGTACCTACTTATCTACTTGTACTTTGACTTGCTTTCAAACTGCTAGGTTGGCAGGAGCAGGGACTGAGCAACAGGAGCTCACCCCGTGTTGGGGATTCGAACCGCCGACCTTCTGATCAACAAGCCCTAGAAATCTTTTTAGAGGTGAATTCTCTGTGTGTCCTTGCAGGGTGCTAGCTAATTGAAAGTGAATGAAACTAATTCCTTGAAGTATTTTAGTTCCTCATTTGGATCGCTCAGCTAGGGGATCTGTCAATATCAGTTTCTCTCTCCCACCCCACAATGTTAACCTTAGTTCACATTTCTATAGCAATTTGCTTTAAAATAGACATAAATATTATCATGAAAATTTGTCTGCATTTCAGTGTCAGTTTCTGCAAATGCACACTTTTTTGTATGCGGTTTTGACTAACATATAAATTGTTGCAATCAATTTCCCCAATATAATGCATTTTTGTAAGAACTTTTCACCAATATGTGTGTTGTATGCACATTTCCACTTCATACATGCATTTTTGTGTATACACTATTTTGGTGGAGACCTGCCCTGGGACAGTCCTGGAATTATGAAAGCCCTCCCAGCTTCTGATTTCATCCTGGAATGTCCCTATTTTCACTGCCAGTGCTGTCACCGCTGCGCTCACGGTGAGAAGGTGTGTGTCTTGAGCAGCAGCCACAGCAGTGGTGGCTGCACAGGAGCATCTATTTACCTCTCCAGGGCTGCTACTGCCAGCCATCTTGCTTGTGCAGCTCATAGCAGCTGTTGGAGAGCAGATGTGGGGAGGGAGAGCCTGCCACTATTGAGGCCCAGCCTTGCTTGATGCACCAACTCAGAGGTACAGAGTGGAGTGGCAAGGGGTGTGGATTTTTCTTTTATGCATTGTGTGTCTGTCTCTAATCTTGCCCTTTTCAAAAAAATAAATAAATACAGTGGTACCTCACGTTAAGAACTTAATTCGTTCTGGAGGTCCGTTCTTAATCTGAAACTGTTCTTAACCTGAAGCACCACTTTAGCTAATGGGGCCTCCTGCTGCCTCCGCGCCACCGGAGCATGATTTCTGTTCTCATCCTGAAGCAAAGTTCTTAACCCGAGGTACTATTTCTGGGTTAGCAGAGTATGTATCCTGAAGCATCTGTAACCACTGTATTGTTATGTGTTTTTCTTCTTGTAAATCTACAAAAGAATCAAATCAAATCAGGATTAAAAGGTTTTCTCAGGGTGGTGGACGGTGTGTGTGCTGTGTCCTGTTGGTATAGTGGCTGTGGGACTTGCCCTTCTTCTGATAGGAAATGCTCTGTGAGGGATGACAAAAAATGAGGGTTGAGGAGAGTCCATTGGCGGGGAGGGGTGAGAAATTTCCCTGTTTTCATTTAAGGAATGTTGGAGGGTAAAAATTGTGTTTTGGTTTGCATATTGGAGAAGTGCTAATTAGGTAGCTTTCCATAAACACAAAACAAAATCAAAAATTCCCCTTATTTCTAAGCTCAGCTCATTACTCTGTTTCCATTTCTATCACTAACTGGGTGCGGAGTAAAGGCCATCCAGTTTTTCACTGTCCCATTTTGCAAAATGATTAAATACATCCCCCTTGAAAGAAAAGTGTGGGGGGGGCAATGTGTACAGAATTGAATAATAAAATCCAAAACAGTGAGTCTGCTAGGACTAAACACATTTATCACCATAGCTAAAGACTTGCTAAACACAATGCGAGCCTTGGGATAGATTTAATAAGATTACATGACCTCTTCGAAACTGCAGCATTATGGGTAACTTTATGCAAAATGACAAATGCCCTGGATACAGAGTGTTATAATTATGATTACTCCCTCTCCCTCTTTCTGAAGCAATTTAAATCTTTGGTAGGTCAACCTGGGTTAATTTGCAAAGACCAAAAGTAACAGTTCTGGACATGCAGTGGTCAGTATAAAATAGAAGATAAAAGCCGTTAAACTGCAGATTTCTGTGATCAGTACAGATGGTGCTGAAAGGTCCTCTCTACTTCCCAAAGGTCAAAGAATGCTGGTGTTACAATTAGCTATGTTCCAGCATGGTGAGCACTTAGAGCTAATGTGCCTCTGCTGTGATGGGAGAGGGTTTTTGTTTTGTTTTTTAAAACAAACAAACACAAAACCTTAAAAATAATTGCTGAAGTGATGATACAGTTCAGCTCTGACAGATTCTTTCATGATAAGCTCATTGACCTTTCATTCATAAGCCCAATGCCCTCTGGTACAGGCCTTGTGCACACACTTCATTTCCAGGCCCTCTAGCTTCCTGGCTTTATAGGTAGAGGATCGATAGCCCAATCTGAAACATGTCTGCTAGGAGGTTTCTTGGTTTTTAGTGGGATTTATTTCTTAGGTCACTTCCAGATGACCTGTTTACAGGGCGCAAGTCTTACTTAGTTAGCACAAAGTTCATGGGGGGAGTTCATACAATGTCTGCTGTTTATTGAGAAGTAATTCAATTTGTTTGTGGGGAGTTTATACCATATCACATTGTTATCCCGCATTTTCCAGTATATGTTCCCATCACATTCCTTACCTCGAAAAATCTGGGTTTTGTTAGGTGAGGGTGGGGGTGGTGTTGCACAATACCAAATACACTTCAATTGTACGGTCTGAATTTGCCAATATATGACTGAATCCCACTTGCAAAACAATGACAGATTGAAGGAGTCTTGGGTGGTTGCCTCAATAATATATGCAGGTTTTCTAGAAATAAGGGGTGCCTTTCCTGCTCCTTTTAGTCACAGTTCAGCTATTATGCTGTACACCTCTCTGGGAGTTTTTTGTTTGTTTGTTTGGTTGGTTGGTTGGTTGGTTTTTCAGTAAATCATGATATAAATAAATAAACTCAAACCTAGTCCCCCAAAATCAACCTTTTTATTTCTTCCAATATACATAAAAATGTAAGGCTGTTGTCATGCTGCAGTTCGTGTGGCGATCTGTAGGTGGCCATGCCAACTCCAGCATGATAAATGGCAGGCAGGTGAGCGTGCTAGCTGTGCTGGTGGCAGGTAGCTTAGACAAGCTATTTAATAGAGGCACACCATAGAGTGGTCCAGTAATCTGTTCTCTGAAATGCCCCCCTCTGTTAAGCATAGCTGCTTAACAGAGGGGGGAGAGACACTTCACAGAGCAAGCCACTTTGTAAACCACCTCCCCCTCCCCCTCCCCCTCCCTTAAAAGGGATTGGGGATTCAGGCAAGCTGAATCACATGTCGGGGAAGGGCGGTTGGCAAAGGGATTGGTGAGTAGGCAGGTATGGAAACCAGAGCAAGAAGGGGCAGCAGCCTCTAGTATTTAATAAATTTTGCTAGCCACATTTCAAAACAAAATACTTTCCCAAGGCAGCTTACAATAACTGATTAAATCACTAAAATAATCATGATAATATACTACAGAATCATCTGTAAACAAAATTAAAACATCTATTTCATTAAGTCGTAACAGGCATAGATGAAAACAGGCCACTAAGGTGAAAACAGCACCTAATTCACCTCTTGAGTAAAAGCAACTTGAAAGATAAATGTTTTAAGGCCTGCCAAAATGACAATGAGGGAGCCAACTACAGTCCCAAAAAGAGCTCATTTCACAATTGTGGGGCCACCATTAGAAAGGCCCTGACTCTTGGTGCTTGCCAACATAACTTCCTGCCCTATAAGTCACATGGGAAGATTTTCTGCCTTCATTATGCAAATCAGGGATATTCAATGTGGTACCCTCCAGCTGTTGTTGGTCTCCAACTAATTAAAACATAATTTGTGGTACATGCTCTCAATATATTTTCCCTGTACTTTAAATTATTCATGCTTTGCTTTTGAATCTGATTCTAAATGAACTTACCTTTTAACAAAGTGAATTTCTCCCTTGCCATCCCTAGTGTGTAACAGAGAATGACTAGAACTTTGAGTCAAATCCCTTGACCTTCAAGCTTCGTAACTGATGAATCAACTGGCACAAACCATAATTGCTAGATATATATTTTTTGAATTATCTTACAAGAAAGGGACATTATGAAGCTCAATGCTCCATTAACTATGTATGTGTGTTATGATTTAGCACATACTCCTATCCCGAAGTCTCAGTGCACATATTCACACACTTACATTTTGAAATTAGAGTCATGCAGGTGATGCGACAAACCTTTCTGCCTGAGACTCTAGATGGTCACTGCCAGTCAGAGTTCAGAGAATACTGGACCCAACTGAATATAGTGTGACCCAAGAATGGTGAGTCTATGACTCTCCAGATGTTTTTGGGATTCCAACTCCCATCAGCCCCAGCCAGAATACCTAGTGGTTAGGGATGATGGAAGTTGGGGTCTTGACAACATGTGGAGGGCCACAAGTTCATCATCTCTGGTTCACACACTGTTAGAAGATGATGAACACATGAATTAGGATCTGTGCATTGGTAACTGGAGGTTCTGCTCACTCCCTGGCAGCTTTTAGGAGTGCTCAGGAGGACACTATAGGACAAACTCTAGCCCAAGCTTGATCGTTATTTGTAAGGGTCAGGAGTGTCAGGAGTGTGGGTCAAGGATACAGCAATAGCAGTTCTAACCATCCAGGTGTCTGAAACAAGTGTCACTGCAGGTGCACAAATCACCTCCAGCTGTGTGTCCATGTGCAACCAGCTTACACTTCAGTTCCTCCACATAATTGCTGGCATGCAACTGACTGAGGAGGACAGGCCATGGTTCCCTGCATGGAAGGGGAAATGACTGCAGGAACTGGCCCTGAGGCACAAAGTGATGAAATGTCAAGAGACAAGAACGATGGCCCAGCAGCAGAGTGCCAGCGATCTGGCAGCAGGCATGAATAAAGATAACCAAAGCTTAAACTTTCAAGTTTTCAGACCGTACTTCTGTGCTTTGGAAAACTAATCATGTACTTTGTCAGACTCATCCGATGTAACATCTGAGAGATTTAAAATGAGACTTCTGCCAGCTAGGAAGCGTGCAGTTCCTTAGCTCTGTCTCGCCAGGTGGTCTGGGCCTCCCCCCTCCCTACAACTTCACTTTCCGCTGGATCGCCGCAGGTGTTTGGAGTCTTTCTACCTTGCTTGAGCTGATTATCGGAGCAGTGAAACATCAGGAGTGAATGAAATAAATCATAGGCAACAGAAAGAAGCCTTTCTGCTTGCAAGAACAATATGAATAGCGGTGGAGTTCTATTTGCAAATGATAGATTAGCAGATAATGATAGAATTACTTTGTTTTATGGCTGCTTTTGAACAGGAGAACAATCAGAACACCAAAGGTTAGAATGACAAACAGCATTAACTTGTTTTAGTTATTATGTGCAAAAAGAGGTTATGAAAAATAGAGCTAATCAAATCTGCAGCTTTTGTGCATGTGCAGCTTTTGACTTCATTACCACACCTGCCTATGCATAGTACATCTTTTACTCTATCAAAAAACTGATGGTTATATTTTTTTTTTAAAAAAATAATCATTGCAGTCTTATTATGCATTGGTGGTTATTTATGCCTGCTTATCTGCGTTAACCGTCCTGTATATAGCCTTGCGACCGAGCATTAGACCTTCCTTTGTGATTTCATTATACATGAATTGATTGTAGAGCTACTGGATTCTGTTGGGGTTTTTTAAGTGCTAATGGTTCATTCCCCACCACCCAAATGATTAACAAGCTGAAAAATCCTATCCTTTATTAAACCTTGGTTATCCAAAACTCCTGACTTAATTCTTAGTTGTGAATAATGTATGTAAGTAATAGGGCAACAATTCCAGTAGCTCCATTGTTTCTTCATGTGGGTGAGAACTCATCCAGTACCCTGTTCTGAATGCATTGTTTTACTCTGCATGTTTAAAATGTAACATTTTGTGCTTATGAGAAGGTGAGTTATGTATTACTTTGTTTTAAAATGTATTTACATGGCATTGGCCCTGGAAGCTGTTGCCATATTTCACTCCCATTGCTCAACCCACTTGAGGAAATGGTATATTACCAATTATACAACAAGCAGCTGAACAACCTCACCCAAGATTTTAGCCTTTAGTAGTAGGATTCTAATCTGGGCTTAGATGCTAAGGTCTAGATCAAGTGGTGGAACATACAGCTATTTTTTGTCACCTCTTGACTGTATTGATTGTGTTTTTAAAAGGCACTGCTATTAAATTAACTAACTGCAATATAAAGGCTTGAAACACTAGCATTAATGTTTGATTGCACTTTGTAACCTTGCCAATTATGCTTAATTTGCAATGGATGGTTGGAACAATCATTATATTAAACTGCTCCCCTCTGTTTTGTTTTCCAGCTTAGAAATATGGCACACAAAAGACCAAATGATTTTGTATCATCTAATCCCATCTCATCCCTGCACTAAGGATCTTGGGATAATGTGCATCCTCTGCCCCCTTTATCCTTCCCCAAATCTGTGAAACAGGTTAGACTGCAAGATAGTGACTACATGTCGGAAGCTGCCAGGAGTAGAAGAGAGAACCCACAGTACCATGCACAGGTGTTGCAGGTTGAACCATCTCTTTCAGCCAAGAATGGGAAACTCATGATCCTTCTGGTATTGCTGGACATCCAACTATCCATCAGACTTAGCCAGCTTAGCCAGTGTTTAGTCAGGATGCTAGGTGGAGTTCAACAACATCTGGAGCACCACAGGTTTCCCCTTCTTGCCCACAAAAAAATGATTTCTTCCCCTGCATCGAAATATTTCCATCTACCCAAGCTGCCAATTGGTGCTTCTCAACAGGAGGTATCATGATAAAGACTCCCTATTCAGGTTGTCTGGGATTTCTCCTATTTATTGGCTCTCAGCTTGCTCTCTCATTCTGATCCCCAACTTGTTCTCTGATTCTGACTTGAGCCCCTTGCTCTTGCTCTTATCCTCCACTGCTGAATCTGCCTTGACTCCTTGCTCTGATTTCCTGGCTCCCAGCTCTCTCTCACTGACTGCCAACATTTCTGACATTAGTCCACACCTTAACATTGTAGGAACTGTGGCAGTGATCAAAAGAACTGCTTGAGTCTTACCCTTACACCCATCCACCATGAACAGTAGACCTCCCTCAAGCCATATTAGAAATGGCTTTTGAAATTTCTCCTTCATTCCAAAAAAATGGGAGTTGGTTGCCATGCAGTATGTGATGGAGGAGAGTATTGCTCTTCTTTGAGAAACACGATCCAAAGGATGTGGAAACAGCTGTGCAACTCTTCAGCTCTAATGTTCTCCAAGATTCAGATCCTACATGCTTGGACCACATGGTTAGGATTCAAATGAGCCTAACTGAGCTGTAATCCTGCACCCAAGTCTGTACTCAGTTAGGTAGCCGTGTTGGTCTGACGCAGGTGAAATAAATAAAAACATTGTCCAGTAGCACCTTAGAGACCAACTAAGTTTGTTCTAGGTATAAGCTTTTGTGTGTGTGCATACTGGTATTTGAAGAAGTGTGCATGCACACAAAAGCTTATACCCAGAACAAACTTAGTTGGTCTATAAGGTGCTACTGGACAATTTTATTTATTTATTTCCAAGTCTGTACTGTAGAGATGCTAAGTGAAAGCTATCTTCATTTGCTTCCAAGATTTCATTGCCCAACCCCTGTTCCCTCTCACACCCGTCTTTTATTTTATGTCTTTGTGAAGCAAGCTTTTGGAACGCTGCATTTTATCTCTCTGCTGCTGCATCAGTTATGCAATGTCAGTACCTTCTAGCTCCCAGTGGAGCTCTCCTTTCCCTGCCCCCAACACCCCTACACTGCTAAGAAAAGCAAGTGAGTAGCCCCCTTTTGATACTGCAGTCTGTTATATCTTACTTTCCTTCCATCCTCCCTAGAGGTTTAAAAACATTATATCTTTACCTTTTTCACCATGACTTGTCACCAGCTCCTGCTGCTGCACACCAGCCTCCTGTAGACAGAAATTGTGGAGCCCATGTGGCTGGCCTGCCTTGGCTTTTCTGAAAAGCTTGTTTAACAATGGCATGACTTTAATACAATTTCTAGCAGTGATAGATGTTTTGAAAAATACATCTGTGGCTTGCTCAGGTGTCTGGCTATTTGTCTCGGTACATAAGCATCACCTCTCTTTTCCTTCTTTGTACTAGGAAGATAAATCTTGACCTTTTCCATTTCCTTGGGAAGATGGGCATTTTACATTTCAGTTATGAATTCATATCTGAATTCTTCTTTCTTTTTCTTTTTTTAAGATCTCCACTTTTTATTGCTTATATTTCTAGTCCTCCATTCAATGAATGGTCCTAGGGTGGCTTACCAAAATATATAATGAATATAAATGTAGTTTGCATTAAAATAATAAAAGGAAATCACAGGACAGCCAATAACAAGGTAACAAAACAGGAGGAGAGAACAAAAGTGTGCAGCAATGCAAGGGTTGTACCCAACATAGTTGGCCCCTTAGTGCAAGGATGTCTCCCTGCACAATAGGATGCCCTGTGGGCACCCTTCAATCTACTCAGGAGGGTTGGGGGAACTCCCAGAACAGATGGGGGGAGAGGGAGAGAGGAAGTCCCATTGCACAGACAGATGCCCTTGCACTAATGGGACTTCATTGGATATAATATAAAGAAACACATTTTACTATAATGCGTACAATGAATATTTCTTCAAGAAAATGGGTTCAAAATCTTTTAAGGGGAAAAAATGTTCCATATTTATCTCTAGGTTTTATTTAAAGCCATACAGGATGCAAAGTGGTATAGCGATTCCTCAGTTCCACTCAGCCCACTGTGACAGGCCAAATGTCCTTCTAGAAATTAAAAACAGACAAACAAAGCATGGTCTTTGGCAAGTTCAGCAAAATAAGCAGTACTCAGAAATCTCCTGGACATTAAAGCCATGCCCCATGTGTAAGGCAGTCTAGTTGGCGAAAGTAGTTCCTGTGTTTCAGTGGCAGCTGCTGACATTCAATAAATCAGCCCATTAAAATTATTGTTCTGATTTATTGCCCTGCCAAAAGGCAGTCAGTCTGCTGGTGTAGAGATGGGCTGAAGTCCTCCTTCCTTGACCGGCTGTTCCAGACTGAGGGAGTGGAACAGAAATGGGTGCTTGGAATATTGCAGTGCTATAGGATTGACTGCTATACATGGCAGAGTAACTAGGGTGTGCCATGGGCTATACTTTACATTCTCTGCCTTCTATTTGAAGGTGTTCTCTTTTTAAGGGACGTCCTGTCCACATCTGGTTTCACGTTATTGAACCACCAGAAGGGAGAGGAAGCACGGCCTTGAAGTTGTCAATCAACAGTAAGCGCCTTGACCAGCAGACTGAGCAGGCAGCACATGTAGGTCACCTGCTCACAGTCTATAATACAATGTATTATATTTCTGTTCAAATAATTGCAGTCATTTCCAAATTTGCATCTACAGTGGTACCTCGGGTTAAGAACTTAATTCTTTCTGGAGGTCCATCCTTAACCTGAAACTGTTCTTAACCTGAGGTACCACTTTAGCTAATGGGACCTCCTGCTGCCGCCACACAATTTCTGTTCTCATCCTGAAGCAAAGTTCTTAACCTGAAGTACTATTTCTGGGTTAGCAGAGTCTGTAACCTAAAGCATCTGTAACCCAAGGTGCCACTGTAAAAATATAAATCAACACAGGGAAACTTTGTGCAAATCTATGTCCTTTCCTCCCCTTTCTTTTGGTGACATGTAAGTGGCCACCACAAGAGTAACACAAAACTGTACTGGGAAGGATGTCTGGCAACATGTAGACCTCCAGTTTTCTGCAAGTTGCAGAAATTCTAGAAGGCTTCCCTCCTTTCTCTGGCCAAGGACAGAGGGGAGGAAGGAAGGACTCATGTTACACTCAGCTTTAGAAAAGGTACAAGTCCTGCTGCCTGATGCACATCCCAGTGGCTAATTTGGGGTGTCATGAAAGGGCAGAATATTTTTACTGCCAGGAATGAGGAGAGGCACTTGTGGAATATTACTCCGCAAGTACTGAAATAATTTGCCTGGCTTTGTATATTATATGCCTTGACATTATGCATACCCACACACACCCCGCCAGAGTGGCTGTGGCAACCTCGTCAGATGGGCAGCATATAAATAATAAAATAACTGTCGTTTTCGTTGTTGTTGTTGTCGTTGTTGTCAGGGGGTGGGGGATGGCCAAAAATCAATATTGTGGATTTCAGTATCTATGAATTTAACCTGTTCCATATTACATTCTGTAATTAGTTGGCATAGTCTCAAGCCTAAAGCTTTCCTCCAGTATGAACTTTCATCTTCTTTGGCCTTATTGATAGATTATAACTATGCAGTGGTATAGTGGTAAATGTTGACGTATGAGAGCTCATAGCCACACCTTCAGAGTCCATAGCCATTTCCCTAAGGGGAGCCCCAAAATGCAGGCAGTTGTATTAATCCATATATTTCCAGCCTATGTTGCCGTTCTTCCCACCCCTCTCTTGGTACCCTCAGACCCTCAGAGCCCCAATGCTCTCTGGCATTAACTGAGGGGCTCCTGATGAGTCTCTTATTCCTGAATAAGAAGTTTAGGGCTCAATCGTAGGGTTTGTTTGCACGTTTATATGACACAAATCCTTGGTATTCACCATAAATATGTTACAGTTGTTACACTTTTAGCATTTGGAGGGAAAGGAGCCGGTACTGCAGAGCCTTGCGTACCCCCAGAAAAAGAACCCTCATTTTATACTCTCTTTTAATCCCATTCCCCAAGGTAGGGACTTAGCTCAAATTCCAGGTTTTCAAGTCCCTCTTTCTGTTATACTACAAGCCACTCTTGAGTTCTGAATGCTCTTTGAAGTTGCTGTTTGCCTCTACTGGGCAGAGCTAGCCTTCTCCTGTCTGGTTTCCCTCTATGTGCTACCAAAAAGGGAAGCCTGTGTACCAGTCTGCAATCAGTGTTCAGTTGCCGACCCTGAACAGCCTGTATTTACTTCTGGTCCACTTAATTTCAATGCAAAATGAAAGCCAGCAGCTCCTACCTAATATGATCTCTCAGAGAGCAAGTGGTACATAGTATAATTCCCATTTTATTAGTGTTAGCGGGCTTGCAAAGGGGTTTGCATGTTGGGCTTTGGCTGGGAGGATCTGGAATTGCATCCCTGATCAGCCATCATCATTATTTACTTAATAAAAATATTTACGGGTAGCATAGCATTTTTTAAAAAGGTAAGCAGTGTGCAATAAAAGGCATACAATGCAGACAACCAAAATAAAAGTGCATAAAATATTGCTCAAATGTCACAGTGACCGGTAGGGTACAACAAAAATGCATGATCAACTGCTCTAGGAAGACAGTGCCAGAGTAATGTCTATTTTGATAGGGAAAACAATGTTTTGGAGTAAGAAATTTGTCATATAAACATAAGAGGGTGTAAAGGAATACTGTACAATGGAATGTTCAGGTAGGATACACCCACTAGTTGATAAATTGGTTTGAGATGCCTGTTCTATGCTTATGCCATATTCGAACAGGATACCGATGTACAAGAATGCCAAGAGCAATTTAAGTCTAGAATTAAGGACAGAATGTTGACCAGTGCAAGCCACCTTTTGAATGAAAAGAGACTGCACAGCAGAATTAATTTAATTAATAATACCTTTATTGTCATTGTACAGCCTGTGCACAATGAAATTAAATGAGCCTCTCTCCTCCCCCCATCCAAACACTCAGTTTCGTTGCACTCTGTGTGCTTATCGAACAACACACAACCTCTCAAGTCAATTTCGCTGTGTTATTTTCCGTTCAACAGCATAACAGTCCATGGTTGGGAGATGGAATCCAATGCTTTTGGCATCAATTGAGATATCTAAATAGACCCATGACACTGCGGTTATGTAAACATATACACAGTCATTTATTTCATTTAATGATACCAACTCCCCAGCTACATTTTTTTTTAGTGAACCAAGTACTTGATTATCAACTTGGGAGTTGGTATCATTAAGGGGATTAAGTGTTTGTGGGCATGTTTGTATAACTATACTGCCATGGTTTGTTCAGAACTCTTCCTGTGCAGTGCAAAGGCATTGGACACAATCCACTAAGCACTGCTGGTGTTCATCCCCTATTCATTTCAAGGAAGGTGTTGCGTTGGGTTTCTGCTTTTTCAGCTCTGGACTGTAATTTGCTCCCAGCTAACTTGCACATCAGCCTCCTGTCTGGCATTAGTTCTGTGCATTTTTGCTCATACCAGAAGTCCTGGGATACAGCATACAACTGAAAAATGGTCCCCTGGTAAGTTATCTAATAAAGGTTTTTTCAAGAAATGTCACATATCAATAAAGGACAAAGATCACCTGAATTCTGTGCCAGGTCCTTCTATCATGTTATATTTACTGTCAGAGATTTAGTTCCCCAAGACAGCAGCTCTTTCAAAACACTCCTAATAAAAATAAATAACACTCAAAATTAGCATTGGCTTGGATTTCATATTCTACCGCAGTCCACCATGGGACAATGGATCGGCTCAGAATTTGTCGCCATAGTCTTCAGTAGATCGAGAAAGCAAGAAGCCTAACTTGCCAGGCAATTCTTGAGACTCAAAAGCTTCGTGAGAGGCTGATTTGCAGTTGCTTGTTGATAGGCTGGGGCAAGAGACACCCCCCCCCTTTCTCATCTATCAAACTCTGCTTTATTTTATGCATATTAATAGAAAATTACGTTGTTGTTTTTAATATATATATAGATACCACTTCATATTTACAATAAGAAAATTGACTTCTTCCATGTTGACCAATATTCAGCTTTTTCTTCCTACTTGCCTCCAATGAGGTGCTGACTCTGCCTGCCATTTGCCCTGGTTCCACCTACTATTGTCCTCCCTTGTCTTCCGTTCTACCTGTCCCAATGGGCCACTACTGGGCTACTACCAGGCACTACTTCAGGGCATGGTGAGGTTGCTAGGAATAAACAGTAGGTCCACTGGTGGAATGTGTGGCAAACCATTCAGTAGTAATTCTCTCCAATCACTCTAGGATTCATGTTCCTTCTTCCTCTTGATTAAGAGCCATGCTGCTTAAAATGTTCAGCAATTATAAATTGGAACTTACAAGCACTGAGTAATTTATGTGGAAGTAATGACTTAAATAGCTCTTCATTACATTGCAATCAGATCTGTGATGCTTCTGTTGATTCAGCATATCTGTTCTCAGCATGCTAGGCTAATGCCCTCTGGAGGTGTGCATTGATGTCAGTGCAGTGGTGCAACTCAGCTGATGGTTGGTGAACTGAAAACATGTTTACTCAGAATGAAGATCCACCCTCCTGGTATATACCCAATGAAGAAAAAAAGAGAGTGTTTGAAACCAACTCTATGTACAGTTTTGAAGAGGAATCCCATGATGACTTGTGTCAGTCAACCACATTGGCAACCTGTCAGAATCCTGATGGCTGCATGTAATTAGCATAGAAGAAACACATCTCTAATCCAGCGGGACAGAAATCCAGAACTGAAGTTGAGAGCTCACTGCTGTGAAATATTTTTGGAGTACCCTCTCTTCCACAACAAGAACAACATTGCACAACATATTTGTACACCTCCCTGGAGCATATAGGTGACTTTACCATTTTGTTTTCTGAAAATATGTCTAGTTGCAGTTCTGAAAAGTGATGGTTTTTCCTAATTCACTGAGGTTCACTAAAAACCAAGACTATGGAGGTGTCATTTAAAAAGGGGTGGGGATTCATAACCCACTCTTCACTGTTAAGTCTCAGAGGAGAAATTACATGTTGCAAGATTCCCAAATAGTAGATCAGAGGCAATTAATTTCATTCAGCAGAGTTTTACTGCTACTGAAGGCAAATTAGCATAATGGTCACAAATCTAATACATTCAGGATTGGCACTGTCCATAAGAAATCCAGTTGCAGCAGACTTTAACTTACAATAACTTACAATAAGATTAAAACCTCAACACTAAGCAGACTATGTACAGAACACCATACCAGAAGGAAGAGAGATAGAAAGTGAAATTTGGGCTCCTTTGGGCCTCTTATTTTAGTCAGCATGACCTTGAGTGAAAGAGATAACAGAACCAGTTCAAACCAGCTATTCAGCTTCTCTGAAGGAATAGCCAAAACATCAGGAACCTTCTACCTGTTTCTAGGCAGAATAGAAGCTTACACGTCAGCTAGAAACTTCCAACTTGCACCAGCTTGTAGCACACAGAGAAGCTTCCAGAATCCTCTTGAATCAATTAGAATAGGAAACATCAATACTTTCTGTACCAAGAAATGCAAACTGCCAGTATCTTCACCAAAGTCGCAGAGTTAACAACTCATCCAGCCAAAAGATCCTTTCTGTTCTCTATTTAGACATCAGATGCCCAGCTTATCCCAGCTGGAACTGCTCTCTGACCTTCTTGCTTGTCTGATGGATGTTTCCATCCTTTGGCCTGGGATTAGTGTTTCCTGCTTCACTTTTCACCATTCAGTAGATCAGTTTAGAAGCTGCTGGCTTCTTGCCTAAACCTTGCAGGTCTCATTCCTTGAGGCAATTTTCATGCATTGTTCGGACCACAGCATAACCATTGCCCAAAGAGCATACATTGTGGGCTTGGAGCATAACAGCACTATGGGCATTTAGATATCCCTTAGTGACTATCTGCTGATTTAGTTGCTGCATTTGGGAAACTGTTTGGGGAATACATAGTGCAATCATATTTTTGAGATTTACTCTTTAATGATAGGTGTTAGGAAGCTGATATTAGCTTCAGCTCCATTCTTATCAAATATTGCCGTAAGCTTTCCTTTAGCTGCAGGTGACCAGCCAGCTGGTTTTATTCTGGGCTTCATAAGACTAGGCCACACACCTCTTTTACTTGTTTTACTGCTGATTCGGTAATTTTATTGCTGACTGCTGTTTTACTGATGGTTTTATTGTTTTAAATGTTTATTTGTTTTAGGCCTACCTGCATTTTAGTGGTCTTATATTGCAAGACACCACAGGGGACTGGCATTGGCCATAAAATCAGGATAAAAATAAAGTAATTGGTCCATCTAGTCCATCACTTTGTCTCCAGCAGAGAAGAGGCAGGTGCCCATGAGAAATTCACAAGCTTTTGTGATACTGATAGGTATGGCTCCCAATGCAGATAATCAGAGCTCTATAGCCCATGAATGTGATTGTTCCATTTTTAGGCACTGTGGCTAGTAGTTACCAATGTACCTATCCTCCATGAAGAGACCTAATTCTTTTACCTGAAGATATCAAAGCTAATCTTACAGCATTGAATCGCACAACAGGGAGTTGTCAGAAGCTTCCAAACACCACCCCACAGAACTGCAGACTTGCAATGAAGTGTCAGGGAACTGCAAGCAGATACCGCTTGTGTCAAATCAGTGAACTGCTGGTTGCAGCTTTTCTAACTGAACCTTGATTGAACAACACGGTCTAATTGAGCTCCAATGCATCTCCGCTCTTGTTCTTCTGACCCTGGCTTGTTTGTTGGCCCAACCATTTCTGGTTGCTCTTTGATCTGGGCTCCTGGTAGCTGAACCGACTCACTCCACGCTGCTGCCCACCATGCAGCTCTAAAAGAAGCATAGGTACCAGGGGCCTGGAGCCCAGATTAAGGGGGCCAGGTCCCTTTGTCCCCGCCCCCCGGCTCCTCCTGTCATTGTTAATCTGGAGGCAACAGAAGTAGGTCATCAACTGGGGGAATGTCCTGTACAGTCTAGTCTCCAGGATTCCGCATTCCTCTCTTCCCTTATATCAGAAGTATAATGGCTAAGCTTTTACATATCCCTCACAGTACACATTTTATATTCATCCCCCCCCTAAATTATGCAGCTTTGTGTGTTTTCCATGTATTTCCTCTAAAATAGGCATTTTGTATATATTTCTTCATAAAATACAGATTGTGCACATTTTATGATGCAGTTTTGATTCAACAATCAAATATTTCGCTGAATTCCAGTCTGTGTATTACTCTAGGATCTGTCAGTTACTTTGGTTTGCTTCAAATGTTGATAGAATAAACTTCTTCATCCCTATTGTTGACTAGGGCTCCAGAATATTTAATGGGTCTGCTACAAATTTGACACAAGCAGAGATGTGAAGCCTGTGCCTGAATGTAAGCAACTACATATTTTTGTTGGAGGCAGAATACCAGAGTCAAACAAGTAAATCTCAAGGAGACTTGTTTTTTGCCTTCAGGTGTTCCTTGCTAAATTTACATTCTTGGATTTTGCTGTTCTATTTTGTTCTCTTCCATATCATCCACCCCACCCCCACTTCCCACTTTTGAAAGTGAAAGGAAGTTTCATACTTAAAAACTTCTAAGTGAAAAATTGTGGTAAGAATTTATTCAGGTTATTTTTAAACCTATAACTGAATTATAAATGCATGGCAATATTAAAATTAATATGGTATGAGCTTTGAAATTTCTGCCTAGGGTCAGGCTTCAGGGTATAGAAAAAAGTACATCGTCAGTTCTAATTGAGCCCCAGCAGAGCCAAATTGGGAAGAAAAAAATAAAATGTGTGTTTCTAAAAGATCCTAAAGTATAATTTAAATTAATTGGAGACCATATTTGAACATTTATGCTGGCTTTTTTATAAGCCTTTTATGGTTGATTTCTCCCCTCCCCAGTTCATTTGGAAATTACCCGTAATTTCTCTTTGATCAGGATTTAGTGAAAATACCTCCTCACTGTATACATTATACGAGAGATGTAGCTACCTTTCAAACTTGCAAATTGTTTACAAATGGCCACCTTAAAATCCAAAATCTGCTTCCAGAAATGTGGTTTTATTTATTTGAAATCAGGAGTCTATTACATGGGAGGAAGGGAGAGACAATCACATTTTATATGACATATTTAGCAAAAGGGGTAGTTTTTCAGCTCAGTCCTATGCATGTTTACTCAGAAGTAAGTTTTGCTGTGTTCAGTGGAGCTTATTGCCAGATGAATGTGCATAGGATGGCAGCCCTATCAATCAAAATATTGATTTTTCTCCTTAAATATTGATTTAATATTAGTTTTTCTTAAAAACACCAAAGCTTTGATCCAGCATTATCCCCTAGCAACTAATCACATGCAAGAACTAAGAGGCCCTCAGGTAATACCATCTGTATCAAAAGACACATTCATAAATGAATGTGCCATGATTTGCCATGTAGATGCAGAGGTGTGTGGCTCTCCCAAGGCTTTATAAGGGCATAGATATTCTCTGCCAATCAACACTGCTGTTATACGGCACTTCCAGTTGGATGTTCGTTGTGTAAATGGTGCTGCTTATGTATATCTTTTTTTCAGAGTGTCCACACAACGTCGTTGTCTGTAAAACACCAGCCTGTCCTTTTTTTCATATTTAATCAGGATTACCTCTCAATGCAGGAAATAACAAAAGGTAAAAACAATATGTTACTACTGGTGCGTATACTTGTTAGGACATTTTTGGAGGGACGGGTGGTCTGTTACCTGTGTAACAGGTGGATGGCCTCAAACAAAATAAAAGTAGCATGCCCATCTCCCCTACATGCTGAAGGCACATCAACATTTCAACAACCCAGTTCAAAGGAACTATTCTCTCTCAAGATCTCTACCCAGAACCTGTGAGGGATTATCTTGGAGGCTATAGTTGTAGTATAATTAATACAGAGGTCTAGCACAAGACCTCTTTATCACTCTTGGGGAAGTCTTTTAATTAAAATAATGGAAAAAGCTATACCTCCCCAACCCCCAACTCCATGATACATGATAACTAAAGCTTTGAGGTGTGGTGGGAATAGTAGTACAAAATATCTGGAAGCACTAGGTTACATAATTGAATAGTACAGGTGATTCGTCTTGTCTTGGTTGGTTCTCTCTGCAGTGATATTTACGTCATTTGGTGACCTGCACCACAATTCGGAAGTCATAGATATTGTAGATGAAGTGGTAGAGAGTAAGAGAGTGTAATATTGCAGGCTTAGTCTGGATCGAAGCCACAGTGTCCACAAAGGAGGGACAAATAATACTAATAATCCTGATTTTACTATGCACTGTTGTGGTTTGAATTAGCTTTGACTACCTCAGAAAGAGACTACCTCAGAATGAGTAGCTTTGACTACTCTTTAACTGTAAAACTATGGATAAACATGCAAGACCATCCACTGGCCTGCTGCAGACAGAAACAACAAGCAAGCCTAATGATCAATAAGGTTGCTGTATAAAATCTACAAAAGAAGAAAACTTCAAAATGAGACATAGTTGCTTTCTTCCATATATCCAGGCACAATCCGCTGAGCCTATCCCCCTTCCCGTCTATTTGCTCTCTGAAAGCTTATACATAATGATGGTGATAGAATATCAGGCTTAGATCTCGCATCAAATCTCTGGTAACGAAACTCATTGTTAGTATCCTCTAGGCATTGCCCACCTTATGTTTGCTTTTGGTGCATGCCAGTTCAGATCAAAATTCACAAAGATCTAATTTCGTAAGCGTCTCTACCCCAGAAGTAGGGAGGGGCATGTTTTCCAACCTTGAACTTCAGAAAGGATAGTATAAAATAGGATTTAAAAAGAATATCCCATTTACCAAAATGCAAGCAACTATTCTTATCTGCTGCACAAGCAACCTTGATTCTGTAATTTTGAGAGCTCATGTTGTTCAGTAGCTGGAGTGGGTTTGTCTATGACTCAAGAGACCCAGGTTAAAATCTTAATTCAGCCGCAAACTTTACTATGTAAGCCTGGGCCTCCCATTGTCAGCCTAACCTACTTTGTAGCGTTGTTGTGAAAGAAGGAAAGTACCATTGCCCCACCTTGATTTCTAGAGGAAAATATGTTTTAGCAGTGTAAGAATTTTTTTTTTTATAATCTTTACAGGGAAGTATAAGGCTGTAATTGCAATGTATGCTTAGAAACTAACAATGTTGGTTTCTGTAAATAGGGTGCATCAATGCAAACTAATTTAAATTGATTTGGATAAATTATAGGCTTAGAGAGTCATAAGTGTAAGACGATGAACATAAGCTGAAACAATCATTATGCATGCTAAGACCAGAGGAGGTGGGGTGGGAAGGGGCTGAACAAGGCAAGATAACAATATGCTGAAAGGCTGATAGTAGATAATAATAATAATAAAATAGTCTGCACAGTTCATTGCATGACAGCAGAAAAAAAGCAATTTTTAGTGTTGGATTGTGACTAAAGAAGTCCAAATGTAATTAATCTTTTTTTTAAAAAAAAAAATATTCTGTCAGATATGAAAGAAATAATAATATCACATTTTGGATGCAAACGTGCCATTCTGGTGACCTTGTTAAAAGAAGGACATTGCTGGGATTAAATTGCAGCAGAGACAGCTAATTCACAGTCTGAACGATATGAAAGATTAGCTAAATTTGAACAATCAAGCCTGAGGGGGATATAGAATAAAAAGGATGTCATTAAGGTGTATGAGAGGAATAGCTTGATGTAACTATGCTATTATTAGAGATAAGGAAGTTAAACAAGACACTCCTCAGTATCCGTGGGAGTGGAGGTGGGAGGAAACTTCCCCAAGGTGCTCTTGTATATTTGGTGAAGTTGGTGGTGGAAGGAAACACATCCCAACATTTTCAGTCAGTGGTAAGCAAACAGGGTAAATCGATTAGGTTTTGCAAAAGCTTAAGCTACACAGAAACAGAGTTTCCATAATAATAGTTAAAGTACTAATGATGTCCTGGGAGTTTCAACAAGCACTGCATACTTAAAGGTGTACTTAAAGGAGCCTGGCTGCAAACAATCGGGGCATGCATTCAGTACAACCTTCTTTAATTCCCTCTTTGTCTGGAACAAATTGTAGCGCAACAAATGGCTCGTGTTAGAGCTGCCACCAAATAATGTCCAAAAGACAATTTTGAGATATGGTTGGGTACACATTGTCATTGTGTACTGCCTATAGAAAATCTTAGAGTTTTAGGGTTGCCATACGTCCAGGAAATCCCAGACATGTCCTCTTTGGGGGGACCAACACGCTCATCTGGGGGGATTTTCGCATTATAAAGGAAATATCTGGAGGTGGTGGTTGTTGGTTTTATTGATTGGTTTTGGGGGGGGGGCTTGGCCACAGGTAGCTTGGGCGCAGACGACTTTCCCTTAGCTTGGGCTGGCAGCAGCTCGGTCTGCCCTCTTTTTTGCTTTTCAAGATATGGCAATCCTAGTTCAATGGGACCTTGTAAGTTATGTAGTACAATCTCCTGCTTGATGCAGGAAATCCAAGCCCCAGCATCTCCAACATTGGGCTGTGCAGACTGTACTTGAAGACCTCCAGCAAAGGGGAGCCCTTTAGCTCTAAAGGAACCACAAAGAATGTTAGTGCAATTTGTGGATCCTGCTCTATTTTGAGTGTCCTCTATCTCTTACCTGTACTTGATATCTTGTCGTTGGGAATCTGTAGTTGGTGAACATCGCACACTGGTCAAACATGATACTAGAGTTGCTGTGGCATTCCCCATCACTGCAGCCATTTTAATATACCAGCTCTCCTTGTCTGTGTTGACTCAAACTGCTTTACCTCATGGTAAGCCAGAAGTGAGCAACCAAGATCCAGCATTTGGTGGGACACATCGAAAGCTCAGCTTGGTGTGGTGTACCAAAAATTGAATCTGTTGTAAAGCAAGGAAATCACACGATGCATTCCCCATTGCTAAAGCTGCTGGAGGACAACACAGTAAAGACTCTTCCTGTGGTAAAAATGGGCTGAGGTTGTTTATCATTTAAATGTGCCCATTGGTCTTATGATTTGGAAACATCAGGTATGTGCAGTGCTAGTGTGTGAACTCTTTGCGCAGCTGGGTCAGCCCCCATGAAAAGCAGCACATGAATGCCATTTTGTGCCTGTATTATGTGAGGACTTTTTCCAGCTGCCTCAACATAGAGGGCACAGGGTAACTGGCCCATAGTATTTCATGCCATTAAATCAACATTGGGAAAGTCACCCTATATATCTGGTGTTTGTTGTCCTAATTGATTTTCCTATTTCAGTAAATATGCATCATGTCTGCCAGGTGACTCAGCCCCTGTATTATGAATTCCATGAAACTGGAATTGAAAAGTCTTGAGTAAAAGCCTCCTTGGGACACTGAAGTCTCGGCTATGGCAACCAGCAGCAGGCTTAATCCCACTGAATTCTGAAAACAAGTCATTTAATTAACCAGTGGGAAGTGATGTTTGCATTGCATATTTGACCATGTATGAAATAATAGCTGGCTTGTAAATCTTTCTGACTAGCGTGTGATGGAACCTAACAGAGTATGTCCATGTGGGATAATCCTGATTTCTATGTTCAACGTTTAGACAAATTCATCAAAGATACAACCAGTGCTTATGTTGTTGTTGTGATTTTCTAATGTCATAATGGTCTATAATAAACAATGAATGTCATACCAGTGTAATTTTTGAAGGACCTGCAGTAGCATACTAAACCGTGAGCCAATATGGTTCTCTTCACACAGTATGGTAGACTTCACACAGTCACTTCTCCATGGATATTCTCCATCCGTGGTGACTACGTATAGTGTGTCACTGTAGGGTGAAAAAAAGGCTCCAAAAGGCATTGTGTAATTTGCTGTTTCCTTAGCACCAACCTTGAAATGCTGGAAATGATAAACATTCCTCCACTGCCCTGCAGCCTCCCAAGCTGGCCCTACTGGAGGAGTTACTTCATTAGGTTCCCCCTTGAATTTTAATTGAAGCGCAGTCACCTGGAAGTGCTATGGAGTACAGACCACTGGTAAGATGATTTGAAGAATGAAAGGAGACTCACAGACACCAGAGCTGGCCCACCTGTGAGGTGGGGCGAAATAATTGGTTCAGGTGGCAGAAACACAAGAGGCAGCACCTTCCCTGCCCCATTGCTTCGCTGCACAGTATTGCTGCTTGATTTCCCCCTCTCCTTGGGCATAGAAGATGAGCACCAAGGGCTTGCAGAACACTCCCCCCTTTGTTGAGTTCAGTGAGGGGGGGTGTTGTGCCAGCAACAGAAGTGGGGGGGGGCAGGGCGGCCATGGTGGGGGGAGGTGGCACATTTCTTTTTGCCTCAGGTGTTGAAACAGGATGGGCTACCCCTGACAAACACCCACTGATCTCCCCAAAAGTAAAGTATGCATGACTTAATCCCCTGCATGCATGAGAATTTCACCGACATATTTTCCCAGTGATAATTCTCAAATGCAGTTTATTTTTTTCATAAACTAATGGAGAATGGTTGCTGGGGGAGGGGAAAAACATTTTTGGCACAACATTAGCTGGGCTTCCTCTCAGCTGTCAACTCACTCAGATGTCAACTCGCTTAAACATAGCGTTATGAGTCTGTGAGTGTTAGACCTTTCTAACCTCTGGACCCAGGAAATGTTAAAAGATAAGCCAAGCTAGCTTCCTGATGAGGTAGTTGCCTGGGTGATGGGTCATTAATGGAACAAACAATCTAGAAGCTTATGCAAGACAGCCCCCTCCCTCAACAGATAAAGCCAGAGTTTGGAGAGTTTTGGGGTGTGATGTGAACTAGAAGGAAAGCAGAAAGCAGGGGAGAGATCCATCATGGATCTCTGCTTGAAGCCAACACCGTGACTATGGGAGAAACAAGATCCTTTGGGCTGTTGATACTGTGAACCCATCCATCTTAGCCTCAGGTTTTATATGTGTGTAAATGAACCATATGTCATAAAGACACCACAGTCTCTGCTGTGCCTCGTCCTCAAAAGGAAACATGAACCTTGGATAAGCACCTGGAACCCCTAGAATCTTTCGTCGGTCAGAGATTGGGGTGGCATGCAACAATTCTTAAATCCACTAACTTAAATCCACAAACAGGGTTCTCAACGTTTTTTTGCTGCGTGTGTGTCTGTATAGTGTGCTGGATTTGTACAACTCCTCCTCGGGGGAAATCTCTGTGTGTGTGCCTTCCCCTTTTTCAGAAAGTGTGGCTGTGCATCTTCTAGGAGTAATAAAACTCCTGTCTACTTCAATTGAAGATTGCTTTCTATACAGAGCCCACTAGCTTGGTGTGTGGCACATTAGATAAAATAATCAGTGCGCTCAGATCTGAGAATTAAATGTTGCATTTGTTTTAGCTAGAGTGGCCTCGTATATGTATACATCCTCCTAGTGATTGTTCTGTTTAGTACATTTAGTAAAGATTTCTCTTTTGCATATTAATTTTATTGTGAGTACCAAGTAGTATTCAATTGCATTTATGGACCAAAATGACTTGAGAGAATCAGTTTGTTCACTTAATAAATAAAAGACTATGTGTGAGTAATAGAGACTAAGCATGACATTTAGGAGAGTGCTGGTTGGAATAAATTATGCTCTACATTGCTGAATAGGTTTCTGTCCTTTCTCTCATTTTATATTAGAAAAATACACAGCTTCTTTGGTCTTTGTGGCTATGAACATGCACATCATCAGTCCTTGTAATTTCTATACAAAGACTGAAGTGCTCAAAGCAGCAGCGGGAATAACAGTTCTGGGAACAAATATATATGCCTTTGATGACCAACTCAACCCACAGACAGTTGTCTAGGAGCCCTTAGCCTTAAATGGGGCAGTCTTGGAGGGGGAATCAAAACGTTTGTCACCTCTAAATCTTTGGAACAATAGGGCTACATTTTGGGGCCAATGTTCTCACTCCCTTTCTCATTCATTACTAGGTTCCACTCAAGTTTAGCATATTATTTGTGAGCATATTTTTCCTGGAAGTAAGTAACACAAAAAATAGTGCTATACTTGCATTATTTTTTATTGAAGTAGCTTTTACGTTATGTGAAAGCTCAAATCTGATGTTCAAATATGATGTAGTTAGGGACACTTTGAGGAAATGGAATAAACTGCTGTGTGAATGCAGCCAGCGTTACCATGTGAGGAGTTGTTATGGGAGCAAACATTCTCACTCTGCCTCCTTCCATTGTTGTTTTGCTACCTTTCTGGAAAGCAGTGAACCTTTTCTATCCATGGAAGCTTCCTGTGTAATTTTGAATACTTGGGGACCCTCCAGGGAGTAGACAAATTTGGGATGCACCAAAAATGAAGGAAGTTAGGATGGCTGGCTAAAAGAGGGTGGGGAAACCAAAAAGGAGCCACTTTTTTATTTCTGTTTCTGGCATTTAATTGATGCAAACTGAAAGAGAAAAAAGCTGGAAGAGCAGGAAAAGAATGTTGGTACCCAGCATCTTGCAACATTACCCAAGACTTGAGAGTCAAGAGACTTTGAAGGGAATTGGGAGGGTCACTCTACTGCTTTTGTCTCCTGGGATAAGAAAGGCCTCTTGTGCCTGAGTAAAGACACAGGGCAACAACAGCTGCCACTTTGAGAAAATATTGGAATACACCTATGAGAGATGAAGTGTGAAAGAAATCTGCAACAGTTCTATTTGTATTTCCTACGATTTATTTATTCATGATTCAGCGTAGGCTGGTATATGAGGGCAAATTAGGAACTGTCCCACCAATCTCAGTCTCCCCCCAGCCAGCCCAAACCTGCCTGTCTTCTTATTTACAACCAGCTGAGTGGGTGGCACTGCCACTCAGCTTCTTCTCCCTTAGCCTCAACATTGCCCTTGCGTGTCGAGACCCCCATCCACCCCCTCGTTGGAAATAACTCACACAAGGACACAGATATTAGGTTTATGTTCTTGGGCAAATTTTGGCCACAACTTTATTGAATTACAGAATGTGAGCGGTATTGGCTTAGGCATTGATTGGACCTAACTATATCTGACTCCTGCCCATTGTGCAGGAAGTCCAGTAAGGGTATGCCACCAGTAGGGGGAGCCCTGTCAATGCAAACCAACTCAAGCTCCCCCTAGTGTTGCCGTCGGGGTTGTGTCAAGGCACTAGCCTGCAGCCGGGCTTCGGACTAGATCAACACCCCCGGATTCCTTTAACGGAATACCCTTAAGCATGGAGGGGCAAGTGATGGCCACACACAAGGTCAAACAATACCTAACAAAGCTAGAATTGGATGACTCTGTCTGTCATTGGCTCTGGCTCAGCCTATCTACTATTGGTGGCCCTGTCTTCCGCCCCTACTAATTTTAGTTGCTTTTATAGAAAGCTTATTATAATTTATGTAGATTGAGTCAAGCTTATATTTTACAGCACTATATGAACTCTTGCACAGCTCTTGTGTGAGCATTTGCAGAAGACCGCACTATTTATTCCACTATAGTTATTTAATTCCAATCCATTATCGAGCTATGATCCTCACCAACCATTCATCTAGCACAGATATGGAATACTTTGTTCATTGTCAATAGCAGGCCGTGTGTCTGTGTGTGAGACAACTGCCAACAGCAGATGTTTGGAATAATCCGAACTTCATTAAGGCTTCTAGTCTCTATAGGACCTAACCAGAGGCTTTTATGATAATAATAAAAACTCATTTCAAAAATGCACCTTCGCTGCTCCATTGCCTCAAACCTTTCTAGCAAAAGGGCAGCAAAATACCTTTGCAAGCAGTTGGATTATCTAAGTGAAGCAAAACTAAGTACAATGGAAAAAGGAGTATGTAACTGTCCTCCATCACATTGTCATCATGGAAGTGCTTTTTTTAAAAAATTAGCTAGTGGCAGGTATTGAAGCCAGTATGCACACAGGATATGTTCCAAAGAAGGGGCAAACATGTTTTTGCTTTTGTTGCAGCAGTCCCCACTATTTGCGACTGAATAACTAGCCATTTCCTGCCCTTTCATGGCATTAAAAATCTGTTGCCTGTGTCAGCCTCCTCACTGTGGCTAATGGTGGGGTAGCCCCTATCAGTTGGTATAATTGCTTTTTTAGAGCAAAGTTTAAAGCAAGTTTGGTAGCTCTTTTGTAAAAAATAATCAATCAAAACTGAAACTGAAACCACAGTTGTAGCTAATGCTGGATTACACCATCATGAAACCTGTGTGCTCTGTACAGCTTTGCCGGCTTCTAGACGTCTTCTGAAAGTAGGTTAAGCCCCTAGATCCTATCTTCAAAACAAATTAATTGCCCAAGCTACAGATGGCTGAATTATAGTCTATAATGAAAGTTGCCGTCATTTGTGTTCCCCTGGGATAATACAGATGACAAAAGGACACATAAAAACGAGGCAGCTGAATGAACCTCCAAAGAATAGAAAATTGAGTCCAGGGTCTATGCTCAAAAGGTACTTCAAAAAACTGAAAGAGGAACCCTTTTCCTTCTCCTTTGACAAAGCTGTGTCAGATTAAACAATGTTTTCCCCATCTAAAGCTAGTTTGCTTTCTTGATTTCGGGAGAGGAGTTCTGCAAACTAGCAAATGAGTGTATGGTTCCCAACCAACAATTTAATCAACCAACAGTTTAACCAATCAGTAAGCTAAAGCCGTCTAGCAGTTGTGGTATATTGTGGAAGAGGAGTCAGGGACTCTGAGTGTATTTAATTATTGCTTTATATGGAAAGTATTTGGATGCAATGGTAATGTGCAATTATGTTCAAAATAAACAAAAAGACCTCTCTTGCTTCTCTGTTTCTCCTTAGGAATGGATGGAGTTCTAATAACACGGAAGGCATGTCTTTGTTGTAGTTTACTTTGCCTGGAAAGGGGTATGTGGTTGTTCAGTACTCAAAATATGGGAGAAAATAGGAAGCCTTAATGAAATACAAAAGCCACACCCCCATGACTACCTTCAATTATAGCAATATTATGTCCATTCCAAAAACAACAAGCTGTCTTAACAGTACAGTCTCCTCTTGTTTCTGTAATAGGTTGGTTTTGCACTTGTTCTGCACTTGTTAGCTGTTCCTGTTAATTTTGCACAATGCAAAAATAGCAAAATAAAACATAACAAACACCAGTAATACTAATATTCTGGCCCGATGAGGAAGGTCACAATGACCCAATCATTTTGACCTACACTATGGACTACACTATGGGACATGGGTGGCACTGTGGGTTAAACCACAGAGCCTAGGACTTGCCGATCAGAAGGTCGGTGGTTCGAATCCCCGTGACGGGGTGAGCTCCTGTTGCTCAGTCCCTGCTCCTGCCAACCTAGCAGTTCGAAAGCATGTCAAAGTGCAAGTAGATAAATAGGTACCACTCTGGCGGGAAGGTAAACGGCATTTCCGTGCGCTGCTCTGGTTTGCCAGAAGCGGCTTAGTCATGCTGGCCACATGACCCGGAAGCTGTATGCCGGCTCCCTCGGCCAATAAAGCGAGATGAGAGCCGCAACCCCAGAGTCGTCCGCAACTGGGCCTAATGGTCAGGGGTCCCTTTACCTTTTATGGACTACACACAGTGATGAATTTGTTTTTTAGTTTTGTTCTTTGAATAGTTGACCTGGGTTTTGGCCCCCAAATTGAAAGACCCCAGGATGCTTACATAATTTCACAAATAATAATACAGTGACAATTACAGGAAACATAATACCTTAAGGAGATATCCTAAATGCTCTCCATCCTCACTCTCTTTCATTCCCTAGCATCATCATCATCATTATTGAAAATACAGTGGTGCCTCGCAAGACGAAATTAATTCGTTCTGCGAATTTTTTCATCTAGTGAATTTTTCGTCTTGAGAAGCACGGTTTCCCATAGGAATGCATTGAAAATCAATTAATGCGTTCCTATGGTCAAAAAAAGTCCAAACAAAGCCAAATTTGGTACAACAAGAGTTTATTAAGTGCTCTTTAAAGTTACACATACTGTAAAGAGCATTTCAAAATTCAAACCCAGATTTTTTTTTAAAAAAACAGCAGAGTGGCCCAATGGTCACAGAAAATCATAAAAATGCAGGAAAAAAACCACAAGCTTCCAGATTCTTGCAAACCCCTCCCCAACTGTTCCCCCAGCCACCCAGCACACAGAAATTCAAATCCAGAATTTTTTTAAAAAACAGCAGAGTGGCCCAATGGTCACAGAAAATCATAAAAATGCAGAAAAAACACACAAGCTTCCAGATTCTTGCAAACCCCTTCCCAACACCAAGTCCTTGAATTCCAAACACCCCAACCCAAATCCAAAACCCCCCAAAAAAGTTTTAAAAGCTTAACTTACCAAATGGCTGCAAAAGAAGTTTTGAAAAAGATTCAAAAATCACCAAAGTCTTTAAAAACCTCAAAAAAGGCTACTATGTACACTGCGTTCTATGAGTTGCTCCTCGAAGTCAAGTCGCAACTGTATTAACGGTGTTAAGAAAAAGGAAACAAACAAACTTGCAAGACGTTTTCATCTTGCAAAGCAAGCCCATAGGGAAATTCATCTTGCGAAGCAGCTCAAAAACCGAAAACCCTTTCGTCTAGCGAGTTTTCCGTCTTGCGAGGCATTCGTCTTGCGGGGCACCACTGTAAACTGTAGTGGGGACTGCAAATTCTGGAAGGGGCAGGGAGAAGAGGGAGATTAATGATCCGACAGTTGGTAGGGAAGGAAGTCTTTAAAAAACAGTGGAAATGGTTGTCTTTACATAGAACAAAATCTTTCTCTGAATCTAATAACTGAACTTGATTGACTAATCCTTTCCAGTCAGTCACAAACTCAAAATCAGTCTTTACACCTGCTGTTCTGGAACATCGCCGGGTGGGGAAGCAAAGGTGGAGACCGAAATTTAATGAATTTAGTTGAAGGTTGGGATATAATAGTATCCCTTAGAGTGGTGAATGGCATGGTTTAGTGGGAAGACACTATTAACAAAGAAATTCCAATGAAAATTTCTGTTACCATATATCTTATATGGCTGCTTTTTTGTATATATTTTAATTTTTTTGTATATGGATGTTTTAATATGGTCTATGTATTGCCTAATAAAGATTTGGAGAAAGAAAGAAAGAAAGAAAGAAAGAAAGAAAGAAAGAAAGAAAGAAGGAAATTTCATAATGTATTGTTGTGGGTCTTTGGGGAAATAAAGCTTACTTACTTTGCCAAAACTTCACGAGGATTTTCAATGAAGTTTCTTCCTGATAAATAGTGCCATTCATCACTCCAAGAGATACTATTGACCAAACTCAGCCACCCTTGCAGTTACTTCCGGGTTAATGTCAGACAGATAGAATCTGATATTTTCATTGTGCTATGAGGTTAGACTACCCAAAAAAGGGGATAGTGTGTGTTTGCGTAGCTGGTTGTACAATGGACAGTAGAAAAGGATATATTCTACAGAGTCCTGCACATTCAAAGAACATCCGGAATGTCTATCATTTCTGGAGATGTTTAAATATCTGCCCTTGACAAAAGCTGAGGGGGAAATGTTCAGTCGGGCTAACATAATGGCCCTGTGTTGGACTGGGAAAATAAAGCAAAAAGAAGAAATGAAGGGAGAGTGTTGATTCCTGATGTGAGGTTCTCTCGGCCACATATACCAGTGTGAATTTGGTTAGTTTCAGTGCTCTGCTGTGCAGAGAAAGCACTAAAGATAAATTGATGAATTCAGATTGTTGTGTGCCACATTTCGAAGATTTGTGTTCAGCTTGGCTTGATGCTAGAAGAGCACCTTTGAGGATGGCTGCAGGAGTAAATAATTAAAATTATGAAATTGGCTTAAAACTCTCTTAATTGTGGTTTGGGTAATTTGGTTGCAGTTGACTAATTGGAGCTCCTACTCATTTGGGAGCTTCTCTCCTCTTCCTCTTGGCCATATCTCTGCATTTTCATTCAGTGGGAGCAACTGTATCATGCTTGGGAAGAGCATATCAAATACAAATCTCAATTTATTTCCTTTTGACATTCCATAATATAATGTAGACCAATGCCTACATGGTCCATGAGAGAGAGAGAGAGAGAGAGAGAGAGAGATGGCAAGAGAATCAGAGAGAGCATTAATTACACATTTTGAAAATGCCTAGCATGCTGAAGGCCATTATTCTCTAGAGGTATAATTATGCTAGCTATGGGCATTTCATAAAATACATTCATTAAAATTGACTGGAGATCTGGTATTCATACCCATTTTCAAGACTGTGAAAGAATTCAAGTAAAATCATTTGTCTGCTCATACACTACTAGTGATAAATACAGAACACTGGGAGTACTTCTGAAATCCCTAAAAGTATATTAAAACGCAGGGGAGAAATATTTAATGTGTAAAATTACCAGAGGAATTTCTGTTGCTATTTCTCTTTCCATAGTGCACATGAAACCAGTCAAATTTCAATTTGGGCCAGGAAATTCTCACTAGCAATCTATTATTCAGGATGCATATTGCTAGGGAGAAAATCATTATTTAGATCTGAAACCAATTTTTATATCTTAAATACTGGATTTCCATTGAAAATTGTTTGCCTGGAGTTACCTGGCTCAAACTGCGCTTCCATAGTTGACCACTTTATTCACCTAGGCAGCAGTGCATGATTTTTTATTATTCCAGTTTGTTTTTATTGTATCATATCTAACAATGCACTTACTAGCAATTACTAGGTTTGTGTGTAAGCTGGGAAAGCCAGTTATAGCTCTCATTCTAAGCATATAGTTAGCATAGGTTACCATAGGTTACGAGATTAATATAATGTGGTTGCAAATGCTAACACAACATTGGGTGTTTGTACTTTGAGTGCCTAGGAAAAGCATTGCTGCACAGACTTAAAACAAGATTTTCTATGCAAGGTATGAAACATCAAGTTGATTAGAGCCTACCCATCACTGGCTTGATTGTCTGCATTGCTAGACAGGGATTGCAGATATAGGGGACTGTGATGATCAAGCATGTATTTCAACCTGCTTGACTAGCAACAGTGGAGCATGTTAACAGCTGCTATATCAATGCAATGTATCAACAGCCCCATTGCCATAGGCCTGCACAGCTTGTAATCCACCATGCTGGACATACGGGCCAGCCATGTGCTGTGGTTTGATACAAGCTTGATAAATTTCCTGGAAACAAAACCAAAGGGATTGCAATTGTCACGGCACTTGGGTGGTGGGATGTGTTTTTTTTATAGGAAGTTTGAATTGGGCAGGGGATGGACCAGGTGTGCATGCCTGTTAGCATGTTGCAATGCTATGGTTGTTGATGTTTCCCACCCATGTTATTTAGGATAAACTTGAACCAGGTTGGTTGGTTGGTTTTGTTTTTTTAAAGACACTAAAATAACTCTCCTGGTCTATGCAAGAGGCATTTTGTGCTTGTTGAACATCCAAGTGATTTTTCTCTAGATTAACTAATCACCCATCTTGGGCCTTTCATTACAATCAGCTGCACTGAGCTTCGTTCAGCTCGTTTCCTTCTCAGTCTCATAATTAACTGTTTTATAAATTATGTATGGTAGAAAGGGAGCTAGGAGGGTTTTGTGGTTTTTTTTTAGTTTGAGCTCTCAGAGAGTTACAAATTAGTGGATAGAGGCAAGAGAGGGGAGAAAGCCTATTCACACACTTAGTGTTATTGATGTTAGAATCATATGGGAATTGAGGTCATGACACTCTCTGCTGGAGCTTAGCTTGTATAGTAACACTGATAGGTCTAAAGACTTTACATCCTTGCTGTGTGTGTGATAACATTCCCAACCTTCAAGTATGATGAACACTGACTGTACTTAAACCCATTCTTTTCCCCCTCTCCTTTTGAAAACCTACTCTTTCCTTTTCTTTGAACCAGTGACCCAAAGAATGGTATTTATAAAAAGGAACAAAATAAGGCAATTAGGAAATCAGCAGCATTGGGATACCTTTCCATGTAATCTTCCCCTACCTGATCTCCATGGCAGTCCAAGTTCAGTAAGTGTCAGGAATGAATTATTGTTCTGCAAAATGAATTATCCATTGGTATATTAAATCATGGCATTTTTTATGACGGCTACTGACCCATTCCCTCCCTGGTTCTGTGCTACTGCAGTCACACTAGTAAGGTGGATGAGAAGTCCAGAGAAGGAGTGAATGGGTGAGCTGCAACTGCTTCGTCTCTGCTGCACTGGGGTATCTAATGGTGCTTTGTGTTGCAAAAGGAGAACCCTATCCTTATGTTCTTTGTCCATAGCTTAGTAGCAGAATATGTGCTTTATATGGGAAATGCCCCATGCTGCCCCCAGCATCTCCACCAGAAAACTTGTAGAGATGTTAGAAAGCTTCTACAGTGCAGGATACATGGTCCAATGATCTGCTTTGGCTTAATAGATAGTGTGTTGGGCTGGGCATCCCTAAATTTCTATGGAACAGCTGACATATTTATTTACTCTAGGTTGTGTGTATCCTGGCACACTCACAGTTGCATCAATAACCCTTTTCTAGCATTCTGAAACTATAGCAGGTGCATTCCAGTCCCTGGAGCCTTCCCACGTTGACTAGGAAACTCTGAGGGAACATTGCAATCCTGTTCAGCTGAACACCCAGTACTCTGTGATCAGAAATCCTAAATAATCAGAATCCCCAGTCCTAGGGAGGATTGTAAGCACTTCAGACCTTTCTACTCAAGCACAGGAAAATCAGAAGTGGAGGGGGTGGGTTTGCATGAACACGGTTTTAACAGTGAGTCTGTAAGTGACCGTGGAGGCCAATTCTGGATACACATGTCCTTCCACAGTAGGGATATAGGCTTCTGGGCGGGAGTTTCTCTTTTTCATCATGAGTTCAAGTGTTGTATCCAAGTGTGAAAAAATAATGTTTTCTATGTCAACTTTTGCCTAACTGATGGTCTCCAGATATTTTGTACTACAGTTTCCCATCATCTGTAATCAAGACAGCCATTCTGGCTGTGACTGATGGGAGTTGTAGTCTGAAATGTCCAAATGGCGTCAGGTTAGTGCAGGCTGATTTAGATGGTAATGAAGTTTTCCAGAATACCAGCTGCTGTTTGAATTGATTGTTTTCTCTTCCACCAACATAAAAAACATAAAACAACTTTGACAAAATTCCTCTAATAAAATGTGGTTTGTTTCACAAGGGTTCTGGAAACTTTGCCGCCTTATCCTCTTGATTTGACACTTTTGTCTGTCCAAATAAGGCTTACATAACCGTATGCTTTTCCAGGGCTTCCAAATGGTTATTGTAGCACATAACTGAGACCTTGCAAAATGTCCCAGGGGAAACAGAAACTGTGTGGCAAGCAAAGCTTTTGCTAGTCCCTTGGGTCTTTATTTCCTTGATGGTTTTCTTTCTTTTCTCTCTCTCTCTCTCTTCCTTCCTTCCTTCCTTTCCTTACTCAGCCATTGGGATGCACACCTTGTCTATGTGACTTGGATTTGTTCATCACCAAGTCCTTTACATGTGGTTTCCACAATAATGCGCAGCTCTTTTTAAAATCTGCATAAAACTGTGTATTTTCTAATGTATTCTTGAACATATTTTGTCACAAAACACACATTTCTATATGTATTTTCTCTCAAAGTACATGGTAGAATCCAGTTAATGCAGCCCATCAATTCAAGGGTTTATACTTATGCTATGGGGTTTGGCTGTTAAATCTCCTGCAAGAGGGACTCAGGTGGTTTGCCAGACCTGATTGAACCATGTGCCTTGCAATTCAACAGTACTCCCAATCCCTCACATTAGAATCATTTGTATGTGCCTATAATTACAAACAACAAAAAAGCTCTAACATGGAGTCATTTCCCCCATGAAAAGTGAACATAAGGCCACTTATCTGTTTGGGGGGGGGGGACTGTAACCCAGGTGAAAGCTTTGAATTCAGTCATATCTAATCATGTTCTTCATCTGAAGTGCATGTTTATGTACTTTACTAAATCTTGGCCTTGTTCAGCTGAATAGAGCCAAAGACTGATTTAGGAACACTTGAAATTCATACAGAATATTAAAAGTTCTGGATATGCTAAAATTATTCACAGGTGTTTTTGCTTAAAAGGAAATGTGACTGGAATTCAACATGTAGTTTAGCTTACTATATTTTGGTTTCTAAAATGTGTGACAGCTTGTGTGAACTATGTTTAATGGGGTGTATTAATCTTTCCCCAAATTTCTGGTTTTCTTCCATTTTGTGGGGCAAGAATTGCCAATTTTAGGAGGAGCCAAGCCCCCCACCTCCACTAATCTTCCATTTGCAATTGCCCTTGCCCCTGGAATCACCGTTACTTCCATCCTTATTCAAAGCACTTGAAGTTCAAGAGGGTGCCCATGGAGCCTTTGAAATAAGATGTAGACCCTTTCTGCCAAATAGGTTTCTGCTGAGAAGATGAACTTAAGAAATAGACCTCAGCACAGGGCTAGCAGCTGGGTCCAAACTCTGTATTTGTCAGTTGCCACTATGGTGCTAAAGGTAAAGGGACGTGGGTGGCACGGTGGTCTAAACCATTGAACTTCTTGGGCTTACCAATCGGAAGGTCTGCGGTTTGAATCCCGCAGAGGGGTGAGTTCCTGTTGCTCTGTTCCAGCTTCTGCCAACCTAGCAGTTTGAGAGCACACCAGTGCAAGTAGATAAATAGGTACTGCTGCAACGGGAAGGTAAACGGTGTTTCCGTGCGCTCTTGTTTCCATCACAGTGTTCTATTACGCCAGAAGTGGTTTGGTCATGCTGACCACATGACCTAGAAAGCTGCTGTGGACAAACGCTGGCTCCCTCAGCCTGACGTGAGATGAGCGCCGCACCCCATAGTCGCCTTTGACTGGACTTAATCATCCAGGGGTCCTTTACAATCGGGCTGAACAAACTAGGCCTCCCAAATTTGTTGCTATGTGTGCAAGTGGTGGATTCAAGTGGGAGCATTCTAGAAATTTGTGGGAGGGAATTTTCTTAAAGGGTTTGTGAGGGTGGCGGGACAGTGATAGATTTAAAAAAAACACAAAATTGATGCTTAATTGCTGCATCTTGAGAAGTACAAATGCCTGGCAATCAAAGAGGAAGTTATAGTAAAGGTAAAGGAATGCTTTGCCTTTGAGGAATAACTTAAAAACCAGCTGACAAATCTGGTGGCATGGGAAGGAGCATCATGGAAAAACCACAAGATATAGAAAACTAGATAATTCTGGTACAATGTCTTCAGAGCGTTGGGGAGAGAAATCACTGCTTAGTGGTGGAAAACATGTCGAAAGTCCCAGGTTCAATCCTTGTTATTTCAAATAAAAAGGAACAGGTAATAGGTGATATGGAAAGCCTTTCTTTGCCTGAGGCCCTGGATAGCTAACTGCCACTCCAGGTAAACAATACTGAGCTAGATGGATGAACTGTATGACCTGGAATAAGGCAGCTTCTAAGGTTCCTGGTGCAAATACAACTGTCAAGTATGCTTCATATATTGGAAGGACCTAAGTCATTATCTTGGTTCCCCAGAGTCATGATTTGCAATGAAGTTAGCACTCTGAAACTCTCCTGCAGTAGCCCAGGCAGAGGCCTATCTGTATGCTGGAATAAATTCAACAGGCCAGTTACAGGTGATGTACTATTGCATCTCAATTGCTGATTGACCCATTATGTATTTGATTGCATTCCCAATCTGACTTTGAATAGGTTACCTGTGTGAAACATTTTCTTTTCTGCATTACCATTCTCCTGAGGATCTTTGGGGCCGGTATCGGTTCTATGCTAAATGGTAAATCAGCTACTGCTGCTATCAAAAAATTGAATCTATTTTAGTCAAGTGGGTCTCTGTTAAACTGTAAGATAATATTTATAAGTCTTGGGATTCTTATACGTTGTGCCTATTCAAAGGTTTTCCCCAAGGATTAGCCAAGTGTAAATGGAAATTCAAATTGCAGAAATTAATCTTTCCACCAAGGCACCCATATTACAACAGAAACATTTGTGCGATGGGGTGAATGTTGTAATGCCACTTTTTATTTCAGGGCGATATTTCAAGAGTAGAAATTATCATTTTTTTGAATTATAACTTTTAGATGTTCAGATTCTCAAATGATGCCATTTATGTACTAAAAAGTATTAAAATTAAGGAAAATAGCTGTATCCTACTGTAGCCAAGAACTATGGGCCACATCATTAAGTACTTTTTCATTTACAGATTATCTTTCAAGGCCAAAGCTTAGGTAGTGACTGGGGAGAAATTTGATTCAGTTCACATTTAAAGATTAGGCTGCACAATTTGCATTTTCTGAAACAGTACAAAAACTGAAACATAGTCATCTTTCAAAATTCACACTTCTCAGAATTTTGCAATGCAGTTTTCCAGTAAAGTAGAATGTATCTACAAGGGTAAAGTCTGCATAAAAATGCATGTATTGATTAAAAGTAACATACAAAACACATTATTATGTTGGGGAACACTGGCTTGCAATGATGTGTATGTTATTTATTTTATTTCATAAAATTTATACACCACTCAATTGCCAAAAAACAACAACACCTCCATCAGTTTACAAAAGATATATTAGACAAAATTGCACACAGAAATGTGTATGTTATTTGAAGATGGCTATCATATCTCTTCTCAGTTTCATCTTTTTTAGGCTAAAAAAGGCTCACCTCACCATTCCTCATAAGGCTTGGGTCTGTCCTGTCTGTGTGAAAATATACCCAGTGATGGTTCTGGGTGCTTTCTATGATGATGATGCATTTATTGAGTGCTTTAGAGTACTTAAACCACTTCAAGAAAGCTAAGGGTCAAAAGCAGCCCGGGGGAGAAATTAGACCCTGCCTCTCATGCTGCCTTCACTAATCACACAAAAAAGATAGCTGCAGCAGAAATTAGGATACTTGATTATAAAAATCATATGCTGAAAAAACAACTTGATAAACTGTAATAAATCTGTATCTAATGGATTCTGCAGTACATAACCAATCATTACAATGTTAAAACCCTAAATATTAGTTCCCACATATTAGAAAGATCTCTTCCTTCCATAATAATAATTATACCTTGCATATGGGGTTCTGAAGCGGAGAGAAAATAGCTTGCCTGGGGACCTAACAAAACTGATGTTTGAACTATTGACTTCCTAATTCACAGTTCAGGTTCATAGCCACTGGCTCATGTTTTCAATCCAGGCTTACGCCTGTTTTCTGTACCTGAGATAGCACCATGTTATTGTGCAGCAAATCTGAAGTCAAAAGAATAAGGGAAAACATAACCAGATATAAAAAAGAATAATAATGAAAGCAAAGAGAAGAAATGCCACAACCCAGAAAAATCTAGCTGCAGTAAAACAAAACCAGCAGGTGGACACACGCAAGAGAAAATCCATAAATGAAATGCAGTACTCAGACAGGGGGAGATTAATAAGAAGCTGTGACTACTTAAGCAGGCAAAGAAAAACAGCAAAGGTACCAGGAGTGCAAATTGTCTATTTTCATCTTGAAGTGGGCGAGGATTGTTGTTTTAGGTGCAGGAGAAGTGGGTGTGAAAGCACACAGAAAAGAATCTGGAATTTATTTTGAATTTGAATCTTGATGCTTCTTTGACCTTGGGGTGTGGGTGGAGATGCACTGAGAGATCAGAAACAGAGAAAGTGTGCAACTGCATTACCTAAGAGGTGATGGCTTTGTCTACATTTGCACTGGGCAGGGACGTGAAGTATCTATGAGGTTCTCAACCTATTATACTGACTTCTGGTGATGAGGGGCCTATTTTATACAGCCAATTTGTGTGTGTGTGTGTGTGTGTGCATGGCTTTTGAAGAGTTCTTTGCCTTCATCATATTTGTGTATGCCCATAGTGAAAATGTTATAGAGCAAGGAAGGAAGGAAAGAAACCTACAGTAAGGCAAAAACATCAAAGGTACTTTTCTTCATTATATGGTATGCAAAAGTATTTTGTTGGGGGGGGGAATGGAGCTTTTGACTTATTCCAGTTCTGTAATTCCACTGAATATGGTGCACACATTCGGGGCACAATCATGTTCGTTCAACCCCCTCTTTATACCCATTTTGAAAAGTATATGGAATGTACAGCATTTGTAAGACCTTTCACAGACTGCTTATGTACCAAAATTGTTCTAAAGTCTTTTTAAATTCTTGCTTGTTGTTAGCCGCCCTAGACTAACAGACTCCTTTGTGAGGAAAGTTGGGATATTAAATAAGTAGGTAAGTAAGACAGACAGACAGACAGACATTTCATTATCATGGATATATCCCAAGCATCCACAACAGTGACTACAGGAGGAATAACCACTGGGAGGAGTGCAGAGAGAAGAAATGCCATCGTGCACCTTTAGCATGTCTCTCCCATCTCAGTCTCTACAGCCACAGTAGGTGCTTTCACTCTACAACAGTTTGACTTTACCCCTGAAGGCGCACTCTTCCATTGTCTCTTAAGACAGACTGATGCCAACAACAACAGAAACTTGGATAGCTCTCAAAATCTCTTTTCAAAGGGAGCAAAATTAAGATTTTCTAAGAGTAGACTTATTGAAAGTGATGGACATAATTTAGTCATGTTCATTCAGTTTAATGGGCCTACTCTGATTAAAACTTAGATGCAAACTGTTTCCGCCCCCCTTTTTTTAGTTCTGCTGCTGTTCTAAAACTCATAACAGTTGAATGTTTCCTGCAGGAGATTTGAAGCCAGGACAGTGAAGGCTACTCATCCATTCATTCTTTAAAAACAGATGGAGGTATATATGAGCTCAAGAATACTGCAGAACAATTCCTTGAAAAATATAGTAACAATAAAAATAAATGTTACGTACCCCAGGCTTTCCATGGCATAATTGCTACCTTAATTCAGAGAAATAATCTTCCAATTAAAATGTTAGTACAGGTTAGTTAATCCACAGCAGGGTAGTAGCTATCATGCCTGAGGGCTTTTACCTCCTTGCTTCAGATTCTTTGCTGAAAGGAGAAAGCAATCAAGCTTTACAGTTTTTGGTATCTGAAAATGAGGCATAGAAAAGGATGCACTTTCTCCATCATTAATCAACAGCCAAGCACAAAAAAATGAAACCATCTTAACAGGAGGCCTTGCTTAACTTGAAGGATGACATTTCATGTGGGAGTCTGGAGTTTACAGAGTACTGCCATGGAACACCTCCCCAAATGTACATCCATAATGAGGACTGCTGAGATCAAGTAATCAGAGCAACCTGCTCACCCAGAGCCTTAGGCTAGCCTACGGAACATTTAATGTGGAAGCCAACGCATACCTAATAGAAGGGAAGATTTTACTGGAAGTGTATGATTAATGTTCCTGAGGCATGTATGTCTTACTGCAATAAGAAATGTCGAATGCCAAACAACTCTGAAATGAATGGCGCTGCCATCCTCTAGAGGCTATACTGGGGGATGTTGTTTACATGTGAATATTTATATATCATCTCTTGCTTCTGGTAAGCTAGTCTTCCCCCTCCTTGCATTCATTCTGCCTCAATTTCACATTGTATAGCTTACCGGAGGGTGGTAGTGGTGGTGGTGGTTTTTGGCTCTTAGATAAACAAGCTGCTGTTTATGTAGATTCTCAAGTACGGCTTTCAATAAATCTAACAGCCACTAATAGGTCATTATGATCCAAATCAGAATGTGTCCTGGGAATAAAATAGCAGTTTGGAAATTAGCAATATGACAAAGGCAAAACTAATGTAACATTTCCCAGATGATAAGCCCGAAAAGGGACTCATAGGAGTATCAAGAGTGTCGCACAGCCGTAAATTAATCAAGCAGAGTCTTCTTCATAAACAGAATGAAACTTTAATGAAGAAAATAAACTTGTTCAGAAACAGCATAGTTAAAGAACATACACAGAGTGCTCATAACAGCTTTCTTAGTCTTCACAGAGGCACAGCTCTTGGTTACTGATTAACTGGAGTCCTGGAGCCACTCTGTCTGCAACAACACACTCACATACTGAGCTGAGACTGACTCAGACTCTGAAGACAGACTGAGGCCCAGAGAGATGGCTGGTTACATTTATAGGGAACCCAAGATAAGTCACGAATCACAGTTACAGCTAGCAGGCTTGAAATGATTGTGTAGGCCTTGCCTTACTGCTTCCGTTCTTAAGAACTTTTGTCTCATGAAAAAGAGTTGGTCACTGGCCATCAGGACTTGCTCCAGGGATGGGAAATCTATGGTCTTTTAGTTGCTGCTGGACTACAACTCACATCACCCCTGTTCATTAGTGATGCTGGCTGGGGCTGATGGTAATTGAAGACCAGTGCAGGTTCCCTTCTGTTCTGTTGCATCTCTATAGGTAGACCCATCATGCTGTATAGGGCCAGGTACTCTGGCTGCCTGATTCTAGTCTCTCAGCAGACTTATGGGTAATCCTAACTGCAACTGGGTAGCAGCAGGGGGCCACAGTAAGATGTAGGTACCACCACATAATATAGAACTGTAGAGTTGGAAGGGACCCCAAGAGTCATCTAGTCCAATCCCCTGCAATACAGAAATCTCAACCAAAACATCCATGACAGATGACTATCCAACCTCCAATGAAGGAGAGAAATCACCTTCCAAGGGTGTCCGTTCCACAGTTGAATAGCTCGTACTTTCAGAAAGTTGTTCCTGGTGTTTACTCAGAAATTCCTTTCTTGTAACTTGAAGTTATTGGTTTGGGTCCTACCTTCCAGAGCTGGAGAAAACAAGCTTGCTCCATATGACAACCCTTAATATATAGTATTTAAAGATGGATATCAGATTGGATCTCAGTCTCCTCTTTTCCGGGCTAAACTCCCTCAACTGTCCCTTTGTCCAACATCTGTTGCATATTGAATACTTTTAAAGTTTGAGAATCACAAACTTGTGTGCAACCTGTATGTGCCTGCTTCATATTGTTACAGATTTGGGGTACTAAGAGTCTTTTAGTGAATAGTAGAAATAGTAGAAGAAACCAGAACTTCAGTCGCTTTCAGACGCTCCTTGTCCTTGGAAACAGTAAGGGAAGAGACAAAGACCTCCCTCTAGGATGGTCTTTTCCATCTCTGTGCATTTCTGCAACTCTTTCCCCATCATCTCCTGACAATGACTGCCTGGACCCTTCCTCTTCCCCTGGCTTCTGCCTCACAGAACCCCACAAACTGCTGCCCCCTTCCCTGAGTCATCCTCCTACCCCCCACCTCCTCTTGGAGTACACCCCTTGGACTCTTGCCTGCCCCTGACGTGGACTAGATGGGCCATTGGCCTGACTCAACAGGGTTTTCCTTCTGTTCTTATGCATTAGATTGACAGCATCCTTTGTGAAGCCAGCCACATTTTCCTGCTTCTTCCCTTCCCTTCTCCCTCCCTTTCACATAACTCATGAAGGCAGTGATATTTTAGTGATGTGTATGTTTCCAATGATCTTGGTTACATGTATAGGCAGAGCCAAAGACTGATGGTACTGTTTATTCCTAAAGTACTATCTTGCTTGTCATAGAGATTATTCTTAATGTAGCATAAAGCAAATGTTTGTATGGAGAAAATTCACTGTGAACTTGAAACCCAGCTACACTGGCTGAAATAAATCCTTGCAGATTTATTCTCTAACAGGATTATTGGACACCATGGTAGGATCTATCAATGAAAACCTGTCCATGTGATGAGGTAAAAAATCCAGCTTTCCATGAAATGTTCTAAGTGATTTGTAAATAATTGTACTTGCTTTTTATGCTTTCATTCTCCCTTCAGTATCTTGCTGAGCACACACACAATATTGTGGTTCAAATGTGTTTATGCACAGAGGAACTTTATCATAGGATTGTAGTCAACTAGGTTTTGCACATAGTACACCCATTGATTTGAATGAACATGACTAAGTTAGCCCCATTAATTTCAATAGGTCTGCTCTGGTTCTTGTGGTGCCATCATTCTAATTTCTGCAGTGCAGTGCATTGCTGGGAATTAAAATGGCAGCTCCATTGGAGTTCCCCTACCCAAAGCTGGTGCCACCGCCAAGTAAGCCCACAGTGGTTTGTAGTCCGCTTGTTTAAGACTGGAGTCCTCCAGAGGCAATTTTGTTGAGGAACCTCTCAACGAAACCTGGAGCCAACTCCAATAACCACTGTTTATCAAAGAACAAGGTGAGGGCAAGGTGAGGCTACTAAGGACAGCATTTTCTCATTAGCCTTGTCAGTTGACCAAGATTTTGCAACCCAGGTTCTCCTCATCTTCAGTTAGCCTTGATCTCTTTTCACATCAATTTGTTTTTCCACATTCAATTGTACCAGAGGAGCGGCTGCATGGATTTCACTTCTGATTGATTTTTTGCTTTGGGCTACCTATTTGGAGTGAGCCTTTATTGTTTGGCTATTCAGCTGGCCAAGAGCAGCATCGCCTACCCTATTTTTCATGCAGCTTCCATAAGTATTTTAAATATCACTCTTAGCAACATTCTTTTGTATAAGCCGGCTGCTTGTGAGTCCCTATTTGGATCCATGTTTCCATTAGAGGAGAAAATTCTGACAAATGCCACAGTGGTATTGCCAGAGGGAGAAGTCTGCTTAGTGCCTTGAAATATGAGATGGGCTAATATTGAGGAAAAGAAATGAATTAGAGAAACTGATTTAGAAAGAAAATAAAAGTATACCTCCCTGCTCAGAAGTAAATCAGGCAGGATAGGGCAAAGAAGAAGCATGTTTTATTCATAGAGCAAGCTGCTATTTCACACCAATGCAAATAAAAAAGCAGATGTGAACTAACAGCTGCTCTCAGACATATTGCTGCATATTGCAGGCAGCTAAGGAAGAGCAGCTGGAGGAATGTGCACAACATTTTCAGCTGTAAATCAAATACCCAACGAGTAAAGCATTTAGCCCTGTATGTGCAGCAACATTAGTGTTTATGACAGGGGAACTTTTGTTGCGTGTCACGAAAGGAAATTATGTCAGTCCCTTAAATGAGATATAGTGATTTCAGGTGCCATGAAGTTGGAACTCAATCCTGCAGTCGCAACTCTATATGCAAAATAGATCTATGTACACTCTGTGGGATCACTTTTTGTGTGTGTGGAGAGGAAGGAAGCTGAATCATCCCCCGCATAGCCAACATAATGTAAAGAATCAGAAAAGAGAGTTTCTAAACAATAACAACTTTGGTTAAGAGTCAGGAATTATAGGAGTTGTACTCCAAAACATCTCCAGGGCACTACATTGGCTGCCTCCGGTTTACAACAATTTCCTAAGTATATGATGTTGGTTTTTTTCAGCTGTTTTTTTAATGGAGTTTTGATATTTTATTGTTACTGTTTCAACTGGTCTTATCACTTGGTCTGCTGTTTGATCACTGTGATTTTTGAACCTCTTGTATTTTATTATTTCTGTTTGTGAGCTGCCTTTCTGTTATATTATATACAAATGTTTATGTTGTGTCTTCCTTAAAGTTAGCAAGTGATAGACAGGCCATTGAGTGCATTCCTGCTAGGTTCACATATATTTGCATAGAGAATGAGTCATCCCAGTGAATGAATGGTTAGTACAGTAGCCAGCAAGTGTAGCTAGATGTGAAGCTATTAGTCTAGCAAGTGCTAGCAGATAAAATTTAATCAGTGTAATTCTGAAATGTACACTGGGGATTTAATGAATAAATTATTGTGCTGTTTTGCTGTTAGCAACCTTGCAAGGTACATGAGCATTGCCGCGATCTCATAAATATGGAGCAGTGTCTTTGAATGGTGATCTGCTTCATGTTAGGCCATAGTAGCATTTACATCTGGGATGATGACATATAAAAGAGATGCAAATGAGCGTATTGGCACTCTTGTAAAATATAGCAAGGTTCACCAGTGAGAATGCCATTACAAGTATTTATCATGCATAACTACACATATTTTATAGCATTTGTCCAGACATTTTCATAGTGAGAGAAAAAATTCAAAAAGCTTTTAATGTAGTTCTCCATTGTTGAAAGTTTTTTTCCCTTTTTATGTAAAATAATGGGAATCGCGTTTGTAATTTTCTCTGCTATTTCTCTTCAGGGATATAAATGACAAGCATATAGCTAAATTTTGTGAAAAAAACAGCAACATTCTGCAGCTTTACTACAGTAAAGGTGTTGTTTTCTGATTTCATACTGCAGAGGTGAAGAATTTTAACTGGCAACCTCCCATAAAGACATGCCTTGTGAATCTACAAATTCTGGGTGGTATTCAGCTCAGCTTTACTCAGAGTAGGCATATTTAAATGGATGGACCTAACTTAGAATAACTGAGTAAAACTGAGTTGAATACCAGCTTCCATCTCTTCCTGATATACACATATTTGTTAGCATTCTGATATTTTTGTTTCTTAGATTATTGTAGACTTCCATCCTGTTCTCAAGTTGATCATGGATTCTTATCAGGAAGATAAACGTTTCTGTGACATCATTGATAACACAACCATAGTAGGGGTGGACCACTTGTGGCCTTCCAGATGGTGCTGGAATACAACTCCCATCATCCCTGACCATTGACCATGCCAGCTGATGCTGATGGGAGTTGGAGTCCAACAACATCTGGAAAATCAAATGTTTCCCACCCCAATCCAAAAGGAATCAAAATAAATGTGTATTGTAACTCTTTGTTTTATCACTGACTGCTAAAGATGAATGTTAAATTGTTTTAGCTTTTAAATATGCTATAGTTGCATTATATATGCCTATAGTCTACTTTTATTTAGTTTTTATTTCTGCATGGAGTTTCTAATACTTTTGCCAAAGGTGCCCCAGATTACCAACAATAGCAATCAAATCAACCTAAAACCAGTCAACACAACAGTTAAAGAAAATGTAATAGAACTTCTTAGGCAGGAAACTGTAGCCCACTTACCTGGAAGTAAGTCCCATTCAATTTAATGTGATCTGCTTTTGGGTAGACATGGTTAGGGATGCACTGGAACCCACCATAAATTTTATTTATTATACAGAATGTGACAGGATTGTGACAGGAACATTTTTAAAACATCAAAAGTTCAGAATTAAAAATAAAAACAGAAAGAGCAGTAATACTATTGCTCCAAGCCTGTAGTCCCAATTAAAACTTAAAACCCTTGTTTACACTCCTCTTGGTTGGTGGCTGCCATTTTGTTTTCCCAGAATGCCCTGGGTTTATGCAATATAATGTAATAACATTCTAGGAGATTCTGGGAAAGCTAAAATGGTAGCACTGAGCTAGTAACAACACCAGCAAATTTCAAAATTCACCCTACCTCAGCTGGAAGCTACAGCAGCTGGCATAATCTTGGTTGTATATGTTTCTGCATCCCCATTTTCCATTACCAGATAATAGAGGTCAACTTGACTAACTTCTGGGCTGCTCTGTGGATTGCACCATTTTGCCTTATTATTTGCACATTGTCCCTTGTAGAATAAGGAATTGGTCTTTTCAAGAACAGCAGCAACAAATTGTTACTTGCAGTAAAAACAGTATCTTGTGAAAATAGTGCAGATTGTGTTATTATCTGAAAATAAGGCTGCAATGTGCAAATGCTTTTTATATTAGACACTATTATTTCCTATATATACAAACTTTAAATAAAGAAGCTGACTGTGATGGTGTTTAAGATAGCTATAAAATTGGGCCCTTTGGCAAAAAGAGCATAAAAAAGGTTTAGTCCTTATAAAGAACAAGCCTGTCTTTGAATTAGTCTTATAAAAAGTTGGAGGAGTGCATTTTTCATGTCCATTTAACTATATAAAGAGGGACTCCCCCCTCCCCTGCTTCTATTTTTGCTCGCTTCCACACTACGCTGTAGTTTTCCCTGGAAGTTTAAATCAGGTCAATTGTGTTTTTAGGATACTCAAGGACACTACAGTCATTCCCACTGATTTAAGTGAGCTTGTTAATAATCTAATAAAGATATTATTTAACTGACCTGGAAAAAGATTTGCACTTTAAACTGTTGCTTCAAGAAAAGAACATGAAACAAGATAATCTATATAATTACATTTGGGTCCCATGGCCCCATCAAACGGGAAACATGGGGAACTGCCTTATTCCAAATCAGACCATTCACCCATCTACTCGCCAACATTAACCAGCAGCAGCTCTTTGCTTCAGAATTTCAGACATGAATTTTCCCCAGTCCTGCTGGGAGGTGCCAGAAACTGAACCTGTGATCTTCTGAATGCAGGTGATATGCTGCATCACTGAACTATATCTCTTTGTCATCCCAGCATTTGTAATCTCAGGAACTGGTTACTAAGATTGCCACCTGCCTATCAGTGGTACCAAATACTCAGAACTTAGAAAGCTGCCTTTTACCATAGCAGACCATTGGTCCAGCTAGCTCAATCACAGGCTGGCAGCAGCTCTCCAGTTTTTTCCCCAGCCCTATCTGGTAAGATTGAACCCGAGACCTTCTGCATTCAAAGCATATGCTCTACCATTAAGTTTTGACCCCCCTCCCTGAAATAAAACACATTTCCTAATCAGAATCACTGTAATAGGGTGCCACTAATATGAAATGCGGCTAGGAACATAGCAAGATGGCTTATATTGAGTCTGACCATGGGTTCATCAAAGGATCTCAGGGCGGTTCAAGCTCAGTGTTCTTCCACCTTGAATCCCAAGATGTTGTTGAACTACAATTCCCATCATCCTCAGCTTGCTTAGCCCATGGTCAGGGATGATTGGAGTTGTAGTCCAAGAACATTTGGGGACTGAAGTTTTAAGAACCCTGATCTAGCTCAGCATTGTCAACACTTACTGATAATGACTCTTTGGGTTTTCAGGCAGAATTCCTTCAGAGTCCTACATAGATATTTCAAGGATCAGCCCTGGAACTTTTTGTATACAAGGCATATGTTCTGCTTTTGAGCTTAGTCCTTCCCCCTAAAGCTAGCTTATTCACCTTGCCCACCTGGAAAGCAGGCAATTTAGTGTGTGAGTGTGTGTGTTTGGGGGAACTATATGGGGAGATCTACTGTATATGACGGGTTACTGTTATTCTCCAACTGAGGGTGCTTCATTGCAGCACAGCTAGCTATTTTAAAACTGACCTACAGATGAGGCAACTTGCATTGACATTTTGGAAGCAGCAGTAACAGTACACTCCTATGCACATCTGTTCAGAAGCAAGTCGCACTGAGTGGAGTGGGAGTTACTGTCAATTTTGTGTGTGGGGGAGAGAGAGAGAGATTTCAGCCTAAAAGAGTTCTACACTGTTCTTCTGAGTCCTTTAGCACATGTATAGGAGCTGACTGGCTTGGAACAACAACTAGACCCAACTGTGGTCAGGGTAGTGTTTGTGGTCTGATGAGGCATGTGTTTATTTGTTACCCACTGTAGTTTTATATCTTTTTAGAGATCTGTACATGTCTGTTGTATGGAATTGATATTTGCAATTATTATGATAGTTATGATTAGTGTTTTTACAAATTGACCTTGGTCTAGGGGTTCCCAAACTTTGGTCTGTGAGTTTCATTCAGGTGGTCCATGATTTGTCTATGGATTTGTGGTTGAAAACAGGTTCTGGCACACCCATCACATTGGATAATCTTAATGATTCTAATTATACGTTTATTGCTTCTTTTATTATGTTGTATTTTACTCTATATCAATTTGGATTCTGTAGAATACAATTAAAAAAGAAATCAGAGAAGCAATAAGAATATAAGAAAAATTATACAACAACTAGCATGCAACAGGCAGAAAAATCATGAAGTGGTCCACCAAGACCCCCAGCAATTTTCAAGTGGTCTGTGGCAGGAAAATTTGGGAACTATTGTCTTAGACCAACTCCCAAGAGACTGCGATCTACTCACAGTATAAAAAGACCAGCTGTGATCTACCCATTGTCATTGCCAGGACTTGTTGAGCTTTTTTAGGGGAGGATTGACCAAAGTTGTTGAGCTTTATTTGGAGAAAGTTGGCCAAAGTTCTTCAGCCTTTATGGGGGGAGCAGCCACAAAATTAAAAGACGCCTGCTTCTTGGGAGAAAAGCAATGACAAACCTAGACAGCATCATAAAAAGCAGAGACATCACCTTGCCAACAAAGGTCCGTATAGTAAAAGCTATGGTTTTCCCACTAGTGATGTATGGAAGTAAGAGCTGGCTCATAAAGAAGGCTGATCGCCGAAGAACTGATGCTTTTGAATTATGGTGCTGGAGGAGACTCTTGAGAGTCCCATGGACTGCAAGAAGATCCAACCTATCCATTCTGAAGGAAATCAGCCCTGAGTGCTCACTGGAGGGACAGATCCTGAAGCTGAGGCTCTAATACTTTGGCCACCTCATGAGAAGAGAAGACTCCCTGGAGTTGGGAAAGATGGAGGGCACAAGGAGAAGGGGACGACAGAGGACAAGATGGTTGGATAGTGTTCTCGAAGCTACCAGCATGAGTTTAACCAAACTGCGGGAGGCAGTGGAAGACAGGAGTGCCTGGCGTGCTCTGGTCCATGGGGTCACAAAGAGTTGGACACAACTAAACGACTAAACAACAACATAAGGAACACTAAGACAAAGACTCTCCTCCTGGAAGAGAGGGGAGTGGTTGTGGGCGGGAGCCGAGCTCCGCCTCAAGCAGGGGGTGTTAGCCCCCTGCCTCCCACTCACCTGGCTGGCGCCCACACCCACCGGCAGGCACCCAACCAGGTGCCTCCGAGGGGGCGTGTACAGCAGCCTAAATTGCTGCGGCGCCAGCTCCTCCGGCCTCACTCTTCGTCGCCCCGTCGCGAGTCACCCACCCTCCAATCCCTTAGAGCTCAGGGTCTCAGTTTTCTTTGGCCTTGCTATGGACCTTAAGTTGGTCGCCCTGGTTGTCCGGGGGGCCTGGTAGGAATTTTTCCATTTGGCATTAGGCTTTTTGGTTTTTTCGCCTACCTCGTAGCAATCGTCACAACTTTCGTGGTATTGGTGGGTAGGTTAGGCATTGGAATAATGTGTTGTGGTGTGTCAAAGGGCTAGGTGTGGCCATCGCCTACGCCTTCAATTTTTGGGTATTCCGTTAAAGGAATCCGGCGGTCGTGTATTCTCTCTGATGCCTGCGTGGCAGGAGGCCTTGGCACGACCCTCGGTGACATCAGGGGAGAGCTTATAATTGGATTAGCATCAACAGGCTCCACCTACTGGTGAATAAACCCCCCTGTATTAGACTCACCCCTCTCTGAGGGGGTGGAGTCAGCTGACGTAATCCAATGCCTAAGCCAATATCTTTTCACTTGCTGTAATCAATAAAGTTGTGGCCTTTTCTTGCCCATTAACCTTATATCACGTGTCCATGTGTATTCATTCCACTTTGCGGGGATCGGGTCCTCGAACCACAATCACTAAACTTGATCAGTCTGTTGAACATGCCTGTCTTAGACCAATGATTAAGTTTTGAGCACTTGGATCCCTTATTTATTATAGATACCTATTGTAACTGTGGGTAAATTGGACAACACTTTAGATAGCATAAAATATACTTTGTTACATGACATCGTTCTTTTTAGTTTTAAAAACAGACAAATTCCTACATTTTACCTTACTGCCAGTAAAGGTAAAGGTAAAGGTGGTCTTTCTGCAATATCATTTCTATATAGAGAAGAATTGGCTTCACTGTATACTGAGTAAGTTACAGCCGTTTATCCCCACTTCCTTTACGCAGAGGAACCCATTGGGAGCTGCTGCATATCAATTGCCTGTCACTTGCCTCCACCATGGATTAAACAAGGTCCAGCTGCTCAGCCCCCTTCACCTCAAAGATCCTCAATGGGCCAGCTACCTTGTGACCCCAGGGGAAACAAAAAAATGAGGGCAAGTAATGATCCTGCATAATCCTGGCATTGTGTGATTTCTGAATCTATGTGCAAGTATTTTTGGATGTGGTTGCATTATTCAAATCTCTTGTAAGGTACTTTGAGAGTCTCTTGGGTCTAGAAAAGCACGATTCAAGTGCTTATAAATTCAAAATTGAATATATGATTCAAACAATGGCTTGACGAGTATGGAAATTACAGCTGAAAGTATTTAAACTTGGAATGCCATCATTTAAACAAATGATATTCAGCTTAATTTAAACATTTATACTGCTTATTTCTCATCTTAGAAGAATTTCCTATAGTCCCATATAGTCCAGAAATGGCTACCACAAAATTGCAAGCTTTACTGTATGCCGTTACTTTTAAGAAGCTGTTCCAAGCAGAAGATTGTTGCTGCTAATGTCCATTTTTTTGAAGCAATTATGCTTTGAGTCTATTTTACTGAGTTGCATTCCTATTAGAAAGTTCATAAAATGGACTTCCGGAGGCGGCGCGAAGCAAGTAATGGCGGTCCTCTTTGCGCTGCGAAGAGGGGCTCCGCAGAAAAGGGTCGTTCGCTGCGGCAAAGCGACGACCCACTAAGAAAAACCACGAGTAGAGTGAGCTCGTGGCCGTGGGATCCGGCGGGCACCAAGAGCGACCCCCGAAACGAAGAAGGGACCCCGTAAGGGGTTCCGGAAGCGCGGAGGGGAAGCGGTGCTGTGGATTCATCGCTCTTTCTGCGGGAGTGAAGCCGCGCGGCTGTTACTGATGAGCGCCGACCTTTCTTCCTTCTACATTGGATTACAAATCAACTACTCGTGAGTAAGACTTACTCAAAATTGGATTACAAATTTATGAATTCGGCTGAAAGCGGGAGACGAGAAAAAGGAAGTCCGTCTCCCGACGATGCTTAGTGATCAAAGGCAAAGATCTGACAAGCTGGAAGCAGCACAGAGAGGTTTTAAAGTGAGAGACATCATACGTCCTGAGAAGTCGGAAATTGAAGGAGGCAAGTTACTCTTATTTTCTTGTTATTTTCTGTATCTTATCTGGGGACTTTCTCCTCTGCTAGACCTTTAAAAACTTTAAAGACTTTAAAACCCCCAGTCTCCGGACTTGCAGCGGAACAAAAGGCTACTTTGCGGATACATTTACAACCTGAAATGGATATTTAGAGGCATTACTGTTGGATACAATTAAACAACTGTACTTTGCACCTTTTAAGAAACTTGTGGCAACATTGTGAGAGCTCTGCCAGAGGGAAAAGGTCTTTTCCAAGGATTATTGTTAATTTACTTAACTGAAGGAACTTTAATGGCGACTGAAACTTTGTTTCTTCTTTCCTGAACTGTAACATCACTCCCTCTAGCGGAGTTTGGGATTTACAACTTTCTGGGAACCAACTTTGCTTTGTCTCTCTGTGGTTTGGTTGTTTACTCCAAGGCCTGCCTTTCTCATGAAACTTTTGACAGTTTGACCTTGAATCCAAAGACAGGTGTGGAATGAGTGACAGAGTGAAAACAAGAGCTGCGTCGAAGGCAGGGAAAGGCAAATTGACACAAACAACCCTGTTTTCTCAGGGACGTAGATCTTCGGTCCCTGCTGTTTTACAGACTGCACCCTCGCCAATAACTCCAGCTGAAGAAGCTGAACAATTAACAGGCGAGGATATGGCATCTGGAGGATCTAACACTTTGCTAGAGGAAATGCTACAACAATTCGCAATTTTGAATAAAAAAGTGGATGATCAAACTGCAAAAATTGACTTAGCCACATCCTCAATTACCAAACTTTCAGAACAGGTGGCTAAGCATTCACAAGATATTGGTAATCTAAACGACGTAACATCTGAAAATCGAAAATTGGCGGAGGCTGCGATTGGGAAAGCAGAGGCTGCAGCCAAAGGAGTGGAGGAACTGAAAGGAGAGGTAAGGCCGCTCCACAAACATATTACGGACCAGCAGGCCTACCTGTCTTTGGTGGAATTGCGAAACAGGGAAAATAATTTGAGATTACGCTCTATCCCAGAGATTGAGAAAGAGGACTTGACTGGCTTCTTAACGGCAGAATTTTCCAAATTCTGGGGTATAAATCAAGACATAGACTTCAAAATAACGACTGCATTTAGATTGGGAAGAGTTGCCGGGAAGGACAGGCCTAGAGACTGTTTGATTATTTTAAGGACTAAACAGGAGAGAGACAAGCTACTTGATTTACATTTCAACAAAGCACTTGTGATCCAGGACAGAAGAGCACAAATTTACAAGGATATTCCTAAACAATTACTGGATCTAAGAGCTAACTATACGGACCTAGCTGGACTCTTGAGAGGTAACGGAATACCTTACAGGTGGGAGTTTCCACAAGGTCTGTCGTTTAAATACAAAGGAAAGAAGATAAAAATCAAAACGAAAGAGGATAGCCAGAAGTTTCTACACGATCACGGAGAAGACCTACAGAAAGGAGCGGCAGCTATTTGGCCACCACCAGAGTCAGGAAAAGAGTTACCACCCTCGGATTCGGACAAAAAAGAAGACACCCAACAAGAGTAAAAACAGATTGACACAGGATGTCTCTGCAGCTGTATAGTTGGAACATTAATGGCGCGAATTCCCCTGAAAAACGCAAAAGGATCTTCCATATTTTAAAGAAAGAGAATTTGGATATAATTTGTTTGCAAGAAACACATGTGACCAGGCTACACAGGAAGGTGTTAACAAATAAAAGATTAGGCCAAGAATTTATCTCATCAGACAGAGTAAAGAAGAGAGGCGTGGTGATTTACGCCAAAGAGAATCTTTCACCAAAATTTTTGTTTAAAGATGAACAAGGAAGAATCCTGGCTATTGAAATTTCGACCCAAGGAGAAAAAGTTTTGATACTGGGAATTTATGCACCAAATGAGGGGAAATCAGAATTTTATAAGAAGCTGCATGAGACATTATTGGACTATCTGGACTATTCCAACATCATTATGATGGGAGATATGAATGGGGTTGTCTCTACTTTGATGGATAAGTCACAGAATCAGAACTTGACTAAAGATGGAAGACTACCAAAAACTTTCTTTGAACTAACTGACAATATGGACTTAATCGATCTATGGAGGACGAGAAACCCCCTAGGTAAAGAAGGAACTTTCTTTTCTGAAGCCCACCTGTCATGGACAAGAATCGACCAAATTTGGACAACTAGAGGGCTGGCACCTAAGACTTCAAAAATAGAAATCTGCCCAAAGACTTGCTCCGACCATAACGCTTTGAAAATGGAAATGAGATTTACTACTGCCGATTCCTTCAGATGGAAAATGAATGACAACCTGCTAAGAGATCAAGAGATTGTAAAGAAGGCCCAAAAAGCTTTAAAGGACTATTTTGAAATCAACTTAAATACCTCGGTGGAAAAAAGAACAATCTGGGACGCGAGTAAAGCTGTTATGAGAGGGTTTCTGATACAACAGAATACGATTAAGAAAAAACTCTGGAATGGTAAAAAAGACAAGATATTGGAGAAGATAAGAGACGGTGAGAAAAAACTAAGATTGAATCCAAAATCAAAAGAGACTCTAAGAGAAATTAAATTCCACCAGTCACAATATGCGCAACTGATCAACCAAGAAGTGGAATGGAGAATTAAACAAATGAAACAAAGATCATTTGAGTCGGCAAATAAATGTGGGAAACTGCTAGCTTGGCAGTTGAAAAAGAGACAAAAATTAAATTATGTTACCAATCTAGAAGTTGAAGGAAAGAACATTCAGAAACCCGGAGAAATTAGAAAGTGCTTCCAGAAATATTTTAAAAAACTATACACACAAGGATCCGAGGATGTAGCCGAGATAGAACAATTTTTGAAAGAAAATGGCCTTCCAGAACTATCTCAAGAGAAGAGATCAATCTTGAATTGCAAAATAACACAACAGGAAATTGAGGATGCCATTCAGAACATGCAGTTAGGCAAATCTCCAGGACCGGATGGACTCACCTCCAAGTATTATAGGACGTTAAAAGACTATTTGATACAACCACTAGAGGAGGTTTGCAACCAGATTATGGGGGGAGGGAAGGCACCAGATACGTGGAAAGAAGCATTCATCACACTGATACCTAAAGTGGAAACTGAAAAGACTCAACTTAAGAACTATCGCCCCATCTCACTCCTAAACGTGGATTACAAAATATTTGCGGATGTTTTGGCTAACAGATTTAAAAAAGTATTAAATGAAGTAATCCATAAGGACCAAGCAGGCTTTCTCCCAGGTAGACATTTGTTTGATAATACCAGGAATATTATCGATATTCTGGAACTTTTACAAACAAATATTAACACCAAAGCAGTGTTAATTTTTATTGATGCGGAGAAGGCCTTTGACAATATTTCTTGGAAATTTATGAAGAAAAACTTGGAAGGGATGGGAGTGGGAAGGGGGTTTGAGAACGGAATAGAGGCAATCTATTCTGAACAAAAAGCTAAGTTGATAGTGAACAATGTGGTGACAGAAGAACTTCATATTGAAAAAGGAACACGCCAGGGGTGCCCCCTATCCCCTTTACTGTTTATTTCAGTCCTGGAGGTTTTGCTGAACATGATAAGGGAGGATCGGCAGGTACAAGGAATACGGGTCGGAGCGAAACAATATAAACTGAAAGCATTCGCAGATGATCTGGTTTTAACACTACAGGAGCCAGAACCCAGTACAAAAAGAGTTTTGGATCTGATCCAGAAATTTGGTCGGGTGGCGGGTTTTAAGCTGAACAAGCAAAAAACTAAGGTGTTAGGGAAAAATCTGACGGCTATGGAAACAGAAGGGTTTCAGAAAGAGACAGAACTAAACATTGTTAAAAAAGTGAAATACCTGGGGGTGAATCTGTCTTCTAGGAATTTGAATTTATTTAAAGACAATTATGAGAAATGTTGGCTAGAAGTTAAAAAAGATTTAGAAATTTGGTCAAGACTGAAATTATCCTTGTTAGGCCGAATTGCAGCTATAAAGATGAACGTCTTGCCAAAGATGTTGTTTTTGTTTCAGGCCCTGCAGATTGTGGACAGAGTGGAATGCTTTGGAAAGTGGCAGAAGGATATCTCTAGGTTTGTCTGGCAGGGCAAAAAGCCCCGAATAAAGTTTAAAATATTAACTGATGCAAAAGAGAGAGGGGGGTTTGCCCTGCCGGACTTAAGGTTATATTATGAAGCGGCGGCCTTCTGCTGGATGAAAGATTGGATTTTACTAGAAAACACCGATGTCCTAGATCTGGAAGGCTTTAACAATTCGTTAGGTTGGCATGCGTATTTGTGGTATGACAAGGGTAAATCATATGGAATGTTTAAAAACCATATTGTCAGAAAAGCAATATATATGGTCTGGAAAAAATATAAAGACTTATTGGAGAGTAAAACTCCGAGGTGGATTTCACCAATAGAGGCCAAAGCTCGGAAAACAACCAATATGGAGGCATACTGGCCGAAATATTGGGAAATAATAGAAAACATAGGAGGAAATTGGAGACTGCAGAGCTTTGAAAAACTAAAGGATAAGGTGCAAAATTGGCTGCATTATGCCCAAATTAATGAGGTTTTTAAGTTAGACAAAAAAACAGGTTTCCAGGTGGAAAAATCGAAACTTGAGACAGAATTGCTTGAACCAAAGACCAAGTTATTATCGAGAATGTATAACTTGCTGCTTAAATGGAACACTCAGGATGAGACAGTTAAATCAGCAATGATAAAATGGGCCCAGGACATTGGTTATAATATTATGTCTGAAGACTGGGAAAGGTTATGGACCACCTGTATGAAATTTACTGCATGTAATGCTTTGAAAGAAAACATTATGAAGATGGTATACAGGTGGTACATGACCCCGGTTAAGTTAGCTAAGATTTACCATTTGTCCGATAACAAATGTTGGAAATGTAAGGAAGCTGAGGGGACATTCTTTCACCTCTGGTGGACTTGCCCAAGATTGAAGGCCTTCTGGGAAACGATCTACAATGAGTTAAAAAAGGTGTTTAAGTACACCTTTCCCAAGAAACCAGAGGCCTTCCTTCTGGGCATTGTCGGCCAGAAGGTGTTTAAAAAGGATAGAACCTTTTTTATGTATGCTACAACTGCAGCAAGAATTCTTATCGCCAAGTATTGGAAGACCCAAGATTTGCCCACACTGGAGGACTGGCACTCGCAATTGATGAACTACATGGAACTAGCCGAGATGACTGCAAGGATCCGGGACTTGGGAGAAGAAGCAATGGAGGAGGACTGGAAAAAATTCAAAGACTATTTGCAAAAGTATTATAAGTTATATGAAACATAGGATGTCGTATGAATGGGAATTTAGCTCCAGTAACGAAACTTGAATATTTATGAAATTTGATAAGATTTATGAAAGAACCAAGATTTAAATGGGTAAAAACGATATTATGGTATATTTTTAGAGTATATGGTGATCAAGAGATTTAAATTTAAACTGCAATTGAAAATATAAAGAAATACACGAAATAAGGGTATAATTTGCTGATAAATTTATTGTTAAGAATGCATTGTGCGGGGGACGGGGGAAGTCCAATGGAAATTTGAAATAAGTCATTGAAGTGGTCGTGTTCCTTTTCTTTTTTATTTCCCTTCTTTTTATCTTCTCTTTTTATTCTTTGACTGTTCTGTTATTTCTGTAAAAAATGTAATAAAAATTATTATAAAAAAAAAGAAAGTTCATAAAATGTCATTATGCAAATGCTGGTGCAGTATAATAATGGAAATGCAGAGAAGTACTTTAGCAGAAGCTTTATTCCGACATCGCCTGAGTGAAGAGGCAACACAAGCACAAATCAGCTTCAGCCACACACACCATCATCACAGAACTCATGACCACTTCCTATGACTTTGGGCATAGCTTCTGCAGTGGCAAGCCTTTTAAGCTTGTGAGATCCTGCAGTCCTTTCAACATGCTTTCCTTTTTTAGATGAGAAATACCTTCAAGAGAGGTGGTTTACTTCTGACTTTCTGCCGATTGTGCTCTGGTGTTTCCATACCTAGTGATGTGAGGTGGAAAACTTTATGAAGAATTTAATGGCAGTGAATAGGGATTGAGGGTAGGATGACATGGATTGAGGCCCCTGAGCCAAATCTGATAGCCTCTGACTTTTAGGCCTAAGCCATTTCAGACTTTGGAACTCCCTCCTTGTGCTGGCAGGTGAAGACTTTTGTGTTCTAACGTTCTACGGAAATTTGGGAACTGGCTGGTTTGAGTGAAAGGGCTGGTGCCATGCTGTTTATATTGTAATTATTGGTATGGTTTTAACAGATTTTATATATGTATGTAGTTTTAATTCTTTCAGTATTTAAAGGTTTTCTATTTATTGTTTTTTCTATGTTTTTACCATTTCTTTTTTATCTTTAAACCATATAAAGGCCTGCCAGAGAAAAAGGCAGAGTATAAATAAATATAACAATAATAGATTGCTTTATAAGGTGCAAATTGGAGTCTGAAGCAAATCTTGTGACTGCTGTGCACCTCTAATAATTATAGTGCTTTAATAGCAAGAACAATCAATACATAGAATGGAATGGCATCCATGAATTAATGATCAATAGGTTTGGGATAATTGTTTATACCTTGATTTTTGAACAAACTGATTACTTTTTGTATTGATCAGCTTTTTTATTTTGAAATTGCCTTAGTAGTAAATAATAATCATATAATTTAAAAAATTAAAATTTAGAAGAGGAAAAGGAGCCGAAGGCTTTCTGAGGGTGGCAGTGCTGGAATAGTGACTAGTAGAATAGTGAATGAAGGTCAAAGACAGGGGTGTAATTACATATAAGATCTGCGAGATAAAGACAGCAGGGCCATGGAGGGCTCTGGAGATCTGGACAACTAGGGATTTAAGGAAGGACATCACATGATCAGAGCAATGACAGCAGTGAATGGTTTTAGCAGCAGCAGAATTATACTGCTAATGTGTACGAGGAGAGGAGTGCTTGGGACATACTGAGTTTGAGATGAAAACGAATTACCTAAGCAGAAATACTAGGGAGTCAGGTGGATGTGAAGGATTGAAGGGAGAGGGGTCCATTCAGAGTTGGAGCTGGGTATCATCTGTGTCAGGGAACTGACATCGGAGCGAGAGGCGAAGGGGAGGCTCCCAGATGATGCTGGCGAAGGACCCAGCAGCAGGGGGAGAAACAGCTCAGTAGAGGGGGGAGCCAATCAGCGCAACACCAGGGATAAAGGGGGGCAGACGGGGGAATTGGAGAGAGGGCTCCAGGACTCTTCACTGGACATCAGTGAGGAGAGCCCAGGTCCTCCGCCACCCACACCTTCCCTGCGCAGAAGACTCCCGCGCAGTGAGAGGAGGAGGAGACTGGGTGTCAAACAACTTTTATGTTGGAAGAGGTTCAAGAAACGCCCACTGACGGATTCTGCCAGTGACTGAGGCAGCCACCATGAGAAGGGGCTGTGCAGTCAGAAAGGTTTAACAAGGCAAATTAACCGAGAAAGGCACCAGTTTACGCACGAGTAACTATTACAATCTGTATCTAGTTGGTATTGAAAGTCATGGGTTTTTATGAGCTCACCCATGCGTAGTGGGAGACCCCAGCACAGAGAGGGAAAGCAGATGAAGAGTATTATCTTATAAAAATATTGAATGAATGTTTGAGCAGGTAGGAACAGCCCTATGCGAGAACTGTATTGAAGACAGCAGAGAGATCAAGAAGTACAAATTGAGTAGAGGCCTTACATTTGCAATTTAATATTCAGGCAATAGCGTGCATCAGTTGGAACCATAAAGGAACTTGACTAAACAAGAATTACAAACCTGAGAGTTGTATAATTAATAATTAATCTACTTGTTCTGTTCATCTAATCAGAATGTGACTGTTCACTTCATCTTAGTTCAGGCTCATGACGAAGAATTTTTAATACTATTGCAATAGTCACCCAACCATTAAATAAAACTTCATGAAATTCTAGCGTCTCTCCTTTTTATTTAATTAAAAGTGTGGAGGAGCATTGATTGAAAGGTCTTTTATCCTCTTATTGCTTTAAAAAATATATCTTTCCCTCAGTCCTTTTATACTCTTCCTTAATCATGAATGCAAATGGCATTCAAACAGTAATCAACAGCTGTCTAGGGGAGCTCTTAGCTTTGTTTCCATGGGAACACTCAAGTCAGCCCTTGACCAGAAAAGGAATAACACCTATCCCCTCTTTTATCCCCCTCATCAATTTCAAAACCAATATTTGTCCCCATGGATGTATATTAAGTAGCACAAAATAATCCCCCCATATCAGTGCCAATTAGAGTGTTGTTTGTGTACAAGCTCAGTCTTTATCAAACACTGCAGGTGAGCTAATCTTCCGCTTACTTCTGAAGAAGAGGAGTTTTGCCACTATCCACTATTTGTGTAGCCTGTATTTTAAACAGATGCATGGTAAAGATGTGCAAAACTCTTGAGGAAAACTATAAGGCTACCTATTCTGTATTCCATCCCAAATAATGGCTTGATATGGATAGATCTACAATGTCAAATGATGCACTCTCGTTATTTATTGCATTCTCAGACTTAGGCTCAACCGGACTTCATTTTGTGCTGTGTTTCTAGGCACAGGTCTGGGCTTTAAAGCTCCATGTCTGAGTAGAGGTGTTTTTGTCCCGGCACTTTCCTCAGAAAAACCTGTGCTTTATCAGTCAGGTTTTCTGTTGATTGACATTTGCCCCAATTCAGTGGCAAAACACAGGGATTCTTGGGGAAAGCTCTGGGACAGAAAAATTTTTTTGCTTGGACATAGAGCTTCACTTGATGTTGCACTACATAATGGATTCTAGTGTACTGCAGCTTCTGTTTTTCTGATTCAGAGGTGATTTCTGAAGTAATCTTTCATAACTGTGAACTGGTTTTCTTTCTGTTGGGATATAGGATAGAAACTGAGAATATTAATTGCTGCGGTATTGGGAAACGTCTAAACACCAAAACCTTGCTAGATTCACATGTAGTGGGGCATGTTGTTTTTTGAATATTAAAATAAAAAATCACATCTTGGACTAATCTGTGGTTGGAATATAGCTAGCTATCAGATTTTGCCTTTAGCTGACTATTGTGATGCAGTTCTTAGCAGTTTAAGCAGACCAAAATGCATTTTAAAATACACATTTTGTGAGAACATAGGTTTAGACTTCTGTATTTTGAACAAAGATGTCTTTCCCATAGGGCTTAGTGGTGCGTCGCACCAGGGGCAACCCAGCGAGTGGGAGAGCTGTGCGGCTTTGCTGGTGGCCTCCCCTTTCCCTGCACACCCGCCTGCACACCCGCCAACTATATGGCTGGTGGGCTTGCAGCTTCCTTCCCAAGCCTCCGCGCGAGGAGAGCAATCCCCATAGAGGCTTAGGCAGGAAGCTGCATCCCGCCAACCATATGGCTGGCAGGCACAAAACTTCCCTTCCAAGCCTCTGCGGGGATTGCTCTCCTGCAATGGCATGGGGGGGGATTGCACTCCTCTCCATAGCTGGCAGTGCGCAGCGTCACCCCGACCCCAACACACTATCCGTGGTAATTTGGGGACACTGGGTGGATATTTGTATCCCAGCACCGCATCTGCTAAAGACGGCCCTTTTTTTGGAAGAAATTATGTTTACAAGTAGTATTGCATGTAAATGGGAATTGTAGTGCATTTTCTTTGAGCTGCAGACTGAGGCAGCAGTGGGATAGAATGGGTGTATGCATGCATGAGGACATGTGAAAGTGATACCAGCCAAAAGTATACTGAATCTTCCATCACTCCACACAGTGGGTATGATGGTTTTTATGTGATTTACTGTATTATTATTATACTGTAATTTAAACTCACATAACCATAGCATTCAGTTTTCATTTCAAGTACCGGTAGGTTTTTCTTAATAAAGCAAAAGTTTCCCCTACAGGTTATGATTTAGTTTCAACCTGTCCATTGTCAAGAAAATTATTCATGCCCAGTATTCTCTCAGTGTTGGGCTTATGCCCTTCTCTGCTAAACTGTTCACCCAACCCTTGAAGGTCAACTGCTTCCCACTGCCCAATCCTCTTGCCAATGAATTTTGTCTCCCTGGACAGGTAGTGGGGAGCATGACTGTGATGGGGTGGCTGATGTGTTGGGATGTGAGGTTCAGCCTCCCCATGTGTGTTGTCCCCCAAATGCCTCTCAGATTGTGCCGTCCTGTGCAAGTGTTGTCAACAGGGGAATGTAAACACATGAGGGGGCAATGGGGTTGACCAAACCAGCTCTGCCTCGTGACTCACCTTTTCTGTAGTAGGGAACCTTTTGCATCTGTGAAGGCTTCCTATCTCATTTTTGAACCCTAATTTTCCATGCAAAGGGAGCCTCCATGGATGGAAAAAAGCTCCCTGGTCCATACAATCATCTTCCACTAGTTGAAAGATGACAAATGCAGTGATGTAGATGGAGCTAACATGTTTATACCCACTCTCCTACATTTATTTTTCTTTCAGTAAAACCGGCAACCATCATTCATCCACCCATCCACACATGGCCCTCAGGATCTTGCTATTGCCAGAGTCATTATGACAGACTTGAGAGTCTTTCTTTTTTTAATCTGTTGTGTTGATTCATTGATCAACAGAAGATGGCAGAAGGAAATGTAAATTGATTGGCAGCTTCTGATTATAATGATAATGAACTTTAATATACTGGAAATCCTAGAAACGTAATTTAATTTAAAATGATAACAAAGTGAGAGCAGAAATATGCAAAAATCAGGAAGTTAGACAAACACTTCTCATAACTGAAATTAAAATCTGCAGAGTCTATTAGTTTTTGATAGGAGCATGCACTCCTGCAATTTATGTTTCTGGTTACTAAATTAAAACTTTGCTCCAACTCCCAACTTCACAGAAAGTGAGGACTGCTGCGGCAAGGAGCAGGACCTTTACATCAATTGTACTGAAGCTTGTGGAAAGAGATATCAATTTCCACTTCTTTACTGGCACTGTACCAGTAGTTGTGTCCAAAACATTTTGATTTGTGTGAAGCATTTGGCCTTTGGTTCAACTGGCTAGTGTTGTTTATGCTTTACTGAAGCTTCTTTGATTGGCTTTCACTGGAAAGATTCCTAATAAATTTATTTAATAGATAAATGGGGTCTGAAGACCTAACACAGTGAAACATAAAAGCATAAGAGCCTTCTGCATCAGGCCATCTCTTCCAGCATCCTGTTCTCACAGCAGCCAACCATAAGCCTGTTGGGAAATCAGCAAGCAAGACCTGAGTATAAGAGCACGGTAAATCTCAGTGTTTTAATCGTGCAACTGTTGAAAGCAACAGGGCAATGATGTAAATGATTTGGCATCTTGGGTGGAAATGAAGTAGCCGACTTTGTTCTGCCCTGCCCCAGTAATGGCCATTTGGAGGTCCTGCGCTTGCTACCACCAGAAGGAACACAGGTGGAGATAGCTTTCCACCTGTCAAACTCTCTGCATGAACAACGCTGCCACCCTTCTCACACAGGCAAAGGCTGGTGGAGGTCAGTGGATAGATTCGCCACCTTTTCCCTAACCCACTCCAACCACAAAAAACGATGGCAGCCATTTTGCTGTTTCTTATGACACTTATTTTTGCATTTTGACAGAGTTGGTGTGTCTGCTATGAAAAGGAGGGGGGGATCAAACATAAGCTTATGGAGATTTTCTTCTTAACACTATATTGAGGCAATTATCCTATTTCAAAAATGTGGGAAATAGCAGATGTGGAATGCTTATTTTTAAAGTTTTAATCCCCCCATATCTTTCACATCGTTTTGTTCTAAATAGGTATATTCACTCTAAATTTCTGGGTTTCTGGGGAAATGAATAGCTTTAACAGATCCTAAATTTGAAAGCTTTGACTAATTACTGTTCTTATTAACAAGCTCTCCATTGACATCTGTGAGCCACTGGCAAACACCAAGCTGGATGATTCCCATACATGATACTTCTCTCCACTCTACAGTTGGCATATGCTAGTAAATACTAGTATTGGAACAGCTTGACTTTAAATCATCTTAGATTGATTGGCGTTTGTGCAAGTCAACAACAACTCTTATTTTTGCTATTTTTAACAAGGAGAGGACAGCACAATTATCACCAACCTCAACCAATTAAAGTGTTTTTGTGCCTGTGCTCTTTCCTAGCTCCCCTCCTTCTAAATACTGCCCTATATATTTTAAAACTGAACTAGCTGCAAAAAAGTTTGTAAGGAAGATGTCCATGATCTACAGATGGTTACAACTTGATTCCTTGCAGTTGGTAAAGAGCTGCATATTGGTACATTTCTTTGCTTTACTGCACAGAGTTAATGCTGCATAAAACAGGGAACCAGCCTGGTACAGTGGTACCTCAGGTTAAGTACTTAATTCGTTCCTGAGGTCCATACTTAACCTGAAACTGTTCTTAACCTGAAGCACCATTTTAGCTAATGGGGCCTCCTGCTGCCGCTGTGCCGCTGGAGAATGATTTCTGTTCTCATCTTGAAGCAAAGTTCTTAACCTGAAGCACTATTTCTGGGTTAGCAGAGTCTGTAACCTGAAGCATATGTAACCTGAGGTACCACTGTATAGTGGTTAGCATTGGGATGCAGGTTTCAAATCCCCACTCAGCCATGAAGCTCATTATGTGACCTTGTGCCAGTCACTGTTTGTTTATTATTATTCATTACTTGCATTTGTAGTTTGCCCTTTTCTCCATGAAGCTCAAGGAGGTTCTCCCCGTCCTCATTTAATCCCCACAACAACCCTGTGAGGTAGGTTAGGTTAAGAGGTAGTGACTGCCAAAGGTTACTCAGTGAGCTTCATTGACTGAGTGGGGATTTGAACCCTAGTCTCCCAGGTCCTAGTCCAAAACGCTAACCATGACACCACATTGGCTCTCAGGCTAACTGATGTCACAGGATTATTGTGAGGATAAAATGGAGAAGGGGAGAACTACATACATATACCATCTTGAGCCACTTGGAGGATATGTGGAACATAAATGTTCGGTGAAGCAGAAATGAGTCAGTTTTATAATCAGCTGCATTGATTACAAAATTGACAACTAAATTTGTCTGCACTACAGTGGTACCTCGGTTACAGACGCTTCAGGTTACAGACTCCGCTAACCCAGAAATAGTACCTCTGGTTAAGAAATTTGCTTCAGGATGAGAAGTGCATGGCGGCGGCTCGGCGGCAGCGGGAGACCCCATTAGCTAAAGTGGTACCTCAGGTTAAGAACAGTTTCAGGTTATAATGGACCTCCAGAACGAATTAAGTTCTTAACCCAAGGTACCACTCTATTAATAATGTTACAATTTAACTAAAGGCCTCAGTTTGCTTGGCCAAATAATTTGCAAAGGGCTCTGCTCCCAGCCTCTGAAATTCTGACTTATCCATCACTCTGTCCTGTAGCATAATGTTGCCTGCACACAACCCTTAGATCTAGAAACTTGCTATTGGGTTTAAATGTAAGCAGAAGTTCTTGAAACTCTGACCTCTACCACATTATCTGCTGTTTCTGCAGGGTTGCAGCCTATGCAGCACAATCCAGACCCCTCGCGCAGGGAGAAGCCTTGTGAAGTATTTATCTTTTACAAAATATAAAAGGGATAGGAGCTTTGTTCCTATATGACATTAGACAGAGAGTAGTGGAGACCCTTTATTTGTTGTCTGCTGAAAGATATCTGATAGGGAAACTCCTGTGTAATCTCTGGTTTATGATATCAGCTGGCTGCTTGTGTTGTTTGTGAATGAGATGCATTCTGAACCATCAATGCAAATGATATTCTTCATCTTTTTGTGTTCTCCATGGACGAACAAGAAACCCGATTGTGGTTGCTGTAACCTGATTGCCAGGTCTTTGCCAACACGCTGAGAACACGAGGCCATTGCATGTCTATTGTACTGTGCCACAAGCATGCCTGGTATGGAATGAAGACAAATAACCTGCTCTTTATTGTTTCCTTATGTCTGTATCTTCCAACCCATCTTGAAATGCTTCTTTTGTGCATTGGCTTACCAGCTTCTCTGTGCCATTCACTGACAGTCCCCTGAGAAAACATTTAATTAAGCAGTAAGATGCAACAGAGTTTGTGTTCAACCTGTGGATAATCACAATGGAATGATGTATAGCAGAGCTTCAAAGTTCATTTTCTTTTCTTTTGTATGTGCTTTCAATAAAGCATATTTAAGACTTGGAAACAGGTACAGTGGAATGAAGAAAGGCCATAAACACTTTCCCTTGCCTTATTAGTAGAATAGAAATTCTGCTAGTATAATTCTACTGCTCAACCTTTCCAGATATTTTGGACTACAGTCCCAGGCAACATGACCAAACTTCATGGATGGTGGAAGTTGTAGTCTAAACCATGTGGAGGGCACTAAGTTGGGGGAACTTTCCCCTGTTCAAGGTGTCATTCCTCATTTTACAAGGTACTATGTGAATCTTGAGCACTTGTCTTCATGTGTCAGAGGTAGAAATTCTGGTGGTGCAAATGTACCCTTAAGTTGACTCAGTGGCACCTGTTTAAATGAATCTTAGCTTTATAATGCATTCATTTTTTACCTTTAAAAAGAGCCTTCTTTCCTTCAAGGAGCTCAAGGCGGAATACATGCCCCACCATCACCAAAACAACCTTGTGAAGTAGGGTACGCTGAAAGACAGTGACTGGTCCAAAGGCACCCAGTAAGCTTCATGGATCTGGACCCAGGTCTCCCCGTCTCATTATATTACACCTTAGCATTTCGAAAGTGTTCTAGCAAGCGCTGCATCTTTCTCCACTTTGGGAACATTCTTCCCTGCTCATGCAGCATGCGCCAACACTGTGGTGGTAAAACTGTGTTTTCAAGTAATTCTGAATCGCTGCTAAAGCTCCACCACAACCAAGGGAAGGGATCGTCTCTCTTGCTGTTGCTAGAGCTGTAGCAGCAGTCATGGAGTAAATGGGAAAATGCAAATGAAGCCTGCCTGATAGGAAGGTGATTGGAGGTTAGGAAAGAGTGTGCAACCTGGTTTCACCTTCATTGACTCTGAATATGTTCCATTGAGGCAAACACACTGGCTTATTCTGAGCCAAACTGAAGAGGATTGTCTTGGGGGTAGGGGCTACCTATCACTATGTATAATGTATTATTTGACCTTGAGGACCTAAATTTGCAGTTAATTTAAAGAAGAAAAGTATAAGTCTGCTAAGCCTAGCTAATAAACCCCAGACGTGTGGCTGGATAATGACAGCATAAGAGGGGTTAATAAATAATTTCTCATGAGTATTTCTTTAATTTTCTAAAGCCATCTTTTTAGAAAATTAATCAAGTAAAAACCACAACAAATTTGTGATTCAGACTACATCCAAAGTGTCACCATAGGGTTGGGTGTGCGGAGGATGTTTTCATATTGTTGAAAAGGGCAGGTTTTCTTTTTCATCTTTTTGTGGGATGAAAGTAATAAACAAAGCCTTATGGGATTCAGAGGAAAACCTAATTTGTTCGTGAAATGATTACAATGCTGTGTGCTCCCCCCTTCTCAAAAGGAGGCTGTATAAAGCTCTTTCACTCAATAATCTATGTGACTTTGAAGATTCGAAAAGGCATTAGTGGGACATGCAGCAAAACACTGCAGGATACTCCATTCCACCCCCCATTCCCTTTTAGCAGTGGCAGGGAACTTTTTTCAGACCAAGGGACACACTCCCTCGTGAGTAAGCTTCTGGCGATTCTGGGGATTGAACACCAGGGTCAGGGGCAAAAGTGGGTTGGAGCAACATGTATGATTCTGACCTTTGTATCATAGGCTACATTCCAGCTATACATTCCAGCTTTCAGCTCTCAGCACACATCTCCATCCTCCATCCGACTTAAGTCGGAAAGAAGTGTCATCATGGAGGATTAAGCTGTCCCTAGCTACAAACTACGATAACTACATTCTGTGTCCACTGTCAGTATGTCTCTGAGTACTAGTTGCTGGGAATCACATGTATTTTTAGGTGCTTGTTTCCTAATACTTGTAGTGTTCAACATAATAATGAAAGCTGATGCAAGAGTGTTAGATGGGCCAATTGTCTGACTCAGTATAAGGGAGCTTCCTATGTTTCTGTGGTAAAATTATCCCTGTATGATAGATGGCTGAAAGAAATAATAGCTTACCTAATGCTACATAATGAATTCATAGCTGAGGTGAGATCCAAATCAAGGGCTTGAGTTCATGCACTTAGCCACTGTATACACAGCTGCCAACATTTGTATGTTTGCTGCCATACTGGGATCCCAGAATGACATGGTAGTCTTGCAGACATTCTTGAAGGTAGGATAGGCTGAAAGCGTGTGAGTACCCAAGAGTAGCCAGTGAGTTCCCTTGCAGAATGAGAATTTAAATTGAGTTTCCCCAATGCCAATCCATTAGCCACCCCAGCACATAGAATATAGGTCTTCTGTTCATTCTTATGCTGTAGTCTTTGGGCTCTTATTCAAAGAGCAAAACAGCCAGGGGGTAGGCTATTATGGACCGCCTCTTGCTCTATTGAAATCTCTCCTTCACTTCTCTGGTGTAGTAGAGAAAGAGGGATAGCATGTATTGTCAGACGACAGAGAGTATCATTGGACCTGTTGATTGGTTTCTATTTTGCTTCCATAGTAACTTGGCCTATGAAAATTACAAATGGGGATGGGAGGGGGGACTGTGAGAGGGAGAGAGCATTGGGAAATACAATCCCAACAGAGCTATTGGATATACATGCAGAAAGTGTCCAATATTTTAGGATGACATTCATATTCACAAGCAGGTGACATGAGCAGCTCAGAGAGGGAGAGAAAGAGAAGGGAAATCAAATGAAAGTGGCTTTTTTGCATGCCAGCAGCATTCTGCACTGCTTTTATAATGAATCGAGATAACGAGACTTGTGGAAATTGAAGAATTTCTGTGTATGTATTATAGCATGTACGAGAAGTTTGCCACTGTGTAATCTGTTGGCTCAGCAACAGCGAGTGGTTAGAATGCAAGTGTGACGGGTGTATTCCTATTGATAATGAATATCTGCAGCTCTTAAGGCCTAAATCTCTCCTTTCACACACTGCACTCAAAGGGGTGTTAAGACTGAGTGGCCATCCATATCAATACAAACAGTGTGCAGTACATTACCTTCATTTTTTATAGCAGGCAGCAGCAAAAATAGTGTCAAGTGATTTACACAGGCTTGCAAATAATTACTTGCCTATTGAATTAAGAAATGCCTCCAGACAACCAGAATAGAAAGCGCGGCATTCTACTGCCTGAAATGAAGAACAAATGTATCCCCTTTCAAATTCCATGTGCAGGAGCCAGATTGGCTGTTGATTCTTACATAAACACTGGCTCCATCCACCACACCTAAAGTCACTGGCTAGTTAAAGGAGGTATTTTAGTGAAACAGCTCTGTTCTCCAAATCCTTGAAGACACTTGCTGCTCTCTAGCATTCTTTAATGGTAGAGCTAAGCTTATGCAGACTTGCAATTGTTTGAATCCATTTATTTCCTTTTTGCCAGTAATATGATGAACATGATTAGCATAGGTATGTGGAAGAATGTGGGCCTTTAGTTTTTGTGAACACATCATAAATCATAATCTCAAGCCTGATCCAAAGCCAAATCTACCTTGAAGAAGGCAATCAGCGGGCCCACTAATCTAAGAAACTTCCCTTATGTCTTCATTCCACCATGATAAACGTCACCTGAGATAGATAGATTGATCTATTGATCAATCGATCGATCGATAGATGATAGATTGATATTCATTTATATTCATTACAACAATTATTTAACCATACGTTTAACATTTTCAATTTTGACTCCCTTCCTCCTCTTTCTGGTGTTCCTTACATTTATTTTCATCCTTTCCTGCATACTCCCAATTGTCTTAACTTATTCTTTTAATCGGGACGCAGGTGGCGCTGTGGGTTAAACCACAGAGCCTAGGACTTGCCGATCAGAAGGTTGGCGGTTCGAATCCCCGCAACGGGGTGAGCTCCTGTTGCTCGGTCCTGCTCCTGCCAACCTAGCAGTTCGAAAGCACGTCAAAGTGCAAGTAGATAAATAGGTATCGCTCTGGCGGGAAGGTAAACGGCGTTTCCGTGTGCTGCTCTGGTTCGCCAGAAGCGGCTTAGTCATGCTGGCCACATGACCCAGAAGCTGTCTGTGGACAAACGCCGGCTCCCTCGGCTAATAAAGCGAGATGAGCGCTGCAACCCCAGAGCCGGTCACGACTGGACCTAATGGTTACCCTTTACCTATTCTTTTAATCATCTCTTCTCATATATCTCATATATATATATATATATATATATTTAAAACTGCAGGTTTTTACAATAATCTTGCCAATGTCTTAATCTGTTTACAGTTTGTTTGTAGATACTCAATAAACCACTTCCATTCCTTTCTAAAAAGTTTGTTGTCTTGATTTCTTATTCTTCTGGTAAGTTTCGCCTTTTCTGCATACTCCATTAGTTTCTGTATCCAACCTTCTTTTGTCAGGACCTCTTCATCCTTCCACTTTGGGCAAATAACATTATTGCAGCTGTAGTCGCATACATAAATAAATTTCTATACCTTTTGGGTAGTTCTAATCCTATAATTGAAGGCAGGAGTGCCTGGCATGCTCTGGTCCATGGGGTCATGAAGAGTCGGGCATGACTAAATGACTAAACAACAACAATCCTATAATTCCCACGAGAAAAGCTTCTGGTTTTTTTATGAATGTTATCTTAAACATCTTTTTCAGTTCATTATATATCATTTCTCAGTTTAACCTTATGACAAGAGCAAAACATGTGAAAAAGGTGCCTTCTTTCTCTTTACATTTCCAACACTTATTTGACTTACATTTTTGCCAATCTACTAGATATTAGGTGCCATCTATATAGCATTTTCATATAATTTTCTCTTAAACCATAACATGTTGTAAATTTTATATCCTTATTCCATAATCGTTCCCATGCTTCCATTTCTATATTATGGCCAATATCTATTGCCCAGTGTATCACTGAAGATTTCACTTGTTCATCCTTTGTCTCCCATTCCAACAACATCTTGTACATTTTAGACATCACTTTTACATTACAATTTAACAGGTCTCTCTCTAATTGTGATAGTTGTTCCCCAAACCCCCGCTTCATATCCTTTTTAAACATTTCATTCAAATGATTATATTGTAACCATGGTATTAACATTCCTAGTGAATCCTTAAACTCTTTTAATTTAAATTCTCCACCCTCCTTTCTTAGCAAATTTTTATAAGTTGCTCACCTTTTGTCATATTTTTCTCTCCTACTGCTATGGCTTCCAAAGGTGAAAGCCAAAGTGGTGTTTTAGTTTCCATTTTTTTAATATATTTGTCCCATATTCTATACAAATTTTTCCTAATTATATGGTTTGTAAAACCTGTATGTACTTTTACCTTTTCATACCATAAATAAGCGTGCCAACCAAAAATATTATCATGACCCAAATCTAAAATATGTGGATTCTTCAATAGCAACCATTCCTTCAACCAGCACAGACAAGATGCTTCATAATATAATCTTTTATCTGGCAGGGAGAAACCTCCTCTCTCTTTGGTGTCTATCAGTATTTTATTTTTTATTCTCAGTTTTTTCCATTGCCATTCACTGGGTGGTCTTGCCACAAAACATCATGAGCCATTTGTTTCAGGTACCAGATTCTCAAAGAACCTCATTTCCTTGTCTCTGACCTCTTTTTCTGTGCGTCATTAAAAATAACAAGCAGAGGAAAAGAGTTATTTTGACTTCTTGCTTCAAGTGTGAAAAGGCTAAAACTGAAATAGCCTTTATCGCCTGTTCTCAAAACAGCACTGGTCATTATATGCCTTACTCTACTTCTTCAATGAACATAAGGTTTGGATGTTTTGTCAAGCCCTCTGATGAACACTACACAGAATCATTTCAGGAAAATCTAAAGGCTTGAGAAAACTTTTGTTGTTTTCATGACAACTAAGCAATAGCACTGAAGTTTGTATTATGGGAAGGATCCATATATAGAACGAAGATAGTTGTTATACACAGGTTGCGGGTGCACCCAGAGTAGGGTTTTATTATAAGTTCTCCCCCTCTAAGCAGATCCTGCCAAGAGGCATAACATTCAGCTGGACTCTTGTCAGTGACCCCACCTGTCAAGAAAGATTACACAAGACTAAAGGGTCCTTGTTGCCTGTTATCAAAGAGGGGTTCATAACTAGAACTCAGATGGACTTCCGGAGGCGGCGCGAAACTGTAATGGCGGTCCTCTTCGTTCTCTGAAGAGGGGCTCCGCGGAAAAGGGTCACACGCTGCGGCATAGCGGTGACCCATTAAGAGAAACCACGGGTAGAGTGAGCCCGTGGCCGTGGGACTCGGCGGGCACCAGAAGCTACCCCAAAATCACAGAAGGGACCCCGTAAGGAGATCTGGAGTGAAAGAGGGGGAGCGGTGCTGTGAGTTCATCGCTCTTTCCGCGGATGTGAAGCCGCGCGGCTGTTGCAGATGAGCGCTCACCTTTCTTCCTAAAAACCAACATCAAGCTGCAAGCAACATACCCGTGAGTAAGGGGCTAAAAATTTGCAAACAATTTGATGAATTTTACTGAAACCGGGAGATGAAAAAAGGGAAGTCCGCCTCCCGGCATTGCTGGTAAGATCAAAGCAAAGACTCAAGAAGCGGAAAGCGCTTAAAAAGAGACTGTGGAAGTTTTAGCTCCCGTGCGCTTTCGGAGTTGTTCCTTTCTAGACAGAAAATGGAGATGGTTAGTGAATAAAAGGGACTTTAAGTATTAAATTGGGACTTTCCTCCTATCTTTTCTGGGACTATAAATCTCAAAGAGCCAGATCGTCGGGCTGCCGGGGAGGAGATACTTTGTTAAACTGCGGATACAGTTACTGAAACCTATTGGGACTAAATGATACTTTTGAGCAGGAAAGGTAGGATGTGATATTGTTACAGGCACCTTCTATGAAGCTTTGTTGAACTTTTAAAAGTGCTCTGGGGGACTTTTGGTCTGTGAAGGGACTTTTGGATTTTCTGAACTGAGTGAAATTGGAACTTTAATGGCGGAAAACTTCCTTCTTTGTCTTTGAAACTTGGTGGCACTCCCCCTACAGGGCTTTGGGATTATAAAAACCTGGGAACTGATTTTTGTTTTGACTTCTTTTCCACTGGCTGTTTATAACTGGATCTGTCTTTCCCATGGAACAATAGACAATCTGACCTTGAACACTGACAGATGTGTAATGAGTGGTGCAGGGAGAACAAGAGCGTCTAAAGCCAAGGAAACTAAAGAGGCTAAGGAAAAAGAAAGGGAAAAAAAACCAGCTCAACTGGTACAAACAACTTTGACCCAAGGACGTCGATCGTCGGTTCCAACTGTGCTGGTGGCACAAAAGGTGGAAGCTGAAATAACCGAGAAACCCACTGAGGAAGATATGGCAACAGGTGGATCAGATGTAGTCCTGAAACAAATATTGGAGCAATTGGCAAAGTTAAATCAAAAGGTGGATGACCAGTCTTTGAAAATAGATAAGGCGACATCCTCAATTGAAAAATTGACTGAACAAGTTTCCCAGCACACACAAGCAATAGGGAATCTGCAAGGAGCAACAGCCGAAAATCGTGAACTAGCTGGGGAAGCCATTCAGAAAGTGGGAGTTTTACAGAAGGAGGTTGAAGAGATAAAAGGAGAAGTCAAGCCTCTACATAAACAGGTGAGTGAACAACAAGCTTACCTGTCAATGGTGGAATTGAAAAACCGTGAGACCAACGTCAAATTGAGAGGCATCCCAGAACTTGAGCAAGGAGACCTGATTGGATATTTGACACAAGAATTTTCCAAGTTCTGGGGCATAGAGGAAGATACAGACTTCAAGATTGTGTCGGCTTTTAGACTGGGAAGATTGGTAAGGAAGGACAGATCAAGAGACTGTCTGATAATTTTAAGATCAAAGGAAGAGAGAGACAAGATCCTAGGCCTTCATTTTAAAAAAGCAATTGAAATACAAGACAAAAGGGTGGAAATCTACAGAGATATCCCGAGACAGCTACTGGAACTTAGAGCCACCTACACAGAACTGGCAAAACTGCTGAGACACAACGCAATACCCTACAGGTGGGAGTTCCCACAAGGACTATCTTTCACTTATAAAGAAAAGAAGGTAAGAATTAGAACACCTGAAGACAATCAAAGGTTTCTTCACGACCACGGGGAAGATCTTCAAAAAAGAGCCACTTGGCCACCACCTTTACCTACACCAGAACTGCCAGGAGGCGGGCCAGCGCCTATACCCTCGGGACCTGAGGAAAAGGAAGACACCCCACTTTAAGAGCAACATAAATAGAACAGGATGTCTCTGCAGCTACTTAGTTGGAATATAAATGGCGCGAACTCACCCGAAAAAAGAAGGAGGATATTTCATATCTTAAAAAAAGAACAATTGGACGTAATATGCCTTCAAGAAACACATGTGACTAGGCTCCATAGGAGAATATTAACTAATAAAAGACTAGGTCAAGAATTTATATCATCGGACAAAGTTAAAAAAAGAGGTGTGGTAATCTATGCAAAGGAGAACCTGTCACCAAAATTCTTATTTAAGGACGACTATGGAAGAATTTTAGCAATTGAAATTCAGACACAAGGTGAGAAAATCTTGATATTAGGAATCTATGCGCCGAATGACGGGAAATCAGAATTTTATAAGAAACTGCATGAGACAATGTTGGACTATTTGGACTATTCTAACATTATTGTGATGGGAGATATGAATGGGGTGGTGTCAACAAACATGGACAAATCCCAAAATCAAAATTTAACAACAGACGGTAGACTACCTAAAACGTTTTTTGAAATGACAGACAATATGGACTTGATTGATATATGGAGGACAAAGAACCCCTTGGGTAAAGAAGGAACTTTCTTTTCTGAGGCCCATTTGTCATGGACACGAATCGACCAAATTTGGATATCTAGAGGGCTGGCACCTAAAACAAGAAAGGTGGAAATCTGCCCAAAAACCTGCTCCGACCATAATGCTTTGAAAATGGAACTGAGACTTACCCCAACCGGATCCTTCAGATGGAGAATGAATGACACCTTGTTAAGAGATCAAGAGATTGTTAAGAAGGCCCAAAAAACACTAAAGGACTATTTTGAAATAAATTTGAACACTACGGTCGAAAAAAGAATAATCTGGGACGCAAGCAAAGCAGTTATGAGAGAGTTTCTGATACAACAGAATACAATAAAGAGAAAATTTTGGAATGGAAAAAAGGAGAAGATCCTAGAGAAAATAAGCGAAGGAGAGAAAAAGCTGAGGATTAAACCAAAGTCAAAGGAGGTGCTGAGAGAAATTAAATTCCATCAGGCACAATATTTGAAATTGATCAACCAAGAGATAGAATGGAAAATTAAACAAATGAAGCAGAGATCGTTTGAATCAGCAAATAAATGTGGAAAGCTGCTAGCCTGGCAGCTGAAAAAAAGGCAAAAGCTAAATACGGTTACAAACTTAGAGATTCAAGGCAGAACAGTTCAGAAACCAGAAGAAATAAGGAAGTGCTTCCACAGATATTTTAAAGATCTTTATGCACAGGGGCCTCAGAAAGAGCTGGAAATAGACCAATTTTTAAAGACAAATGGATTACCTAAAATAAGTCAAGATAAAAGATCAACTCTAAACTGTAAAATAACTCAACAGGAAATTGAAGGTGCCATTCAGAACATGCAACTTGGCAAATCTCCAGGCCCAGACGGACTCACCTCCAAATATTATAGGACTTTGAAGGATTTTTTGATACAACCATTGTTGGAGGTTTGCAATCAGATTATGGAGGGGAAGAGAGCACCGGAAACGTGGAAGGAAGCATACATCACATTGATACCCAAGTCAGAACTGGAAAAGACTCAGCTTAAGAATTACCGTCCCATCTCACTCCTGAATGTGGATTACAAAATATTTGCAGATATTTTAGCAAGTAGACTCAAAAAAGTACTAAATGAAGTAATTCATAAAGACCAAGCAGGCTTTCTTCCTGGTAGACACATGTCTGATAACACTAGGAACATTATCGATATATTGGAACTTTTGCGGATTAGGAACACAAGGGCGGTGTTAATTTTTATTGATGCGGAGAAAGCATTTGACAACATTTCTTGGGTGTTTATGAAGAAAAACTTGGAAGGGATGGGTGTGGGGCGTGGGTTTGAAAATGGAATAGAGGCAATCTATTCAGAACAAAAAGCTAAACTGATAGTGAACAATGTGGTGTCGGAGGAACTCAAAATTGAAAAAGGGACACGACAGGGGTGCCCTCTATCTCCTCTTTTATTCATTTCCGTCCTGGAGGTGTTGCTGAATATGATTAGAGAGGACCGGTTGGTGCAGGGTATAGTGGTCGGAGCGAAACAGTACAAACTGAAAGCATTTGCAGATGACCTAGTTTTAACATTACAGGAGCCAGAATCTAGCACAAAAAGAGTTCTTGAACTGATCTCGGAGTTTGGTCGGGTGGCGGGATTTAAGCTAAACAAACAAAAAACCAAGGTTTTGACTAAAAATTTAACACCTATAGAGACGGAGGGGTACCAGAAAGAAACAGAATTAAGTGTGGTTAAAAAAGTGAAGTACCTGGGGGTATTTTTGTCCACCAAAAACCTGAATTTATTTAAAGATAATTATGAAAAATGCTGGTTGGAAATTAAAAAGGACTTGGAAATTTGGTCAAGATTGAAACTTACCTTGTCAGGTCGAATTGCAGCTATAAAGATGTGTGTTTTGCCGAAGATGTTATTTCTGTTTCAAACCCTACAGGTCGTGGACAGAGTGGAATGCTTTGGAAGATGGCAGAAGGATATATCTAAGTTTGTCTGGCAGGGCAAAAAGCCCCGAATAAAATTTAAAATACTAACTGACTCAAAGGAAAGAGGGGGGTTTGCCCTGCCGGACTTAAGGCTATACTACGAAGCTGCAGCCTTCTGCTGGTTAAAAGATTGGTTCCTGTTGGAGAACACTGATGTCCTAGATCTGGAAGGGTTTGATAACGCTTTTGGTTGGCATGCATATTTGTGGTATGACAAGGCGAAAGTGCATAAATTGTTTAAAAACCATATTGTCAGAAAATCAATTTTTGCCGTCTGGATGAAGTACAAGGATTTATTAGAAAATAAGACCCCGAGGTGGCTATCACCGGTGGAGGCCAAGGTTCTCAAAAAAAGGCCCAATATGGAGGCCTACTGGCCAAAATATTGGGAATTAATTGAAAGATCTGGAGATAACTGGAAACTACAGAGCCAGGATAAACTAAAAAATAAGGTGCGAGATTGGCTACATTATGCTCAAATTCAAGAGGTCTTTAAAATGGATAAAAAAGTTGGTTTCCAGGTGGAGAAATCGAAACTGGAGATGGAGTTGCTAGAACCAAAAACTAAGGTACTTTCGAGAATGTATAACTTGCTGCTTAAATGGAATACACAGGATGAGACAGTTAAATCTGCTATGATAAAATGGGCACAGGATGTAGGACATAACATAATGTCTGAGGACTGGGAAAGGTTATGGAACACCGGTATGAAATTTACGGCATGTAGTGCCTTGAAAGAAAACATTATGAAAATGGTATACCGGTGGTACATGACCCCAGTCAAGTTGGCTAAAATATACCACCTGTCTGATAACAAATGCTGGAAATGTAAGGAGGCAGAAGGGACATTCTTTCACCTCTGGTGGACCTGCCCGAAGGTAAAGGCCTTCTGGGAAATGATATATAATGAACTGAAAAAGGTATTTAAATATACCTTCCCCAAGAAACCGGAGGCTTTCCTTCTGGGCATGGTGGACCGGAAGGTTTCAAAGAAAGACAGAACTTTGTTTATGTATGCAACCACAGCAGCAAGAATACTTATTGCAAAGCACTGGAAGACACAAGATCTACCCACACTGGAGGACTGGCAGGCGCAGTTGATGGACTATGTGGAGTTGGCAGAAATGACCGGCAGAATCCGAGATCTGAGCGAAGAAACAATTGAGGAGGACTGGAAAAAATTTAAGGACTATTTGCAAAAATATTATAAGTTGTTTGAATGTTAAGATTGTGCACGATTAGGAAACGTTATGCTTTCGCAATTTGATTAGGTAAATGATAAAATAAGTGATGACAAAAAAAGGAGATAAATTCGAAACAAATATATTATGTTTATTATAAAAGTATTAAAATTAAATTACAAATTTTTGAAATTGGTAACATAATGAATCCAAAGGTATAATAAGTGTTGAAACAAGGTAATAAATTGCTGATATTGTTAGACTAAAGAATGCAATGCTGGGAGGATGTGAGGAGGTCCAATGGAAAGTAACTTTTTGAAAGATGACTTGAAGCATATTTAATCTTTTCTTTTTTCTTTATTTTCTTCATTTTTCAAAACTGTTTCTTGCTTGTTGTTATGTGACTGAACCTGTGAATCTATGAAAAGAAACGCAATAAAAAAAATTATAAAAAAAATAACTAGAACTCAGATGACACATAACTCTTCTGAATATATCCCCTCCTTGTCCTTGAAGGGTACAGGATGGTGTCTATGTGATTTTCTCATTCCCATAATCCCTTGGAATGGTTCCTACTTCCACCCTACTATTTCTACAGCTGAATTGGCCATGCATCCTAAAAATTAGCAAAGGTGGAAGGCACCCTTGGGAAGCCTAGGTTAGACAGCAAAAGTTACCACCAGGATTGGTACTTCTGGGTGAGTACCGAAAGCAGAGCTCTGTGGGAAGATTTTATTTCCATTGTTGTTTTTCTGAGGTTGGGAGCTTGAAGATTAATAAGCGTGCTAGCATGTTTCTTATTCTGCTTTAAAAACAAAAACAACCAAAACCCAGACGGTGCAGATATTCTGAAGTCTCATTTACACAGTGCATTAACTTGGTGGATTTCTGTGTAAGCACTTGGCCCTTTGTGACAAACTGTTCAATGATACCCAGACTCTCCTTCTGCTGACTGTTTTATATTGCAGAGCTAGGCAGCTTCATGACATTTTGGGAAAAGTCAAGGAAGTGGGTGGGCGAGACTGCACTGCCTGTGCTTTTCCTGACCTAAGTTGCTCGTATTAAAACATAAAGTAATCTCATTAAAAGGTTCCAGTTGGCACCAAACAAGCTCTGCGCCATTCTTCATTCAGAAAAACAACACAATTTAGCCACAAACTCAAGTAGGCTATTTTCAAATTCTAATGCTGCCTGTTCCATCTCTATACAACTGCTGGGTGGTGTTTTGTAGTTCAAGGTGGGAGGGTTAACCAGAAGCCCTCCAAAAGTTGTTGAAATTTTAAATAAACTTTCATGCCACAACTGCCTGGAGATAAAGGTAAAGGGACCCCTGACCATTAGGTCCAGTCGTGGCCAACTCTGGGGTTGCGGCGCTCATCTCGCTTTATTGGCCAAGGGAGCCAGCGTACAGCTTCCGGGTCAGGTGGCCAGCATGACTAAGCCACTTCTGGCGAACCAAAGCAGCGCATGGAAACACCATTTGTCTTCCCGCTGGAGTGCTACCTATTTATCTACTTGCACTTTGACGTGCTTTCAAACTGCTAGGTTGGCAGGAGCAGGGGCCGAGCAACGGGAGCTCACCCCGTTGCGGGGATTCGAACCGCCGACCTTCTGATCGGCAAGCCCTAGGCTCTGTGGTTTAACCCACAGCGCCACCCGCGTCTATAGGGCTGGCTTAATCTGTTGTTTTCAGTTTCTAATTTTTTAAATCTTAAATTCAGTTCTGCAAGTGATTTGCTGCCATTATTATTATTATTATTATTATTATTATTATTATTATTATTTCTTTCCTGGTTTATCTTTTAAGAAAAATACCCTCAAAGCAGTTTACACCTACATTAAAACATCAAACAATCCAGAACAAAACATTACAGAAGAAAGTCAAATATAAACTATACATTCAAAGCAACATAATTAACAGGAAACTAAAATATTACCTTAAAGATTCAAAATAAAATATTACAAAGGAAGCCAACCACAGAATGTACATTTAATGCAGCAACATTAACAAAAATGTATCTTAAACATTTAAAAAGAAAACATTAGTAAATGAAGTAAAATAGAAAATGCACATTTAAAACAGTGTAATTAATATTTTATGTTCTTGCTATCATAAGCATAGAAAACACATGTTCCTGTTGCTGCCAATTCTACCAACAGTGCTTCATGGTGGATTAGAGACAACCAAGATTCTCATGAAAATTCATTATACATTTTTGTGTGAATTCCTCAATAAACACATTTCTGACTAGCATACACATTTTTGCATGCAGTTGCCCTTATTATAATGTATTTTTGTATCTTAGTTTCACTAATGTATGTATTTTAATACACATTCTCCTAATATTTGCATTTCTGTGCACATTGTTTGACTGGAGAACAAAATTGCAAAATTTGGATCAAGATGAATTTTGGAGGATAATTGTGCTTTCATTCGTCTATTGGCTCTAAAAGTGTAAATTGGATAGTTTCTAAGAAGAAGAAGAAGAAGAAGAAGAAGAAGAAGAAGAAGAAGAAGAAGAAGAAGAGAAGAATTTCTCCCCTATCCCCACGTGTTGTTCAAGTAGCTACCACCACTTCTATCCTTGTTAACCTTCACTCTGGTCAGCAGAGAACCCTAGAGCTGTGGAACCCATTACAGTGGTGCCCCGCAAGACGAATGCCTCGCAAGACGGAAAACTCGCTAGACGAAAGAGTTTTCCGTTTTGGAGGTGCTTCGCAAAATGAATCTCCTATGGGCTTGCTTCGCAAGACGAAAATGTCTTGCGAGTTCCTGCGGGTTTTTTTTCCTTCCCCCCCTTTTTCTAAGCCGCTTATCAGCTGATCCGATAAGCTGATAAGCCGCTAAAAGCCGCTAATAGCGCTAATCCTCTTATCCGTCAATGGGCTTGCTTCGCAAGACGAAAAAACCGCTAGACGAAGAGAATCACGGAACGGATTCTTTTCGTCTTGCGAGGCACCACTGTAATTGGGCAAGGTAACACACCATCCCACACTATCTCCACAAGATAGTGATCTGCTTATGTTCCTCAGTTATAGCAGGTGGGCTATCAGTTTTATGATACATAATGGCAGAATGGTACTTAAAAAACCCAATTGAAGATTAACTAGACCATGGGAAACTGTTTGAGCATAAACTAATTACTCACATAGACAGTTATCACCTGCAAATGCAGTAGTGTTGGATGGTCACTGGTGGGGGACAAAAGATGGCAGTCACCATATCAGATGCTGATGGTGTCTGTGGCCAAGTGGACTGTGATTGACAAAGCTGCAGTGTGGGGCTCTGGTTGTGTACTCAGCAGGGTAAGCAGAATTGCTCTCATAGAATAGGATGGGGGTGTGGAACTGAGGACATGGTATGTCTCAAAGAAACAGGCTCCAGCAGAGCAGATCTTCTTGACAGAATCCATTTTACAACATCCCCAGCTAGCATGGCTAATAGATGATGGAAGATATAGCCCCAAGTAACTGGAGTCATATGTTCCTCACCTTTGATCTGATTTATTTACAGAATTGGCCATGTCTTACATACTGTACTGCTTTATCTATTTCTCTGGTCTTCATCTTGCCTATCCTTAGTTCAGACTAGGGAAATATACTCCAGTTTATTTACCATGGATTGAAAGACTCTTCATATATTTTAGGCAGCAATCCTGCAGACATTTATCTAGCTGTAAGTCTCACTGAACTCAGTGGGCTATACTTCTAAATATACACAGATAGGATTGCACTGTTAAGTCACTTCTGGATGGCTAACAGGATTTTTGAGAATGCTGAGGACAGATGCCCCACCTTTAGTATAAGCAGAAATTATTTAAATGGGTAAAACATAGTGTGTAATCTATGCTAATAACTGAGGAAATGTGATGGGGTTTGGGAGGTATTCCAGACTGTGAGTATGTGGTGAGGATACTGATGGAGCATTGCTGAGACTGGGCCACAACTTGGTTGCAGAGTAGGTGTATTGATGCAAAAAGTTTCAGGTTCAATCTTTTATTTGCTTAGTGTGCAAAGTCAGGGTAGCAACCCGTTATATTTCTAGCTAGCACCAATTGCAACATCTGTGCTTGACAAATAATTAATAGCAACAGTTATTTGGCTCCTGGGAGTTTCTTGAAGTAGCTGGGCTCTTAATGGATCTTGCATTCTAGCACTCCCGCTGAATTACAAGACTATTCACATCCTTCTATCCTCTGCAGTTAATGTGCTTTCTCCCTGCCGTCTTTTTATCTTTACACAAAACTCTTTTAATGTGCAGTGTCTCCCTCTGTCCACGTACATTAGTTTAAAGGCAGTCTATGGATTTAGTGTTGCTTTATTGTTCCTTCTCTCCTTCTTTCCTCATGTACCATCGAAAAGGCAGGGATGACCTTTCCCACATCGTCTCTTTAGATGTTTATCTCTGAATAGTGCTGCCTGCTCAAAGAGAACTCTAAGGCAGATCTCCCCCGTGAGGGGCCTCTAAACAGCTGCCTGCTACACCCCCCTCCCCAATCTTCTTTCTGGATTGTGTTTTGATAATACAGCTCCTTTCTCTTTCTGGCACATCTCTCCAGCACCTCTGCCTTAATGGGGTAGCACTAGAGACTACCTGTTGAAATATGGACAGGCAGGCTAGAGAATGCAACTGGTAAATTCTAGCAGGTGCGCTGCAGCTGAGTACCTGTGTAACATTTATTGCTAAGATATAAATTAGCAATGCTTGGCTCCCTTTAAATCACATCTCACTAGTTTCTCTTAAATATTTATCATTTTAAAGTTATCATCTGTATTTCTGATATGGTGGGCTTTTCAATAAACGCAGATGAGAGTTGTGTAGCTAAAATGCATTTAATGGCTTGGTGTGTCATTAGGAATGGTTTGGCCTTTGGGAGGAAGAGATCAGTCTATTTCTAAGCCACGTGTTCTGTGTATCTGTTCAGTCATAGGTGTGTCCCATCCCATGCTGAGTAATTCATTTCATAAAGCACAAAATACATTTACACGATACACATTTCCTCCCTATTATGCACAGTTTTGTATGCATTAGGGACTTTATGGCAGGTAAGAAATCAGTACCACCACCATTTTTATTATTAATGTTGACCAAAAAGTGTGCCACAAAATTACAAGGAGGACACAGCCTGAAAGATAATTGCACTTGAATCTATGTAATCATCTAAGAAGATGACATTCAGGTCACTTTAACATATGGACTAAACTAATGGCCCCGCAGCCATATTTGGCCTTATATAGCAAAGCTTCCTTTACTTCTCTGTCTTCCAGTTACACATGTTACTCATACAACTGATCCAACGAACAATGATTGTGCTCGTCTTCTAAACTGCTGTTGCAAACCTATAATGGCTTCCAAATCCAGTTTGGTGAGCCAGGCATATAAGGCAGCCAAGATGAGGCTGGTGACTGGAGTATAAGCTGCTGATGTGAAAAATGTAGTCTCCCCACCCCCAAATCAAGGAAAGTTGGTTCTACTTGCCTTCATTGTTCTGAGATGAGATTTAGAGAAAGGAGCATTTGAAATGGCTCTCAGTAGGTGAACCATTGCACTTTCACCCAACACAGTCTATTTCTTTACCGCCCGCTCAGCTTTAAGACAACATCTATACTGCCCATGTGTCTAAAAGAGGGGAAATGAGAAGGAAGGAATAACCCCAAAAAGTTTAATGCTACTATTGGGAATTATCATTTTTTATGTGTAGTGGTATTTGCCTTACAAAACACTGCTAGACCAGAAAGTAGCTAATCTGCTTCACATTTAGGCTTGCAAAGCCTCCCCCCCCCCGCCCACACCATTCGCCAGAATGTAGGTACAGGCTGAGAAAACTTAAAATAACTGGCAAGGTATTGTTATATTGCTGTAAAATTTGAATATTGTTAAAGTCATTTTTAAACATTTTTATTCATCAGGTGAATACCTTTTCATAGTTTGGGATATCTGAGGTGACTTTCTTTCAAAACCATTGTGCATTTTGTCCATGAAAAGCCTAATGCAAAGTAAATTCCTTTCCCCTAAACACACATGAATTTGTCCAAGGCACAAATATAATCTACTTGGAAATTATGCATGGATTCAACAATGACCTTATCTGACAGAGCAAGGGGCGAAAGCAAAACCTCTCTCACAGCTTTATCTACATAAGGCCTTCTGAACACCCCAGAGCTGTAGCTAAGAGGATCAAGCATTCCTTGCATTTAAAAGGGGGGGAATGAATTCTGATCAGCCTTAAATTTCACTTCTAGAGCCTGCTCTAGAAGTGAAATTTAAGTCTGATTAGAATAGTGAACCCGTGGTTCTCCGGGTGTTCTTGGACTCCAACTCCCATGAGCCCCAGCCAGCATGGCCAATGGTTATGGAAAATGAGAGTTGGAGTCCATCTGGAGGGCCACAGGTTCACTATCTCAGAGGTAAACATGTTAGATGATCTCAGGCAGTAGGGCTAGAAAACGAAACCTTGTAATTCTGCTACCAGTTAAGACTTGGTAGAACTAGTCTAGATGAATAGGGCATTGGTGTAAGGCATTGCTATTGCTTCATATTCTTTCCTCCCACCTTTTGACAGTTTCATAGTAACTCAAACAATACCTTGCTGAGGCAGACTACAATCCACAGCCCAATACACCCAGCAAAGTCATTCTATCATTTCCAGAATAAGGATATCATGGCCCATCTCACTACGCTGATGCAATGGGCAGACAACATTTATGGGGAGCACCATGAAGGAACCTGGCAAGAGGTGTCTGAATGCTGTTGTGAGATGGCTCTCCACAAGTTAGCACTGCTTTGTGGAGGATACATTTCTTATATGGGAAGCATACAGCTTTTGTGTGCGCACATTGTAATGTGAGAAGAATGTGTCTGTGTTTGCTGCCATCTATGTCAATGGGTGGAAATAGATTGGCAGTGTGTTTAGGCTGCAAAATAGATGTTTGTTCCCATTACATGAGAGAGAGCAGTTTGTGGTGATAGCTGTTGTAAAGACCCTTGGTTGGGGGCATTTGAAAGTGAAAGCTAGGGATGTAGAAAGCAATTTTATCACATTTAGATGGGAGCAGGTGGGGCGGGTAATTTTTTTAATATGGTATTGGAATATTATTTTATCAGCAATCTTGATCCCATTGTGTGTCAGATTGTGATAACAGTACGCCTCTTCCAAAATGAGACAAGATTCTAATATTCAAACGTCAGTTTTAAAGTTGATCAGGACCACTAGCCTAATTTTAACGTTAGCAGACTTCACATAATGCTGACTTCTGCCATGTCACTCTAAATTTAACTAGCTGCATTTTGAAGTTTCCATTGTGTAAGTGCATCACCTTTTCTCAAATTATGCCTCATCAAGCAAAATTAATCTACTGTTATGCACCTGGTAAAAGGGCATTGCCTTTATGAATTTGGATGCAGATTCTTCCTGCTGAATGATGGCATCTAGCAGTGACTTTTAAAGGCCTGCCACTGGAGTCATGTTCTAAGCACAATGTGCTTTAAATAAGTTCAATCACTGTACGTTATATTGGTACAGGCACATTGTTTTTAAAACTAGCTGAATCCTAAGGGTTGTCAGTGTTGGGTGGAAAGTTGTAAGTTGGCAGGATTTCTAAAGTCACGAAACAAATTTTCAAGCTGCTTTCAGATCTTCAGATTCAAATCCCCCAAAGTAATGTGCACAGCTATATTGTTCACAAGAACCTTCCTTTTTTCTTAGCCAAAATATCCCAGGCAGCATTGATGAACATGATCAGCCACTTTTGAATTGTTACCTTTTCTCACTTCAAGCATCTCCGTCCCATGTACTCAGTCACTTTTTGATTTCTTCTAGGGCCAACTGCACAGAGATGGCATAACCAATTTCCCACAAATACACCATGCTAAAAGCATGTCACAGCACTGAGGCCAGTTCAGGTGTAGGTGGGTGAGGATCAAAATAGATGTCACCACAGGTAGTCTGAAGTTCAAGCAATGGATCGGGGAAGTGCAGGTGAAGGGCCAGAGGCACTGAATGCACACTCAGGGCCGGGTAGAAGATGTAGCTGCAAGGCAGGAATAAAGACTCAAAGATCCAGATGTGAGGTCAAATGCCGTAACAGCTCATAATCTGAGGCTAAAGTCCAGAAACAGCTGCAGGCAAGTAGGCAGTGTCCTTACACTAAAAACAAGTTGCTAGGACCCTGAATGCAATTTTTTTTATAGATCCTGGTTAGCTTGGAGAGTCAGCTGACAGTATTCAAACTGGATAGTCTCCTGATCTTTTTTAAGATGGAACTGCAGCCTGGAGATTGCTCTTTCCCTAGTTGCTTAGCCCTGGGGTAGCCAATGTGGTACCATCCAGATATTGTAGACTGCTACTCCCATCAGGCCCAGCTAGCAAGGTCAATTGCCAGGAATGATGAAAGCTGTAGGCCAAGCAGTCTGCAAGGCACAATGCTGTCTATCCATTGTTTAGTTTGCCTGACCTCCAGAGAACCCACGGTGTTGGTGGTGCAGGAGGTAAGGTAATGAGAAAGGTAAATTACTTTACAGAAAAGCTTATAATTGCTTATAGAAACAGCTTCCCACTGATTACTCCAAGCTTGTTTTATGTTTGTGTTTGAGGGAGCAGATGATTGCAATAGGGAAACAGAATGCTGACCAGTGTGTTCCCAAATGATGCTGTAAAGGTAAAGGTAAAGGGACCCCTGACCATTAGGTCCAGTCGCGAACAACTCTGGGGTTGCAACGCTCATCTCACTTTATTGACCGAGGGTGCCGGCGTACAGCTTCCGGGTCATGTGGCCAGCATGACTAAGCTGCTTTTGGCGAACCACAGCAGTGCACGGAAACGCTGTTTACCTTCCCGCCAGAGTGGTCCCTATTTATCTACTTGCACATGACGTGCTTTCGAACTGCTAGGTTGGCAGGAGCTGGGACCGAGCAATCGGAGCTCACCCCGATTTGAACCGCCGACCATCTGATCGGCAAGCCCAAGGCTCAGTGGCTTAGACCACAACACCACCCTCTCCCTTTTGCCATACAGGTGCTATAAACTATCAGTGTGTTGTGTTCATTGACCCCTGAACAGGCTACAGACCACCCCATCTTTTATACTCCCCACTGAATCATTTTACAAGTGATTCAATCATAGACTGAGCCAAAGAGTGAAAATGTCAAACAGGCCAATTCTCTTTGGGTTGGATCCAGACTTCGGTGTTTCCTTCCCACTGAAGTCAGTGAGGTTTACATCATAAGTTCAGATTGATATCAGTGGGACCCAACTGAGTGAATCCATCCTGTTTTCATGTTCCACAATTAGACCTCATCCATCTCTGAACTTCGAATGTGATTGGTTATCTAAGGTGTTATTGTTGTTAATAATAATCTTTGCTTCGCTCCCACCCATTTTCAATGCTAAATACCAGTTGAACAGAGTCATATGGGTATCAGCAAATATGGACTGTGCCAGGTAAGATGGTCTTGCTAATCCTGCAGTGTTCCATTGGACACAATGGTGCCCCGAACCAGTACGCTGGCATCCAAAAAATCTGTCTAGAAATGTTTTTCCCAAAAGCTCCAGAATGGACCTCTGTCTTTCACAATGCCAAAAAAAAAAGTGAATCCAAATAACATATAGAAATCTTGGACTGTTTTACATTTAGACGGATTTGTTTCTGGATAGAAAAGTAAAGTAAAAATGCTCTGAGTTGTTTGATTCACCCTTATCTTTTTCAGCCAGAGGTTATTAAAGACCATCATTAGTGTAACCTAATGTACCAAGGAATTTAGCATACATGTGCCTTGCTTCATGGGGGCTCATAGCACTGAAGGATTTGTTTATGATGGGCATAAATTATTCTCCCTGTCCAGGATAAATAAGATTGATATAAGTGCACCTGAGACAATAATGTGACTACCAGTGTGCTTTCCTTCTGTTCATGAATAGATCAAGACAGAGGTGAAATAAATTCATGCAGAAGTTTAGCCAATGGCATGTGAAGTTACTAAAGGATGCTAGGCACCATTATTTAACTCTTGGCATATTCACACACACAAAAATGAGATGAACATGATATTTAGATAATACTAGCACCAATTATCTATTTTGAATTCATTTTTGCATATGCACCCTGCAAATTCATCTGCAGTGGTTTTTAGATAGTGTTTCAATAAACCATGGGGTTTCTCATCAGCCTATCAATACCACTACACATTAAAAATGATAGTAAGACTAACAATGGCTTATAAGAGAGCTTGTTGAGAGACTGCCTTTTGTAAAACAGGACATATGGTTACTCTAAAACAAATGTCAATTTAGTCCAGCACCCTACTTCCTATGGCAACCAAACACATGCCTAGAGAAGCCCACAAGTCCTCTTGTTGCTGCGCTGTAATTTCAACATGGGGTTTGGATATTGCCATCATAGCTTGTGGACATTAATAGATTTATCCACCATGATTTTGTGTAATTATCTTTTGAAAGTCAACTAAGCTAATTGCTATCATCTATTATTATTATTATTATTATTATTATTATTATTATTATTATTATTATTAAAAATTATATAACGCCCTTCATCTAAAGATCACAGGGAGGTTTTCATTATAAAAACCCAAAAATGTGAACCACTATAACAAACAGGAACAATCACACACACCAGTTTAAAAGGCCATAGATTGACTAATTAGCCAAAGGCCTGAGGGAAGAGGAATGTTTTTGCCTGGTGCCTAAATATATGTAACGAAGGCACCACACAAGTATCCCTGGGAAGAACTTTCCACAAGCAAATAGTCACTGCAGAAAAGGCCCCTTGTTGTGTTGCCAGTCTTTGTATCTCTTGTGGAGGAGGCACATGGACAAGCGTCTCAGATATGATCGCAGGTTCTGGGTTGGTTCATATGGGGAGAGGTATAACCTGTGGCAGCAAATGCCAAATATTAATTATGCACTGCATGAAGAAGCACTTCCTTTTGTTTTTCCTAAATCTCTTTCTTTCAGTTTCATTGGATGATCCCAAGTTCTTGGGTAGAGAAAAATGCCTCTGTATCCACTTTCTCCACACTGTGCAAAATTCAAAAAACGTCTTAGTTGTAATTCCTCCCCCACTAAAAACCTCCAATATTGTATGTTTTCCTCATAGAGAAGATGCTGCAGTCCACAGATCATTTTGTTTGTCTCTAGACAGTTTCTTTTGCCTTTGGTGGCTTGTAGATCAGGCTCTTAAATTCACTGCCCATAAACTCTTCTCTGCAAATAGGACATTCAGGTTTCTTCTCGTAACCACAACTGCAATAAAATTGCTTTCGAACGTATCATTTCATAGAGCACCATTTCAAAATGAATTATTTTGTTTTGCTGATGTCAAACTAATGTGGGTTGATCATATTGGCAGTGCATTCAATATAGACTTTGATGTGCAACTTTAAGACAGGATACTTTAAATTTAGTTGCAAAGGGGGAAGATGGTTCTGAAGTCCAATTTTTTTGTTACTCAAATGACACAGTTCAAAGCCATATAGATGGCTATCTTAAATGGGAGCAGATGGAGGGAAATCAAGGTAATTAGCATTGATTTCTTTTTTTCTTTTTTTGAATGGCTAGAATAGGAATTTAGTTCAGACTGGCTTGAAAATGAATTATAAATGTCCTGGTGGATGTTCATGCAAAATTCTCATCTGCTGATGCTGTGAATATATAAGTTGTGTTTACTGCCTTTTTATTTTATTTTAATTTTTTAGGTGGTTTTGAGAAAATTGATTGATGGAGTGTGGTTGGATGCAAACCTATCAAAGACAGTCATGTTAGAATCATAGTTATTTTGGGGTGAGTTGGAAGAAACCACGAGAGTCATCTAGTCCAACCCCCTGCGATTCAGGAATCTTTGCCCAACATGGAACATAACATGGCAGTTATTTTGTATGCCTCAATGATAAGGCTGCAATCCTGTACACACTTACCTAAAAGTACGTCCCATTAAGTACAGGAGTCCTGTTAAATACAGTGGCGCCTTGGGTTAAGGACTTAATTCGTTCCGGAGGTCTGTTCTTAACCTGAAACTGTTCTTAACCTGAGACATCACTTTAGCTAATGGAGCCTCCTGCTGCCGCCGCGCCGCCGGATCACGATTTCTGTTCTCATCCTGAAGCAAAGTTCTTAACCTGGGGTACTATTTCTGGGTTAGCGGAGTCTGTAACCTGAAGCATATGTAACCCGAGGTATCACTGTACTGATATGAGACTTACTTCCCTAGGTGACTCATATACAGTACCTGAAAAACCACCTGCTCTATTCACCTGATTGGACAGGCATGATAGATGCCCTTTTTAGAGTGCCACAGTTCTCCATGATGCGGTGATTTGTGAGAGGACCTTCTCAGTATTGGCACCCCACCTCTAAGTTGTGAGAAATGCCAATATTGTTGCAGTTTTGATGCTAGCTAAAAACATGTCTATTCTGCCAAGCATTTGGCTAAACTGATGCACCTCGTTTGTCTGAGGCAGTTATGTTAGTATATTGCCTGGTTGTTGTTTTTTTTGCATTGAATTGTATTTAAATGAAATATTATGTCATTGTATTTTAATGTTGTTTCTTTTGCTGGGGTTATGTGAACAAAGCAGCGTGGGTTGTAAATAATTTAAATAAAAAACAAAAACAAAATATATAATAAAGAGACCACAAGGTCAGGTTATAAAGCAGATAGTCTTATATTAAAAAACACACCCAAACCAGGGCTTTATAATATCAAATACTCAGTCTCCTCTGATCTATTTCTAGATCCAGGGTGTGTGTGTGTGTGTGTGTGTGTGTGTGTGTGTGTGTGTGTAAAATATGGGATATGGCTGTTCCCAGATGGATTGGCAACCTAGATAATGCAAGATTCTCCCCATGAGAATGAGATGGAGGGGATAAATATAAAGAGACTAAAAAGTATAGCCTGCTTCATCTTTTTTGTTTTGTTTTCATTGTCGCGAAGAAGAAATGTAGCCTAGATGTTGAATAATTAACAAGAGCAAGTTAGTGTTAATCAGTTGCTGTAATAAAAATGCAAAATGTACGAGGGAAGAAAATGAGACACTGTGGTAAATGCCCTGTTCTGGCTTATTTGGGAAAGTGCAATGTTTAGAGTTTGGTGCAATGCCTGTGAATGTGTGCACATGCAGTTATGTGTATATTATTAGAAGTGAAGATGACACTCTTCCCTACCACCACACACAGACCAACAAAGATTGTAGCAAACTGATACCAAAGCAAAACACGGAGGCAAGTTTTTCTGAATAGGAAGATTTTGGCATTCAAGGAAATCGTTACATACATAGTTTCAATGCTGTATTGTTTTCCATACTTGGTTTCAATCAGACTCCATGATTTCATATAAGGCCTTGTCCATATCTGCTAAGATCTCCTGTGCATGTAGCTTGAGTTCCTTGAGCCACCCAACCAATTTATGGGTCATTAGCACAGAGATAGCCAACATGGTGCCCTCCCACTGTTGTTCAACTCTGACTCCAATCAGCCTCAGCCAGCATGGTTAATGCTGGGAGGGATGATGGAAGTTGCAGTCCAACATCAACTGGAGGGTTTCACTTTGGCTACACTCACACTGGGAGAAATAACAGGAATATTTTGAGTGGTGTTCAGCTGCATTTTACTCACAGTAGACCCAATTAAATCAAAAGCCCTAACTAGTTATGTTCACTAAGTTTTAAAATGTCTATTATATTGTGCTTGTAGAAGCCAGTGTAAAGACAATGAGGCATTTCCCGCTGTCCTCCCCCCAACACCTGCCACAAATCCAGCCCATATGTTGAGCCCACATGTTGTCATCACAGAGACAGAACTCAACTAAATGGACCAATGATTTGACAAACTATAAGAAAGCATCATTTGTTCAGATATATTTACCCATGGTGAACAAACAGCCTATACTCCCAGACAGGCATAGGCAAACTCGGCCTTCCATATTTTTTGGGACTACAGCTCCCATCATCCCTAACTAACAGGACCAGTGGTCAGGGATGATGGGAGTTGTAGTCCCTAAACATCTGAAGGGCCAAGTTTGCCTATGCCTGCTCCAGGACATTCCACTTTTAATGCACCTAATGTGCTAGGACTCATTGAACCCCTGGCATAGAAAACTAGTTGCAGGCTTACGCTCCACCTCAGAACAAGTCCTTCCAGGTACAGTATTTGCATACCAACAGCGCCTGCTAAAGTTTCTCAAAAATGAGTAATGACATCAAATTATATGCTTGGCCAAAGCAGATATATACATGAAAGCAACAGCTTAAAGTGGCAGTTCATTAGATGTTTAGTTGGCCATACTGAATCTTGAAGCATAGGTCAGCTGCCCATGTTGATGGCCAAGCATAAATTGGGCATGGAAAACCTTGGCTACTGTGTAATTGCTTTGAGAAAGTTGCAGTGCTTCCTCACTCGGACTTCTAACTCCATTAGAAAGCCAACATAAACACTTCACCCTCTGCTTATTTCTCACAGGGGTAATGCGTCAAAATTATGGGCTTAATCATTATTAATTCCTTTGATATTTATCAATTGCACTAGCATTAATCATGATAAACACCTCTGGTATTAATGTGGATGTCATTAGTATAGCACTTCAAGTTTTTCTACTGCTGCTCAGCCTTCATTAACTGGACCATTAGTTACAAGGTGTTACCTTTTGCGTAAACAACTCCATGTTTCCTGTGGTGTGTGTGTGCATGTGTGTGTGTGTATTTTAAGCCTTGCAGTTTTTCATGACCTTTATATGATGCAGTAGGGTGGATTGGATATATCACACATATACTGTGAGTTCTCATGGTATCCATGTGAGAGCAATGAGTGAAATTGCTACGCTGAATCTGGAGCAGCTTCTCAAGTCAATCCACCACCTGATCACCATTTTAATATGTTTGCCATGTGGTTAGTGAAAATATATAGCACCAAATCAATCTCAGAGTGGCCTCAGGGAGAGAGATTACAAGACTCATTCCAGCCACATGGAAATGTTCTTAGTGGAACATTAAAGAGGCAATGAAGGCTTAAGCTGGTGATTTGTTTGGAATGATAGAGGAGTGGTATGAGGAATCATACTACTCCTTTAACATTGCTGAAGTTGTTTTATAGTGAGTGTAGCCATTGGTCCATGGAGTATACTGTTCATTTGCCTGCTTTGAATGGCAGTGGCTCTCTAGACTCTCAAGCAGAGCTTAACTGGAAATGCCCACAACTGAACCTGGAGCTGTCACTTAACTGTGTAACACATGAATTCTCATCCATGCAGGTGGAATACATTGTCATACATAAAGCAGAATCTTGCGACCTCTTGGGATAAGAGGTTTACTTTGATTTATTTTTTTCCATGAGACTAGTGTCCAGTTAATTAGATCAATGTTGTGTTTTCCTTGATTGGGAAATAAGCATATGGGGGGGGGGGGTGAGAGTGGAGAAGCCAAAACTCCACAAAATGCAAAAAGTATAGTCTGTGGCATTTCCATATACAACTCAAATGTATGCAAGACCATTCACAACAGCAACGGCAATAGAGGGAGAGGAAACTCTGGTCCTGATTGAGGCTGAACCTAATGGAATGGTACCCTTCACATCAACATGAAAATGTCATGGGAGACTGAACTGCTCTCCTTGTTCTTTATGTAGCTGATAAAGTGGCTCTAGTATCCAAAGGCTTTTACCTCAATAAATTGGTTAGGCTTTAGGGCAAGGATGGGAAACCTCCTCCAGTTTGAAGGCCACATTTCCTCATGTGTCACTTCCTGGCAGTCCCCTGTCAATGGAATGCAGGACCAGAGCCAAAAGTGGGCAGAAGAACAGATATGACAGCAGCCAGACAAAAGCATTTGAGAGAGCAAAGTTGGGCTGGGAAGGGTTGCAGCTTAGTAATTAGACATGGCTTGGGTACAGTCTTGAGGGCCCTGTAGAGAGGCTTGGAGTGCTGCATTTTGCTCCTGAATCCTGACATTCACCACCCATGCCTTAAGGCAGGCATGGCCAAACTTGTTTTGGGACTACAACTCCCACCATGCCTAGCTAACAGGACCAATGGTCAGGGATGATGGGAATTGTAGTCCCAAAACATCTGGAGGGCCAAGTTTGGCCATGCCTGCCTTAAGGTATCACAAGACTGTCTCTCTACCTCCCCCCCCCCAATTTCCTGTAATGGCAACACTGAATTGTATAATACAGTCTTCCACCTTTACCGCAATACCACCTCTGCAATTCTCAGGATGTCTGAATTATAGAGCAATTTGACTGGCTACTTCATGGTGTCCCACTTAAATGGGCTTATATACCTCTGGCCTGTGAACTGCCCTCTAGAGAAGATGAAGGTCTAGATCAAGCGCCCTGTCTCTCATTTCCTTTACTGCACCAAAGGAATTCAGCGTTTGGCTCTTTCTGGACAAATATGCATACATAATCTTCCTTTGAAAGCTGACAGCTACTCTGAGCCATTATGCCTTCAAAATCTCTCTGCATGTAATGCAGATATCCTACTCCCAGAGCTTGCATGTTGGACTTTGAGAGGTATTTATCTCCCCAGGAACTCTGTTTAATTTAATATTGGATTCTGTTGCTAATGTCTGTAAGAGTCCTCAGAAGGCTATATTTATAGATGTAGCTCCTTCACTGGCTGTGTCCTGCTTCCAGGCCGTGAGGGATGGGCAGTCATATAGCTCTCATTAACAGTAATATGTTTGGCAGTTTGGAATGAATGGACAAGGCTCATGGCTTTTATGGCACCATGCAGACTCTTGGAATGGGCTGTTTTTAGAGGAGACAAGATTATTGAATTTATGGCAACTCTCTAGCCTCTTCTCACTTGACTGAAGATGTTGCGCGAAGGCCTTTCTTATATATATTTTCAGCAGGATTTTTTTTTTTTAAAAATTGTTTTCTCTGCGTGTACTGGAGCTCTCCTTCTCATCTTGAATATCATTGTTCTTTCTTGCAGGCTGTGACCTCATGAACCATGGCATCTTGGCTCTTGTCAGCTCCATTGGCTGTACGTCAGCAGGATCCCTCCAGTCCTTGGCAGATGCTATGCACATCCCTCACCTCTTCATACAGCGGTCAACGGCTGGGACTCCAAGGAGTGGCTGTGGGACCACCAGGAGCAACAGGAATGATGACTACACACTCTTTGTACGCCCACCTGTCTACATCAATGATGTTATCTTGAGGGTGGTGACAGAATATGCCTGGCAGAAGTTCATCATTTTCTATGATAGCGAGTACGGTAAGTGTTTACTCTGTCTCTCTTTGTGTATGTAAGGGGTAATTGTTATCATCAAATCTGTGTAATACTATTAAACGCAATTGCATTAAGATCCTTAAAATCTTCCACTAGATTACATCCCTCTCTAAGCATTTTATGACAGCATTAGCATTTCACATAATCCTTAGAATTAAAAATGTAAAAAAACAAAAACCCACAGCCCTTTGCATTTTCTGAAAGCCATAAACTTTTATGGCTTTCCTTGATAATTCCTTTGATAAGTGCCAAATGGAGTAGCTAAGGGTATTTTTTTTCCCCATATGTGATGCTAAGAAAGCATTTTGGGTGCCTTTTATTTGATTTTCTAACTTAGAAAAATAGCCATCCTGTGTGAATGATTCTGCCTTTGTTTTGGAATATCTACATATTATGCCCATATGGGTTTATTGTACTCCATCTTCACTGTCTCCATAGCTCAGCCTGTGTTTTGTCTTGAGGTAAGCTTGCAACCAGCTGTAACAGAGATAAATATTCCCTTTTTTATTTTTAACACCTGTATTTCAAAATATAATGATTACATTGAAAAAAATAAGAAGAGCATTCCCCCACTCATATCATGTCACGTATGAATGTTGTTCAGACAGGAACAGTCTGCAAGAAAAAATGAATCAACATCCCAGCCAAACCAGGTTATTTTTTAACTTTCCTCTTTAGAGCCAATTTAAAATAAAGTTGACAAAAGTACAAAATGACCCAACTTTCATCTAGCTCCCATCTTTGCAGTATTTATGAAGTGTCTTTGTGTCAGTATGAGGAAATTGACTTTAAAGTGTCAATTTAGATGGCAGTATATGTGATGTAAAAGGGATACAGGTGGCGCTGTGGGTTAAACCACAGAGCCTAGGACTTGCCGATCAGAAGGTTGGTGGTTTGAATCCCTGTGATGGTGTGAGCTCCCGTTGCTCGGTCCCTGCTCCTGCCAACCTAGCAGTTTGAAAGCACGTCAAAGTGCAAGTAGATAAATAGGTACCGCTCTGGTGGGAAGGTAAATGGCATTTCCGTGCACTGCTCTGGTTTGCCAGAAGCGGCTTAGTCACGCTGGCCACATGACCCAGAAGCAGTACACCGGCTCCCTCGGCCAATAAAGCGAAATGAGCGCCGCAACCCCAGAGTCGGTCACGACTGGACCTAATGGTCAGGGGTCCCTTTACCCTTTACCTTTATATATGATGTAGTCGGAGATGGGGACTTGTGGCCTTCCAGATGTTATTGGACTACAACATTCATCATCCCCAGCCAGGCTGACAAATGGTCATAGATGATGGGAGTTGTAGATGAGCAACATCTGGAGAGCAGCAGGTTTGCTGTAGTTATCTTCAAACTTTGTATTGCTTGAAGCTGGGCGGCAAATCTGCTTCTTACCCTAGGCATTGTTATCAATTTGGTGGCTCTTCTGGCATTATCTGATTCCATTAAAAAGATGGAAGAAGATAAAATATAGAAAGGAGCAGGATCCTGCTGCTTTGCTACTTTATATTGTAATTTTAAGCTGGTATAAACTTTGAGAACCATTAAAATTCCTGGTCATGATATTATGACAGGATACATCAGTCAAGCATGCTGTTCTGTCCTGGCTGCAATTGGTTTTTTATTTTGTTTTTATAATTGTAACTATTTCATCTGTTTTTTATATTTGGACAGTGTATTGTTCTAACCTGACCTGGGTCCTTATGGTGAAGGGTGGTTAAGAAATCTTTTGAATAAAATTAATAGGGAGGTAGGAACTGTACATGTGGTTCACTGATTACTTCATACTTAAATTAATACATGTAGGGTGTCAGTATATATAAGCAAATCATTGGTGTCACATAGCTAAGCAACAGAGCTCACATATTTTCATCACAAGAATCCAATATTGCTCAACCAATCTACACCGACTCTATCATTTGAAAGGTCTGAGTGGTAGGAATGCTTTGTTTAACAAGACTTACATACCAAGATGGAGTGATGGTAACATTCGAAAGAAATACCTAAAGTAGAAAAAAACCACATTCTTGTTCAACTTCTGACATAAGATAAAATAGTCACATGGAGTCCCCTTGCCAGCTATACAACCCATCAATGTCATTCCAGCCAAGCCTGGGTGGATACTGGTCTCCCAGGAGCCTGTCAGTGCCTCTACTCATATTGCTAGGAAGAGAGCCACAGTGAATTCATTGTGAAATGCTTCCCTTCTGAAGATTAAAGCTTGTGGTACTGAAGCTCATTCAGATAATGGAAATAACGATAACAAGTATTATTGAGAATGGACCCTGAGTGTTTTACTGAATAAGGCACAACAACTCATCAAATGCATAGCTACAATACAGTGGTACCTCAGTTTACATACGCTTCAGGTTACATACGCTTCAGGTTAAAGACTCCGCTAACCCAGAAATAGTGCTTCAGGTTAATAAATTTGCTTCAGGATGAGAACAGAAATCGGGCTCCAGTGATGTGGCAGCAGCAGGAGGCCCCATTAGCTAAAGTGGTGCTTCAGGTTAAGAAGAGTTTCAGGTTAAGTACGGCCCTCCGGAACGAATTAAGTACTTAACCCGAGGTACCACTGTATGTGCACATTGACCCCTGTTGATCTCACTGAACCTGAATTCCAGGTTAAAATAACATTAGGAAGGGACTGTTTGCACAGATTTTATCATAATGGGACTTATTTTTATTTTATTTATATCCCACCTTTCCTCCCAGAAGCCCAAGGTGGCATACTTGGTTCTCCTGTCCAGCTTTCCCCCTCAAAAGAACCTTGTAAGATGGGTTAGACTGAAATACAGCAACTGGCCCAAAATCACCCAGTGTGCTTCATGCCAGAGTGGTGAATTGAACCCTAGACTTCCAGGGACATCATTGGGAAAAGAAAAGGCTAAGGAGTAAACCCTACGCAAATCTGGAGTGGAGTCCCCAAAACGGTTGGATGGCGTCTTGTACACCTCTGTCTGGCAATACCTGCAGCCAAGCTGGTTCCAAATGAATTGCTCTGCTTTCCTTTTAGACCATGTCAGCGACGCCAATAGGGGGGTCTTGTCATCTGGGCAGTGCAGGGCCTTTATACACACTGCCCAGGCTTGTACCTTGGAGAGATCACTGTGGTGCTACTAATACAGCAAAAACAATGCTGGAGGCAGGAGTTATGAGCTACCAGTCTCTACAGCAACAGCAAGAACTGTGATTCTCTGGCAGTTTGACTTCAACCCCAGTGGTTGAAACCCCATTGTCTTTTGAGGCAGGTGGTTGCCTACAACAATTTGTTAGTTGAGCGCCAGTGTGGTGTAGTGGTTAAGAGCGATAGACTTGTAATCTGGGGGAACCGGGTTCGCGTCCCCGCTCCTCCACATGCAGCTGCTGGGTGACCTTGGGCTAGTCACACTTCTCTGAAGTATATCAGCCTCACTCACCTGACAGAGTGTTTGTTGTGGGGGAGGAAGGGAAAGGAGAATGTTAGCCGCTTTGAGACTCCTTCGGGTAGTGATAAAGCGGGATATCAAACCCAAACTCTTCTTCTAATACAGGGCAGTTTCTATGTGTCTTACAATCATGTTTACAAACACACACTACTCTTTTTTAAAAAAATACGCACACCAATGGCTATCAAAATTTAACAGCAAATCGATACCTAAAACAACAGCAGCTGTAACAGAAAGCAAGCAAACAAAAACCTTATCAGCAGCCCTCAGAGACACTGCTATAAAGCCTTAACACAGCTGGATCATATTCCATCAAACGCTTGGGGGAGGAAATTCTTTTCCTGGCACCAAAAAGATGGCAGTGTTTTGTTTTTAAAGTGAACATTGTTAGACTGAATTACATATTGGTAATAAGAAGACTTGTGTTTACATTTCCTTTATTAGAAATAATGCACCTTCTTTGCTCACGTTATTTAATTTCTCAGTTTTAAAGAAAATACTTAGCTGGCATTACTGAAATTATTCCCAGCAATATTCTTGCTGCATGAGGAAAATAAGCTTTTTGGTGTTTACAGTGAATCTCACTACAATAAAACTGGGCTTGCATCCAGAATAAATATTATGCTCATCCAAATACCTCACATTATACAAAGGTACTGCATTCATTTGCATATCCATTTATCAATGTCATAGGTTTTAAGTTCAATACACTGGAATTGCATTTGACTTTTATCTTGTCTATCAGTGATTGCCTTTCATTAGAGAAGTGATGGGGCCTAATTTATATTTGGAATTATGTATTTCTGCAGTGCAAAGTGTTATTTGCATTCTGTTCTGCTTAGTAAAATAGCAAAAAGTCTGTCTGAATGCAACTGGACCTATTCATTTGATTTATTAAGGGGGCAAAAGAGAACAGTTCTTATTATTTCTGGTTGATAGAAGACTCCAGTCTACTTAAAATTATCTTGCCAGCAAAGAAAATAGAAGCCTTCGAAAGATGTTATTATTTCCATATAAGTCCTAATTAGCTGGCTGAAAGGGAAATGATTCTGAAAGCTCTCTTCAGATCCACATATAAGCAATACCGTCCATTGACAGTGCATTTCAAATGAAACGTTAAATTGTGATGAGTATGGGAAACAAATAAAAACATTTGCCTAATAGAAATTGGAGCATCCATTCTAAATAAGTTAGCATAATAGGATAGGGGTCATCATCATATTGGAGGGAAATGTTTAACGCATCTAACTTTTCAACAAATATTTCCAATATAGTCAGTTTCCGTGTCACACATTAGAACAACACTCCCACCAGATAGTGATGGACTCCAACTCCCATCAGTCCCAGTCAGCATGACCAATGGAAAAGGATGATGATAAGTGGTTTAGCGGCTTAGCGGATCAGCTGATAAGCGGCTTAGCGGCTTAGCGGATCAGCTGTTAAGCGGCTTAGCGGATCAGCTGATAAGCGGCTTAGCAGATCAGCTGTTAAGCGGCTTAGCGGCTTAGGATCAGCTGATAAGCGGTTTAGCGGCTTGGGAAAAAGGGGGGGGAAGGAAAAAAACCGTAGGAACTCGCAAGATATCTTCGTCTTGCGAAGCAAGCCCATAGGAAATTCGTTTTGCGAAGCACCTCCAAAACGGAAAACCCTTTCGTCTAGTGGGTTTTCCGTCTTGCGAGGCATTCGTCTTGCGGGGCACTACTGTAGTCAGAAATCTATTTATATCTCTTTATTTCTGACTTTACAGCACTACAGAAAACATGTCTGATCAGTTCAGACTCCGTCTAGCAAGTCACTCAAACTTCCTTTACAAACGCAACAGGAAGGTCTCATATTACACACAGAGCAAATTCTGGTGAATTGCCCTGTGAACTGACTGTAACATTCTTTCTCACAGTCAGCCACATCATGTTATGTAAACATCGAGCTGGCAGTTTGCAGCTGCGTTGCTCTCATATCGTAACAAGGTTCACTTTCTAAAACCCTGGAGAACCAACCATTGCCAGTTAGTGCATGCAGTTCTGAGCTAGATAGGCCAATGATCTGTCACAGCACAAGGCAACCTCCTAAATAAAAGAAAATCCCTTTCTATTTCTTCAGAATAATTCTTTTTCTGGAGTGTTTACTTTTAAGCCTGCAAAGCCCTGGGCTGAATTGCCATTCAGCCTCTGAAGCTAACTTTTTTAAAATGAAGATTCTCCACAAATATGATTTTGATGAGTGCACATGCATGCATACACACACTTACACATTTCCATTAGTTTCTGTGTCAAATGGCAGTTTGGTAATTCAGCAACCTTCAAATTTTATTACTAGGATTTCACTTCTAACAGTTTGATAATAGTGTCAAAAAAAAAATGCTTTCACCCATATAAAGACATGTTCTTTAACATACCCTTAAGGGCTCATTTTAAATGCAGCAGCTACTCTAAGCAATCTGAGATCCTTTAAAACTGCAATTACTTTCCACACACACAGGGGAGTATAAAGAATGTTAATTATTTTAACTAATCCTTAAAAGAATGATTATAGCACAGCAACCCAGGAAACAACAATATTTTCTGTGACCAATGATTAAAAAATAAAATGATAGAAAAATATTGGTGGTGTGCATATGCAAATATCAAGATATGCGAAAAGGGGTTTAAAAAATTATCCAAAGTAGGGAACCTGCGGCCTTGCAGATGTTGTTGAATAACCAACACTGCCTGCCAGTATGTCCAATAATCAGAGTTGAAATCCAGCAATATGCCACAGGTTCCCTTTTTATGCATCACATAATCTCAGCTCAGTTCCCTGAATGATGAGACGTTCCAGGGATGCATCCAAGTTTGGTTTTCCTTGCCATAAAATGTTTGGTTTAAACCTTGAAATCAAGACCAGTTGATTCCCACCCACCCAGCCCCTTCTCCATGCAGCACATACACACAGAGCCCTAAATTCAGAGATTTCAAACTCTCCAACAAAATACTTCAGACATCTGCCAACATTTAAATCTCTTACAAAACAAAATGTATCTAAAATAATGTAAGATCTGAAAATGCAGCTCTCTTTAGAATCCATGGCAGCAAAGATGTATTAATACACTTCAATCAACACAAAGCAAATCCATTGGGGCGGGGGAATAATTTACTACTTGGTAATCTGTCTTGGGCCACAGTGAGTAGAATCCATCTTATTCCTGTGCTGCAGATTTTTTCCTGAACACATTTTTTTAAGGAAGACTGACTTTTTGGTATTTTTCTCTAACAGACTGCTTGCTTTCTGATTATGCCTGGCAAGAACACAGTTGAATTTGTGCCCTTTGCCAGGGGAGTGAATTCATCATGAAGAAACCAATCAATCATATAAAAAAAGCCTTAATTGTGGGGTTTGTGCCATTTTACTGTCTATGCATTCTACAGGCCTCAGATTCAAAGACAGCCATTATCACGGTTTGAAAACATTTATTTTTAATGTTTTATTGGTGCTAAGACAGGGAAAAGTGATCCATGCATTTGTCAAAAGGTGAAAGAGATAAAATATTTTCCAACACAACCTATTTTGTCTCATTTCTCATTTTCTGTTACGTCGGCTATGTATTATTTTAAATTCTCCTGCCATTTTCCATGCAACATCAAGGGTAGAAAAACTGTGTTCGTCTGCAGTTTTGCTCCTTTATCCTCTTGCCTTCTCTCTTTGCTTCCGGCTTTGCATTCATAAGGTCCTGTGTTTTATCTCTGGCTTGGAAAGGCCACTATCAGTCAGTGTAGACAATACTGAGCTACAGTAGATGGACCAACTGCATCCTTTGTTCCTCTCTGAATGCCTGCATTTGGAGACCAGCAATAACTGCTGAATTTCCTTGTTTAGGAGTCTAATTTGCAGGGTAAAAGTTCAGGAAGATTCCCCCTACTAATAAGAGCACCTTGTTGCTTGATGCTTCTGCAGCCTTCCCCAGCCTGATGGCCTCCAAATGTCAATTTGTAACACTTGTACAGCTTCTAAACGGCTGTTCAAAAATCATTGGCTGCATGGTTTATCATTATAGGAATGAAACTAGGTGAGCCACAGGCTCATGTGCTCTATTCTCTCCTAGCATGGGATCAGAAGTGTCAAATCCCATTTTTTACTAACCACAGTTTGTCTGAACCTGGACAAACTGTGGTTAGCTTTTACTTGATTGAAGCAAGCCAACTTCAAACAATGGTGAACATAACATATGAAGAACCCTGCTGGTTAGGATATGAAGATCCATCCAAACCAGGGTTCCCCACAGTGGCGAGTAGGAAGCCCAAAAGCAGGATGTAGCGACCAGAGAGAAGAGACGGTGGAAGAAGATTGGAAGAAGTTTAAAGAATATTTGAAAAAATATGTTAATATTTAATTCTTATAATAGCTTTGGAAGTTGATATAGGCTGTAGGGTTAGAAGTAAAAAATAGTGTATTTTAAAATAGTGTTATTTGTAAATGATAAAATGTGAAGATTTTTATGGTAAAAGTAAGTGTGATAAAAATGGTTAAAAATTATGATATATGAAACTGCTAAAGATGAGGTAAAATGAAAATCAGATAGGGAGGACTTGGGGAAGCTCACCTAACAATGTTTAGAAAAAATAAGAATAAGAGAAGAATTTGTTTGTATTTCTGTTTGTATTGTTTATTTGTGTTATAAAATGAATAAAAAAAAATTGGGGGGAAAAGCAAGATGTAGATCAGGCATACCCAAACTCGGCCCTCCAGCTGTTTTGGGACTACAATTCCCATGATCCCTGACCACTGGTCCTGTTAGCTAGGGGATGATGGGAGTTGTAGTCCCAAAACATCTGGAGGGCTGAGTTTGGGGATGTCTGATGTAGATGCAAGAAGCCTTCCCTGTTGATGTGCCATACCAACTGGGAGTCAAAGGCATATTGCCTCTATACCTGGAAGTTCATATAGCCATCATATTTCAGATGGCATGTCACAATCATGTTTTTGAATGGATTCTGCTGTTGTACGTCAAAGGCTCTCTGTTATTCTCCATGTAACTTATTCTCCACCTGCAAGCTTGCCCTCCGGGTGATCCAAGTTAAAACAATATAAAACAAATAAACAAGATAGTCTAAAGATGGGAGGATGAGCTGGCCAGTAGTGGAATTGACAAGCAGATTTGGTATCATACACATCTTTAAAAGGTGAAACACAATTTTAATAAAAATCCATAAAGATATCCCATGGCCCTTAATCGTTTGCAAATACTTATAATTTTCCAGGGGCTGTTTGTGGCTGTTTGATGACTGTAATATTCTCTAGGCTGTCTCCAGACTATCTTAAAGCTGTTTATTACTCATTTGGCTTCTTGCCAAGTTCCAACATACTCATTTACTTCACTCTGCCTCCATAAACATATAATTAATACAGTTTATCACTGAACTATTTCCTTGCATTAATTCATATTATTCCACCCCAAAAAAATATAGCAAGATGCATATGCATTTTGCATTTTATTTGTTGCTGCTTTGACCTTTGTCACTGTCTTGCATTGTCTTTGGAAAGTGTTTCTTTTGAAAGAGATGGCTGATCACAGCCAGACTCAGGTTTGGGGGAGCCCTTGGCAAACTCCCCTGCAAAGTTGGCTTCTTTCTGACATGGGTTGACTAGCAATGCTATGATCACCCCTGAATGGAATGATGCGTCCTAAGCCTGCTGTTAATGTCTAGAATGACATTCTAGTCTGGATTCAACATGGTGTTGCCATTGGGTTTGCTAGAATACCATTGATAAACTATGGTTTGTTAGGATGACAATGAGTTCAAATGAGCATTTGAGTCTTGCATTCCTCTCAAGTATGCTTTCTTTAAACAAGCTATGGTTTGAGGTCGGCTTGTTTTCACTAACCACAGTTTAGAGTAACCAAAGCTTGTAGGGTTCAGACAAACTATGGCTATATCAACAATTGAAGCAAAAGCTTCTAAAGGGGTTGCCCTTGCAGTTGTGCCAGAGGGCAAAAGCGGGTTGGGAGATTTTGAATATTGCCTAGGCTTGTTCTCATCACAGTCTTTGCAAATTGTTGCAAATTCCCACTTGCTTTTATTCAGTTTTATTCAATTTTGCTCCATCTGTAAAGGATATACTGAAGGAGCGTCTCCACCCCCATCGTTCTACCTGCACACTGAGGTCCAGTGCTGAGGGCCTTCTGGCGGTTCCCTCACTGCGAGAAGCCAAGTTACAGGGAACCAGGGAGAGGGCCTTATTGGTAGTGGCACCCGCCCTATGGAACACCCTCCCACCGGATGTCAAAGAGAACAGCAACTACCAGACTTGTAGAAGACATCTGAAGGCAGCCCTGTTTAGGGAAGCTTTTAATGTTTGATCCATTACTGTATTTTAATATTTTGTTGGAAGCTGCCCAGAGTGGCTGGGGAAGCCCAGCCTAATGGTGGGGTATAAATAATTTATTATTATTATTATTATTATTATTATTATTATTATTATTATTATTATTTTCAGCAATAACAGAAGCCCATAGGAGGCTTACAAGCAGTATCAGTCAGTGGGGCGGGGCAGTGGCACTTACCTGACCTGTCACCAGAAGCACTGTGGCTTGCTAGAAGCTAGAGGGGCAACACAGCAGCAATGAGATCAGCATGGTGCAAGCACACTGGTGGAGCCAATCTGGTGTTCTTGCCAGTGCATTTGTATCATGTTGGCATTACCAGTGCCTCACCCCTCTCCTTCCTGGCGAGCTAAAGTATTTTTAATGGCTTTGCTGTTGTTGTGCTTATACTGCTGTACACTGTCCTGATATAAAAACTTCTATAAATTAGCTGAAGTGAGACCAGCGATGGGAGGTCAGGTAGGCAACACCACCCCATAGTTGTCTGTTGTTTGCAACAAAGAATACTTATAAAGTAAACTTGAGTTTTGTTTCTCAAATTGTATTGCATTCTGATCAGGAAGTTCAAGTGTGTCTTCAAGAGCTAGTGGAATGGCAATACAAATGAGGCCTCTCGTATTTCAGCAGGGAGGACATTCCACTGATGCCACCTTCCTTTGCTCAATATACAGTGGTACCTCGGGTTACATACGCTTCAGGTTACATACGCTTCAGGTTACAGACTCTGCTAACCCAGAAATATTACCTTGGGTTAAGAACTTTGCTTCAGGATGAGAACAGAAATTGTGTGGTGATGGCACAGCGGCAGCAGGTGGCCCCATTGGCTAAAGTGGTGCTTCAGGTTAAGAACAGTTTCAGGTTAAGATCAGACCTCCAGAACGAATTAAGTTCTTAACCTGAGGTACCACTGTATATGTAACATGAATCTGACCCCGCAAAGCAAGGAGTGAGAAAGTGTATGTCATATATACAATGAAAACTTTTAGCCATTCCCAAAGACAGCTGGTTGACACAGCGCTATTAAAATGAATGAACTTGTGTCGGGAGAATTTCTCTGAATCTCTAAGAGTTAAAACCATAAGCAGTAGAAGGTTTTATGGGTTGAATCGACAGTGTTAAAGCTCCACCAATAAAATCTCCCAAGATAAACTAACATTTAAGCACCATACTAAATAAACCCCATTATAAGCCAGCTTTCCCAGGATATAATGCAGAAGATGGTAGCACCGTTTCAGAAGAGCTCAAACACATATGGTCTTCTACCAATGCTGCTTTTTGATGACCACATTCAAAATACTTAAGAGTTTGTGAATGTCTATTTGTGTGTTCGGAAGACCTTTGAATGTGTCTGTGTATCCTGCTCTGATTTAGCACCTGGCACCATTTGAAACAGCTCACAGAAATAAAATAAATGTCCATCTGTCTTCTACTAGTAAGGAAGCTAGCTGTTTGAATAAAACAAAAGATGTCAGAGAGTACGTAGTATGTATCCATTGCAGAGTCAAGGGAAATAATTAGCATGAATTTTTTTCAGTGCTGTGTGTGCTCCTTGAGAACTTAAGAAAAGCCCTGCTTGATCAGACCAAAGGCGCATCTAAGTAGCATCCTGTTCTCACAGTGGTAATTAGATCTCTATGGGAAGCCCTGAGTGCAACAGTGTTCTCCTTACTTGTGTTCCATCCAATATGTACCATATTTTGGCATATTTGGCATAAAGATATGCCCATGACTGGAAGTTAAGTCAATCTGCCCTTACATAGAATGTGACTATGAATTTGGTATGTGCAAGAAGTAGTGTGTGTGCAGTTGGGACTAAAGATAGCTGCTTTTAGAATATCTCCAGAGCCCCAATTCTACCTACAATAGTTTATGTGAGACTTGGTGAATCTCTGGTGCCTTCAATCTGAAAGTCTGGGACTCCTCTCATCATAAGATATCCTGGCAATATCAAAGTGCACTGCCCTCTTAATCAGCTGTTATTCTTAGATGGAGATGGACAATCTAGGTTTTTTCACCCAGACCCTGTTTACTTAGCTATATTTCTGTTGGTAATGTGTCCAGGGAATCTCCTTCGCTGTCTATTGCTGTTGCCTCAAAGGTAAATAAATTCTGCTCTGGTAATCAAGTTGCTGCTACTGTTCCTTCCTCTCCCATCCCAGCCTGTCTGAGAATATGCTGGCAGAAGAAGCAGAGGCATCCATCAGCCCCATCTATCACTGGCTGATTCCGTTTCGAGTCAAATTTCCAATCAAACTGGGGCGGGGTGGAGTGGTGTGGTGATTGGGTCTGGCTGACACCAGCTCCTAGCAACAACATTAGATCACCCACATGTGGGTGAACTAAGGTTCAACTTAATCAGGACTCAGGCAGATTGTTCCACCTCCACTGTGTTCTACCTGCACTGTCAGAGGAAGTATGCCCTTTGAATGTCAGTTGTTGGGAATCACAAGTGAGGAGAGTGCAGGTTCCTTTGGTAATGTGTGCTGGGAATCTCCTTCGCTGTCTCTTGCTATTGCCTCAAAGGTCACATCTGGTTGGCCACTGTGAGAACAGGATGCTGGTCAAGATGGGGCATTGGCCTGATATAGCAGGCTCTCCCCTTGTTCTTTTTGGGACCCACTCTGTGGTTTGGTTTCATAGAAGTTTCCTCCAGTGGACACATTTTCAAGTGACTTCCCCTCCACCCTTATGGCAAGAGGAGATCATTTTTGCTCATTATTTTAGCATTTTGTAGTTCTTCATAAAAGTGAGATCCACTTTGGATCACTGCAGCTGAAGGAAGCAATTATTGTTACATTTCATTCTTTTTTTTAACATACACAGTGCCTAGAGAAATTATTTTATTGGGTGCCTCATAAATATAACGAGTAAATAAAATAAATATACAATTCACAATAAAATTAAATTATGAAACATAATTGCTACACTGCATGCTGCGGCTGGGAATGGGCCCTCGGTGGCTTGCAGCTGGTGATCAAATTTATAAGTAAACATTCTCATGGAAATATGCACAGCAAGGTCTCCATATTATCTACGGAATTTCTCTGAATCTATTTGAACTATGCCTCCTCAATGTGCAGTTCGGTTCCAGAACGAAGGATCCCTGCTACTGCAGCTATTGCTGTTCAAAGAAGGATGACTGCAGTAGGCTCATAAAGCACTGTTGATAAGAATTTGGACAGCATCATTTGTTAATGCAACAGCTTTCCTCATCAGCAGTGGAAACAAAGGAGTCTTTTGCATAAATCACCCAGGGAAAATTTTGAAGTGTGTTTCCCTTTAACTGAGTTACATGATATTTTCAGGAGTAGTATGAGAAGGAAAAATATGTCTTATGGTATATAAGGACATTTCCTAAAATGTATACTTTGATGACGGATACTTGAATTACACATGCTCAGTGCGTAACTATGGATTTTCTGTTACTTACAGTTTTTTTGTTTTGTAGTTTCCCATTAGGTTTAGAAAAGCCTGAGGAGAATGTGGCAGTGTTTTGTCATCCTTATCAGGGAGCATAGTCCTCCCCAGCCTTTCCTCCAAAGCTGGTCAAGTTCATTGTGAATGTAGACTTATCCATTTGGGAATCATGTACTCATTTTTCTTAAGTTTCGATGAACACATTGCAAGCTCATGGTTGCTCATTTGCTGTCACTGGTGATAGATTGGAAGAAGCCCCAGCTTCCCCTTTGGATGGCTTAGACTTTAAACAGAAAAAAGAGCCATATGGAAAAACAGTGATTGATGACTGCCAACACTGTTGCAGTGCAAACACAAGGCCACAATCCACCACAAGATTATCCGGTGCTTGCACATTTAAATAAACTCTTCTTGCACAGCTCTCATTTATTTCAGTGCAGTTTGCATCATAGAATTTTCCAGCAGGTGTGTCCTAGGTTAATTATTATTGGTATCATGTGATTGATTAGTCCTCCCCTCAACCTTCATAAGTTGCCTCAGAATTAAACACAGAGATTTTCTCCAAAATTCAGAAATAGCTCAAGTTTCTTTTTATGAGTCCATTTGACTCTGGAAGCTAGATTGACATTGTAGCAGCCCTTGGAAAAATTACGACTCCCACGGGCCACTGGGAACTGTCTCTCTTCCATTGGATTGAGTGCTGTTCAGCTGGGCTGCACCAATATTTAATAGGCAGGGGAAAGGAATTTGGAGGACTGGGTGAAGTGGGTGAATGCAAGAATGAGTGGACATTGGGGAATTACCCTGAGCCACAGAATAATTAGGGGACTTGTAAAGCTCATCTGAAAGCCAAAGCAAGATTTACAAGCCCCTTTAGTTTATACTCACGTCACAGTTAGGTAAGCTTCATTGACGTGTCAAGCTAAGCTTTTTCAAACATGTGTGAGACTTTTAATCTCAGAGTTAGTCTCAGGGTCATGGGTTTGAGCCCCACATTGGGCGAAATATTTCTGCACTGCAAGGGGTTGGACTAGTTAACTCTCATTGTCCATTCCAGCTCTATGATTCTATGTCAGGGCTAAATTTTTGGAAGCAAGCGAATGGAACAGCTGGTGGCTCATCAAAGATCAAAGCAGTTTCTAAGCAGTTTGGCATAGGCAGGATGACAAATTACTTAGACAAAGGAGTGAAACTGGAGCCAAAAGTTATATAAGACCAGATCAGACCTATTTGGCTCCTTTGGTCACCTGATCTATTAGGTTGAAAGCAGCAGTTCACCCTTTTTCATACATTGGACATCAAGAATGGTTAGAGAGAGGTGCTTCAGCACCTTGGACAGATCCCAAGGAAAAGAGAACTTGTCCCAACAAATATCCAAATCTGTCTGAAACCATATATTGGAATCTGCCCAGCTATATTTCCTAGACATAACCCATTTCTGAGCAGTAAAGAATGTTAAAAGGACTTTTCTGTGGGGCTAAGCACCCACATACTTTTGTCCGTTCTCCCTTGGTGTGTGGATTTTGGGGGAGCATATGACTTCAGGCGGGTGTTGTCTTGGGGGTCCCACCTTGGGGACCTCCAGTTCAATGAGTTACTGGACTGGGCTATAGCTTGGGGTAAGGACTCAGAGCTGGCAGCTCTTCATCTTGCAACATTGACTGGGCTGATTACTCTGCCTCCTTTCTTTTTGTGTTGGTATCCTGATTACTCTTCATGACTAGGATCATGACAGATAGGACTTAATCCTCCTCTTCTCCTAGTAGCATCAGAGAGACGCATAGGCACCAATTATAGGGGGCCCTGGGGGCACTTTACATAAATTATCTTATTGTAATTCTTAAAATTGTTGTGTTAGAGGAGGTGATAAATATCATACCTATATCACAGATGTGAAGCTAAGATTAAGGCTACCAAGTAAATTCATGGCAGAGGTGAGTTTACACTCACCTCTGTCTGTAACTCTGCCTCTCAGCTACCGTGCTGCACCAATTCTCTTAAACAGATTTAATTTACACTGAGTTGCAGCCCTTGAACTTGCTTTTTTGGGGGAGGGGAGGGACATAAATTCTCCATTTGGGATATAGCTACCTAGATCATCATATACCACCTGGAGGTATTAGATAATCACAGTATTTTTACCTGAAAAGTTCTTCCAATATTTCTGATAACTCTCCTCAGGAGTGCAAGAATAGCCATGTACAGCTATATATTTCAAGGGTTAAAGCAGGAGCATATATTTTTTATGGTGCACTTAAAATCAGGCACATTTGTAGCAGTTCAGATAATTGTGTTGCTTCTTAAATTGGCCTTGAAGTGCCAAAAAGGCCTCTAACAGCACTGATTAGACTGAATTTAATTTCCCTGATTTAGACATTAAATAGGAGCTGCAATTAAGCATCACTATCTTTTGGAAGTATATTTTTAGAATGAGCATGCACTTTAGCAGCATTAAACCATTCTTCAATGTTTTGCGCTACTTCAAACTTCCTGAAGTATCTGTGGCTAAATACAGCAATTACATCCCTTGATTCCTAAAGAGAAGTCCACTCTTTCTCTTAGGCTTTAGTTCTTTATATTTTATTTTAACTCAGATATGCAGGTTGCAGAAAATCCATAATTTTCTAAACCCAGCAAGTGGAGTTCAACATTAAGCTCTTCCTATCATTCCATCTGTGGAAGCATTGCCGCTTGCCACATGGAACAATCCCCCTTTTTACCCCCCTGGATGCTGTTCTGTGGGTTCACTGAACCAATGTTGGGGTGTACAGGGGTATAAGGGGAGGTGAAACCCTGATCCACAAGCAGGAGTCCTTGTGAGGGCTTCTGCTGATGGGGCTGGTTAGGTGAATCCCACCCATCGTTTTCAAACTTTCCATCTTCAAGGAACCTTATCCAGATCCATTTGTCTTTGGAGGAATTTCAAATTGTGTTCTGGGCAAGTGGTTGCCAGTGTGGTTTATCTATGAGGGTGGCCACAGTACTCACTAAGAAAATATAGCTGTGCCCATGGATTGGTGACTCCTGTTCTAAGGTGTTTACTTCATGCAAGATACTAACCATTATGAGGTTTCTCTGTAACCTCATGTCAATTCACCTCCTTCCTGGAGCGCTGGATTGTGTAGATTTGGGGAGGGTATGGGGAGCATGCACAGTTACCTACTTTCGCTCTATAAGATGCACCAGACGACAAGACGTCGTATTTGGAAGAGGAAAACAAGAAAAAAAATATTGTGAATCTCAGAAGCGCAGTCCCTCTTGCTGTTCTGGCTTCTGGGATAGCTGCGCAGCCTGTATTCGTTCCATAAGACATACACACATTTCCCCTTACTTTTTAGGAGGGAAAAAGTGTGTCTTATGGAGCAAAAAATACGGTATTTTAATTCAACCCTTGGATGTTTCTGCCCTTTCCCTCCAAGACATTCCTTAGCCCGATGGCTTATGAGGGGTCAACAGACATTGGATACCCTTTTCCTACTTCTGGAAGTCTTTCCCCCAGAGGCAAGGTCTCTTGGGCAGAGACTTGCTTTAGATAGCATACTTTCTCTTCTTCTCTCATAGTTAACATATACAGTGGTACCTCGGGTTACATACGCTTCAGGTTACATACGCTTCAGGTTACAGACTCTGCTAACCCAGAAATAGTGCTTCAGGTTAAGAACTTTGCTTCAGGAAGAGAACAGAAATCGGGCTCCGGCGGCGCAGCGGCAGCAGGAGGCCCCATTAGCTAAAGGGGTGCTTCAGGTTAAGAACAGTTTCAGGTTAAGAACGGACCTACGGAACGAATTAAGTACTTAACCCGAGATACCACTGTATGCAATTGTTGCTAAATTTTCATCTGAATAAAGTATAGTCTTTTTTATTTTAATGGCAGATGTGTTTTTGTTATAATGAGATTTATAGGCTCAATCCAAATGAAATGACACCACTTGTAGGTTGTTGTTGTTTTTTAAAAAATAACTTATTGCCCTCTTCTCTGCATGAGTCACTTAATGAGAAATAGTTTTCAGAGCTCCATAGGGTTAGTCAGAATCTGGAACAATACGATGGGCAAAAGAGGACGGCAACCAGGGATAATTAAATACCCTTTAAAAATGGTTCTTTTCAAAATGAACCAGTGCCTAAAAATTCCTTCACACAAATTAGCACTTTAGGACATGTCACAAGCATAGCTAAGGAACGGTTCCAATGAATATTAAGTTAATGTGGCCTTCAGGGGGTGGTTGCTTGACATGAGGCAGAATACCTTTTTTCCCAGATAAGCCAAAATCGGTTTTGTCGTCTTTCTATATGCTAATTAGCATTTTGATGGGCTTTTGATGTTCCCAGATATCCGAGGAATACAAGAGTTTTTGGACAAAGTATCTCAGCAGGGAATGGATGTAGCACTGCAGAAAGTAGAGAACAACATCAATAAAATGATCACAGGGCTCTTTGCCACCTTGCGGATTGAAGAGCTGAACCGCTACCGGGATACACTGAGACGAGCCATTCTGGTAATGAACCCATCCACAGCCAAGTCTTTCATTGCAGAGGTAAGTGTAAGCACCAGTTGACTTCAATCTTCACCTTTCTTTCTGGAATTATGTTTTGTTTTGATCAATGGCTTCTGTTCTTAGTTTTTGTTTTTGTTTCAAGAAATCTCTTTACACTTTATACTCTCCCCTATATTTTTATTTAGATTTTTTAGCCCTCCATTTTTGGACAGTTTTCCCCAAAGTGGCATTCAGTTGATTGAGTGGCATTAATTAAAATAAAAGAGAGTACCATCAGCCTTACAAGACACACAGTATGGAGCAAGGGATAGGGTAGATGAGAGAAAGATAGGGAGGAAGGGAGAGAGATATCTGATCTTTAAGGGTAGAACTAAGTTGTGAGGTATAAGCAGTGCCCCCCCCCCCGAAAAATAGGTGCCGGTGCACCTGTTGTTTGTAACAACAACAAAAAAGATGTTGGTACTGTGTACCCTGAGTACCCAATGAAAAAAGCACTGGGTATAAGTGTGTATTTATAACAAGTTGGGGGCCAGGTGATCTACCTCTGAGCTACAGTGGCAGAACAGCTGCTTTACATGCACAAGTCCCAGTATCTCCAGATAAGGCTGGGAATGTTTCTTGTCTGAAACACTGGAGAGCTGTTGCAAGTCAATGAGGACAATACTGGACTTGATGGACCAGTGATCTGACTTAGCTTCCTATGTTCCTTGCTGATGTTCTTGGATGGGTAGCAGTTAGTAGCTCTTTTTTCTCTGGTCTGCAGGTAGTGTTAGAGTGTTGGTTGGGACTCAAGCATACCTGACAGATGGCCACCCAACATTTCAAGACCCATGTTCTCCTGTGGCAAGAAACCAGAGTGTGCCACCTTCAGTTCTTCAGTCTCTGGCAACTTTCCCCCATTTCCCCCATTTATTATCTAATTCATAATAAGCATAGATTTTTTAAAAGCAACAGTTCTAACACAACACATTATTTTGATGGAGTTTGTGCATGTTGTCATCCACAGGAGAATTTCCTTGTACTCTTAGGAGTAAAATATCCAGAAACTGTAAAATAATTTGCTTCAAAACTCATTAGCATTTATGGTTATTGTTTGGCTAATTACCTGCCTGTCTGATTTATTCCTTTACGTTTATTTCACTATTTTTAATTGATTGGCATGTTTCTTTTTTAAATATCCTGGTAAACTGATATTTTTAAAAAGTGTCCCCTTGAGAGTATGTGTCCACAGTCATCATTGTTTAATGAACCAGGGAGGGGGAGAAACACTAACCCTAGCCTTTTTAATTAGGAATAAAGTATTATGACTGCTGCACCTAACTCCCTCCATCGTTCTTGATGAGTGCGGTCCCATACTGAAAGCTACCTACTGAGGGCCAAAATAGCATTAATGAATCATTAAGGCATTATACATACCAGCATGATGTTCACCAAATGGTGAGGATGTTTGAATTATGTGCTATGGCCCAGTTTGCCACTGTGAGTTTAGAATTTTTGAACATACAAATAAGCAGGGGACACGGGATAGGATAACTGCAGTGTCACAACAGCCCTGAACTAGGGTTGTAATATGTCTGGGATTTCCTGGACATATCTGGCATACTGCAGTCGGCAGCAGTGTCCAGGTGGAAATTGGCAAAACAAAAAAAAATGTCCGGGGAAATCCAGACGTATGCTAGCCCTTGTCAGCAGTGCCGATTTTCCATAGAAAAATCTCAAAAAATGAATTTTTTGACATTTTTTTTTGCAACAACTTTGCCCCCCAAAAATTGAAGGAATAATAGTTGCATCTTGGGAAGCAGTGTGCAAGCTAGTGAAAGGGGGACAGAGCAGAATGGGGGCCAGCAGTTTGAATCCAATGTAGCAGCCATGGGAGAAACAGGACCTGCTTGGAGTGTAACCCTAGGAGCCCCTCTATCATAGGCTCAGGTTGTATATATGTGTACATATATGTCATAAACGATATGTCATAAACACAGCACAGTCACTGCTGTGCCACATTTCCAAAGGAAACAAACCCGGAGAAAGTGCCTGGATCCCCAGATCTTGCACTACTATGGAGATTGGGCTTTTGTGTAATAATATACTGATGTGCTAGTATATAAAGATATGTGATTCAACTTCTTTTTGTTGTTGTTGTTTTAGAAGTAGAACATTATAAATTGTGTGCAATACATTTTATTATGTGTTATTAGTATTCTATGCAGATAGTTTGTTATTCTAACTACATGAAATATGCCAAACACAATGGAAAATGTAAATACTATAATCCTGCAAAGCATTCTAAATTGTCCCTGATATATGCACGTACACACTACTCCACAAACAAAATGCAAATGTACACTGAAAAATCCATAATTTGGAATGAATTAAGAAAAACTCATTTACCCCATTTCTGCTTTCACCTGACTGGTTGCTTTTTTAAAAAAAAGTATCATTCCACCTGAATATTTTACAAGTATATTTATTAAGCAGTTATTCATTTTTGAAGCTTCCAAGAGACTTTGTTTAAATTCTTTAATCTACAGACTGCGGGATCACAGAAAGAGAGACATTGAACATTTCAATATTTTGCAAGTTCAAAAGGTGAATGAAACAAAGTGAGAAAACTGTGCATTGTTAATAGTGGCAATGCCAAACCCAGTTATATATCACTTCAATTTCTCTGCTTTGGTACTTAAGAACAAATGAGATTGCCAAGACAAAGGGTAATGCAATAGAAATCAGCATTCTCACAAATGCGCTGTACAGTTTTTTGTTTTGATCTCAAGCAAGGGGCAAGAGGAGCAGTTTGCATTGGGTCATTTTAGAATCCAGCAATTGTGCTTGCACAAAATATATGCATACCCTCCCAAATGTAACAGATTAAAATGAAGGCACTTGCATATTTATCTCATCTCCATCACCACATTAAGAATCACTGAGTTACTCCACTTATCACACATTGCTAAAGGCTCTTTTCTGCAGTGAATGCTACATTCATTTACTGTGAAGTCGCCTGTCTTGTCATAGCTTGCAAAGCACTGTGCATCAGTAAACTGACCCTAGCAGGTCTGGTGTCAGCACAAGGTATAGTCCGGCAATTATCTGGAACCTAGCAGGGCCCACCACCACAAATGCTAACCTCCACTGGGCCAGGTAATCACTTTTAAAAAATGCTCCAGTGCTTAGAGGAAGACTGGTAGGTGGCCAAAGCAGGGCTCTGCCTTGTTGATGGCTTCTTTGATGGGTCATGACTTGGTTTGCTTAGTAACTCAGCCATTCAGGCTGGCCTGGACATGGAAAGACTGGTTTGACCTGTATTTTACTATGCTCAACCCAGTGCCTGGCACCCAGGAATTAGAAGGGGAGTTTTTGCATATGTTGGAAGCCTCCCAAAGTAGTTGGGGCAACCCAGTCAAATGGGCGGGGTACAAATAATAAAATCATTGTTATTATAAGCACCCCACAAACTTATAACAATATTTTACAGCTATTGCATTGGAAGGAAGACCAAACACGCTATAATTCCTCCTTCTCTTATAACACAGATTAAAACAAAAAGGCAACTTCTTAACAATTGAGCTCATTTTTTATTTTTTATTTTTACCATTTCTATTGCAATGCACCCAGAGTGGTGTTGATGACACCTCTGGAAGTGCTTGGCTCAGTTCCCTGCTTATCACACACGGATTGTGCAGTCAGGTTTTAATTGTTTTGATTCTAAAGGTTACCGTCTGCCAGATCCAACAGATGGACAGAATGGGGTCCAGCAATAAGTCCAGCAGAGGCTTGGAAAATCAGTAACCATAGATCTCAGAGCATAGGCCAAGGAAAACAGGGAGAAGGATGTAAGAGAGCCGAATGGAAGCAAGATGTAATGCAGAGCAAGGTGGAACATTGATTGGCTTCTCTTCTCAGCCTTCTGGTATAGCCCACACCACAAATGACTGAAAAACCCCTCAAAAACTTTTGCTTAAAAACATATTGTGCAGTCCAATTACTGTGCCATTCTGAAAACCATGCATCTCCAACAGACTGCTTGTCAGCAATAACTTCCTTTGATGATCTCATATGTTGCATTTTAAATACATGAAGATGGTGGGTGGCCATTGATCTCAGTTACAAGTCAAAAATGTCACTGGCATTCACAGGGCACACTGCCTCTGACAGTGGAGCCACTGCATCGCCATCAGAACTAGTAGCCACTGATAGCTTTATCTGCTATTAATTTATCAAATCCTCTTTTAAAGCCATCCAAATTGGTGGCCATCACTACTTGTGGCCATCATCTACTTTAGAAGCATATCTGCTTCTAAGTACAGTGGTATCTCGGGTTACATATGCTTCAGGTTACAGACGCTTCAGGTTACAGACTCCGCTAACCCAGAAATAGTACTTCGGGTTAAGAACTTTGCTTCAGGATGAGAACAGAAATCGTGTTCATCGGCGCAGCAGCAGCAGGAGGCCCCATTAACTAAAGTGGTGTTTCAGGTTAAGAACAGTTTCAGGTTAAGAATGGACCTCCAGAACAAATTAAGTACTTAACCCAAGGTACCACTGTAGATATATAATTCTAAGCACAAAAGCTTAGGCTTGCACTGGACAGCTTACTCTGAGTCTAAAGCAATTCCCATTATGTCCTGTAGGGCTTTACTCCTTATGAAGTAGAAATGAGAGAGAAACATATATGTCTGTGTTTATGTGCGTATGCGGAAGAGGTAGAGGAGCAGGGAAGAAGAGGATTCTCTCTCTCTCTCTCTCTCTCTCTCTCTCTCTCTCTCTCTCGCACACGTTTGTGTGTTTGTACATGTGCACACCTTGCCCCTACTTGAATTCATATATTTTTCACATTGATTGTGCTGTGTTCTGAAAAGAAAAATAAACAACCCCAATCATTCACTGAATTAGTGGGATTGCAGCCATACTGGTTTTAAGAAGGCTGAAATCAGATGTTTCCTGCTCACCATTCCACTTCGTTTTTACTTCTCTTTCCTTCCTTAAATCTATTGACATGTTCATCGGGGAAGGATTGAGTTTTCTCATTAACAACACTTACACAACCTTTATACATGTTCTGCTGTACTTCTTTGACAAAGAGTGCTACCCTTTTCAGCAGTGTTCGAAACTCCAATTATTCTAGGTGCATTTTCCGCCAGGGAATTTCATTAGTGTGCGCAGTTTCTGAGCTCTGGGCTCAGTACTGCGCCTATGATTTCAGATTAAACTGCAGAGTGGAAGGAAAGGAGGACCTTTTTTCTGCCTCTCCACTTCCAGCTACTCTCTGAAGACTGGAGAAGAGACCCTCTTAAGAATATTATGGAGGTGGACAGGAGAAGGACTAGACCATGTGAAAGATGAACTTAATATTTTAGCTGAAGTTCATTCATTTTCAGCTTTGTATTCTTGTTATAAAAAAGCATGCCTAGGCATTCTGTTGTTGCGCCCAGAACCTTGGTTTAAGGTGCTATTTAGCACCTAGCTTTCATTTCTCAGTTTCTAACACTGCTTTTCAGAGTCTATTGGCAGCACCACTAACTTCTTCCAGTATAAGTAATCCAGTGCAATATGCCCTATTATGTATTATCTTTGCTAGTAATAAATGAATGTTTTTTTATTGGCTGGGTTTTGTGCCTCTGTAAGGAAGTATGCACTCTACTGTCTTCACAAAATCTGCAATTGAGCTTAAGGCTTAAAAGGATCACTTCGCAATATCTTTCAAATTCTTCCTTTAACCACCACACTGAACAGGTTGGCACTCCTTGCTTTAAGGAAGAGGGAAAAATCCTCTGTCAAACACTTTCCTATCTGTTGAAAAAATTCTCCTGTTCATGGATTTGTATTCTGATCTGTATTTCTTCTTCTGCTCCTTGTATAGTCCAGGCTAAATTCATTGCTGATAAATTGGTTGTTAAGGGCACAGCAGTAGTGATTTGTCACCTCTATGAACTTGCAAGAAAAAAACCAAGGATAATTCCCAAATAGTGTGCTGGGCGTTCAGTAAATAATCCCCATGAGCCTAAAACACTGACCTGCACATAAAGCAGAAATAAACTTCGGATTTGAGTCCACCTACCAAGGTGCTATTGTTACAGCAAGCAGTGGATGAGCCTGTCTGGGGAGAGTGTTCCAGAAGTTTCTGAAAGAGGTCCTTCACTGAGGATCTTAATTTACGGGTTGGTCCACATGAAGGCATGCGGTTCTTGAATTACCTTGGTCCCAAGCCACAAAGGGCTTTAAAAAATAAAAACAGCACTTTCAATTGAGCCCATAAGCCGATTCAGAGCCACAAATGTAATATGATCAAAATATCCAATCCCAGTTATCTAACAGTTGCACTCTGCACTTACTTCAATTTTCAAACCATCTTCAAAGGCATCTCCAAGTCACATACATTATAGTAGCCTAACTTGGAAATTATCAGAGCATGGCTAATTTAGGACAGGCTAACTCGGTCCTGGTAAGATTTCAGCTTTCACACCAGCCTAATTGTAAATGGCACTTTGTGCCGCGGAAGACATAGCAACACAAATGGAGCAAGGAGTTCCATTAGCCTCAGGCAGCATGGACAGTGATCAAGGATTGTGGGATTTGTAATTCAACAGCATCTGGAGCCACCCCAGTTTTGGAGAGAGTGAAACTTCATCCAGCACAGGATGAACATCACTCCCTTGGGCAGGTGAGCCACCTGTCCACAGTACTTCCATATTGTCTGTATTGAGCTTCACTTTACTGCCCTTCATCAACCCTGATTTATCATGCCTACCACTTCACCTCAATTGGATGAAAAATAGTGTTAGGTGCCATCCATGTGTCAATGACAACTCAGTCCAAATCTCTGGATTACTTCACCTTAGTGGTTTCATGTAGATGTAAAATAGTGTGGAGAACAGGGACAAAACAGACCCTATATAATAAATGTCAAAGAAATGTACACAATACCCCAACAAGAATCCTGCTGGATCAAACCCAAGCCTGTCTCATTCAACATCCTATTCCCCACCAGATGCCTATGGGAAGCTCACTTGAAGGCCATGAGTCAGCACCAGATTTTGGGTAGTGCAGGTGGTTCTGCCACAGAGGACAGCAAGCTGAGGTGCCACAAAATTGAGAAGATCCATAACTGAGAAGATCCATTTTGGGGCACCAAATATTGGCCTTGCATAGGGCACCATATTACAAAAGGTTACCAAAGTCCACCCCTGCATGAGTATAGGCTTGCCATACATCAGAAAAGATCCTGGTTTGGGGGATGTTCTGGTTTGGGGGTGTGAAATGGCAAAATGACGTCAGGAGGAAGTTCCAAAAGCTTAAAATCACTGTTTGGGTTTGTTCCCAATTTTTTTTTGTTCCCTAACAATTTTAGAGTCTTCCTTTTTGAAATATGACAACCCAACCATGAGTACAACTATCTCACTTGATTGTTTCTCAGCTATTGCTTTTCAGAGGCATTTTGCATCAAATACTGGAGGTAAAATATATAACTATTCTGACTATTAGCATTGATCACTGTATCCTCCATGAATTTATTTAATCCATTTGTAAAATTAAATTGCTGGGCATGTTCAGAAACATGTGTTGCCAACTAACAGAAGCCCACATTCCGTCCAGCTTCCCCCCACACCCTCTTTTTGGAGCTTCTTTTCATTACAACAATTCCAGCTCCTGTCCTAAAGCTAAACAAAACAATTAAGTACAGAGACAAGATGTTTGCTTGTAATCCATCACTGGATAAACATCTGGCTAGACATGTTCTTCTGTGCAATATTCTTCTACTTCTGAGATGATTCTGTCCTAGGCCAATCCATGCATTTCATTGCTGCAGTAGAATGGAAAAAGCTTTTTCCATAGATGATGCCAATATTACTTGAAGGCTTAACAGCATTCGCTTGGGAAGGACCTACCTTGTTTGTCGTACCCATGTGGTTCTTTTATCCCTGCTTTATTGGCACAATGTGGGAAACAGCAGTGAGAACTGCCTTGGCAACATATTAATTGAGTTCTAGATTATAATCCTCTTTTGTTCTTTGGTTCTCCATTATTTCTTCCATTGTCCGTAACATCAACACTGTAATGTTTCCTGAAAATGCCCTGGATTAATGTGGAAACTAATGATTCATCTGTGGGGGAAATGGCAAGAATTTAGGTGCCCCCCCAACTAATCTGAGGACTGAGAACAATTAATTGAATCTCAGAGCTTTCCACCTATTTCCTTAGAAGGTTGGCATGTTTATATTTATTTGTTTAAATGATGCATAGCCAACCCTTCATCAGTGCTGATACGAGATAGATAGATGATAGATAGATAGATAGATAGATAGATGATAGATAGATAGATAGATTCTTTATTGTCATTACACTAGTGCAACATTGCACAAGTGCAACGAAATTGGATGCCAACCCTTAAAAACAACAAAAACAAAACAACAGCAACAACCAAGCAAACCACCTTCCAACCGCACCCACACCCACACCCATCAAACTCCCCGGTCTCACTATCGAGTTACAGCATTCAAAAAGGCCACAGCTCTTGGATAGAAACTGTTTTTCAGTCTATTTGTCCTAGACTTGATGTTTCTATACCTCCTACCAGAAGGCAGTAGTGCAAACAGACTGTATCCCGGGTGAGATGGATCCCGCAGGATGTTGTTTGCTTTCCTAAGGCAACGGGAACCGTACAGTTCTTCCAAAGGTGGGAGAGGTTGACCAATAATCCTTTGGGCTGTGGTTATGACCTTCTGGAGCACCTTCCTCTCCCTAGCTGTACAACTGGAGAACCAAGCACAAATACAATATGTAAGTATGCTCTCTATGGAGCCTCGGTAGAAGGACACCAGCAGTCTCTCACTCAGATTGTTCTTTTTTAAAAGTCTGAGGAAATAAATTCTCTGCTGGGCCTTCTTCACCAGAGCAGTGGTATTTGCGCTCCAAGTCATGCCCTGATCCATAGTCACTCCCAAAAACCTAAATTCCGCCACCCTCTCCACCCGTTCCCACCCGTTACAAGAGTGCAATATAAAATTGTCTTTTGCAAGTTATCAGTAAAAGAAAAACCAGTTCTCAAAAACATGTGCAAAGACAAATTAAGCCTGCTAAACACAGAAGGCTAAAACAGCCACTCATTAAAAAGCTTAAAAGCCTGGGTAAACATGTGGGCCATCATATGGTGCCAGAATGACAACAATGTCAATACCTGACATACCTGAAGAGGAATGACATTCTACAGAGAGGGTGCCTACACAGAGCCTCCCCTAACAGGTGAATGAGAAGTGCTCTCTCCTCCTATCTTAAAACTTGAGAACACTGATATGGGAGAGGTGCTTCTTCATTTATTCATGTGTGACTGCGGGAAAGACCCCATTAGGATGCCACCCTCCCCACTCCAGATAATCCATAGGAGGTAGCTTTTGATCACCTTCCAATTTTGCCCACACAGGTTCTTTTTCCATGTCTTCATAGGAACTAACCATTCCATCAGTTCCAAAAGACTCTGTGGGGTCAGAATCAGAGGAGTGGCTGAAGGCCACCCAACCTTCCCCACAGAGGTCATCCATGCATGGGGGGGGGGACTACTCTAAACTAATTTGTGTTCCTAATCACTAACAAATGTTGACTCACTTTATTTCTGAAGTGATTGATCTAGAGCTGTAGTACCATTTAGATGCTTCCTTTGGCAGAACTAAACAAGAGAAAAAAGAAAGCATTGATTCATTTTATAATTCTCAGTATTGGCAAAACATGGAGGGCGTCATCAGGCCACAATTCCCAGGGATATCCACACGCTCAAAATCCATTGAAAATTGTGTGAGCTGCACTAGAGAGGGGTGGGATGCTGTGATACATCATTCATCCATTTTCAAAAATATGCCTGACTACAGCTTTTTAATACCACTGCTTTTGAGGTGACTTCCAGTGGGAGTTTTAAATAGCTGTTTAAAATCTGTTGGGGCCAAAGTACATTTAATACCAGATACGAGTGACTGATCTCTTTACTTATTTATTATTTTACAAAATACAACTGCCAGGGCAGGTGTGCGGGCACTCCTTTGATCAGTGAAGTAGCAGCCCTTTTCCAAACCATTTCCCCAATCTTAATTCATGTCTGCAATTTCATGTTGTTTAACAAACCAGAAAATATATGCACCAATATATGATGCATGAATTTGCTCTCAAAGAACCAACATCAGATTGTGGGACAGTTTAGAGCGGGGATTGTGAACAAGTGGCACTCCAGGTATTGCTGGATTCCAACTCCCATCATCTCTAACCATTGGCCATGCCGGCTGGGCCTGATGGAGGGCACCATGTTTGCTACCCCTGATTTAAATGATGAAAATGTGTATGTGTGGGATGTTTAAATCCAGCCACCACACTGATTCCTGATTCAGATAACAGCCCTATTCCCTGCAGATACATTTAGGTTGTTGTTGTTTTGTTTTTTAAATAGAAATAATTCACATATATCCTAGTGCAGCTTCTAGTTTAGAATTTAGCCACTACTGATCACTGTGTGAGAGGTTCATGCTATCTAAAAGATCTGGATCCTTTTGAAAGTTGTGTGCAAATGAAGCATTTAAAATGGACTGGTGGGGACACCTGTGGCTTAATTTGCTTTTGAAGCAAATTTGCTTTTGAAGTGCAAGCTGCAGTATTTAGGGGAGGTTGTTAAGCCTAGTGACTTCCAACTCTGTATATATTAGCTCATGCACTAACCACAATCTTTGGTTCACACCCAAATTCATTTCTTTGAAAAACAGCCCACCATGGTCTGAGGTGCTGCGCACACTGCCTGATTTCACTTGGTATCCATTGAAGCCCACTTCATTTCCACCAATTAATGCTTGGGAAATTTTAAAATGGCCTTAACTCCGCTGCTTTTAACAGAAGTGGATGAAATTTGTAAGCATACTATCTCTTTGAAAGATAATAAAATTGGACAAATGACAGGCCAATGATCCAGGGGCTTTTGAGCTGGGTTCTTTCTTTCTTTCTCTTTCTTTCTTTCTTTCTTTCTTTCTTTCTTTCTTTCTTTCTTTCTCTCTCTCTCTCTCTCTCTCTCTCTCTCTCTCTCTCATTTATTTAATTATAAATAAAAGGAAACATCCATAACTTTAAATATTGGGGCAGATTTGGATAAAATCTGCAGGCAAGGCTCTCTCTGAGGGCATGAATCCTGTCAAATTTCAGAAGGATAGGTTTTCCTACAAGGACAGCCATTACAGAGTGTGTTTTCTTTAATGAATCACTTAAGTATCCCCTTGTGTTTTGTGGGCAATAGGTCTGAAAATTGGTCTGGGTAAGAAACCTGCCAAATTGTTGGGAAATAGGTCTAAGAACCTTTGCTTCAGGTGCTCTTTAAAGTTGATTTTGTTGTTGGATGAACTAAAATGGATTTGCTTTTTGAGTAAAATCATTCCAGTTGATTATATGTTTCAGTCACAAAAAAGCTCCCCCTCTGCTCTTTTTCGCCATGCTGGTGTTTCCTTTCCTTCCCAATCATCCCACCCTGGTGTTATAACATTATAGTAAGCTTAGGGGCATTACTTTTGCTTTCTGCAGTCACTTATCTGCAGCATTAAAAAATAAAAATAAAAATGTGTGGATCACTATGGCACCACAAAGTGCTTCAGGACCCCAGCTTCAACTTACTCCTATAAACTTACTCCTGCTTTACCTCTGAAAAGCCAGAAATCCCTCTAAGGCACCCTGTTTCACCTGAGAATTTGTTCACATCCAACACACACCCCAATACCTACTTTTAATTCATGTTAGTAGTGTCACACTCTATTGAGGGTGTGATCTGACATTACTCCACATGAGTTTCTCTAAACAAAATTGTCAAGAAGTTAAAGCATTATGACAGGACAATGAAACCTCAAACTGAAATTTAAAAATGTTCAATGCTAGAGGCAAACATTTATTTTTTAAAAAAAGAAAGAAACATAAGGAAACAACCCAAATTCAAGTTTTGTCCAGTTACAGTCAGTACGTTGATGAAAGCAACAAGTTCCAATTTAAGCCCAGACTTTCAAAAATAATGTAGTTGGCATTTTGGAGATGCTCAAAGGAATGAAAGCCTTTCATGTGTGATCTCCTTAGTACAAAGTTCATGTTTGAAATGCCCAGATATGTATGAACAAAGAAATATAATGTATCCCAAGAGTCCATCCAGCTTTCACAACAAGATTTCTCCCTTAAATAAACACTATAGGGCTGACATTTGAAGTAGTGGAAGGTGGGCGTGTCTTAGGTGCAATGGGTTATTGAATCCAGAAACACAACTGGTTAAAGCACACAGTGTTGTCCCAAAAGAGTTGAACGGAATTTTAAAACCATGAAATATTGTAAGCAGCTGCAGGGACAAAGAGTGAAGAAGGTTGGGAAGCTGAGGATCACTCAGGTTTTCCATTCTGTCAGCTTGGGTGACATCTGGGTGCCAAACCAACCCAACATTAGTTGCTTCTGTGGTTGGACTGGAGGGCTAAAGCTGGCAGTTCTTCTCTGGCTTGGATTTTCATTCCACCTGAAGAAGAATTTAGGTGTTATGCTTTCCTGTCCATTAAAGTGGGCTTTAACAACAGCCCCTGTGGTTCTTTTCCAAGCTTGGCTTGTAAAATTTTCCTGGCTTCTCTAGAGACCATAGCAAACAAGAGCTAGTTAATACATACAGTAGAATTAAGTGCTAAAGCTTAGCATGGTCTGTAACAGATGGCAAGCTGCTGTAAGGTGGGGATGGGGGAGAAAAACAACAACTCTTCACACATATTAAAACTGTGCACTTGGGAGAAAACCAAGCATAACTCTATTCCCTGGCATACTTCTTTATGTTCATGGGGAGTTGTTTGGTGTTTTTCTCCCTTTGTGGTAGGAGTACTTGACCTCCTGCTTGTAGCCTGAAATGGTACAGTCCAAGGAAAGCTTTAGCATTTGATCTTGTTGATAGTATGAACTGGCTTTCAGAGGATAAGCAGAACTAAGGATTACAAGCAGTTCTACAGGGGAGGCTTCAATACTATGAACCCTTCATTCTAAATCCATTTCACAACAGTGTTGACCAGAAAGAGAGAAGAATGAAATCTAGAGAGCACCTGGGGTGTAAAACCAATTACCCAGCACAACCTCTGGTCACACCTGAAAAGCATGAATGGAGTTACTGTAAAACATCCTGCTCGCCTCTGCCACTTCCCACAGAGGAGCAAACAGCACCTCACTGATGAAGCATATCAAGGACTGCTAAAATATCCAAAACTCAGCATGGACACCTCACAGCTATCCATTTTCAGGTGGAGCTCATCGGGCAAAAGTAATTGCATTCCTCATGCAGGACCTGGTGAAAGGCAAACCAATAGAGAGTTGAGAACTTAAAGGAGTCTCTGTGTTACCAGAGTGATTTAAACACACACACACACCAAGTTATTTACTGGTGTAGGCCAAAAATAAGAAATAGTTTGTCGGGACCATTCTGAATTCTGGTTTAAGTCTTCTGAATACTCTCCCACTCTTTGCCTTCCGTTATATAAGCAATTCCAACACGGTGAACTGGTAGTGTGGGTGGGTTAATATTTTGTTAGTGGGATCGGGCAGCACGTTCCAGTATGAACAGGGGAATTCCATCGTTGTAATGTCATAACTTTTAAACCACTCATGTAGCCACAGTAGAGAGCAAGGCCCACTGAGCACAGTGAAGTTTCTTATGAGTATACATGCATATTCTTCTGCCCATGACTAGTTTAATTATTTTAATTTCAGAAGAACTTATTTTGGTGCAAAGACCTCAGCTATTGTAGCTTCTGTAGACAATGTCTTTTAAGTGCAGCAGAAATAATACAGGACAATTATCATTATTAGACAAGTTAATAACAGAAGAACAATAGTATCTCTTGCAGGGTCTGGCTCAGGCTGACAAGTGGGATAGAATCTGAATAACACCAGCAGCAAACAAACACTGCTAAATAACTAAGATCCTCTTTGGAGTTATCTGGAGCCTTCATTTGTTGTTGTCAAATTTATCTCTATTTCCCTTTGTTCCAACAAGACTAGATTTTGTTAGAATATTTTCAGCCTGAACTTGTAGCATCTTTTCATTTGCTCTGAATCGCTGAGCCTCACTTGAAAACAGAGACCAAAGCTCTTCTGAAATGTTATTTAATGTTATTTCTTTTCAGTGATTTTCTTTTAAGCCCTATAGGCAGTGGAAGTAACTATTAACCTAATAAATCTATTTTATTTTTTTTTTTAAATTAGAAAAATACACTATTGTGTTTTGTTTTAAAAACAACTGTGGTGTAAAAGAAACTGTGTGAGTCAATTATTATAATCATTTTCACCCGAGACTAATTTCTGAAAATTGAGGAAATGGCCAATGATGACATTACACACATGGTTGCAACTTGGAGATTAGGCAACTATGACTTCTCCCATCCATTTTCACCAGTATTTTTCTCCGATTGCTTGCCTAGTTTGCCCTAAGAAACAAGATATACCACACATCTTGGGAGGGGAGGATGGAGAAAAGGACTGGAGAGAAAAGGTGGGGAATGCCTCATCTCTTGACTCAGCAACAGTTTTAAAGCTAATGGAAATCTCCTGGTAGCAATCTGGCAATCTGTCCTGTTCTTGCAAGCCTTGAGTTGTGTAGCTAGATTCCCAATCACACCCATGAGACTGTGCTAAGGTCTAACAAAGCAACAGCAGGTTGCTGCCTGGCAGAATCAGAGAAGAGTAGGAGTTGAATGGAAGGGAGCTGCTGCACCAACAGCAGCCAGGCAGCAACTATATTGTTTTACAACTGCCCCTACTGCCTCACTCCTTTCTGGATCATCAGCAGATGAATTTGCCATAATACACATCAGCCACTGCGTCCTTGTCTCAATTAGAGCTCAGATATAGGAGGCCTTAGTCTGTGCCTTCTAAACTAGGCTTCAGCGCTGGTTCATTGTTGACTCTGTTACTAGTGATTTAGGAGAGCCTGGTGTCTGGAGCTGGGCTAGTTATCCAGTCAAGGGGCATTGGTTTCCCGAATTTTGCAGAATCACAGAAATCTGGGGTAGCAGGCTCTCAGTATACTGCTAAATATGTCAGACTCAGCCCAACTTGGTCCTAATACGTGTTAAGGTACCAGTGTGGTTCTCTTCCTCCTATGAAATCCCATCTTACTCTAGGTCCAGATGCAGAATGGTCCTGACCTCCAGAGAATATCTCCTGACATATCCAGGCATGTCTACACTACAAACCTATATGAGTTTTGTGTTGCCACATTAACACCATGTTTTCCCCAAAGAGAGTTGTAGTTTGATGGAGTGCTGATTCTCCCCCCCCCCCAGGCACCCCTAGCCCCCTCTTGCCCTTTTAGTACTGTAGATGCAAAGTCATTTTCATCTGTTGTCAGCCTTGACAATGTAATTTGTGGACCTGCTTGATGTGCTTGATTGACTTCTATGCTCCCCTAAGTGAGCAGGGGTTGATACTGGCCCGCCTTTTCACCTGCCCTCATGAGGCAGCATAGTAGTGTAGCACAAAGGATAGGCACTTAGTTAAGTAGTCCAAAAATCCTGCAAGGAGCGAAGCTTTCATAGTTTGCCATGGTAGCTGCTTACTTCTTTTCAGCTATGCCTACATCATTGTTTTTTGGCTATTGTAAGACACAGGGACCTAGGTAGCTGGCAGACAGCATTAACCCTGTGGAGAAGTGACTCGGGGTACAGATGTGGCAGAAGAAAAATCTTCTACCTATTTCTCCTATGAAGTTATGCTCTTTTGAATCTTTGATAATCTGCAAATCATTTAGAAAATTTGTGAAGGGCAGAAGACTGCCATCTAACTGATTCACCTTGGAAGATGACAGTAGTATGTATTACATTTTTCACTAAGGGAACAGAGATTGTGTTATCACATGATACAGATGGTGTCACAGAGGAGATGTCTGTTAGAACTCAGAGCTGAAGCTAGATTGCTTTAACATATCTTCTAATGTAAGACAGCTTGTCACAGTTTCTGATTTTGCAACAAACCAAAGTACTATGTGCGTGTGCAGGCGTGCACACAGGAACGTGCAGGCGTGCTGTCATTCATCTGAAATCAATGACTTGGCCTATATTTTATCATCATCTCAACGCAAAGGTTATAAAATTACTATATCCAGGGCATCTATCTGTATGTTCAGTAACAATGGAGTACTTACAAGTACTATCATTGTGAGTCACTTCCATAATAGAAAAGCTCTTCCTTAATTTCAGTAAGGAAGCAGAAAGAAAGATTAACATATCAAGCAGGGTATTACTTGTCAGAGTGAAGGAGCGAATGGTGGAATTCAATTCTGCAATGCAGAATGGCACTGCCTGGAAGGAATGCTTCCCCCTGCTAATGCATAAAAAAGCAGCTGTACCCACTCTACTGATTTATGCAAACTTCCCCAACCTGGTCCCACCCCCACCCCCGTCGTTCTGATCTACAATATGCATCAGCTCCGGCCAGTGTGGCGAATAGTAAGAGATAATGGGAGTTGTAGCCCCAAATGTCTGAAGGGCAACAGGTTGGGTAAAGCTAATGGGATGGATTATGTTCAGCATTTATAGCAATATATATTTCAGATGCAGGATGATAGCAAAGGCAGCTGGAAACCTCACACAATGAACCGTGTGGGTATGTTTAACAGTGATGCTGATACCACAATAACAATAATGTTTTCTGCCTAACAGCATGATCCCCCTGATTAGATAGTTTGTAGAAGACTGCAGCCTACAAAGATAGAAAATCTGAAGGGGGGAAAAACCCAGATCCAGACTTTATATGAACAAAGAACAGTTTCTGAGTTGGCTGTTCAACTATTGAGCAATAGCAGCCTTGAAAACTCTTTGAACAGGAAAGGAGGTGCCATTAATCAGTCTAAAAGCTTATCATCTTGTTGATTGCCAAAATCCCTGTGCTCATCTGCTGTCTTCTAATGGTTAAGAGGCCAGTTGTGTCTTGCTCCACATGCATGTGTATCACACCATTTCACGCAATTTGTTAAATTCATTCACAGATATAGGAAATGTGTGAACCGCTTCCATTGGCAATCTGAATATATCGCCGTGTTAGTTTTCCAATGCTTCATGCGTAAAGGTAAAGGTAAAGGGACCCCTGACCATTAGGTACAGTCGTGGCCGACTCTGGGGTTGCGGCGCTCATCTCGCTTTATTGGCAGAGGGAGCCTGCGTACAGCTTCTGGGTCATGTGGCCAGCATGACTAAGCCGCTTCTGGCGAACCGAAGAAGCACACGGAAACGCTGTTTACCTTCCTGCCGGAGTGGTACCTATTTATCTACTTGCACTTTGACGTGCTTTCGAACTGCTAGGTTGGCAGGAGCAGGGACCGAGCAACGGGAGCTCACCCCGTCGCAGGGATTCGAGCCGCTGACCTATGATCGGCAAGTCTTAGGCTCTGTGGTTTAACCCACAGCGCCACCCACGTCCCAGTAAATACTTAATGTTGCAGTAATGGAGTGATGAGCATGTGTGAACAACACAGCCTTTACAGTAAATGGCAAACATGTATTTCGTCATAAAAGGTCCTTTTGACAAACACACAAACATGCACATACACAGAGCTACTATTGAAGGGAAAGATTAATCAGCACAGTACCTTGATTTTGGCTGTTTGATGTATATTTAAGAGAGTTTTCCAAGTGAAACCACATCTTTTTTTCATTTGCAGTGGATTTTAGGCCCTCTTATGGCCTGGTAACTTTGGAATTCCCTTTCACAAAAGGCATGGATGGCTACCAACTTGGATGGCTTTAAAAGAGATTTGGACAAATTCATGGAGAATAAGGCTATCAGTAGCTACTAACCAGAGGTGCTGGGTTGTCCCCAAGATTGGGGAAGCTGGCATGCATGACATCACACAAATCTTCCAATGCCATGCAGGCCAGTGTGACCTTGTGCCAGGCATCTCCTGACACCATGCAGGCTGGTTCAACCTTCTGAAATGTTGTGCTGGGCCCCTTCAACGTGGGGGGGCGGCTGGGCCCCCTTCAAAAAAATGTTAAGGGGTCTTAAAGAACCTCCGCTCCCTAGAGTTGGCACATCTGCTTCAAACCCTGATGGCTGTTTCTATCTCCGCTGTCGAAGGCAATACGCTTCTGAATATCAGTTACTGGGAAGCACATTAGGGGAGAGTGTTGTTACTTGGGGGTTTCCCAGAGGAATCTGGTTGCCCGCTGTGAGGACAGGGCGCTGGACTAGATGGGCCATTGGCCTGATTCAGCTGGCTCTTATGCAGGGGCGTAGCTAGCTGCTCTGGCCCACAGAGCGGCCGGGGCGGAACAAGCTGCCCACGGAGTCTGCTTGGCGGACGCAAGCCACACGCTGCCCTTTTGAGCAGCGTGGCGCCCCAAGCCATCACGTCATTCCCAGGAGAGACACGTGGCTTGGGTGTGCTGCAGGCCAGGCCGTGCCTTCGCCCCCCCCCCCCCGTGGTGTGCCATTTTGTCACCCCCTCAGAGATGACATCCGGGGTGGACCAAACCCCCTGCACCCCCCTTCCTACGCCCTTGCTCTTATGTTTTGAACTGGTTGAACAAACATCCCACATAATGTATAGCTCTAGCCTAAGTATCAAGGTGCTCCATAAGTTTCCCCCTCCAGTACCCAATAGTCATTTGCTTTAAGAAGCCAATGTGTTTTCCGCTCTTCTCACTGCACTGAGATTGACTTGCGCTGATGGGCCTAAGCTGTTTGCAAAGGAAGCAGCTTTGGAAGTGTGGGAGGAAGAAAGAAAGGCAGTACCTATTCAGAAAAGCTTAGGATGAATCTAAATCAGTTCCAAAGCTTCAGAGAACACAAGCCATGCCCTATAGTTTAAGCCTTGAAAAAATTATAAAGTAGGTAAATTGGATTTTTATGGAAATTTCAGCAAAAGGCTTATATTCCCAAGCACCAATATAATATCTGAATCGTAGTAGAATCCACAAGAGATTTGCTGACTTTAAAAATTCAACACCTTTTTATGCCATTGAGCAAAAAACTAATTTACGTTTTTTTAATCTGTATCGCATAAATAACAAAATTAGATTTTACCCTCTATTGAGTGGCACTACCCTACATTGGCAAAGATGAAGTCACTAGAGAAACATGCCACAGTTGCTGTTCTTCAAGGTAAAGAACCAGCTTTTACAGGCATTGTGCTAAACGGAGATGTTAGAAGCTGGGTAAATGTTGGAAGAAAATACGTAAATATCAGGGATATCTCCTACTCTGAAATGGTTACAGTATTGAACTATGCTACAATCTACACAGTCCATTCTGGACCAGACCAGGAATGCCTCGAGCATCAGGGCCCCTGATCACAAGCAAGGTGAGCAGAACTCATGTTTGCCCCAATCCTGTGAATGACTGTGCTTCCCACTTTGGACAAAAGATGAAGAAAATTATCTCCAAGTGAATGAAGGGGAAAGACCTAGGCTGAAACACCATTGGGTAATGCAATATCCTTTTCTTCCCTGTGCCAGAAATGGATTGGAATCTAATTCCCAGCGTTCCCAGTTGGAAGGAAATGACAGGGCACCATTCCCACTGATAAAGAATGGCCTCAGATGTCTTCTGTCTCTTTGGGGACAGCACATACAACACCACATATTTCTCCTGGGGATGCTGGTCCTTGTAATCCCAATCTACCCGTATTTTTCGCTCTATAACACGCACCCGACCATAACACACACATAGTTTTTAGAGGAGGAAAACAAGAAAAAAAATATTCTAAACGAAACAGTGGATGTATGATTTTTGTGGTTGATGCTGTGGCCACAGACATGTGATCTGACGGTGAGTTTGAGGTAGCCCAATGCAAAAATCCTGAGGATCCATGTGGATCCATGTTTTGTAACCACGTTTTTGCACCACTGCGGCCCCAGGCAACAGTGGGTGCGTGATTTTTTTGGTGCATGCTGTAGCCATGGACATGCTATGTGATCTGATGGTGAATTTGGGGCGACCCAGTGCAAAAATCCTGAGGATCCATGTGGATCCGTGCTTTGAGAGCCAGTGTGGTGTAGTGGTTAAGAGCGGTAGTCACGTAATCTGGGAAACCGGGTTCGCGTCTCTGCTCCTCCACATGCAGCTGCTGGGTGACCTTGGGCCAGTCACACTTCTGTGAAGTCTCTCAGCCCCACTCACCTCACAGAGTGTTTGTTGTGGGGGAGGAAGGGAAAGGAGAATGTTAGCCGCTTTGAGACTCCCGAAGGGGAGTGAAAGGCGGGATATCAAATCCAAACTCTTCTTCTTCTTCTGTAACCATGTTTTAAGTGGGGAGGGAAGGAAAAGCACTCAAGGGACAAGGAACACGTGTGGGGTGGGTGGAGAAGGATGCTGTTAATAATGCAGAAGAGGGGTATAAGAGGAGAAGCAAGCAGGCTCTGCTTCTCTCCCTCCTCCCCGGCTCGCTGAAAAACTTTGCTGCTATTTAGCTAGCTGAGTGGGGAGGAGAGAGGAACAGAGAGCCTGCTTGCTTTAAAGGAGCCAACCGGACACGAGCCGCTTACACTTGTGTAAGCGGCTCCTCTCCTCTCCCGCTTTGCTCCTTTAAAGCAAGCAGGCTCTCTGTCCCTCTCTCCTCCCCACTCAGTGGCTCTTCTCCCGCTTTGCTGTTTCAGAGCGAGCCACAGAGGAGGGAAGGAAGGGGAACCATGGATCCTCTGCTCACGACTGCAGCAGATCCCCCCGCCATCCATAGGCATTCCCTCCATAACACACACAGACATTTCCCCTTACTTTCTAGGAGGAAAAAAGTGAGTGTTGTGGTGCAAAAAATACGGTAATCCTTGGTTTGAAAGGCCCTTCAGGGGAATCTGGGGCAATGAAGGTGGAAGGTGGAAGTGGCAGCTGCAAATACGTCTCAAGCTCCTTCAAGGGAGTTGCAAGCATGCTCTTGGAAAGGCGCCTGCTTTTAAGGTTACACACAAGGAGGAAAAGCCCTACTGGATTAGAACCAAAACCAACCCTGTCTAGCATTCTGTTCTCACAGTGACCAGTCACATGTCTTGGAGGACTCCACAAGTAGGATGTGAGTAAAACTGCACTCTCCCTAGTAACTAGCATTCAGAGGTATATGCTGCCTTTGTCATAGGAGCTAATATAGCCATCATAACTAGCAGCCATTAATCCAGCAGCAGTATTAGCAGTGGTAGTAGAGCCAGTGTGGTGTAGTGGTTAAGAGCGGTAGTCACGTAATCTGGGTAACCGGGTTCGCGTCTCCGCTTCTCCACATGCAGCTGCTGGGTGACCTTGGGCCAGTCACACTTCTGTGAAGTCTCTCAGCCCCACTCACCTCACAGAGTGTTTGTTGTGGGGGAGGAAGGGAAAGGAGATTGTTAGCCGCTTTGAGACTCCTGAAGGGGAGTGAAAGGCGGGATATCAAATCCAAACTCTTCTTCTTCTTCTTCTAGTAATAGCAAGTACAGTGGTACCTTGGGTTAAGAACTTAATTCTTTCTGGAGGTCCGTTCTTAACCTGAAACTGTTCTTAACCTGAGGTACCACTTTAGCTAATGGGGCCTCCTGCTGCCACCATGCTGCCGGAGCACGATTTCTGTTCTCATCCTGAAGCAAAGTTCTTAACCCGAGGTACTATTTCTGGGTTAGCGGAGTCTGAAACCTGAAACGTCTGTAATCCGTGGTACTACTGTATTATTCTCTAAGAAAGGAAATACATTTTTGTCAACTTTCAGGGGTAAGAGCACTGAATTCTAGTAATGTCCAGGAGGGGCATTAGAATTTGTAAGACAAAGCAGCAGAGACTGCTTATGCTCTGTTTTTCTTTTTAAAAACTTGAAACAGCTTATTTTCCTTTTACCCTAAATGTAATGTTCCTTAGTCATGCCAGAGTGATTCCAAGCAGACACGATCCCAGTACAGTCGTACCTTGGAAGTCAAACAGAATCCGTTCCTCAAGTCTGCTCAACTTCCAAAACGTTTGAAAGTCAAAGCGAAGCTCCTGCAGCCATTTGGAAGCCACAGAAGCCACGTTGGATGTCTGGCTTCCAAAAATAGTTCGCAAACCAGAACACTTACTTCCGGGTTTGCGGTGTTCAGGTGCCAAAATGTTTGAGAACTAAGCTGTTTGAAAACCAAGGTACAACTGTACACTAAAATTGCTGGGCAAGTTGCCATTAACTTTTAAAAGGCTGTAGACTGCTCCTGTAGTGGTTTCACACACTGCACAGCAACAAACCCAGGTTTCCCACTAAGTGTGCACTCAGTGGAAAAATGTATCTAAATCCTGACTTTATGATGAGGTTCACTGTATGATGCACATGTTTCAAATACCTGTTTGCCACTTGTACACATTAAATTTGTATGTCTAATTTTAGAAATCTTAGGTATACACTAGAAAAAATGCATGAGGGGGCCCTAGCACTGTCAAAGAAAGAAGACTATCCTTCAGTCTTGGTTCAGCTCTCTATAGAAATAATAATAGTACCTTTTATTTTTTGAAAAGGATAACTTGCAGAAACATTTCCTTTGCACACAAATGCAAATCAAACACAAAGTCAAAAGAATAAAAGTGTCAGAAAACCTGGAGAGAAACTACTATTAAATGTTCTGAAGCAACTACCAGTATGGCAAGGGCACCTGCTGAATTGTAAATATCAAAGTTTATCTCGTAAAACTCGGCAAATTCCTGGTCAAGTTAAATTCTACACATTTTCACACAACATACCATTCGACTACAGCTTTAATAACCTCTCTTAAAAAATACAACTGTGAAAGGAACGTTTTGCCCTCCTGCCAGAAGTAGGAAATTTAGAAGGTACAGCTCAGGCACTTAGCTGCACATAATGCACTTATCCGCAAGGCAATCTTCCTTTCCTTAGGAGTCTGCATACTTTAAAAACTTACATACATCATAAAAAACCTGGCAATCTTCAACTGCTTCTGCTTCTGCTTCCTTAACATCGTAGTCGGAATCGCCAAACACGATTTCAAAATGCTTTTCATACTTAAAATAAAAATCCTAGTTCAGGAATAATGAGACATTTACCTACCCTCCTGAGTCAAGTGGGGTCTTTGTTTCCATGTTTATTTTTGGTCAAGACTTGTTAAGAGTATTGATTCAAGCCAGCATCTTTCCAAGTCTTACATCTTTTCCCCTTAACTGAAACAAGTTACCAGTTCTAAATATGTTCATGTTGTGAATATTGGCAGTTATGCCATAGAGGGGGATGTTGAGAGCCTTTTTAATGCTTTCAAAATGGTTCAGAACTGGCAAATCAAAGAAAAGCTGTGTTAATACGACCTGAGCCCTGCAAAGGTTTGTCCGGTTCCTTCAATTGATATGTAAACTTTCACTTTTCTCATCTCTAAACTTTCTGGTCACGTGCTCCTGTCCTCAGCCCATTGTCTGTCATAGAGTTAACCAAAATTACCAGATTCACCATTACCATCTTAAGATCCACTCATACCTGGAATAAGCCCTGGTTCCAGGATTCTCTGAGAAAGAGGAGATACAGTCAGAAACATTGGTGTTGGTATGTCTACTGATCTTTCTGCGGTCATAGCAGCAGCTGCAGTTGGGCGTGCCCCACTCCCACCAGTAAATATATTCTTTGCCAACTGGAACACACCTCTGCCCCATCCGAGCCCCTCTATCGTCAGTGGATCTGAGATTTAAGTCACTCTGTAACTGAAGCCTGCAGACTAGACATGTCCACAAACATAGCCTTATTCAAGCTTTCCCCTGAACCTGTGAATGTTGAAAAGGTGGTTGAAAAGGTTGCATCCCTAGGAATGCAGATTCCTCTTTAGACTGTTGTGTGTTTAGCTCAAAGACCTGCAGAGGCTTTCTGCTTGCAAACCTCCCAGCAATTGGAAACCCAGATAAGGCAGAGGTTTCTAAGCCTGTTCAGTAGAACATCCATAGAAACCTTCTGCATACCTGTCATGGTATTGACAGAGAATGAAGGGGAGGAGAAGAGACAGGCAGAGGAAGGGGGGCAGGAAGTGGCGGTGGAGGAAGGAAGGGAAAGCCAGGAGGAGGGACAGCTCACAGATGTTGGACCAGAGCCTCAACAACGCACAGGAAGTTCTGGCACAGACAGTGAAACAATGCCAGGAGAGTGTTAAAGAGGAGGGGACAGAGACATCACATGAAAATTCCATGCCTTTTCTGCTGGAGAAGGGGCAGGCATAAGGCACTCCCAGAATCTGAGCCGGAGGATTCGGATGCATGATTGCAACGTGCTGCTTGTACATATGTAAAATAAGGACTGTATATATGTATCTCTGAGTGAGCAGAAGCATTTCTTGCGGAGAGCATTCACAAGCCATCACAATACCTAACCTGTGCAGGTCTAAATGGCAGTGATGTTGGGGTGGGTCCTGGATGTACTACCTGCCCACGACTCCATTTTTAGCCCTTGTTTGTTCAGTCAAATGACTAAACAGGGTTCTTATCCTGTCCTTTTACTAACTGTTTCCTCTTTCAATCTCCTTATCCAGAAATTGAACATCTACAGTCCCCATCACTGCAAGCCCACAAACAAATCATATGTGATTTTTGTTTTTAGTCTAGCAGCCATTGCTGCCCTTTCTTTCTTCCTTATAATATTTTGTAGATGGACCTCAATTCCAGTTGCCTTGCAAGTAGGTTATGTGTAAGTTTTATATTATGCCAAGAACCTTAGGAACAGTTTCAGGAGCCCTAGAAAGGCTTTCAATTTTCATAACCCATAAGTGGGTCTTTCCTTCCCACCCATTTGTTTAAGTGCTTTAGCAAAGCGCTTCCCAGCTTCCTTTTGTTGCCTTTATTGTAGGTCCTAGGAGTGGTTGAAGAAGTGCTTGAGAATGTGGGAGCCTCTTTGCAGAATTACTTTTTAATGGCCAGTTTCCTTCTACTGCTAAAACACACAGGCTCTGAATTTTTATTTTTCTATTTTTTTGCTTCAACTGATAAATTGTGAAGTGTTAAAATTGTATCAAAAAGTAATTAAAGGTAAACAACTTTTCACAGAAAAGGAAAGAAAACACTTGAAGGTTCAATTTGCCTTCACTGTTTTGAGAACAAACCACTCAATTAAAATATGCAGCAACTTTTTCTTCAACAGGCGAAATGTGAAACATGACTGGTTTCACTACAAGCATCACACCTTTCCCTTCCCTAATCCACATTAGGGTGATTTTTTAAAATTAAGCAAATCCTGATCTCCTGATAGTCAGTCCCCACTTGACATCCATCATACTGTTTCCCTCACAATACAGGATGTTGACACCATGCCTGTTGCATTGTGGGAGAAAGAAAATGGTGCGTCAGAGAGCAGACAGTTGGCAATGCATCTGCAAGCCCATTTTGAACATGTGTGTGGTGGAGGCGGCAGTGTCTGTTGCCTGTAGGAAAAGAGAGATAGAAAATTTAAAGGGAGCTCTTGGAGCACTTCACAGCAAAAACAGTTTTCAAACATGACTTGGCAGGTTCAGAGGAGTGCAGAATCCTGAATATAACTGTGTTCTGATCTGCACCTTAGAGACCAAATAATGTTGGTTCTCTGATTTACCAGGGTTCTGAAATGACTGGGGAGCTGCATGCTAACAATCTCGTAGAGGAGGATGGCAGCAGAGTTGGTGGGGAAAGCTTATGTATCTTTTGAATCAGAGCCTTGGACAGTTCTTTGCTTCCTCCAAAATGAGGCATGCTGTTATTCTGTTGGATTACCGACGTCAGTTTTAATTAAAAATAGGAGTTAAGTAAAAATGCTAACTGCTTTGTTACTCTCGGAAAGGTTTTAATTTATACCGCACTATATTATCAAATTGAAATGAAGGCTATGTGTGCTAGTGCTCTAATTTGACAGTAAAATCCTTGCACAAAAGCCCTGGTTTTCAAACTACCAGCCCACAGGGCATCCTTTCCACTTTGATTTCCTGCCAAGGAACCTATTTTCATTTGCCACAGAATCCCTGTGAATGGCATAGGGCCCTGAGGAATGTTTTATGGTGTGCGCCCAGTATGTGTAGAGTTGAGACCAGGCCTGTTGGGTCTACTTCTTGCTCCACAAGTGTGCACTCTGGGGTGTGACCAAAAAGGAGCCTCAAGGCCAAAACTGGATGTGACATTGTGAATAGCAGTCATTGGGGATGATTCTGACTGACACCATGGTGGAACAAAGGGTTAAAGTCTCCCTCACTCCCCACCATGGTCCTGTTCTGGCTTAAATCTCCCCATAAATAAAAATCACCAAAGCAATGCCAACTACATGAAACTAACATGTCCAGTTTGAACCTAATTTAATATTTGGAGGGAATTCATCCTGCCACTGATCCTTTTTTACACCTGTAACCAAAATTCATGAAGTGACATTATCAAATTCTTGCATTTTCTATCTGAGAAGGGTAATATCTCAGTGCTGGAGCATCTGCTTTTCATGCAGAATTTTCTAATTCCCAGCATCTTTGTGTAGGGGTGGGAATGTTCCCAGTCTGAAACCCTGGAGAACCACTGCCGATCAACTATACCAGTGTTTCCCAAACTTGGGTCTCCATCTGTTTTTGGACTACAGTTCCCATCATCCCTGACCACTGGTCCTGCTAGCTAGAGATGATGGGAGCTGTAGTCCAACAACTACAGCTGCAGACCCAAGTTTAGGAAACACTGGCTTGGACAATACTGAGCTAGATGGCCTCATGGTCTGACTCCATATAAGGCAGGTTCCCATGTTCCTATGCTCCAATCCATTGGTTTCTCTTTGTACCATGCAGAGAAATGCCACGATTTGTCATGGTATTAATTGCTTCTGCTAAACCTTACCAGGTAGACAAGAGGGGATCAACAGCAACATCCTATCTCTTAGTGTCTACTAAGTCCCTAAGTAAAGGCCTAACAAAGTCTCTTTCAGGCATCTTGTCTGCTTTTACTGCCTTCTCACTGAGGAACATCTGATAAAATTCCATGGAGCCTCAGAGGTCCCAGGAAAACAATTTTAAAAACAGCACAGTAAGGGATTTATTTCAGGAAAGGAGCGTGGAGGAAAGGATTAAATAATGGCAGATGAATCCAACAAGTAACAAACAACTTGCGCTAAAATCTCTGTGTCTTGCTGTGCTTCCCAAACACCCCTACAGTGCTGCTACCATTAATGGCCACAAACGTGAAAGGTGTGCACTCAATTTATTTTACATGCTTTAAGGTGATTTATTGGAACCATTTCCCATGCTAAAGTTAAAAAAAAAACCTGCAGCAATCAATGACTGCACTAAAGAGATTGCTTCTTGCCTTTGAGTTCACATCTGAGTGCAGATCTCAATCTTGTGTTAAATCTTGAATCCTAAACTCACCGAAAGTAATTTATGGGGCTTTTATAAGCATCATCCTCTCCCACTCCAGCATTTTTAATGTTCCTGTTGCAGAGTTCCCAGGTTTGAAAGTTTTGTATATTTTAGCTCTGTGTTTTTCAGGCTGGTATAACAGGGAATTTCTGATTAGGCGGCCAAGAAAGTTCCACTATTCAGGTAATTATGTTGGGTTACTGAAGCATGGACTTTCAAGGTCACATCAGCTGATGGTAGAACATACATGCCTGGAACAAGGGATATGGAGACAGGATTGACTGCAAAGTTTCTGTGGTCTATGGCAATTGCCTCCTTTCAGCCATTAATAATGCCCCACATAGGTTCACACAAAAGGTGATATCCATCATTAGTCACATGCAGAATCATAGAATTGTAGTGTTGGAAGGGATCCCAGGGGTCATCTAAATCCATCCGCTGCAATGCAGAAGTCACAGCTAAAATATCCATGACAGGTGGCCATCTAACCTCTGTTTAAAAACCTCCAATGAAGGAGAGTCGGCCACCTTCTGAGGCACTGCGTTCCATTTTTTAATAGCTCTTACTGTCAAAAAGTTGAAATCAATGGTCTCAAGTGACAAAACTCTAGTAATTTCAGTTGCATCTGCTTTAAGGTTGGCTATCAGCCCCCAAGTTTCTATGCAATTGCAAGAATTGCAAGCACAACCCTTGCAAGAATTGCAAGAACAACCCAGTCACACAAGTTGGGCCATTATAACATGCTTTTTTCCTCACTGAAACAACTCCCTCAGCTCTGCTGAGGTAAATACTGTTGTAAAATGGAACAGACTGCCTTGAGATGTGGTGGACTCTCCTTCTCCGAAGGTGTAAAGAAAGGGCTGGATCTGTATCAATCAGGGATGCCACAGCTGCATCCTTCACTGCAGATCTTGCATTGAACAGGATCAGATTACCTCTAAAATCCTGTTCTCCTCTGTGATTTGATTGATTTGATGTGATTTGATTTGATTATTTAATTTCTATACCACTTAATATGTTAAAAATATATCGAAGTGGTGTACAAAAAAGAAGCAACAACAGCAAATTAAGCAAAATATTACAACAATACAGTTACATATAAAAATGTTACATTACTACAAAGTTACACACACACACACACGGGTTCTCATCCAGGGTCGGTCCAAAGAGCAGACGTCACCCTAGTTTCTCTAGACTTCCATCTGTACTGGAATGGAAGTGTTATTATTATTATTATTAGTAGTAGTAGTAGTGGTGGTGGTAGTATTTTATTAAATTTGTATACCAGCCTTCATCCAAAGATCACAGGGCAATTCAAAACATTAAAATACAAAATGAGAACACAAATGACAACAAAAATAAACCAATGACACCTCCACCCACCCACAAACACATTTAAAAGGCCATAGAATGTTTAATCAGCCAAAGACCTGGTTATAGAGAAACATTTTTTTAGCATGGTGCCTAAATATATGAAAGGAAGGTGCCAGGGAAGGCTCCCTGCTTTTGGATCCTTTTATTCTGTCCCCTCCCCCCCCCTATAATTTGTTTTCTGCCCTGGGCTCCTTTGGGAGGAAAGGTAGGATATAAATTTAATAAATAATAGCAGCAACAACAGAATTCATCAAGTCATGCAATATATGAAAAAACAAAAGCCTTCAAAGCAGAATGTATGTGTTCACCAAACATTCTTGCTGTAACTATGCTTTCCTACTGAAAGTGAGTGACTATGGTCCTCCTGCCACATTTGTAAGTGTTAAGAAAATTTGCAAATGCTTGATAGATTTCTACAGCAAATGTCTTTGGTGTAAAAAAAAAACTCTCTCCCCATCTGTCTTTTCGTGGCTAGAATATCTCCAGCAGCTGGCCTGCTAATTGTGATGAAAACTGGTACAACATTTGCAACCACTTTTTTCTACACACATTCTGGGTAGCATCCAATGGGAACTTCAGTGCATAAGCTCTGCTGACCTGCACATGAGATGATCTTCTGTATATTGGTTGTGTTTCAGCGTGTCTCATATTTGAGACATTGTGAATCCACTCTATACAACAGAAAATGAACAGAGTGCTCTCACAATGATAGCCTCCTCCCATTTTAAAACGAGCATTTATCCATAAGAAAAAAGCATAAAGACTGAAACAAACCATTTCTATATTCCTACATCCCTAATTGGGAAAAGGGTGGCGCTGTGGGTTAAACCACAGAGCCTGGGACTTGCTGATCCGGCGGGCTAGGGACAAAGGTGAGAGCTGTTTCCTAGTTCTGCTGGATCTCTCAGCGGCATTTGATACCATCGACCATAACATCCTTCTGGACCGTCTTGAGGGGCTGGGAGCTGGGGGTACTGTCATACAGTGGTTCCGCTCCTTCCTCCTGGGCCGTGTTCAGAAAGTGGTGGTGGGGGATGAGTGTTCAGACCCCTGGGCTCTCACTTGTGGGGTGCCTCAGGGTTCTGTCCTCTCCCCCATGCTTTTCAACATCTACATGCAGCCGCTGGGAGAGATCATCAGGGGGTTTGGGCTGGGTGTTCATCAGTATGCGGATGATACCCAGCTCTACCTCTCTTTTAAATCAGAACCAGTGAAGGCGGTGACGGTCCTGTGTGAGTGTCTGGAGGCGGTTGGAGGATGGATGGCGGCAAACAGATTGAGATTGAATCCTGACAAGACAGAAGTACTGTTTCTGGGGGACAGGAGGCGGGCAGGTGTGGAGGATTCCCTGGTCCTGAATGGGGTAACTGTGCCTCTGAAGGACCAGGTGCGCAGCCTGGGAGTCATTTTGGACTCACAGCTGTCCATGGAGGCACAGGTTAAATCCGTGTCCAGGGCAGCTGTGTACCAGCTCCATCTGGTACGTAGGCTGAGACCCTATCTGCCCGCGGACTGCCACACCAGAGTGGTGCATGCTCTGGTTATCTCCCACTTGGACTACTGCAATGCGCTCTACGTGGGGCTACCTTTGAAGGTGACCCGGAAACTACAACTAATCCAGAATGCGGCAGCCAGACTGGTGACTGGGAGCGGCCGCCGAGACCATATAACACCGGTCTTGAAAGACCTACATTGGCTCCCAGTACGTTTCCGAGCACAATTCAAAGTGTTGGTGCTGACCTTTAAAGCCCTAAACGGCCTCGGTCCAGTATACCTGAAGGAGCGTCTCCACCTCCATCGTTCTACCCGGACACTGAGGTCCAGCACCGAGGGCCTTCTGGCGGTTCCCTCACTGCGAGAAGCCAAGTTACAGGGAACCAGGCAGAGGGCCTTCTCGGTAGTGGCGCCCTCCCTGTGGAACGCCCTCCCACCAGATGTCAAAGAGAACAACAACTACCAGACTTTTAGAAGACATCTGAAGGCAGCCCTGTTTAGGGAAGCTTTTAATGTTTGATGTATCACAGTATTTTAATATTCTTTTGGAAGCCGCCCAGAGTGGCTGGGGAAACCAAGCCAGATGGGCGGGGTATAAATAATAAATTATTATTATTATTATTATTACTGATCAGAAGGTCGGTGGTTCAAATTCCCGCGACGGGGTGAGCTCCCATTGCTCGATCCCTGTTCCTGCCAACCTAGCAGTTTGAAAGCATGTCAAAGTGCAAGTAGATAAATAGGTACCACTCCAGTGAGAAGGTAAACGGCGTTTCCGTGCACTGCTCTGGTTTGCCAGAAGCGGCTTAGTCATGCTGGCCACATGACCCGCCAATAAAGCGAGATGAGCGCCGCTACCCCAGAGTTGGCCCCGACTGGACCTAATGGTCAGGGGTCCCTTTACCTTTACCTTACACCCCTAATTGCATGTAATATTTAATTCAAAACAAAGAGCATAGTCCAACCAAAGTTATGCTACTTTCGCTCTCATTAATTTCTATAGGAGACAGATAATTATATGACCCTATCTCATAGTACTTAATTCAATGTATTTATATTTAAGGCTGTGCCAAATTTCTCCATCATCATTAATGTGGAATGACTCACTTCCTCTTCTAAAGTGGTTCTGTGTTGTTGTTTTTCTTCCATAGCCTGATATTTCAGTTTCACAATAACAGCTTTCATAGCTTTAGAAAATGGAAAGGTCTTGAATATATAATTAGTGTGAAAAATCGTTCACATCCTCTAACTCTGCAGCTGCAGTCAGGTCAACAGTGGTGCAGAAACTAAGGCCAAACCCCTGATTGAAGACCCTTTGTGCCTGACATCCTATGAGCCCAACTAGATTGGTGTCACCAATAATGTGCAACTTTTTAAATATAAAAAGAGCTCTCTGGCTTAAAGTGGTGGAGCATCAGGACACAAATAGCTCTGTCTTACTTGTATTTATGAAATATACTTGGAGTCAAGTGTGCATTTCATGCTCTTTATTCAGCTCATAGTAGTGAGGAATGAAAGTTTCCCCAAAATATCTGCTTTATATTTACACAATGCTTTATTTACACAATGGGCCACATGTGATTGGCTAATTCCAGGATTCTCCTGTAGGCCAATCAAGTTGCGGATTCACTTCCACCTGCAGCTGGATTGGGTGCCTCCTGCGGACCAGTCATACTGCTGCATTGTTCTAGGACCAATCAGACTGCTACATTTTGGATTCTATACAACTCAGCTCATAACACCTTAGGACTAGCAGAACATGGTGACTCGGTTGGGTTGTCTGTTCTTGTCATATAGAGTTGGATCCAGACTTGCATAAGTGGAAGTCTACTTACACAGTAGGGTTTTCCCTCCCCTTACTCCTAACCATAGCTGTCAACTTTCCCCTTTTTAAAAGGGAAATTCCCTTATTCCGAATAGGATTCCTCACAAGAAAAGGTAAAAGTTGACAGCTATGCTCCTCACTACAACCTCACTGTGCCCCTGAAAAACTACTCCTATGCTGTTTGGCCAACTCTTGACTCAACCCAGAATTCACAGCAATCAATGACAGTTTTATTAAGGTGGTCGATTCCATAGTTCTGATTTTTTAACATAATAACAGCCTGGTTAGCCTTCATGGTGAGTGTATATGTGCAGGACATTGTTGCACATTCTGGAGAAAGATTTATGGGGGGAGGAGTGGAGATATGCTGGATTCATAGTGCATTTGATGATGAGCTAGACAAGGGGTAGCCCGTGTGGTACCCTTCAAATGTTGGAGTATAACTCCTATCATAAGAACTTAAGAAAAGCCTGGTGGATCAGGACAATGGCCCATCTAATCCAGAATCCTGTTCTCACCATGACCAACCAGAGGCCCCTGGTAAGCCTGCAAGCCTGCACAGGAGCACCATGCTGACTGGGCTCGATAGAGATTGTAGTCAAATAAACTGTGGACATTGGCTATCCTTGATCTAGACCAATGCCAGTTCTAAACTGGAACCTTCACCAACCTCACATCTCTCACACAATGAGTCTCAGACTCAGAGACAAGAATGACAATGCTACAAAAACAGTTGCAGTAGGAATGGTGGGACAGGAACCCCACCACATGCCTCTGGATCTAGTGATAATAACAGTGTAGAGGTAAACAATACAGCTATTCTGTTCTTGCATTCTGTCGGTGTTGCCACCAAGGGCCAAAAACAATGGATGTTGGAATTCCCTGTCGGACTTGCTTTCGACCGAACGACTCCTCCGGTCGAGCCTTCTAAATCTCATCCGACGATGATTAATGACCTGAGCCTTTGATAAGGCTCCAAGCACAGAGCCCCATTACGCAGAGTATACAGCAGCATGCGGAAGGACGAGATAGTATGAGCTACATGGCTAAAGAGTTTTATTCCTAATTACGCAGACAGAAAAGAAAATACATCCTCTCTCTGTGAGAGCAGAGAGCAACTGGAACACAAAGGAACAGGAAACCAGTAGCATCACATCCGTCTCCTGTCTTCCGTGAGACTTCCAACAGTCTGGAATGTGTGGAATGCAAAACAGAGTCTTGTGACTCCAAAGCACTGCACAGCGGCAACACACAGAAACCTAACATTCCCCAGGGTTCTAAATTTTTGGAAGAGATCAGAATTGACAGATGTGTTGTGGTGTGCAGGTCTGATATGTTTATTCAGTAGTCTGACAAGAAACTGCAAGTCTATACATACTAAGGGAAATGTGTATAAGGTTTCATGCAGAGTATAAAACAACAACAGTAACAACAAAAGCCAAACATATGTGTAAATAGGGTCACCCAAACTTAAGACTTGAAAAATGAGTGGAATTGTGATTGACAGATTTGTCCATCCTTAATCACATTCATGCTTGGTAGTTTTAGAAGTGCTGCGGTATGGAATGGAAATATGATGTAAATATATATGATAAATCTATAGTTTTACAAGAACGAAAAACTATAGCTATTCATCTAAAAGCATGTTATGTGTGAAGAGGCCCTCCTTTGGAAAGAGTTAAATTTTTATACTATGATTATGATTTTTCAACCAGGGCAAGGCAATAAAAAAATCAACTGAAGCATATTGCCCCATTTTCTTAATCCATGAATATATATGTATAGTATAAAACTCAATATAATCACTGGCTTTTACACAAATATAGATTTAAAAGGATTTGTATCTCCTAAACTCCAAACAATATGAAAGCACTGAATATTATCCAACACAATAAGGAATTCAATAAGTACTTGACAATTGTGGAACTTGATTGGGGAACGGCCTTTGATCATTTGCAGTGGTGTTTTCTGAACTCAGTACAGAAACAAATAGGCTTTGGGTCTGGATTAGAATTGGCAACAGATCCTTGAGATATAGCATAAGCTATACATGTATATTCAGAAGTAACTTCCACTGAATTCAGAGGTCCTTACTTACTTGGAGTTGCAGCCATAGGAATCCAAAAGCACGGATTTTAATGAATGGCATTCCCTTGGTTTGAATTTAGAAGTGTGGGAGAACCAAACAGACTTCCCACCCCCATCCTCTTTGTTTCCAAAAAGACCCAAAAAATGGGGCGGCATAAGCTTTCAATCAGTTCCTCAGTGACACAGTCTTATTTACTGGAGGAACAATTAAGATCTTCAATTCCTATTAAAGTGTATAGGAGACTCTTAGAATTCAAAGTAAATTATGTGCTGACTATTTTGGCAAGGATACCAAATTTAAATGGGCCCGCTTATGAGATATGTGTACCATTGGTACAAATTAGGATGTGCAAGAAAATAAATGTTTCATTCGTCAATTCACTTTATGGCATGTTTTTATTAAAATCACATGCATTTTGCATTTCATTCTGTTTAATTTATCAGTCTCATTCATTTTAGAATCCCATTTATTTTAAGGGAAGATCCAGTCACCCATCTGATACCTGTAACTCTGTTTTTTATAAGTCAGGCTTGCTACTTGTGCTCAAGTGTACCAGACTTGGCAAATTTCAGACACAAGAGGAAAAAGTGCCCCTCTTTTACAAGCAATGTCAAAATGCACATCAGACCCAATAGCCTAAATAGCTTTCATTGGGAAACCCACGTGGTCTTTCTAGATATTCTACTGTTGTCCCCTACCCACAAGGAACTTTGAGCTCAGCATTGTGGTTGGAAAAGTAAAATACAAATATTGAAACAAATAAAATCAAAAATCAAACCGGATCTGCAAAATTTCAGACAGGCAGGAGAAACGTACACATTTTATAAACATGCCAGATACAGTTTTATTTCTAAGTGTGCTAACAGAACTCTCAAGCAAACATAAAAAGCTAAAATACCCATGTTGGTCCATAACAAAATTTATAGTTGGGCAATAGGCATAGCAGATGAGCAACCAAGGAGGCAGAAATGGGTGCTTGGTTTCAGCAGCATCCTTTGGCACCAGGCACGCACAACAAAGGATCAGGCTAAAAACTCAGACTTAGCATATGAAGAAAGGAGTGAGATGGGAAGAAAATTCATTGCATTCTTTTTTTTTAAAGGGCTTGTGTAACCGTCACCCAAACAACTCTCCAAGACCTACCACAATAAATAGTGTGCAGTGGGGTGGGGGGTTGAGAGAATAAAGATCACTCCTAACATGATAATTACAAAGAAGATGGGTGCATGTGATAGGAGGCAAGAACAGATTTAAATGTTAAATGGCACTGTGCAACAGGTACCCAAACAAACCTTGTCATGCTAAAAGCTCTGCCGGATCAGGCCAAAGGCTCACCTAATCACAGTGGCCATGCAGGTGTGCATGGGAAGCTCTCAAGCCTAACCTAAGTGCAGTGGCTCTAGAATAGATCAACACCATCAAGGGATTGGAGTCCTCCTTGCACGCTGTTGTGTTGAACTATCTAACTCTCTGTGTGTAATCTTGAACACTGTTAATTGTGAGCAGCAGTCGGGAGACCAGGGTTCAAATCCTCACCCAGCCATGGCCCGTTTGGGCCAGTCACTATCTCGTAACCCAACGTACCTCACAGGGCTGTTGTAAGGATAAAATGAAGAGAAGCATGTGTGCCACTAGAGCTCCTTGGTGGAAGGTGGGAAAGAAATGAAACAAAATAACAACAAATTAGATGAGTCTCTGTAACATTTGCAGGTACTGAAGGCACTCGCCCTGCTCTTCAGCTGAGATAATTGGTGCAAAATGATGGTGTTCGTGTGTATGTATGTATGTTTACTGCACAGGTTGCCTTATTATCTTGCCTCAGATCAGCCTACCACAAACAACATTGAAAAAGTATGTATAAAAGCCAATAATAAAATCCACAGACCAGCACATAAGCTCTAAAAAATTCTCTAAATTGACCCTTCCCAGGACCAGATCCTGATCCTTATGTATGACTGTAAAGAGTATTTCTTCTTTTAGTCGATTTTTATATACAACGTTCACATTATAATGATGGCATATCCCTAAGGTCACATCAACCACTGCTATGTGGTAGTTTTTTTACCTGCAATTTCCATGCATTTAAAAAAGGAAAACAATGTCCATTTATGGTTATAGATACGGAACACCTCTGATTTGCAAACAAGTAGGATTCTACTGCTTTCCAAAGAAATAGGTTGAAGTTGGTTTTATGACAATAGAAGTTCAAGAATAAAAAGCAGTTTAATGGAGTATTAACAGGCTACAGGCTCAAAAATTGGCCAGCCCCACTCAAAATCCAGGAGCTGAAATCCAATTTCTTTTCTAAGCACTACTTAAAAACGTGTGCTTTAAATAGTGCAATGCTCACTGTGAAAGCTACTCAACTGACCTTTGTTCCTGCCGCTGCTGTTGGCATCAATACTGTACAAAGCATAATTTGTAGTGAAACTATACCTCTAAAGATACTTGCTTTCAGAAAGACTGTTGGATCATGCCTTGATCAAAATGTCTGGCTTCCTGTGTGGTGAACCTGGGAAGTGTTTCATTATTATAGAATCATAGAAATTCTAGCTTGTCGATATGCTTCTTAAATTGTGGTGCCCAGTAATGCATATTAGGTCATATTTGCTATCCTGTATTCAGAGCTCAAATTTGTCTTGCTTTTTTCTCATACTCTGTGCATTACTATTTAGTCAACTGAAACCTCAAGTCATTACCTCCAGCTGCTTCCTTCTTGTAGTTTTCCTCCCATTTAGCAGGTTTCTGTAGCACCAAGTCATGTTCCTTTGCAACTTTTGTGTCTGGATTTTCACTTTTTGAAATATGGCAGCCCTAGTAGCTACATAAATCAGAAGGAGGGGGTTGTGATCATTGAGTTTTATAAGACTTGGCAAATTCTCTGTTGCATCATGAATCTTTGCAACTGGAAGGCAGCACACATCCTGGGACATCCTGTTACCTCCACACACTGCTACTTCTATCCCACTCAATACACTGTACCTTCCACAGCCACCTCAGTGTATTCTGAGGTCTGCAACTGTTGCCCTTGCTCCTCTGGCCCAAAATCTGTATATGAATCAGAAGGAGGGGGTTGTGATCATTGAGTTTTATAAGACTTGGGGGGGGGGGGACATGGAATCCATTTTGCAGCTCCAGTGACATTGCATAGCTGCTGATAGTCCTGCTTCCGTGTGTTACATTTCTCCAGGGATTCATCTCCTGAAATAGGTGATCTTCCTCCTCCCTATGGGCACCTCACCTGCATCACTGTTCCAGAACAATCTACTCTGCTCTTTCGAAAAATTCCTCATCTTGCCCAGTAGCTCAAAGTTGGGAAAGTTGGGAATCAAGTTGTTGTACCTTCTCTTTCAGCAAGGCTTGCACTTGCTGCAGGTGTTCTGCACATTCTCAGGCAGGAAGACAAACATGGCAAAGGCGTTACAGGTCACTGCAGCAGCTCCCTCACCATCCATGTCTCTTGGTCCTATGTACACCATGGGACAGCACTCTGGGCTTCCCCCTCAAAATGCCCTCACAAATATCCCTGTCTACAAGTCCTAGTCACAAGCTCCCAGAGGCTGCAATCAGCTAAATAGAATTGCTGCTAGCCGCTAACACCTCCCACAACTCACTTCCTTGTTCTGCCTGGCTTCCTCTTGGCAGTAGCCTCTTCCCCTCAGACAGGGCTGGATTTAGGTTTGATGAGGCCCTAATCTACTACAGTGGTACCTCGGGTTACATACGTAATTCATTCTGGAGGCCCGTTCTTAACCTGAAACTGTTCTTAACCTGAAGCACCACTTTAACTAATGGGGCCTCCTTCTGCCGCCACGCCGCTGCTGCCCAATTTCTGTTCTCATCCTGAAGCAAAGTTCTTAACCCGAGGTACTATTTCTGGTTGGCAGAGTCTGTAACCTGAAGCGTCTGTAACCTGAAGCGTCTGTAACCCGAGGTACCACTGTAAAGGTAATGGGGTCCTTTATATGTCCAGCTGTCCTTTGTCAACAACAAATTGTTGCTGCTTTTTTGTGTTAAATATATGCTCTATGGTAATTTATGGACCAAATAGGTATCTAAAGCCATTTGCACATAACAGGAGGGGCTCATTACTTACATCATAGGAGCCTACACAACACAAAACACTGTTGCTGTATGTAGGTTTTATTTTATTTGGGTTTTTTTATCTTATATTTTAGAAATGCACATCCAGTTTTTTCCCCTTTAATTTTTTTGGGGCCCCCCAAGAGAGTGATGCCCTAAGCTATAGCTTGTTTAGCTTATATGTAAATCTGGCACTGCCCTCATATCATGTGCTCTAGCCATACCCACAGACAGACTCACAATCAAGACTCCAAACAGCTCAGATAAGCAACCAGCCTTAATCCAAAAGACACAAGCCCACTCTCTTCAGTCTCCTCCACCAATCCCTCACAAACACCCCTGTTTACAAGTTCCAGTCATGAGCTCTGAGAGGCTGCAATCCGCAGTGTCAAGCTTTGCTTTATGGAGGATTTCATATGATCCCATCACCAACAGAATGAACACATTTAACCTCTTAACTTCATCTTAATAAATATATAGCGCTTTGAGCTTGTCCTTCAACCAATTTTACAACTGCACAATAAAGGCTCAACTTCAAGTGGCTGGATTGTACTGTCTCAAAGCTGTGGTGGTGCATTCAGTGTCTGAAATGCAATCAGGCATGCTTTATATAGTGCACTTGTTGATATTTGGAGTGAAGGTTGAAACTGCATTATGTGCTTCTGTGCAGGTAGAGTAACTAAATGATTAAGGCACTCAGCTGCACCCACAAACTCCAGGATGACCTTAGGTGCAAAGTACTTTGTAAAGATAGCATGTTTGCTGGTGCATCAAGCAGAACACTCTCTTCCTAGTGCTGTTTTCAGTGTTTGTTTTGGGGATATGATTGGGTGGGGGGAAAAGGTCAAGTAGCATTATGCTATAGGTCTGCAAGGCAGATACTGGTATAGGGCAGGTACCAGACTTCGGGGATCCTGGGCAGAAGAGAGCCAGTGTGGTGTAGTGGTTAAGAGCGGTAGTCTCGTAATCTGGGGAACTGGGTTCGCTTCCCCGCTCCTCCACATGCAGCTGCTGGGTGACCTTGGGCCAGTCACACTTCTTTGAAGTCTCTCAGCCCCACTCACCTCACAGAGTGTTTGTTGTGGGGGAGGAAGGGAAAGGAGAATGTTAGCCGCTTTGAGACTCCTGAAGGGGAGTGAAAGGCGGGATATCAAATCCAAACTCCTCTGTTCCCCTTTGTAAGCATGGGAGACCTATCAGAATGATCCACTTCTGGAGACTGATAGATTGTAGGATTTTCTGTCTGTAGGATTTTCTGTTTGTTGAGAATGGTGCTGCTGTTGAAATCATCATTGCACTGTGGAATGCAGAGAAGACTTGGACAGTAGACAAGATCACTCGCAAGAGAAGACTTGAACCATTGACAAGATTACTCCCAAGTACCCTCTCCTGAGCTGAGCCATTCTGGCTCTCTGGTATGCATTTGAGTTGAGGGCAATGAGGCAGGATAGGAGATGGCTAGAATGCTTGGAAATCCTGTGACAAGTCCAACGGAGCACACACACAAGTTCTTTATAATTGAGTCTATTCTCTGGGAATGAGAAGAAACAATTCTTCCTCTCTGGGCTTGCCCATACAGTGGACCCTCTAGTTACATACCGCTCTGGATACATAACTTTCGGGTTACGAACGCAGCAAACCCAGAAGTGTATACTTCTCGGTTTCGCCATGCATGCATGCGCAGAAGTACTCAATCACGCCGTGCGCATGCGCAGAAGCAGCACCTCTGCCTACAGACTTTTCGGGTTGTAGGCGGACCCCCGTAACGAATTTAATTCATATCCGGAGGGTGCACTGTACTTGTCTCTTGCATAGAAAGCATGGGTCAGAACCGTTTTCTGCTTCTCCTGCACTTTCTAGGCATGAGTCTGAGTGGTTTTGCCTTTGCCCCACCATTTTTTCCTGGAAAATCTGCTCCTTAGTGATAAATTGGAGCAAGCAGAGGTGTGGATAAGCCCTCTGTTGTGCCCTCTCAGTGACAACCTCTCAGTGACAACCAGCAATGCTTTTCCTTTTTTAAGTTTTTATCTATAATTTTCATTTATGACAAATAAACATTTCAAACAGTAAAAAAGTCATCATTACATGTTAAACCTCGACTCCCCTCTCCCTCTTTCTGAAGTTCCTTAAATTTACTCTCTTTCCCCCTGCATTTCCCAGTTAAATCTATTTATACTTTTCTCCAGTCTAGACAAAGAGCTGATTAGTTTTTGCAATTTGGCTGCATCACTTGCCCCAAATAATGCCCAACTTTTATCCATTTCCCCCCAAAAGGTACCACATTCTATCTGAAAGGAAATGGATTAGTAAAAATAAAAATGAAATGAAAAACATATTGCTGCTATATATAGTAAGAGAAGACAAGCCATTAGGAAGCAGTTATTATTTTGAAAAAGCCTATTTTTTGGTATATTAAATGTAGCTAAGTACGGTTTAAAAAAAAAGCTGTTACTATTATATATTGTAAGAGAAGACAAACCATTATAGATCAGTTATTACTTTGAAGAAGCCTAATTTTATGTTTTTCTAAATGTAGTTTCTCTCTCGCTTTCTCTCTTTTTTATTTTTATTTCAAAGCATTTCTAACTATAACTGCCGCCCCCGCCCCCAAATAAGTGTTTACTCTGCCAAGAATCATATTGAAACCTTTGGAGAAATGTAAGAACTGATACACAGCTAAGTTCCAATCCACATGCTAGTCTAAGAGATGCTGGTCACTTCAGTTTGCATTAGAATCTGCAGGTGCTGAATACCACAAGCATACCTTCTGAAAACATTTGCTCATATATTTAAAGGTTTCTATGTCACTTTTCACAAATATGTGCCAAAGATGTATACCACTATTTAGTAAAACTTTACAAAACTGCTTAAGAAATAGACATATTGTTGCGTGCCATTTCAATCTCTGAGCAGTGCAAGCTTCTAGGGGTTTCAGGTGTTTACTCGAGGTTCATGTTTCCTTTTGGAAATGAGGTATAGCAGAGACTGTGGTGTCTTTATGATATGTGGCTTATTTACTCATATATACAACTTGAGCATATGATCACACCAGTGGGCATGGGGAGCTGGATCCAAATCTATATCTCACTCATATCCACTCACTTATCAATCAACTGATGCTACAATGACATCAGGTGCCCTGTTTTCCCATACAACTGTGTGTGTGTATGTGTGTGTGTGTGTGTACATACTGTATGTGCCATTAGGCAACAGAGATTAATGATGCACCCAGCCTCCTGCCTGTGGTGACAATAGCTTTATGAGCTTTGGCTTCTGGTGTGCTTTATTAATCTGTAACTGATTTCTCCACTGAGAAGCTCAAGGGCTAGGGGCAAAGACAAAGGACAGGTCCTGCTGTGGCCCCAGCAGGAATCCACTGCAGAGATAGACTGATAAGATGGCAGCAGTTTAATAGAATAGCAGCTGGGGGTGGGGGAGAGACTGAGACACACTCTGAGAATTCAGGCACAGGCCCTGCAGGGAACTGGATGTGTCTCTTCCAGCTCTTAACTTTGCATCAAACAATGGATTTTCTTTGTCTTTCCCTCCTGCTTCTTTCCTCTCTCCAAATCAGCTAACACAGCCTTCATCTTTAAGACGCATCCCCTGCTGTTCTCATGCACATTGTCTTTTCCTCCTGCCTTTCAGAGCCCCAGGTGTAGATCTACTTGCTTCTTTTGCCCCTGGGAGATGGGCAAACTTGTGGAGTTGCCTTGTCTTATGATTTGCTAGAGTATGACAGTTGGGATTCTTCTGTCTTATTTTGCCTGTGCTCAGATCTGTTTGACTCGCAGTGATCACATCATTGAACTGATGTCTGGGTCTCATTACTGGCAACTCTTCTATCTGCAGGGAGAGAGGAAGCGCGGGTACATCCAAGTACAGAGCACTGACAATAACCAGCTCCATTGGTCCATGAGATAACATGGATGCCAGTGGTGTTTGATAGCAGTTCTGGATCAAAGGCGTTTAGTGTGCTTCCAGTTGGAAAGGTGGAGCTGGGTTTGTGAGCAGATAGGCACTCACTGTAGCATAGATAGTGGATGTTTAGATAAAGCTATTTCAACATTTTTGCTCCCAAGGAAACCCACAGAGAGACGCAAATGAGGCGGTCCTGTGACAGTTTGTGTCTCTGCCAGGCAATACTAGCTCTGTGAGTTTATGTGAAGCCTTCAGGTGGTTTTTACTATGCTGAAAACAATTGAAATCACCTCAGAAAGTAAGGGGAGATTGTTCATCCAAACAAGGTTCCAGATCATGTCACACGTTGCTGTAAAGGGCGGGGGGAGAGTATCAGTTGTCATTGTATGCCTCATAGCGTTGTCACAGTTTTGCAATCTGGCCTGTATAAGCACTGCTGTGTTCAATATTTCTGGCATGACAAAAGGATTACATTGCATTTCAGAGGCTTACATTTTCTTAACAGGTTGCTCAGCTGCGTGCAGCGAAGTTCTGTTGAACTAGGGTTTGGCAGTTTGGATAGCTTGGGAACAGGGCAAGGGTCACACGTGCAATAGATTGTGATGTAACATTGTTTTACATACCGTATTTATCTTGGAATGTCAATAGAATCCTCCATGAATGAATCTGAGGATCTGCATAAATGTGAGAATCTGGGATACTAAAAGATGAGCGTGATGTCCCAGAGATTTGCAAAATCTAGACTTAGAAGTCATAGAATCATATAATTGTAGAATTGAAAGGGACTGCAAGACTCACAGCATCTAATCCCCTGCAATGCAAAAGTCAAAGAAATAGAGTTCAAAAGCAAGATCCTGGAATAATATCAAAGCATTTCAATCTCCACATATTTCAGGTTCACCATGAAGGAATTAGAGTCACCTCAGGTTATGGCCAGGAATGGGTCCACATGCAAGGGCATAAGAAAGGGGGGGACGGGAGGGCGGATCACCCCAGATGCCATCATGGAGGGGGGTGACAAATTATCAAGCAACAATTACTGCCCTACTAGGGCGGTTCATAATTGCGTTGTTTTTTTTTGAAAATGCCTGCTCCGAAGGCCTTATCTTACTACAAGAGGGATTATATAGCTATATATGAAATTTCATGCATATCAGTTAATATCTTGACCCTCCTCCACGGAAATAGATGTTTGCTTGGCCATTTTCCTATGTCATGAAGGCTGAAATTTCAATTCAGTGGAGCAGGGTCAAGATAATACTAGTTTAGTAAGATAAGACCTTCGGAGCAGGCATTTTTTTAAAAAAAGTTTTTAATGAACCGCCCTACTGCCCTGCCCTCCGCTGGGCTTCCCGGATCCTGGAAAGTTGGCCTATGTGAAGAAAATGAGACTAGGCCAATTAGATTAGGCCTTACCTTACCTTACCTTCGCCCCGCCCCCTGCACACAGCCAATTTTTCTTGATTTTACTGTTGTGGTTTTTTGTTTTTTGTTTCAGTAAACCACTTTGCAGGTTTTTAAAAATTAATTTTATTAAATAAATAAACAATAAATATAAATAAAATAACACAAGCCAAAACACAATCCATCCTGTAGATTTAAACATCTGTCTGTAGTCACCTACTTGTTATCAGAGGCCCAGAATCCACGTTCCTTTGTAAGAAAATATGAAATAACATAAAACCATTTTTGCAGGCAAAAAAACCAAAACAATGTGTGGGGGGTGGCAAGAAATTTTCCGCACCGGGTACCACCTGACCTTCCTACGCCTCTGTCTGCATGTATTACAGTTGTAACTTACTATGTCTTATAACACACCCACACCCACCTTAGTACACTCCTTGGAGCCTACTAACCAGGATGAGAGACTGGTGACAGTAGGATGTACAACTGGAAAACACTGGCCTGCAAGCGCTCCAGTTGGAGAATAGCCTTTACCAAAGGTGTCATGGGCTTTGAAGACACTCAAACTCAGGACGCAAGGGAGAAACGTGCTAAAATGAAGGCACGCTTGGCAAATCCACACCGTGACCAGCTCTCGCCCTGGAATCAATTTCCCCATTGTGGAAGAATGTGTGGATCCAGAATTGGCCTCCACAGTCACTTATGGACTCATTGTTAAAACCATGTTTATGGGAGACAATCTTACTCGGCTCTGAGTGATCGCCAGAGCAGAAGAAGAAGATGGACTTTACTATCCAAGTGAGAAAAGGGAATATGAATTATTTCTCTGGAAATAATAATTTGATAGAGAGATCAAACTCTTCTGAATGTTTCCTGGTTGTCAGATGGGAAAGGGGAGCTTAGACAAAACACCCACCAAGCAGTGCTTCTTTTCTAGAAAAATAGGTGTCAGTACTCACCATGAAGTTGTTGCAGTAAATGCCATGCTTTTTAACAACAACAAAATGATGTGCCGGTACTGCGTACCCTTGAATACCCCTGGAGGAAACCACTGCCACCAAGTATACACAGTTCTCTTCCGGCGTATCTGAATTGATGTGGAACATGACTAAGGAAGAACAATTCTAAAATAAATATAATGTAGATCGGATAAAATATATCATTGACACCAATTTTGGATAGTTCAGGGGAGCAAGCTTGCCCTTTTCACAATATTTTGCTCTATTTACCTCCATTTTCACAGCCCTTCTTAGCAGTTTTTCCTTGCTGTCTATGTGATCCAGCCAATCAAAGGGTCATGCAGCAAGCAGAATGAAATGTGGTGTGTGATGTCATTGCAAAGCCAAATTGAAAGGAAGGCAATGCCTACTGTTCTCACTCTGAATAGTCAAACGTGTCTGATCCATTTTGCACACACAAACCAATTACCCTGCAAGCAGCAAAAGGGATACATTTCTCACGCATCACCTTCTATTTTGTCTCAACCCAGTGGAAGGATAAATAAAGCAATGTTTAAGAGACTTAAGGTCAGTAAATGTACTTTAGCACTTCACCATCACTTAAGTGTTGCCAAGCGGCAGTTGACCATAAATCTATCTGCACAATGGGAGAACACTTTGAGGAAGACTATGGCTCAGTGATAGAGCATATGCTTTTAAGATCCCATGCTAAAACACTGGTTTCTCCAAGTAGGGCTGGGAAAGGCTCCTTCCTGATACGCTGGAGAGCTGCTGATAGTCAGTGTAAGCATCACTGCGTTAGATGGATAAATGGTCAGACTCAATGAAAGGCAGCACCTTACATTCCTAACATTCAAAATTTACAAAGGCTGCCTAAGTGTTTGTTTGTTATTTCAACCTTTTCTAAGCTGCATTTTCTGCCCAAGTGGCACTCAAAGTAAAAATGTGTATTTACACAGCTAGCTGTTCCCTTGGGCTTTGTTGTAGTCCTGGTATTGCAGGCATTTGGTAAAAGCGCTAACTTTGACATACCCTAAAGAGACCTGGGAAAATAGAGCGGAACCACTAGGAGTGACAGCAAAGTGTACAACTTACTTTCTGTATTATTCTGCTAAATTGCTAGGTCTTCATTGCCGCGTAGCGATTTCAAATGCTTGGAGGATTTTATTTATTTATTTATATGTTTTTTCCGTTACAAACGAGAGCAGCTTGTAAACTGGCAGCATTGCTAGCTTGTTTGCTTCGGATTGTCTTACATTTAGCCTGTTTGAAGGCTTGAGAGTGAATGACAGAAGAAAACACTGATAAATTGTTAGGCTCTCCCAAACATTCAGAAGTTTTGGAGTTCCTGCCAATGACAGATGGTTTCTCTTCGCTCATCCCTTGTCTTCTTGACAGCATTTTCCTGCACTCTGCAGAATCTCTCCCCGATGTGCATTCTGTGGAAAAATAATAATCTGCTTCCCTGCTCCATCCACTTTTGTGCTCCTTGGTTGAGTAGCGTCCATATCTGATGGAGTGTGAAGTCGTCTTCACAATGCAGTGTGCCAACCTGGTGTATCCAGTGATTAATCAAAAGCACCACTACTTCCTGGGCTTTTGTTTTTAAGAAATAATGATTTCCATTTCAAATCTGCCATATATTTGGGGTCCTGGTCACAAACAAGTTGGCAGAGGGTTGGCAGGTAAAACCTAACCCACTGGCTTGTGGCTAAATTGCATTATTATTATTATTATTATTATTATTATTATTATTATTATTATTATCTGTCGCTTTTTTTTACCGAAGTAACTCAAAGCAACTTACAATATATAAACAAATACATACATTAAAACCAGTGTGAAAGAAAACAAATAAAAATATAAAAGACAATCCTAATCTGAAAAGGCGGTATTAAAACACCCCACCCACTCAAGAAGGCAACAAATAATTAAAAGCCAAAGGTCGGGCAAATGCTATTCCTCCACACTCCAAACACACACACACAGAGAGAGAGAGACAGACAGACAGAGAGAGAGAGAGAGAGAGAGAGAGGATGGAGAAAGATAAAGCACAGTCTGTTTAACCCACTTTAACCCACGCTTCTTCAGCCTCGGCCTTCCAGATGATTTGAGACTACAATTCCCATCATCCCTGACCACTGGTCCTGCTAGCTAGGGATCATGGGAGTTGTAGGCCATAAACATCTGGAGGGCTGAGGTTGAGGAAGCCTGGTTTAACCTCAACAGTAGAGAGATGAACAGGACAAAAGGGATCTGATAATGTTTCCTAAAAAAATAAACAGTTCAGATTTTACTTGCTCAAGAGAAATGAGTGCCATAGTTCCCACATGTGTGCATATGCATGCACATGCACATTTCCTTAATGCTGTATTTAGTTCACTGGTGGTGCAACTCAAGAGCCTTGGAGTGACATTGGAACAAAAATATCTGCCTTAATCCAGAACCTTTTCAGTTCAGAGATATTTTCTTCACCACCTTTTTCTGTGGTTCTGATGCTGGCTAATTCTGATTCCAATTTTACAAAGGACATTTGGAGACAAAGAAGTCACTATTTCTTAATAATTTATTTCCTGCAGTTGTGTCCCACTTTTCCTCCAAGGAGCTCAAAAACCACGAAACAACCCTGTGAGGTAGGTTAGGTTGAGAGGCAGTGGCTGTCCCAATGTTGCCTAATGTTGCCCAGTGAGCTTCATAGCTGAGCGGAGAGTTGAACCCTGATGTCCAAGGTCCTAGGCCTAAACTCTAACCATTACTCCACACTGGCTTTCATTTTGCTTGAGGCCTTCCAACAAATTCATGGCTGTGCAGGGACTAGTCTCCTAGATCCCTGTCTACTGGACCATCCCAGCTGTTAGAAAAGTAGCAGCAACAGTTGCTCACACGCTCAGCTGGAACAAGTCGCAATCACCCGCCCAACATACCTGCTGCACACTTGATAAATAATCAGTGTGAGACTGTTAATTTATCAGTTTTGCTCATTACAGGCATGCTCTAAATAATTTCCATCCCTTTATGCAATTAAAAACCAAACCTGAAATCCACAGTAGATCTTCACCTTGGAGGTGCCAATCAGATGTTTGGTAATTAAGTGGATGATTTATTTTTCCTTGCTGCAGAGATTCCAAGCTACTCCTGCTTAGTTTGATATGTCTTAAGGCCTTTTGTTTTAGTTTGAAAGCAAGATGTTTAAGCATGTCTGAAAACTCTTCAGATTTCCATATGGATTTGTGGAAAGGGCTTGCCAGGGGTTAACGTTGCTTCACTTCATATTCTGGGGGAAAGGTTTAGGTCTTATAAGCTTTTCCAGCCCTCATTAGGAATGCATTCTATAGTTTAGCTCCATGGTGTATGTGTTATTTTCCCTGTTCAGCTCAAGATGTGACTTGCATAAACAGCACCATCACAGGATTTTTGTCTCATATGGAAATTTCCAATCTGTCCCTCCTTTTTATATGTGCAGAGCACTACTTACTGTCACGAAGCCAACGATGTAGACAAATGAATTCCAAACATGCACAACCATCTGAGGTGCAGGCCATTAAACTGCTGGATGCCTTTATATGCCCTCTACCAAATAGATTTCTCCATGCTTTGTGTCACAAAAGCTTTTTTATTATTGCTCCCCATTGCCTTATGAAGCCGTACGGATCATATAGAAGTGGAGAGAGGGCGGGGGGAGTGGTGACCGCAACTACTTTTGACTCTGGCTCCACCTACATTGGCTCTGGCTCCTGATTGACACCCCCCTCCTCACTGCCCTTCATAGGGAAAAAAGAACCAGTGAAAAATTGCCAAACATTCCCACCCACCTTTAAAACGTGCAACTGCATGGCCTGCCAAGGATCATTTTGTGCCCATTTTGGATTACCATTGGGGTGGAAATGCTAAAGAAAAGAACTCAGGGCTTTGGGATCTGTTCATGCAGTGCAAAATTCAGGAACAATTTGGGCAAAGAGCAGTGGTGTTGGTTATTTTATGTGTACCAGTTGATGGGGGAACGATTCAAAATGGTGCTAAGAAGCTTTCTTCTTGATGCACTTTTATTGAAGATTTGATATGTAAATTTGTATGTTGACAATAGAAGAGTATGCATTTCTTTGGGTTTTTGAAAGGTGGGGTGGTTCTAAGCGTTTGGGAGGATATTTTATGCTAGTGATGCTTTGTGGACCTGCTGGAAATCAGATCTCTATAATAGCTCCCTGCTGCAAAGCTTAATTATATTAAACCTGTTAGATAAAATCCCTGCTCAGCTATGGAACTCACTGAGTGACTATGAGTCTACCATCTTTATGTCTAAGCTAGTCCTTATAGTTGTTTTGCAACTCTTGGCTTACCAGAGTAAAGGCGAATTACATATGTAACAAATACAGTAACCTTACTATTTATTTTATTTATATCTTGCTGTTCTCTCAGTGCAGGACCCAAAGCAGCTCAATGCATAAATCAAAGCAAAGACAACTAAAAAGACACAATGAATATAAATAAAATATCAAAACACAATTAAATAAGTAACCCCATTAAATTAAAAATAGCACCAAAAATGCTTAAAACCATTTCAAAGTAGACACACACACACACACACACACTACAGCATCCACACTCAGAAGACTCTGCCACAACAGCTAGTGGTGGAAAAGGTTTTTGCCTGCTCACAAAAGGAAATCAGGCAGGGTAAGGGAGTTCCACAATATAGGAACAGCCACTGGCAAGGCCCTCTCTTGTATCATGACCAAACATGTCTGTGAAGGTGGCAGGACTGAGAGAAAGGCCTTCCCAGAAAATCATAAAGTCAGGCATGCTTATATAGAGAGAGACAGTCATTCAGATAGCCTGGACCCAAGCCATAGGGGGCTTTATAGGTCACCAGCAGGACTTTGAATTGTGCCTGGAAATGAACTGGTAGGCACTAAAGGTGTTTTTTTTTGCTCTCCCTCTGGTCAGCAATGTGGCCACAGCATCTAAAGGCAGCCCCTTGATGTCACAGTCCAGGTTACGGGCAGTCGGAGTCCAGGCTTGGTACATCGGGACCGGGGTAGAGGTCGGGAAGCAGGAGTCAGCAGTCCAGGGTTAGCAGTCCAGGGGTCAGGAAGCCAAGAGTTCATGAATCAGGAAACCAGGAGTCAGGAAGCCAAGGGTACAAGTGTCAGGATACCAGGAGTCAGGTAGCCAAAGCACAGCTAGGTGTGTAATGTGTTGCTGTGGCAAAGAGCCAGAGGGAAATGCTGGTCTTATATACCCCTCCTGGCCCTTGCCACCAGGTGCTACGAGTCTTCTGTCAAGCCTCACCTGTGCGGCTGCGCCTTGCCCTTCCAGGCCAAATTCAGAAAGGCCCCAGTCCTGCAAGGCCCTACTAGTCACAGGGCCTGGCTCCTGCATGCACTCCTGACACTTGTAGAGCACATTATGGTAATCCAAATGGGATATAACTAATTTACGGGATGCAAGTAACTATGTTTACTCCTCTCCCGCCCCAAAGCTGACTATAGTCATACCTTGGGTTAAATATGCTTTGAAGAAGAAGAGTTTGGATTTGATATCCCGCCTTTCACTCCCCTTCAGGAGTCTCAAAGCGGCTAACAATCTCCTTTCCCTTCCTCCCCCACAACAAACACTCTGTGAGGTGAGTGGGGCTGAGAGACTTCAAAGAAGTGTGACTGGCCCAAGGTCACCCAGCAGCTGCATGTGGTGGAGCGGAGACGCGAACCCGGTTACCCAGATTACGGGACTACCGCTCTTAACCGCTACACCACACTGGGATGAATATTTTCGGGTTGCACTCTGCGGCGACCCAGAAGTAACGGAGCAAGTTACTTCTGGGTTTCGCCGCTTGCACAAGTGCAGATGCTCAAAATGATGTCATGCCCATGCGTGGAAGCGGCGAATCGCGGGACACACGGACACGGTTGCGTTCGCTTCAGGATGTGAACGGGGTTCCGGAACGGATCCCATTCGCATCCAGAGGTACCACTGTACCTTTAAAAAGAGGTAGGCAGCATGCATAAGCACCCTTACTAGTGGGAAGTGCATCTCATTTAAATAACTGTGTACTTTATTTCTGAGTAGTTGTGTCTTAAGATTCCACTGCCGTTTAGGAAGCCATCTCCCAGCCTCGTTCTCCTCTCATCCATCTGCTCTCAGACTTCTAGTGCTGTTTTTAACTGGAACAACAAGCCAAAATCCACAGATTCTAATTTCTTGAAGACCATGTTGCACTTTTTAAAGTAGGGAAAAGTTTTGCAGTTCATCACTAGCTCTTCTCTCTAATATTAGGATGTGTATTAAAACGACGTTTTTAAACTTCTCGTTTAAGAGGGGAGAAGGATTGGCATTATATATAGAAAAGACTTATCCCCTGATTGTGGAACATGTCAGATACCAGACAGGCAGTGAAAGAGCACAAATGGGTGGATCCTAGAGAAATCTGCTTTGTTGATGATGGAGACCAAGAGAGTGGAGCAGGGGAGAGCCAAGAAACTAGCCATGGAACCTGAACAGTGTCCGCCAGTCAGAGAAGAAAGTACTGGGTGAAATGAACAACTGATCTTGTATAAGCCAACATTATATGTGCCTTGTTTCTAAATGATGGTGAGACTTGAAAGAGCCTGTAATTTAGTCTGGTAACCTGTCAGTACATAGTAAGAACATAAGAAGAGTCTGCTGGATCAGACCAATAGCCCATCTAGTCCAGCATCCTGTTCTCATAGTTGCCACTTAGATGCCTGTGGGAAGCAGGATCCAAGCACAAGAGTCCTCTCCTCTCCTGTGGTTTCCAGCAACTGGTATTCAGAAACATTACTGCCTCTGACCATGAAGGAAGAGCATTGTGTCTCCTCCATGAATGTGTCTAATCTTTTAAAGCCATCCAGGTTGATATCCAGTTGATATCCATCCAGGTTGAGAGCCAGTGTGGTGTAGTGGTTAAGAGCGGTAGTCTCGTAATCTGGTGAACTGGGTTCGATTCCCCGCTCCTCCACATGCAGCTGCTGGGTGACCTTGGGCTAGTCACACTTCTTTGAAGTCTCTCAGCCCCACTCACCTCACAGAGTGTTTGTTGTGGGGGAGGAAGGGAAAGGAGAATGTTAGCCGCTTTGAGACTCCTTTGGGTAGTGATAAAGCGGGATATCAAATCCAAACTCTTAATATCCATCACTGCCTCCTGTGGGAGTAAATTCCATAGTATCTTCTTTTCTCTCTTCTGTAGTAGTGATCATAAGCTGAATGGATGTAAGAGAACTTGGCAGAGTCTCTAATACTGATGGGAACTCTGAACCTCCTCTTTGGGTTTTGCTCCTCGTAGCAGTCAATCAATCAATCAATCAATCAATACCACGAGGAAAATCTGCTCACCTGTTTCATGCCATGCAAATGACTCATGAGAGTTTAGTGAAGTTGATTTCTTTGTTTCTCTAGTGACTATTCATTATCATAATCCCATTTGCTCTCCTGCCTCCTTGATGATGTTGTGGTAGACTAACTCACTGAAGAATCCTGCAAGCTCAGGGGAAAGACAAGGGCATGGAAGAACATTAGGCCATGAATTTAAAAGGGACACCTTGTCCAAGAAATATATAAATAAATACAGAAAGACTGCTCCACTGACAGATACCATGCATCCATTTTTGCAAACCTAAAAAAATAAAATAAAGCCACATGAAAATTTGTGCTGAAGCTATATGCACTTTTTATTAAAGAACGCACGGTGTACACATTTGCATGTTTGCTTGCAGTTAAATGCATTTCCTCCCAAAATAAGCTTTTGTGTGCATATTTAAAACTGAAACTGTGTTGCAAAATTCTGAGAAGTGTGTCATCCAATAGCTGTTTCCACACAGAAATCCAGGGCCAGCAAATAAAAGTAGGTCAGTTCATTTTAAATTATGGACCAAATTAATCTCACCTCCATCACTAGATTTGTGTGTATGAGGAAGGGAGGGGATGAGAGAGGGAGGAAATGGAAGCACTAAAGAAAAATACTGTAATATTTTTCTGCACCAGACAATGCTGACAAAAATGTGACCAGAACGAATTATCTACAGGCAGCTTCTGTAACCTTAAGAATTATTTAAGCTAGGGCCAGGTTTGAAGGTGCCCTTGGCAAAGTACCTTCCTTCCTTCCTTATTTATTTATTTTATTTTTTTTAAAGTATTATTTTAGCCCCTACCTTTTGTCAGTGGGCCCCTTGGGATAACAGTGGAGCGAAATACACAGAACCAGATTTCCTCATGCTTGATCTAAGGGAGAATGAACAAAGTACGGCGAGTGAGTGCGCTCCCACAGTGGTGCTTAAAAAGCTATGCTAGCTGGGGCTGATGGGAGTTGCAGTCCAAAACATCGGAGGATCACCAGATTAGGGGAAGCCTGGTTTAAACAGCCAGAGGAGACTGTCTGAAGCATGAAACTCTTGCTGTTTTCCTGCTTGCCATCCAGTATTAAAGCTTTAACCATTTGGCCGTTTAAGGAAAGAAAGATTTTGAATGCAAAGGGGCCCATTGTTCTCCGTGGAGCTGGAAATGCCCTATAATCCCACATTTGATTAGCAATGCCTGAAAACAACCAAAATGCTTTGGCAACATTTTGCTCAAATGATCTCTCCCTCCCTCCCTCTCAGCTGAATAGTAAAGGTCTTTTCAGACCCGATGCCTTTATCATTATTTATTTACCGCTCCCCTCCCCCTCCTGCCCCGGCTCGGTCATTTGTGGGAAGCATCTATTTAATAGTCATTGGCTTTCATGTAGAAAAGATGACTGATGGCTGGTTTGTTTTCTATTTCAGGTCGTGGAAGCCAATTTGGTTGCTTTTGACTGTCACTGGATCATTATAAATGAGGTAACTGTCAGCTGAACGTGAATCCTGTTTTTATCCATACTGAGATCTGGCCTTGACATTGCCAACAAGGAGCAATGTAACAGGAGCAGAGTTCAGGCGTGCTGGTGGGTGGGAATTGTGGTGGTTGTTTTTTATAAAAAAAAAGTAAGGCAGAAATAGAATTGAAAAGACTGTGGAGCTGAATAACATAAATGAAAAGCACCTCCCTGCTGAGTATGTTTAGTTTCTCTCCCCACCCCTACTTCTTTTAGCTGCAGTTCCTATTTTGGGGGATGTTTTAAAATAAAAAACAACAAACAACAAACCATCCAAAAACCAAAGGCAATCTTCCCTTTGTCTAATGAATCTTTTCAGTGGTGTTTGCTTGTTCTCCTCAACTATCCTTAATTACGTTAAGTGGCTCAGTGCAAGCTGGAGAAAGATATACCTAATGAATTCCCATAAATTCCAGTGGAACTTAGATAAAAGCCTACATCTAGTCAAGGAGGGAGAATTATTTTGAGCATGCAGGCCAACTTTCCCTGGCCTTGGTAAGCCAGAGTTGTATTCCTAGTGCCCAAAAGAGTTGTATTTCTATGTGCATGTTTTGATGTGCATGCCTGGCTCACAAATGATCTAGCATGGGACTGGCTCCTATCAGTCGCATCATACAAGCAGACACCTTTGCCCAAACAAGGAGAAAGTGAGTAGGCCTCCACCTCCAAAACTAACCCAGGCCAATGAGTATCTCCCTCTCTTCATTTGGGGAGACAATGGTTGCATTCAGGTGTCACACCAAATCACGGTTTATGAAGTCAAACCAGTGTTTTGTTTTTCAGTCTGAATCTATGTCAACTCACAAACTTTGACTTGAGAGGGAATGTCAAACCAGGATAACAAGACATGATTTGAAGCTGGTTCACCTGCCACAGTTTGCCATTGCATCTGAATTCAGAAACCACTGGCAAGCCACATCTGGAAGCTGTTTGGTCCACCGTAAGAGGCTGCTGCCGTATGGAGCAGCATTTCTCTCCTCTTCACTCCAGCACAGGAGTGGAGAGAGGAGAAATGCTGCTCATTGACTTTCCTCAGAAGGATCCTTGGAAGAGTAAAAAATAAATAAATCAGTGCTTCCCACGCCTCCACACTCCAGCGCCTCCAGCGCTGCAATGGGGTGAGGAAGGACTGCTGCCTCTGACTCTTTCTACTCAGCTGCTGGTTCTGAGAGCTGAAATGCCTTTAACTGCTCTGTATGACTTCCTCAGCTGAAACATTTGCAGCTGTTAGAGCCAGCAACAGTGGAGGAAGCCAACAGTGGTCAAAGCGCTGTCAATGTAGAAGTAAAACTAAAGCAATTTTGGGTGAGTTCTTTTAAAAAACAGCTCATAAATGAGCAAAGTTAAGAAGAGGCTACCAACCCAAGACTTGCAGTATTGCAGCAGGGCAACCTACCCACCCAATTAAAATAGCCAGATAAAAAGGTATCTTTTGGAGGAGTCTTTAGGGGCCACATAAAAGCTTTTGGGGAGCTGTACACACTCCATGGTCTGCAGATCAGCCACCCTTGGCTTAGCAGCACATCCGAACTGGCTCACTATGTACTTGTTTGCAAATGCCATAGTGTGCAGTGCAGTTGCTTTCCACATATTTATTTATGTATTTTAAAATCCACTTAGAATGCACAGAAACCACTCAAATTTCCTTTAAAAATCATTTCGTCACTGGCATAGACTATAATATAGAAAATCCTATTCAGTTAGGTTGTTCTAGTATGGTGGAGCATTCACTTGTTGTTTTTTAATGAGTAATTTATTATGTCCACGTTACATGATTTTAATTAAGTGAGGCGGCAATTGGTCCCCAGTGTAAAGTGAATAGCACCTACTCTACCTGTATCTTCCACATCATGTATTGTTTAGAGAAATCATGTGCATATTCCTTGATCTGTTTTTGATTGCCGCAGACATCTGCTTTGATGTTTAATTATTAGATTGTCTTAATTGCATCACACTACAATAAATTATCTTAATCAGGGTCTATCTGCTTGTTTCGTTCTTAATTTATATTTCAGCAGGAAATCTGAGCTTTAAAGCAGCCCCCTTCTTTATGATGAGATCATGATTTTAAGCTGCCTATGAGAATCAGGAGTGCAAAATCTAGAAACTGGTTTCTACAACTGCAGATTTCAAATCCTGCAGTTGGACAATTTTTCAGCTGTAATGCAATTTGTGCAAATTCATCGGGCTGTTGTTGTTCGTTCTCCTGCATATTTTTCCCATTTATTTAAAACATTTCTATGCTATATTTTATCTGAAATGATAAGTTTAAAAATCTACAAGGCAAATATACATTTTTTTAAATAAAAACCTTAAACTGCAAATTAGAAACACGCCAGCAAGTTAAAAGGTAATTTAAAGGAAAGTCATGTAGGTGCCAGACAACAGCCTAAAAGAACCCATCCCTTTACATTTTTATACTGAAGATCTGGGAAAGAAACTCACTGAATTTCATGGGGAAATGCACTGCAAAGTGATAAGATCTGTAAGAATTTCAGGCAGCGGGGAATAGCTAAGAATTGTGCTAAATAATGAAGTCTAATCTTAGGCTTTTGAAAAGTCTCCCCTAGGCAGCCTCTTCTACAGTAGAATCTGAAATACTGCTTCCATTGGATTCCCAATAATGCCACCAAGGCAAACATAACTTGGTGTATAACAGTAAAGCCCGGAAGCAGAGCTCAACACGCTCTGAAGCTCTGAATTGTCATAATGGGCACATAACTTAGATGAGGTTAGCCTAAGGATGGAAAACTCAATCACTGGATGCGTTTTCCAGATTGGAGGGACCTGAATGTACCTATAGGGCTGGGGGAGTTATGTTGTTGCTGTTTTCTGTATGTTGTGGATTTATACTGTGATATTCAAATGAATGGTGGTATATAAATTTAATAAATAATAAGGAGCATGTTCTCTTTGAAGCACTGATCTCTGACACATAGACACACTCATTCTAATCATATATCTTCTAGAGCTGAGTATTAACAATGAGTAAGATTCTTGTTGGGCAGGGCTGTGGGAAGCCTTTTTTTAAAGAAGGAAGGAGGGATTAAGTGTGGGAGAGGAGGCAACACTCAGGTCTAACAAACAGGAACAGCTCACAGCACTGGTTTCTTGACCAGCTGAGGTGCAGGCCACCAGGTCCAATTTTTTATGTTGTCAGTGATGCCTCTATCTGCCAGTATATTTTCCCATCTAGCCTCCAATGGCCAAAGCATCAAAAATCTCCTGTGGTTGGCATGGATTCAAAAAATCAAGCAACCAAATCAGTTTATCTGTTCCCAAATAAGAGGGAAATTTTAAAGCAGGGAACCCAGAAAATATGGCCTTACTTCTCACTCTGCCCAGATTAACTTCGGGTCCTTTGTGCAAAAGGGCTGTAACTCAGGGGTGGAGCATCTGCTCTGTATGCAGAAGGTTCCAGGTTCAATCCCAGAAATCTCCAGGTAGGTCTGGGAGAGACCCCTGTCTGAAACTCTGGAAGTCACTGCCACTGAGTGTAGACCATTCTGAGTTAGACGGACCAATGGTCTGACTCAGTAGAAAGCTGCTCCCTTCGTTCTTTCCTCTGTCTCCTTCCTGTTTCCAACCACCAACCTTGGGGTTCCTGTGTAAAATTTGTTTTCAAACATCACCTATTCAGTTTTATCTCTGCAAGGTGCACAGGCCAGAAATATAAGACTTGTAGAGTTTCAATAAAACTTCACAGAGCACAGTAGGGACCCTTGGGGCTGAATCTTGCCCATCACACATTTCACATCGCAAGAGACTCTTTTTTTAAAGTAAAACTAAGATTCCCACACATTTGGTGATTTATCAGGTCTAGTTAGAAACTCTGAAGCAGCAATTTTAATGAGAGCTTTTAAACCACAAAAAAAAAACATTTGATACCACACATTGCCCACTCTTGTTCTATATACTATGAACTTCAGTGCTTTTGTTTGCTCACTTTGAGATGTGAGAATATGTGGAAAATCTTTACTTGACCTGCTATTTTAAGTAATGCAGTGATTCAGTGCTCAGAACTGCAGTATACTGGAAAATAAGGTGCAGCAGTGATTTTTTATTTATTTCTTTTAAAATGTTTCTTTTGTATTAAAGTCTTTGTGTATGCAATTGCTCTGTTTCTTAGCAAGCAATCTTTCACTTTCTAATCCAGATCAATGGAATAGAGAATAGGTTTTTTTGCCCTGCTTACTGGATCTCAAAATGTGTTTTTATTATTAATAGTATTTTAAGTTTTAGACAAGCTCTTGAGTAACAGAAATATGGAGAAATGATTTAGTTCCACCTCTTCAGTGTTCCCTTTCTCCAAAGATTAGTTGCCCCAAGACAGTTTGATGGTACTTGTGAGTAGACCTCCAGGACTGGGAAAGATTAATCATCGATCACAGGGATGTGGAATCATTTTCACCTGAAAGCTACATTACCCAAGTGAAAAGCTGTCAGGGGTCAAATATCAGCACTGGGGCCAGATCTGCATACAAATGTATCTTAACTCTAAGGCTGGAGGAGAAATTCACATCTAAAGGTATACTTACTAACTCACTTTCCACAACAAAACCCAAACTGAAACACAAACCACTCTTCAAAACTTGCATTTCTCTGAATTTTGCAATGCAGTTGTCCAGCCAAATAATGTGTAGAATAATGCATATACTGGAATAAACCCCACTGGTTTCACATGTACAGTAATGGGATCTGAACCATGAGTTGTCAACCATGAGAACAGAATGCTGGACTGATTAAACCTTTGGTTTAATCCATCAGGGCTCTTCTTATATTCTTAAGATGTTTTCTCAGTCCTGATTGTCAATCATCTCCACCAAAACCCAACTTGTTCTTCTTACATCTCTCTGGATCAAAGCTCAGAAGTGATCCCACCCAATCACAATCACACAGTGAGCAGAATGAGGTCACAGAACCAATCATATTTGATTAAACAATGACATAACTGAGAGCGAGCAACTCAGTAGAACCTTTTCATAAGTAGTGGCCCACCCCAAGTGACATTTTTTCAGAACTGAAAAAAATGTTTGGGAAAATTAGTAGTATTTTCAGTGGATCTCTTGTCTTAGGGCAGTTGTGTATGTAGAAAGCAACCTAAGAGATTTATTGGCTTATTTTCTTGTATATAGTAACAATTGTTTCTTCACTTCTCACGAATCCTTAAAGAAAACCATGGACAAATCAGAAAAGGTTGCTTTAAAATTCATTAAAGGTGTAAATAAAACAAAAACCATTCAACATAATTTATACTCTACAACGGCACAGTTGTGAATCTATTCTGTGCTGGGCTTATAATGCCTCACTACAGTGGCAATGCATATATTGCCAATACCACCTTAAGCCTTCTTTTCACTGAATTTTAGTCTCAAGATAGTTCGTAAAATGTACGATGTGTCTTAGGGCCAGCAACTGCCAGAAAGAAAAGGAAGAAAATAAAAAACTGTGAATTCTAATTAAAATGCACAAAAGTGCTGAATACAGAAGAAACAATGCTCTGTGCTTTTGGGGAGAGACATGATAAATGTTTGCACAGCTAAAAGTTAGAAATTCATAGAAAATAGAACTTGGCAGTGGAGCATAGTCATGTGAATATGAAGTTTTGCAGAATGACAGCTTCTCAGTTACTGCAAAGGCAAGCATCCTAGTTCAATCATATTGTACTGTATATCATGGGGCTTTTGTGCATGCAGGACAGCTGTCCCAGACATGACCATTTCTGGACTGGGAAAGCTTGGCCACAGTAGTTCTTGGAATTGTAACTTCTGGATTGGAATTAGTGTAATGTGCTGTATGTGGGGCTCCCTTGTGTTTCAAGTATATGATACATGCACTTGATCTAGAAGCTGTTGTTAGTGCAGAATGCTGACAGGTGTGAGACTCCATCAGCATGTAACACTTCTGCTTAGAGACTGGCACTGGTTGCCTATTTGCTACCAGGCCAAGTTCAAGGTGTTACTGTTACTATAGAAATCCCTTAACGGTGTGGGATCAGTTGGCTTGCATGATCACTTTATTCCATATATGCGCACTCGATAGCTTTGATCTGCAGAACTGGGGGAGGGTTGGAGGAGTGGAAAGGAAGGAATACAATGTAAAGAAGAAGGAGAATGGATCCACTGCTTATCTGCATGCACAAGGTTTTGAACATGTGCAAACTAGGATGATGCAGACGAAGCAGGAAGGCTTCCACCTCTGATCTCAGCACTCATGGGATATTTGCTTCTGCACTCATAGCGAAATGGTTATCTGCTTCTTAACACAGGTGCCAAAGGCTACCTGCCATTTATCTCTGTGTCTCTTTTCTGCACCTTCACATGCAGAGCTACTCAGGTGCGTACTGCTTAGTGTGTGAGCATTTCTGGATCATCCTGAGATGTGTAACAAAACAGCACAATAATGATTGATTTGCAGTGAGCTTAACCAACTTCCCTCCAGTTGAATTTTTTTAAAAAGTCTTTTAAACCAATGGTGTTATTAAGGTTCTTTAAAACTTCTATCTCTAATTGTATTGCAAGTTTTTAAAGAATTGTTTGCATTTTCCAGCAGATAGCAACTTTTCTTCTCTCTCGTAACTAGTGAAATGATACAGACTACATGATAAGATGGCTTCGTAAGCTGAGAGAAGCCATTATCTATGGTACATTAAGGATTAATCGACCAGAAATGCAGGATATTACACTGGACACAGCTGATGCCAGGTGTTATTTTGTTTGCAGAAAAATCTATATTTCATAAAGAACATAAATAACAGATGGCTTCAAAAATCTATGACAGGCTATGAAGAAGAATATAATAGGTTTAGTGTAGTCAAGAAGATTGATGTTTAAAATTCATGGCTCTCTGCATTTTATTTGTTGAACCATTAAAGAAATAAAATAGAAATAGCAGTGCACCTGACCTAGTTGTTCTGGAAATTTTAAGCGTAGTCATATGTATAACGTATAGCATCACTTAACTTTATGTAGCTTTTCAGAATGTACCATGAACTCAATGCTGGGGCAGTTATATGAAGAACTAATAAATAATGAACAAGCGCTACAACAGTAACAACAACAATATTAATTATTACCAGTGCTTTCCCCCCCTTAAAAAATGTTTAGGGGTAATCTCATTTTGACTCAAGAAAATCACCATTTTATAGTTCAAATCAGGGAAAATAAATACAGTAAATGGACAAAAGTACAAAGATTCACAAAATGCGTACCCCCAGGGGAAAAAAGCATGGATTATTACAATCCTTATTTTCAGTGTGGTGTAATGATTAGGGTTTCAGACTAAGACTTGGGAGACCAGGCTTCACACACCCCCACTCAACCATGAAGCTCAGTTGGTTCCTTAAGGCTCGTCACTATCTCTCAAGCCAGCCTACTTCACACAGTTTTTTGTGATGGTAAAATGAGGAGTGAGAGAACCATGCATGCCACCTTGAGCTCCTTGGAGAATAAGGTAGTATTTAAATGTAAGAAATAAAGTAAAATTACACACACAGATACACTTTATAAAGTTGCGATGCCTTACATTTTGGATGTATTTTCTGTGCCCTATCTTGCAGGAGATAAATGATGCAGATGTGCAAGAACTGGTGAGGAAGTCCATCGGGAGGTTAACGATTATTCGTCAGAGCTTTCCTGTGCCACATAACATCAGCCAGCGTTGCTTTCGTGGGAACCACCGAATATCTTCATCACTGTGTGATCCTAAAGACCCTTTCTCCCAAAATATGGAGGTACTCTCAAATCTTATAAGTTTGGTGCCCAGCAAGCTCTTTTGACCATCCCATTTTTTTTTAAAAAAAAAAGGGTGTTGGCTTTTTCCCTTTGCTGGTGGTGTTTGTCTACATATTAGTGATTGAGGGTTTGTGCATTTTTTTTAGAGGAAGCTCTGAGCATCAACAGTATTTCTTCTGTGAGTTTGATATTATTTCTCATATTTCCAAATGTGCCCCCAAGCCCCTAGAGGTTTTTTGAATTGTGACATTTTAGGTTTTTATTCTTTTAGGCTTTATAGGACACACACACACAGAGAGAGAGAGAGAGAGAGAGAGAGAGAGAGAGAGAGAGCGCACATTTGTGGTCCATGATACAAATAGACCTACACATTCTGTTTCTGAAGATCACCACTTTTTAAAGGAACTGCTTATCTCCTCATTGATTACAAAGATCTTACCTCAAGCCAGACTTTTTAAGCATAGTTCTAATGTTGGGCTTTTCCATTTGAATTTTCTCAGCGTCTCTGCTTGCAGATGAGGGAATGTTCTATAGCTGTCATTGAATGAATGAATATATACTTGATCATGACCACAGGCAATCACAGAGGGTTTTTTTTAAAAAAAAAATCTAATCAATAATGATCAAGTCTGAATCAACTGATTCTCTCCCCCCCAACAGTCACTTATGCCATTGTTTTTAAAAATGGTATTTTTTAGTTGTTGCTCTGTTCTTAATGCTGCTTATATTTTGTCTTGCAACTGTTTTAATGCTCTCTTCTCGTGGTTATCAGACCATAAGTTATTGCTTTTAAAAACCAGAACATAAATATCTAAAATAAATAATATAATAATTTAAGCAGGAAAATAAAATTGAATGATGTTGAGTCAGGTGATCCTCAGGTTATGACACCTATTTTTGCTATATATTAGGGTAGGGAACAGGATATAGCTTTACAGGCCAACTTTGACAGGAGGCTGGGGCCACCACCTGTCAATCATTTGCCTTATTTTTTTGGGATTTCAGACACACATATATGACAGCCTTGTATGTTAGGTCACCTCTAGAAGTTATAGACTACAACTCCCATCAACCTGTCATTGACCATGCCAGCTGCGACTGATAGGAATTGTAGCCCACAACTTCTAGAGAGTGTCATATGACTACCCTTGCATTGGGTACATCATTTCACCCAGAATCAGAAAACAGATAGGATAAAAATCTTTTTTTAAAAAAAATAAATAAATAATTTTATTAACCGGCCAATCAAATCAAATCACATCACATAAATTCCGAATTACAAAACCGAATTTTAAATTTTGTTGAGGGGACCCACATTTCAAGATCCGAAGGGGGATTCTGATCCTCTTCTTGCTACTGCGTTAATGTCCAAATCAGTCCAAACAAAGTTCATAATTCTATCCAGTCTTATCTTGCTGTTTCCACATCACATCTTGTTCATATATTTTCTCTTTTTTCTTTATGATCTCTTCTGATAGTCTCCTTAAGCCGATAAGCACCAATAATAAACCTGTGTGAATTTTTCCGTTCTTCCAATCCTCAAAACGAGATGGTTTCCATATATCATCACCATCATAGATAACAGCGCTCTTTCCATCATTAATTACAGAACTGTCGTTCTTAAGTCCCACTGAGGAGTTTTACCCACAGCTCTATTTCTCCTCTCAGACTCAAGACCTCCAACAGAACTTCCCAATATGGTGACGGCAATTTTAACTGCGTCATTCCAGAGCTCTTGTACATTCCACGCTCTTCTTAAAACATGCTGTGGTTCGAAAGTTTATCTCCACACAGCCTTAAATCCACAGCTTAAGTCCTTAAAACAACATTTCTGACTTGTGAGGGGGGGGATTCTTGTTTAATCACATAACAGATAGGATAAAAAACATTTAAGATGGAAAGTTCTACCAATAGGTACAAGCTAAGTCTGTCCCTGGGACCTGAATATAACCAACAATACAGTATGTAATGCATAAGAACTTGTGACTGAAGGCCACAAATTCACAGCATATTCCTGACAAGCATTTTAGCATATTTCCCATGCATATTTTTCACCAGTTTCATTGCTTGAAATCAAAGGGATTGGAAGAGCCTCCTGAACAGCAGAGGATATTAAATCAGTTAAATGTCTCAAAAATTTGGTTAGATTTTTTTATGACTATGCCATGAAGAAAAATATGTATTAGGAAACTAATCCATGTCTGCCTGCATGTTAATCTCTTTAATCCTGTTTTTTATTATCCTCTTTGCCAGATCTGCAGGGCTAGCTTTCATTTCATCAGTGTTCAGTTCATATTTGACACAACCCCATCACATTTCTTTGCCCAACTGCTCTACACCCCTGTTGACATTTGTTACAGAGAATATTTCTTTGGTGGCTTTTGATTGGTCATTAGCTGCACTTTCAGTCAGTAGGAGTCAGGAGCTCCATGTAATCAAGATTTGAGAATGTTGGCACCAGCATAGCTGTAAGAACACAGTGTGAAGTGTGTAGTTGTGTCCTCTAATTTAATGGGTTACACTAGGCCCCTTTTATCCCTATACAAGAATTGCAGGAGGGGGGAAATCTTCCTATCATTTTTCTTAAAAATGCTGGCATATACAAGCTTCTTCCTCTGAATCATGCAAAGCTTATCACAGCATTTATTTTGAAAGCTTTGAAGCTCACCATTTCCAAATGGCCTCTTCAGGGTAGGTATCTGTGCAAAACTGAGTATGGTGGTACCTTGGGTTAAGAACTTAATGCATTCTGGAGGTCCGTTCTTAACCCGAAACCGTTCTTAGCCTGAGGCGTGCTTTCACTAATGGGGCCTCCCGCTGCTGCCACCACACGACTTCTGCTCGCACCCCAGGGCAAAATTCGCAACCAGGAACATCTACTTCTGGGTGAAGCACTCATAAGGAGGACAGTACGTAACCTGAGGTTCCACTGTACATAAATGTTCAATTCTTAATCTGTGATCTATGTATTGCTAACCTTTTATGAAGTCTGGACCTTCTGGCTAGCCTTGATTTCAACTTTAATAAAATTTAGGGAGAGGTGTTCTCTTCAGACTCACAATTCCATACCACACCAAACACAGCTAACAATCAGCAATTAAAGGTGAAACATACTAGAAACCTTGTAAATCTCACTTGAGACTCTTAATTCTCTTTTCAAATGAGCTAACCATTGATTCCCATTCTATAATTCAAATCCCCTGCCTTTTGAGGTAAGGGACTCTGACAAGATAGCAGGTATTTCTGGTAAATGTCCTTCCCATGTTCTTCTAGATCAGCCTTCCCCAACCTGCTGCCCTCCAGATACTGTTGGACTATAACTCCTGTCAGTCACTTAAATGTTTTACTACAATCAAGTGGTATTTACACTGAATAAATACAACAAATAAATCCTAGACACTGTGTGCAATGATCAGCAATGATGGGAGTTGCAGAGCAACATCTGGGGGAGCACCAGTATGGAGAAAACTGCCGTGAACTGATACTTTCAGACCAGACATGTTAAAGGTGATTACACAGTGTAAACATTTCAACAAAACAATTTTACTCTGATCGTCCAGTCAGTTTTAGGAACCAGCAAGGCCATGAGGTAGAACTTATTGCTTTCCTGCAGCACACTAACCAGACAGACCCTGAGGTGAGGCATGCACATCCTATGTGGGTTATAGCAGCAATGGAAGTCTCTCCACCAGAGGTGGATTTAGGGCAGTGCAAGTGGTGTTGTTACACTGGATGTGCAGCTGAGGAGAGCATCTTCTGGTTTTGGGAAGGAGGTATAAGCACTCTGATGGGGTTCTAGAGCCCTCCTTCCTCCTTCCCAAATCTGGGCAAGTGCTTACCAGGCCTTGCGAAGGAGATTGGGGGAATCTAGGACCCTACCAGAGCCTTGCGCCTCCTTCCCAAAGCACGGCTTAAAATGGTGCAATGAGGGCTGGGAGTAAGGCATCCAATGGCCTCACACAGGGCAGCATATTACCAATGTCTGCCCCTACTTCCACTTCTCATGTGCCAGAAGAACATTGTATACCCTAAGCTATCAATTTGTAGGTCCTGAGTGGGATATAGACTCAGTTAAACTCGTGAGTTCATTTTAATTTCTGTTTTCCTTTGTGAATTATTGCATGTTTGAGTCCGATGATTTTTAAAACATCATGGTAAAGCATTTGATTTCAAGAAACCAAGTGGTCATAACTATACGGACTATAAATGTGTACTATTATTTAGGCTGCTTGGAACTGGCTTTCCATATTCCTAGTGTGCTACCTTACTGCCTGTCACTAATCATTTTCTGTTCCACATGGTTTCCTCCAGTCCTTGCCCAGGGTGCCTCTGGCCTGCAGTCAGGGTGGGTCAGTATTTTTCAAATCAAAATAAGTACAGTAACTCTGTACCTGTACTTCATACCACATATACTTCCTTCCATTCTTTGCTGCTCACTGTGCCATTCCCCCCTCTCCTCCAGATTATGCTTCGTGAGCACCCTAAGACTGACCATATACATGCTTCTCCTTCCTCCTGAATTTCCCCCAAAATCAAATATTAAAAATTTTATAGTTTTGGTTCTTAGCAAGGTCATTATTGGTCATGCCATCATTCCCCTCCTGCCTTCATTCCTCCTCAACAGAACACTGCGGCTACTGAGAAATGTGCATTAAATCAGTGCCTTCAGTTGAATTATACAGGCATTAAGAAACCTGTTTTGATTAGGCGTGAGAGCAATAAATATATGAAGCAATCTTTCAATAATCACCATATAGCGTGTTCTGGGGTTACCGTGATTAACAGAGCGTTCTTCTGAGGTCACAGGAAAAGAGTTTGGAGATGCAGAAATTAACTTGGATATGAATTATTGGTGACTGAAAATGCCATAAGTACTCACCTGAACTATTGGTAAAGGCTTAAAATATCTGTTTAATGTCTGCTGATCACTGTTCTCTAGAGTCCTATTAACAGTTGATAGATGCACTGCAAAATTGCTCCTAAATTAACAGGTATATACATCAATACAAACTGTGATGGTGTTTCAGTATTCCTCTTATACAAAGTTAAGACACTGCATTTAAAATGAAAAGGGGGAAAAGTCAATTTGTTTGGAAATGATGGTGATGGAAGCTGATGTCATTTATATGCCAAGCGCAGTCTTATTGCCTTTATGTGTCAATTAGAGCCTTATTGTCTTTGCTTCCTGGAAGTTTTAAACGTTTTTTCCAAGCCCTGATTTAAGGGATTTATTGCCAAGCCTTTCAAAGACAGATGCCAAAGCTAATTCATAACAAAGCAGGTATTTCAATTGCTCAGGCCATATTTATGACCTTCCCAGCGACAGGTGAGAGGAGCATATGTTAAAAGAGGAAAAATTTCAAATAAATTAAATTGTAAGCTTTAAAAGTAATTAAATTATTGCTTTAACCAAAGGATTGCTAATTTTTCCATCTTCAAATAATAGTACTACAAAGTGGCCATTAAAGTGAGGGTAAAGATAGACAATTGGCAGCTGAGAGGCAGTTGCATTATGGACTTGATTTTACTTGTGTGAATCCCTATCACAAAGAGACAGTCCTTAGGCTGTACCATGGCAGATGAACTGGTAGAATTCATTTATTATTTTATTTACTAGTTTTAATTTTTTTAACTTACTATCTATATAGCCCACCTTTCTTCAAAGGAACTTAAGACACAATAGATAATTATCCCCCTCCATTTTATCCTCATTGCAACCCTGTGAGGTATTTTAGGCTGACAAATAATGACTGTCCAAGGTCAGCAAATGAGCTTCAGTGGTGGATAGGGAGTTGAACCTTGGGCTCTCTGGTCCAAGTCTAACACTCTTAAGTACTTACAAAGATATGACTTAGACACCATTTGCACTACATATTTAATGTAGCACCACACTACTTTAAGCAGTCATGACTTCCCCCCAAGAATCCTGGAGGCGCTAGTTGGTTAAGGGAGAACCCTATTCCCCTCACAGAGCTACAATTTGCAGAATGGTTTAATGATCAATCTCTCTTCCCATGGAACTCTGGGAATTCAGTTTTTGTGAGGGGAACAGCATTACCGTAACAACTCTCAGTATCCTTAACCAACTACAGTACCCAGGAATAAGGGAATATGAAATAAAGAGTGGTGTGGTGCCAAAATTTCCTCCCACTCCCTCCCCCCGACCACCCTCCATCAATTAATAAGAAAAGAAATTGGATTTGAAAATTATCATAGGAGAGAGAATATTTTGGTGAGATTCACATGGGTGAATCTGGCTTTTGCTGTGCTTACCTCACTTTTGAGGAGGCCCAAGAGCACTTGTAACTGTTCTTTCATTTGCTCTCTGCAGCCTTCCCAGGTGCCCACCCCTCAATTAAAGCCCAGGGGAAGACTCTTCCAATGAGACTTTTCCAGATTAGGAAGTACAGGCAATGGAGGAGACTGCAGAATGCTGGAAAAATGTTTACTGTAAGGAAAAACACACCACTTTCAACCACCTAATAACAGCAAGCACAAAATTCAACCCTCTCAGAAATTCTAAAGTACCATGGGTATGAAGAAGAAGAACTGAGACCTCTTTCACAAGGGAAGAACACTTAAGAGAAATCAGGAGACAGTTTATGGCACAGCATTAAACTACAGGATTTCCAACAGTGGATTGGAACATGTTTATGCTGAAAAATGCAAGCTGAATTAACTCATATGCAGCCTCCTAGACTCAGCCAATTTCCAAGCTGTGAGGCTGCTTTTAAGCTACTGACTGCCTGAGTGGTGACAGCTGGGACAAGCCACAGATGAATTCTGCCTGCATGTGTGTGCTAGCTGCTCACAATTCATTTGTTAATAATAATAATAAATCTCTTTGACAGATTACCAACCTCTACATATATGATACTGTGCTTTTGCTGGCAAACGCTTTCCACAAGAAGCTGGAGGATCGGAAGTGGCACAGCATGGCTAGCTTGACGTGCATTAGGAAGAACTCAAAACCATGGCAAGGAGGGAGATCCATGTTGGATACCATCAAGAAGGTACTTCAGATCCTGCCCTTCTTTGCCTTAAAAAAAATTGTTTTTCCTATTCGTTGCTATCACATTTTGGTAAACTGTGTCTTCTTCCCCCTCCAACAACTTTGTTCATACAGACAGGGAGAGCTTAATTCATAACTCTTGACACATCCGCTTCTGGGCTTCTAGTGGGTTCATGTTGTTCCCTAAATTGTTGATTTGTTTTTTTTAAACCACATTCTGTTTGTTGCTCTTCCCTACATTTTGCAGCACTCTGCAGCCTGGTTTTGGAATATGGGTGTGTCACATCAAAGATCTGTCCTTCACATGGTATCTAAAGCAAGACATCTTCCAAGCCCTCTTTCCCCCTCAAGAGCTTTGATTCTTTTGTGGATTCTCAAGACCATGATTTTCACTAAGCGCTCATAGAGATTATATGGAAACTTGATTTCCATCAAGTGCTGGCCCTCCTTGTGAATGGATGTTCCAAGACCTATATCCTGGGGAAAGTATTTGCCTATGGGGTGTTTATTACTACATGAATAGCAGAAGCAGCTGGTTGTCCACATCAGCCATATGGTTGTGGACTTGTTAGGCCTGCAGAGATTTTAAAGCACAGAAATGCTTGTGTTATTTTTTGAGAGGCAGGAACCAACAAGTCATTATGACATGCAAGATAACAGTGTTTTATTCCAGGTTAATCAATTTGACTTTCACTAATCCCACCTCCACCAGTAAACAAGCACTGAAATGGTGGGCAGATCTCTCGCCTTTTTTCTAGACAGATACCCATCCTAATCAGAACAACATAATAATTTTGCATACAACTGTATACAGGAGCTGCTTCAGATACTTAGAAATGTGTTTCGAACTCTATCTACTTTTATGGTGAAGAAACTTTCTTCGGTCACATCCATAGCACACCTTTAAAGCATATGGCTTTCCCCAAAGAATCCTGGGACCTTTAGTTCACCCCCCACACCTATAATTCACAGCATTCTTAGTAAACTACAGTTCCCAAGAGCCATGTGCTTTAGGTGTGCCTTAAAGATGCTGGAGCAGCGGTCACCATTGTTGTTGAATTACAACTCCTGTCATTCCTGACCATTGGCCATGTTGGCAGGAACTGACTAGGTTTTGTCCAGCAACAACTGAAGGCACCACCCTGGCTATCCTTGGCATGGGGTGCCCTTAAATTGACACCAAGTCTGTGCTCTTTGGTAACACTAGGCAGGGGGACAGTCTGAGAGAGCATGTCTAAGAAAGGAATGAGTTGAGAGGGAAAGTCTCAGCAAGACTCTTTTCAAGCAAGGTGTCAGACTAGGAGGAGCCATCAGGACTGGGACTGTCTTGCTGCTCCTCTCTGTCTGAGTCTGTGCTCACACTGTGACTCTCAGCCTCTAACTCTGTGCTGGAAGGCCCTCCTTCTTCTGACCCCCCCCCTTGATCGCTGACACTTCCTGTTTCTAACGCCTCCCGGCTCGACCCTTCCCCAGGTGGCTCTTCAGTGTCCCACCACCATGATCCAGGGTCTAAGACATCATCTTCTGTGTCCTCCCTGGGGTCTCTTGGGCAAGTGGCACCCACCACCCTTCCTCATCCAGCCCATGCCTGACACTTGTGTGGATACATCTAAAAGCCTGGGAGTGAGAGGAGGTAGCTATTGGCTACATCAGGGATAACCACAGGGGTCAACTAACCGGCCCCTGAGCCACCCCCAAACTGAGCCACCTGCTCAGCGAGTCCCCGCGTGCTACACTAAACTGGCACAGCGCAGCATGGGGACTCACTTCTGTTGCACCGGAAATCGCATCTCTGCAGATGCAGACGCCGGAAATCGGGGGCGCGCACACTCATGTTTGCACGCAATCCAGCCTACAGAGGCATCTCTGCTGGAGTGAACCAGCCCAGGCGAGGTAAACCTTGCCGACCCCTGGGCTACATTCTGTCTGTTTTAAATACTTTCTTTCTTTCTTTCTTTCTTTCTTTCTTTCTTTCTTTCTTTCTTTCTGTCAGTGCAACATCAACCCACTTGCACGCATGATAATTTTGCACTCCAGAGTTTATGAAATCCTTTGCCTTGTCAGCCTGGCTAACATTTCCAGTTTGTCTCCTGCTATGTTCTGCCATTTTAAAAGAGGATAATTAATAAAACAAACAAACAAACAAACTCCTCCTTTCACCTTGCAGCAGTCACTCAGAGTAATGATTAATTTGTCTGAGGCAATTCTCCCTTGCCACACAAAGAGAAATAGCTAGCCAGATACGATGTGAAAGCAGCACCAAATAAGGGCCAGACAAAATGAAAACAACAACACCTTTTTGTATCTGAAGGATGTAGTGAAATCTCTTCAGAACAATTCAAAAGGTATGGAGATTTCAGAACTTACAGATTTACATTGTTTTCATTTCCCTTCAGACATATTTAAAATGTGTGTTGTTTTTTTAAGGGCAGGATCTAGAAACCAGCCACAGAATCACAATTTTATAATATGGGATTACAAGTATGAGCTGCAGTATATACCTGACAAAACTACAGAGATATTATTTGACTCATCTCAGACTTGCACTTGATTGTTCTCACAGTATGAAACTTTTTCTATGGTCTACACCAGGCACCTTCAACCTGCGGCCCTCCAGATGTTTTGGCCTACAACTCCCATGATCCCTAGCTAACAGGACCAGTGGTCAGGGATGATGGGAATCGTAGTCCAAAACATCTGGAGGGTCGAAGGTTGGGGGTGCCTGGTCTACACTGACAATTAAAAAAACACATAATTATAAATACCAGGAGAAGTCAACAATGCATATAGTTATTTCTTACTCCTTTCCCTTGATCATATTATGATTTGTGGGCTGATTCTCATTGGGTAGTAGCAGGTTGATCCTACCTGTCCTCAGTTGGCAAATTTTGAGGTGCCGTTACAACTACGAAGCGTCGATTATTTTGTCTATAATTATGTTTTATCTTTGTTTAATATTACATTTATATCCCACCTTTCCTTCAAGAAGCTCAAAGGGATGTACATCCCCCCCATCTCTGTTTTATCATCACAACAATTCCTGTGAGGTTGGTCAGGCTTGAGAGACTGAGTGGCCCAAGGTCACCAAGTGAGCTTCCTGACTGAGTGGGGAGTTGAATCCTGTTTCTCCCTCCAACCCCCTTGCTGCACTGACTGTCTTTTAACAAACCTGAGGTTTCTATTTGGATTGTCTGTCCCAAACACCAAAATGCCTTAGGGTATCTAAGGATTTAGGATTTCAATATGAACTGACCTGCTCTGCGTCTCTTAGTGTAATCTATACATAGCTTTCTTTTGGACTTCACACTTCTCTGAATTTTGCAATGTACTTGGCTCAAACAAAAACTATTAAAATGTATTTAAAATATGCATATTTTTAGATAAATGTTTTTGAAGTGTGTCTTTTGAGAGAAGTACATTTAGAAATGCATTCAAATATATGCATTCAAACACACACACGCATCTTAAAAAGCAGAGACATCACCTTGCCAACAAAGGTCCGTATAGTTAAAGCTATGGTTTTCCCAGGAGTGATGTATGGAAGTGGGAGCTGGACTATAAAGAAGGCTGATTGCCAAAGAATTGATGCCTTTGAATTATGGTGCTGGAGGAGACTCTTGAGAGTCCCATGGACTGCAAGAAGATCAGACCTATCCATTCTGAAGGAAATCAGCCCTGAGTGCTCACTGGAAGGACAGATCCTGAAGCTGAGGCTCCAATACTTTGGCCACCTCATGAGAAGAGAAGACTCCCTGGAAAAGATCCTGATGCTGGGAAAGATGGAGGGCACAAGGAGAAGGGGATGACAGAGGACGAGATGGTTGGACAGTGTTCTCGAAGCTACCAAAATGAGTTTGACCAAACTGCGGGAGGCAGTGGAAGACAGGAGTGCCTGGCGTGCTCTGGTCCATGGGGTCACGAAGATTCAGACATGACTAAACGACTAAACAACAACAACACAAACACACACACTTATTTAAATGCAGGTTTTCATGCAGATTTTTTAAAAATTAAATTAATGTGAAGAGGGGATAGAACAGACTTATGAATGAATGCACGTGAGTGACATGGACCAGAAATGGACTGATCCATCTCTACTTTGAACCAGAACACTTCAATTACCACCTTCTTCCCCATGCCCCAGGATGCCTATTCTTTTTAAAAGAATCTCCTATTCCTCTCCTAAGACAAATTTTCCCACTTGCCTTTCCACAGGAAAAAGTGCTCAGGTGATTAACAGTTTTGAAGTTTTGGAAGGTAACTAGGTCTCACCACACAAATATTAAAAGCACAGATGCTTTCCCCACCCTTAGTATCTGGCAAGGCTCTCCCATTCTTTGGCTCCTCCAGTCACTCTTGGCAGACCATCTGTCTATTGAAGGATTTCAGATTTCTTTTAAGCCATTGTATTCGCTACTCCCAGAGAAGCAAAATAATAGCCACACACTTTTATATTTCTCTTTTTCTGTGCCCAGAACACAGGTTACATCAAGCAGAATTCAATTAGGACAAGAAATAAATTGATTTTTTCATAAGGGCAGCATAATCCAAATAAGTCCCCCAACTGACAATATTAGATATGAATTTTGCAGAATATTATATATTGTTCTAATGTGTGTGTGAATCACTTCAAAGAGCTGAGCTGGGGGGAGAGAGATCTACCTGGGGGGATTTTGTCTCTGAAATAAGCTGCAGCAAAATTGTGCTTGATAGATAAAAGTGGCTCTTAAGGTTAGCTCTCCAAGTGTATAAAACTCCAGGTGGCAGCAGTAACGATTCACACATGTTCTTGGCTAGATTCTGGGCTGAGCTTTGGCTGTGGCTCCTTAGTGGGAATAATCAATTTCTAATTTCTTTTCTGGTTTCAAACTATTACCTCTGGGCTTTTGGTTTTTAATGCTTCTCCTTCAATTTTTAGCTTGTGGAAACCCACAGAGTCTGAACCGCATAAACAATAGCAATTGGGCTTTCTAGAGGTTCAGACATAGCTCTTGTTAATGGTGCTGTGGCTAATTTTCCCTCGGCATTTGACAGATAAAGAGTTTACAGTTTAGACATGACATTTTTGCCTCTTTGTAAAGCACAGCACATAATGTGTGACTCCAGCTGCTAAATCTTTGTTGTGGTTCTGTGTCCTGCCCCCTCCCCTCTCCATCTTCCAGAGCATCAATCGGGCTACTCAAAATGTGGCTCTTCGCTTGCAGATAAAGAGGTCATCCATTTTCAGTATTAATATAATATTACGGCTTGGTTAAAGGAAGCTACAATTTTCCAAGCAGTTAACTTGTATTAGAGAGTAAGGTGTGATCCAGAATCATTAAAATAGATGGAAGATTGCAGTGCACTGTGTGGACCATACGCTGGGATACTGAGATACTTCATTGACCACATTGCCACATTATCCCTTCTAATTAGTTGATTATGATTCAGTAATTGCAGTTCTACAATTTGATTTATGCAATATAAGGAATCATTGATTTTGATTATCACATTTGGGGTTCTTGGTTTCAAGGGGTTTGTGATCTGTAAGCCGTGGCTTCTTCATACAGTCAGAGGTACTGAAGCTCACTGTTTCGAATACTGCCAAATTCAGTCCTGGGGTATGGTTGCCACCCATCCCTGTAATAATGTGATCGTCCTTTTTTTGAAGAAAAGTGCACCATGTCCTGTTTGGACTTTAAATGGAATGCTTTTTTTCACATATTCACGTATATATGCTTTTCTCCTCCCTTGCATGTGATAAATTATTGGAAACATTTTCTATCACTGCAAGCTATTACAAATTCCCATTGTGTGGCTCTTTTCTCCCATGAATAAAGCTGCTTGTGGAAATGGCCAATGCAAATTACATCGTCTTTAAATTCAATATGAGCCCAGCAAAATTAGTAAAAGTAATGTTGGTCACAATAACACATGCATATCCAAATATTGTCAGGAACCATAATAAATAATACAGCATTCTTTTTATATATAAAATTGGAATCCATCAAGATATTTCTTCCTTTTGGGGGCAAAACAACTCTTTCCATTACTCAAACCTCTGACAATTTCCCCATTAGTCAGTAAAGACACTTCAAGAATACGCGAACAGGCTCGTAATATGAAATAATGGCAGTGCTAGAAAAATATCAATTTCCATTTGTAATCTATGTAAATTATTAAAGTAAGGCTGATAGCAACAATACAAGCTAAAGAAAAATGATGCTGCAGTATTGCATTGGGCTGTGTCCCCCACCCCCCCAGGCCTTCCCAGTCACATTTGTTTAGGTTACTGACAAAAAGCAAGTTTTCATGTGCCCTGTGGAAAGGGGAATCGCAGAGGCTGTATTCCTAGTGCCTCATGCATCATCCATGGCTCTGACGGCTACATTCTGATTTCAGACTCCTTATTGTCAGTGATGGAGAGTGATGATTTATGAAGCAGAAAAGCCAAGACTTGATTTTTCTGCTAGCCGATTAGGCTTTGGCTAAGAAAAATTGTGTTTTGGGTTGTAGATACGGCAAATTGGATATGGAAGACACCGATAGAGAAATAAATACACAATGCAGTCATTTTGTTTTTGCAGTTTCTATCTTGAGCATGTCTACTTTTCTAAGAGATGGTGAGAGGTTTGGGGAAGGTTAGGGAGAAAATGAGCTGAGGAGGGCAAAAATTCTAACCTTGCGTTTCTGTTCAGTGTCTTATCAAAGTCTGTACTGTGCGATCCTTTCTATACCGCGCTGAAGACATTTAAAGATGTGACAGATCTGATTGATTCAAAAGCATGTATTACAAACCTCTGGAAACCATCTCTCTTCAAAACGCAGAAGTGTCTGCAAGTTTAGATCCACTGGCATGTCTAAGTTCTCTACATGTGGAGAGCTAGTGCATGAGGGAGAAGGGCTCTAGCCTAGTCTTGTCTGTGATGTACTAGTTTTCTATATGTGTGGGGAAGCGTTTGAGCATGTGATTCCCCCATCAGCATTCTCAAATGATACAGCCAGTTAAAGCTTCAACAGTTGGCTCTGCCATGTTTGATATAACAGAATGAGTCCTGGGAGGTCTGCATGGACAGGTTTAAGCCTAGGGTTTGGAGTGGAATGGGTTCGACTGAATTCAGGTTTCAAAGTGGTCTTGCCTGAGCCACACTGATCAGACCCAGGTGCAGACTGGAATCCATACTCCAAGATTCCACGAAGATGTGGTTTGATAGCAGTGCCTTCCTTTTCCTTTCTAGTTTTTAAAGAAGACAGGCCCAGCTGCCTGGAGGAATGGCTAATATGAAGGCATTGTTTCGGAGTGACCAAGCTACTGTTTGCATTACTGGTTCTGTTGGCATTAGCAATGAGAAGAAAGATCTACCAGAAAATGTCACGCCCTAATTCTGCCAAATCTGACTTTCCACTTAGAAACATTTGCATTGCCCAGAGTAAAGATGGCGAGGCTGTGCCCCAAACCATGCTTACCTGGGAATAAACCCCACTGGATTCAATAGGAATGACTTCTGAGCAGATATGGTTAGGATTTGCAAAGTGCTTTGCTTTCCTCTAGCAACCTTGGCCTTTGTAAAACCTGGCATTATCTGAGCTGCTACTTTTACAAATGAATTAATAGTAGGTTTTAATTTTGCTAAATATGACTAATAATATCTTACTCCAATTCTGAGCTTTAAAAAGTTCATGCATACATAAAGGGAGGAGCAACAATATTGTGAACCGGGTGGCTAAATTTTGCCATTTTAAACTTTTTCACATTTGCAATCACTGCAAACCTATATTTTGCAGAAATTAATACATGGCTATATCTGAATTTATTCTCATCCTTTTTTGTGCACCCAGGGAGGAGTGAATGGCTTAACAGGAGAACTGGAATTTGCAGAAAATGGTGGGAATCCTAATGTCCTATTTGAAATCTTGGGTACCAACTATGGAGAAGAACTGAGCAGAGGCATCCGCAAGGTGAGAATAGATTTCCTAATTCTTACTTTCTGTGTGGTTTCTTTTTGTGTTGAAAAAGTTTAATATTCCTTAAAGAAGAATGTGTAACCTACTATTAATTCAATTTAGCACTAAGGAGATCGTTCTGTCAACACTTCTGCTTTCAAGAAAGAATGATTCCCACCCTGTACAGTTCTGGAGGCTTCTCTTAACCCATTCAAGCAGATTTGTTGAGGGCACCAGGGCAGGGGGAGGAAAAGAGGGGGAGAAGACCCACTGCATTAGTGGGACTCGTTGCACTGACTTCTGCTACTGCAAAAACTTTGTTGAATCCAGCCCCCCCCCCTCCTGACATGTAAGTGATAATGCAGGTGATATTGTGTACAAGTGTACAAGTCATATTGTACGGATGGAGATATAGGTATATATTACTTTCTGATTTTCAAATAGCATTTTGGAGTTATTTGACTAAAGCTGGGGTGGGGGAACCTGTGGCTCTTTAGGTGCAATTCTTGTCATCCCTGGCCATTGGCCTTGCTGGCTGGGACAGATGGGTTGTAATCCCAGAATATCTTGGGGAGGGGGCTACAAAAGGGTCTGATTTGATGTTAGGCACTTAGCTTCACTGAAAGCAAAATGTTGTGGTGAATTCAAAGGTGCCCACTTAAGCAAAACATCCAAGGGATTTCAAGGGAATCAAAAAGGGTATTAGTAAGCTTACCAAAATGTCTCAGGGCATCTCCACACATTCCTAGGTCAGGTTCACCTGTGCAATAAGGTTGCTGTTCTATAACAGCATTTTCAACCCAGTCTGTTCTGCATTGAATTACATGCAGCAATATCTTGGTGGTTTGCTTGTGATGAGATGCTTATATTTTTAGAAGTTGACAATCACAAAAAAATCCTCTCAAAATTATGTACAGTGGTACCTCGGGTTACAGACACTTCAGGTTACAGATGCTTCAGGTTACAGACTCCGCTAACCCAGAAATAGTACCTCAGGTTAAGAACTTTGCTTCAGGATGAGAACAGAAATCGTGTGGCGGTAGCGGGAGGCCCCATTAGTTAAAGTTGTACTTCAGGTTAAGAACAGTTTCAGGTTAAGAACAGACCTCCAGAATGAATTAAGTTCTTAACCCGAGGTACCACTGTATGATTTAACAGGAGCCTGAAATTTAGGCTTACCCCTGCCCAAAGACACGCATTGCTTCAATCCTGAAAGGAACAACTTAGCTTTACATTTTTCTTCCAAGTTTTTCTATTATACTACAAAGGACAAACAGAATGTACCTTAAGGTTAGTTAAGATGGTATGAAAGATTATAGAGGGGAAACTCCTGTTGAGATGATATTAGTGTTTTCATCTTTAGCAGCTGTTTTTCCAGAGTGATCTGAGGTAGTGCAGAATGTCTAGACACACATTATCTTCCTAGGTCAAAGAAAGACTGATTACATGTTCTTTCTTGGAGCCATCCCTATCCAGCAAGCCAAAGCTAGTAATAGCCAAGCTGAAAAATGATTATTAAAAACAGTGGGATTTCTTTGCATGATGTGCAACAGTGTCGTTTCTCATTCAAGTGTGGTCACACTACATGTTTTATTTTTGGAATACATAGAAATGGGAATGTGGCCTGGGGTGATGGCAAAGTCAATAGAACTCTGCTGTACATCATTAATCTATTTTCATGCCATGGCAGGGGGAAAATAGAGAAAAAGAGGGGGAAAGTGCTGAAAGAGAAATATCCCCGCAGCCTTGAAATACTACTTCTTGTTGTTTCTCTGTAGGTCCAACTGCTGACTTTTAAAATTAATTTTGGTCACATCACATTTTGTGGCATCTTTTTGTTTTTAGCCCTTTTAAAAAGGAAAACAAAATGTAGATAAAGCTCTGGCTCAGAGGTCTCTGTGCACTGCCTTCTCTTAACAAACAAATCCGGAAAAGTCAAGTTGCTATAGTTGTTTGTTGTATTTTAAATGTCACCAGTTGAAAATAAGAGGACTCTTTGGCATGTTATCTAGAAGCAGTGAAAGAAGTGGCATAAGTGACTCATGTTTTCTTTTCCTTTCCTTTTGGGTTTATTTGCATGCCATAGTTCAGTGGTAAAATAACTGCTTTGCAAGTAGGGCTGGGAGAAACCCTTGTGAAATCCCGGAAAGCTGCTGTCAGTCAGTGTAGTCATTACTGAACTCAGTGGACCAGTGGTGTAATCTTCCTGTGTGCCAGTATTCCAGTTTGGGACCTGTGCACTTTCCTAATGTAAGGGCACAGAAGCATGGGAAGAGGAAGTCTGAATCCCTGCATACTTCATACATGAAGTTTCTGCAGAACTTCCAAAGCAGCCCTTGCAAATGGGGCTGGGGGTGTATGTGTTATCTTTCGAGAGTGTGGGTAAGGCTAATAGCACTTGTACCCTTTATGAGTTTACATCCTCTGATATGATAAATTAGGGTCTTCCTAGAAATTGGCGTGGAAATAATAAATTACAGCTGAAGACAAATTTAAAGCAAAGTTGGTGTTACCCTTTTTGCTCTTTTATGTATTAATATAATTGTTTGAGTTTCAACAAACTCACGATTTCCTATTATATATGCAGTCATTTAGAAAGAATGCAAAAGTTATGAGACTTCTCATATTTAATGAAACCACGTCAATACACAATTATCATTTGGAATTACTACTACTACTACTGTTGTTGTTGTTTTATTATTATTATTATTATTATTATTATTATTATTATTATTATTATTATTATTTTATTTATACCCTGCCCATATAGCTGGGTTTCCCCAGCCACTCTGGGCGGCTCCCAACAGAGGACTAAAAACAGAATAAAACTTCAAACGTTAAAACTTCCCTAAATGATTTCTTTAGCATCATTAGATATTAATGGCCGCAGATAAACTTCTATGTCTTCCAAGATATCAGAAATAATATATGTTGCAAATTAGTTAACAGTCATATCATAGCTGGAATCTCACCACTGCTGTAACCTCTCCATCATCTGCCTCTACCAATTATTTCAGTCTTATGTGGGGTTGAAGAGGTCAAATAACACTGCAACAGATTCTTGAAGAGAGCAAGTCCTTCCATTAGAGGAAGGATGTTGTTTTTTTCCTTTAGAGGAAAGGATGAAAGATCCCCCACACACAAATAGAAAGCTGGGACTTTCTGAAATGCTCATAACAATATCCTTACCCCATAACACCACATTTTTCAACATTCCTTTGGGTGTAATTGTCATCACATGTTTATTACTGCCACTTTATACTCCTAGTTTATTAATTTATTTAATTTATTACTTGAAACAGAAGTCACTGAGTGATGAGCAAGCACCTGTAAATTGGCCTCCACGTGCCTGAAAAAAATGCACCTTATGTTTCAAAGCACAAATTCATCTTGGACAACATTGTTTAGTCAATGCTTTGAGGTTCTTAATCACAATTGTCAGTTTTCATATTTTAGAAGCAGTGTATACTCCATTGCTTAAAGTCTGATATATAGTGTCACGGGGATAAGGAAAGATTTTTGGACGTAATAATAAAATACACCAGTACACAAATTCATATAGCTGTACACTAAACACAGACAGACATTTTACAAGAAATATAGCTATATATAAATTAAGAGTGTGTGTTTTTATATGTTAGAAGCCACGCTCTTATGATTTTGTACCTATACTTCTGAGCATATATCTATCACTTTTATTTAAACTTTTTATATATTTATTTACATTTTTTGTGAAATCTGTTCTACAGTCTTGTTCATCCACCAGTGGATTAGATCACTATCATTTTTACTTTATATAATGCGGAATCTGTGCTGAAAAATAGTATCTTTCCCAAGGCAGAGTCCTTACCTAAGATGCGGTCAGTCACAGTAGTGTTTGTGCCATGTTTGGGGGACATCTCAGTTTAATACCACATTGTGGATCTTACAGAACTGGTCTGTATCATTTTCTGCAGCTATCATTACAAAAGTAAGCGAAATAACCAGTATCATATCCCATACTCTCTGACATTCTTTCCCCCAACAAATCAATGATGCAGAGTGGCATATATTTCCATGTTGCATTCTCTTCCTGTGACAGGCAGAATCATTTACTCTCATCTCATTGTGCATTTCCTGTACCCACATTCCACATAAGTGGCTGAAGACAGGATCAGGCCTTCTAGTGCCACGCATGATATATAGTTCTCCCGAAGGATAAGCATCAAAAAAGCTTAGTTTAGGGGTAGAGTACAGAACCATTCCATTTGTCTTATTGTTTTTATTATCAAATATCAACCATTTTTCTTGAGAGCCAATTTCCACATCCACTTGGGGAAGGCGTATGGTGAAATGGCCATATATCGGTTTCTGGGGGGGATTTTGATGTGGAAAACAAAATCGTGAGACTTCTCAAACACATGCTGAGATTGCAAACCAGTGCCAAATGAAGACATGATCATGTCCGCATCCTATTGTTCCCAAGGCACTCAGTATGTCATGCAGGAGCTATGAAACACATCATCCTCTACTATCATTCTAACCAGGCTTCCCACAGGTAGCAGATGGTTCCTACACAATAGGCTGCCTATGGCAGGTACTTGGAATGCAAGGAGCTCATCATTGCCAGTTCATGGCTCAGCCTTTGCCAAATGGCTTTTGCGTGTTTCAGCATGAGCTGCAGAGGGATTCTGACTTGCCTTTTCGATATATAATGGTGAGAGTTTATGCAGTAACGAATGCTTGAATGGAGAATGCCATAGTGTTTTGACATCTGTTTGGTTGGCATTTGACATTTGGTTGGTATGTATTTTTTGACATTTACTTTTTGGAGTGGCGTGCTCTCACCCACCCAGTTCCGTACTACTGAAATACAAACTATTATGCCTCTAAATAACAAGACTAACAAGACCCACAAACAAAGGAACAACGGCAACAAAGCGGGTGACCCTCAGGAGTAACCCTTTTGTATGCTAGCGGCGCTGCAGAAAATAAAACAAGAGGAAAAGGAGATAAAATAAATGTCCCGGGAGAGGAGGGGGAAAAACCATTCATGTTTCTTTCAGCATTCCTACTCTTGTAAACTAGATGTTGCATGGATGTGTCCAAGCTGTAGTCTCCCATTACAGTGTGTGTGTGTGTGTGTGTGTGTGTGTGTGTGTGTAATTTGCTAGGAAAACGCTAATCACTATCAGTGCTAAACTGGGGGAGGGGGAGGGTTTTGCCCTAACTTCAATAATATCCTCAAATACAGCATTTTACCTTTTCAAGGGGGGGGAGTGGCATCCATATGGGAAAATTAAAAGAGTGCATCACTAACGTAGGGACTAATCATGCTCCTTGCCCTTGGTGACATGAAGAGTCAAGCCTGATTCAATGTGGATAGCCCTACCCTTTCATTTGCCTAGCCCCACCCCAGGTTCTGCTCCGTGGTCATGTCAGAATGTAGAGAACTACCTTCTAAAACTGTTGTGCATCAGTACGTAAAACACATCCTTTCTTGAGCACTCTTTGGAACAGAGTGCATTATTGCTTATCATATGAATTATTGCAATAATGGGGTGAATGGGCTTGGAAGTCATGAAGTTCCATGGGGATTTTAATCTAGATTTCCCACATGAGATGTAGGGAAAGAACGCAACTAAAGGGTGCGAAATTTGGCTACTATCATGCTTCAAGGGGAAAAAACCGTCTCCGTAAGACACAGTTCAGTGCTCTATGTAAGAACTACTGAGTACTTGACAAGTTAATGACAAAATATATCTTTTTGCTCAACTCTTTGGGAGTGGATGATAAAAAGGATGGTTATGTGTCTCTTCCTCCCTTCCCCCATTGTCATTGCTTCTCAGTAACAGGGTTTTTTTTTAATTTATGAGTTTTAATTGTGTTTTAAAATGAGCAGCAATAACTGAATACCAAAATAAGGCAATAAAAATCCAAAATCCAATGTTTCTCAAAATCTACTATAGTATAAAATCAGCAGCAGAAGATAAAACGAATACAGCAAAGTTCACCACAGCATCAGAGATTCACAGACATTGAAACTCCAAAACGTACCAAGAAATGTCCAAGGTCAAGCAACAGAGGTAATCTTAGGGTTCATAGCAATTTATGGGAATACTGCAAGAATGTCCTTGTAGCTATTTAAGGACATAAACTTCACGGTTTGAGAACCATGGACCTATTATTTCCACTCTTGCTTGACCTTGCTTGCCAATCCTTAAAAGACATGTTCTGCCATTGTTCTTTGTGTAAAGACTTTTGGATCAGGGATTACGTTGTTGAATGAACTAAAGTGGCTTTGAGATTATTACGCTCCTTGCTGATTGAGGGCACTTCATTAAGCCCTGTTAAAGTGCTTTAGTGCTGTAATTGATTGGTAGTCAATTCTCTTACTGTACAAATGGAAGTGAGTTATATAAAAAAAGCTTTTAGGAACAAGCAGTAAACACTCATGAAGAAAGGGGAAAGTGGTACTGTTGACTCTTTCAACAGAATCAAAGCGTTGGTGATTAAACAAGGGGAATATTGTCACTATTTTTGGAGACATATGGCACTCAGCAGGTGCCACATTGGCTGGTCTTTGATCACAGTAACCTCATTGCTGAACTTGGATACAACAAATTTTATTAACATGTCTTCATATATGTCTTCTATCAGCAAAAGAGCTTTACTTTTGTGAATACAGAAATGCATACTTTTATATGACATCCATACATATTAAATTATGAGCCTGTCTTGTATAACAAAACAAAATATTGATTCTAATGCTTTCAGGTTGTTAATATTATTATTATAACAATTTGTTTGCCACACTTCATCTGTAGATCTCAGAGTGCTTCACAACATAAAAATGCAAGATAAAAAACACAAAATGCATAATATAAACAAGACCAAGAACAAACCAGTAAATCCCCCATACCCCCACTACCTCTCAGAAACACATTTAAAAGGGTACAGGGTGATAATCAACCAAAGGCCTGGTTGAAGAGGAATGTTTTCTCCTGGCATACACTCAGCTGGATTGTACATTGCCTTGCCCTGATTTGGCCCAATCATATGGAAGTGATTGATTGGCACCTACTTTCCTGACCCACCCAGTGTGCCAGTCCCACCTCTGATAGCTTAGAATGGGGTCTTACTGTTCAGTTATGGTCTCTATGTATTTGATCCACACACACACCCATGTTATTTGAACATTTCAGCACAGTGTGGTGACCCAGCATAGATATGCAGAGATAATAATCCACGGCATATGGTCTCTCAGTCTCCTCCATGCAAGTGAGTTGGATTGTGGGAAGATATCATTTAATACAGGGCCATGGTTTTTGTGTGACGCCTACTGAACTGACTGATGGAGTGTACCATTTGACCGTTGTCATATTTGCATTTGTTCTAGAGGGAAATCTGGTACAGAACTGGAAATGTTTATTATTGGAGACAGAACAGATACCATCTGCAAATAATAGGAGGATTGCTAAATTTACAATAATCGAGAGCCTGAGAGTTGGTAGTGGAATGTATATTGACTCATTTATGTGGGCACTGATGTTAGCTGGATTTTCATGGCATCTCTTCTTCAGATAAAGAGTGAATGAAGAACACACTTACCCATCTTCCCAGTGGAAAGTAAGACACTCAACTGTCATTGTCAGAGCATGTGTGACAATTTGGTGAGTGATATTGGAATGAAGTCAGATTAAGTGTAAGGAGCCAGCATTTCATTTCTATCACAGTACTTTAAGTCAGTTGATTTTAATCTGACTGGAAAACTGAGGTTTGTGAATAGAATGACAGTACAGTATGAGACGTGGAGGACATTTCACATGAACTGGGAGTCAAATATGCACTAATGCTTTTCTGTCTGTGGTTGGTGATATGTAGACTTCATTTGTGCAGCAATACTCTAGCGTGCAACACACAGACTTAATCATGTCACCGGATATATCATATAAATTAATATTTAAGACTTCTCTCAAGGAGCGGTAGCTGTCCTGGCTGATGCTGGATAAAGTACCTGGACTCAATTTTCATTTTCTGCTACGAACTGCAATGTTCAAATTAGTGCAATACATAAGCAAGGTAAAGGTCACTGGTGCAGAAAGCAAAGATGTTGATCCAACGATTGGCAGGCCCTTGGGCTCCCATTATAAAGGTGTGGGGTGGTATGATTTCAGTGGGGTAAGTGGGATGCATCACTGGCTGAGCAAGTAAGTGGGAACTACTCATGGTGGGCTGGGCATGAGTGGCATGTTCACATCAGCGCTGGTGTATCTGTGTCTTGGGTGATGGAAGAGTTGACAGCATCGGCTTGGAACCAGACTGGGTAATGGCTGTCTCCTTGATGGGCGGAGGCTTGTTGGCAAAAGCTGGCGGAGCAAAGGATCCAGTGGAGGTGATTAGTGGAGCCTCTCTCTTCGGTAACAGGATAATAAATAAATAAATAAATAAATAAATTTTTATTTATATCCCACCCTCCCCAGCTGAAGCCGGGCTCAGGGCAGCTAACAACAATAAAATAATACAACATTCTAAAATCATGTCATTATAAAATTAATTCAAATCAAATTAATGGCTACTATTGGGCTAGAGTTCTGTGAAGATTGCCAAAGGAGGGAGTCAGGCTGTGCCCTGGCCAAAGGCCTGGTGGAACAGCTCTGTCTTGCAGGCCCTGAGGAAAGATGTCAAGTCCTGCAGGGCCCTAGTCTCTTGTGACAGAGAGTTCCACCAGATTGGAACCACAGCCGAAAAAGCCCTGGCTCTGGTTATGAAGCGTTTGGCAACAGTCCTGTGTCTCAGTGACTCATATCTGCTCATATGAGTACACAAACAGCACAGTAAACAAAAGCTTGGCTGCGGAAGTACAGTGGTACCTCAGGTTACAGATGCTTCAGGTTACAGACTCTAACCCAGAAATAGTACCTCGGGATAAGAACTTTGCTTCAGGAGGAGAACAGAAATTGCACGGCGGCAGCAGCAGGCTCCATTAGCTAAAGTGGTACCTCAGGTTAAGAACAGTTTCAGGTTACGAACGTACCTCCAGAATGAATTAAGTTCTTAACCCGAGGTATCACTGTATGCAGGATCGCTTTTTTATTGCTTTATATCAACTCAAAGCAAATCATAATAAAGAAAATAACAATAGTGCGAGGAGCAGCTCACACAAACATCCTGTCTGTCCAGGAGACAGAACAAAAAGCCGCAAAACATAAAAATAGAAATAAAAATAAAAATTTATTTATACCCTGCCCTCCCTGGCCAGAGGTGGGCTCAGGGTGGCTAACACCAGTAAAATTACAGCGAAAACATAATAGGGGGGGGAAACCAATTTAAAATACAGGTTAAAATGCAATTTAAAATGCAGCACATAGGATGGAAGTTCAGTGTCTAAGCTTCCATTCTCACACTTCCAGAGGAATGGAATGTAAACAGTGTGGATTACAAGATCCAACAGCAACGGAGAATGAAAAATACTAACAGTGATGCCAGAGCTTGGAGTTGAAACCATGGGTGAGATAGGCATGGGGCAGTGGGGTGACATCCCTCTGGTTCCCTCCATGGGATCAGACTCCTCACCCTCAACGTCTCTCGGGGCTTTGGCATAGCTCACTGTGACCCACCAGAAGTGTCAGATGGCACCTTCTGAGTTCCTTAAACCCCTTGTCCTGATCCAACCAGACCCTCCAGAACTCGTGGCTATACATCCAACACCCCCAGAAATGCCAGGACCTTGGTAGGCCATTTTGATTTTCCCATAGTATCCCTGTGTTTCTCCAGGGAATTATGGGAAATTAAAATGGCTGTCTCCTACTGGTTCCATCAGGTAAGTCCCCAGCATAGGGCACCTTCGTCAAACATGCCTCTGCCCCTGCTTTGTTGCAGAAGTTCTGGCTGCTGTTTTCTTTCTGAAGAATGGCGAACCAAAGGAGGTAGGAATCCAAAATGGTTGACATGACACCATTTACTGGATAGGGTGGCAATTAAGCCCTCCATCTGTTCAAGTGTTTACCTTTCTAAGATAGATCAACATGTGGGATGGGAATGTATGGATGCAGCATGCTCTAAATCTGCACCATCGGGGTCCTATATCTTGAAGGGAGCCTATAGGTGTATGGCAGGCTTCCTCTACAGACTTGCAACTTGTGGAGAGCAATGTGAACAGTGATGCTGGGGGCAGAGTTAGCACACTCATCTACACATCCTCCCCTCCCTCGTATGTTGATTTAATCCAGAAGGTGCATGGCTCAGTAGGGCTTAAGCTTTTGAATTATAGAGAATGCTTTTTCATGCAAGACTAGTAGCTAAATCTAGTCCATCCTGAACCACAGTTCATGACAACTTAAATGTTTTCATTCCTTTTCTGGCTGAGGCATTTGGGAGTTGCAGTCCGGGGGGGGGAAAGCAAATTTAAAAGCCAAAAGGAACCATTGGGGCAATAGATTTTCTCCAGGTATCATTATATTAAATGCATTAACCTGTATGCTGACTGAACTATGTCTTTTAGAAGGGCTCCAGCCTTGAACTGAAGGCTGCCAAGTGATGGAAAATCTCCTCATCCTCTTAGCAATATTTTCCCCAGGCTTCCTGTGATTAATCCACTTTCAAAAATCACCCCAGTAAATCTTACTTCTTCATCTGTGCTCTTTCATCTGCTAACTCCGCTTTTGATAATATTGATATATATAATCTCTATGGCCCCTTTTCAAATTCTTTTTAGCATGTTTTCCACCTTTGTCCTCCACCACAATCCATTCCTCCTGCTCCCTTGTATTTTCATACTTCCACATATATATATCACTGATAGTTAACTCTGCATCCTTTCTTGCTGTCACTGCCTTCTCTTTCTTTGAGATGCTCAAGATAAAAGGCAACTCTGCCACTCCTCAGCTTCTGTGATTTCACTAGGCAAATGCTCATACATTTCTCTGTTTTATAAAAGCTGAATTAGGGGGTGAGCAAGTGGCAGCCCTTAAGTGAAATGCCCCACCAAACGCCAATCTAGCAGGCCATTTGGAGAAGTTGTCGTTTTGTCTGCGGTTCAGTACCCCCACATCCTGGCCAAAGTGCATGAACCTCATCATCCAGCCTTTACATGCAATCTTTTTGGTGATAGCAACACAGGATAATTTCATGTCCTGATCCCCACCCTGAGAAAGTTGGAATATCAAAGCAGAAATTTAAAAGGGAATTCAGGCATGGATTCAGATTCAGAAACATGTAGAAATGACTGCTTGCAAGCTTACTGAGGAGCACCTGGGAAGATAAGGAGCTTATGCTGAGTTAGATCATTGGTCCATCCAATTCAATATTTCCTACACTGACTGGCAACAGCAATCCAGGATTTCAGGAAGGAAATCCCAGCCCTACCTGGAGATGCAGAGCATTGAACCAGGGAAAGCAGATGTTCTTATCTCAGAGCTACAACCCTTCCCAATACTACACATCTGCAGAAAGACAGCCAATTGTAGCTTTCAGCCCTACGCTCTGAACTACTGTAACCTCCTGTCTGGATTTCCAAGTGGTGGTGGCTGCATGTAATATGAGGCCTAACTTGTGGTGATAGAACCTCTCCATACAAATAAAATTACTTACATTCTTCCTAATCAAGCTCCCTTTAGAATGCCTTCATTTTGTGTATGATTGGTGACCCACAGGTCACAATGAGTACCTAGAGCAGAGCTTTCCAAATTGTGTGTCATGACACGTTAGTGTGTTGGCTGCAGTGTGTAGCTGTATCACGCAAATGCTCCCTGCGCTCCTCCTGAGGCTGCAAAGGGGTTAGTTACGTCATGAATTCTACTCATATTGATCTGGAGCAGATTCCAACATATAGTTAGCAAAGTTAAAACTTAAACACGTTGCAGGATTCCCAAAAGATAGACCAGAGGCAATTAACATTTCATCCAGCAAAGCTTTGCTGCTACTAAAGGCAAATGAGTGTAATTGTCACAAACCCAGTACATTCAGGATTGGCACTGTCCATAAGAAATCCAGTTGCAGCAGACTTAACTTAAACTTACAATAACTTACAATAAGACTAAAACCTCAACACTAAGTAGGCTATGTGCAGAACACCACACCAGAAGGAAGAGAGAGAGAGAGTTTGGATTTGATATCCCGCCTTTCACTCCCTTTAAGGAGTCTCAAAGCGGCTAACATTCTCCTTTCCCTTCCTCCCCCACAACAAACACTCTGTGAGGTGAGTGGGGCTGAGAGACTTTAGAGAAGTGTGACTAGCCCAAGGTCACCCAGCAGCTGCATGTGGAGGAGTGGAGACGCGAACCCGGTTCCCCAGATTACGAGACTACCGCTCTTAACCACTACACCACACTGGAGATAGAAAGTGAAATTCATGCTCCTTCTGGCCTTTTATTATAGCCAGCATGACACTGAGAGAAAGAAATAACAGAACCAGTTTAAGCCAGCTATACTCAGCTTCTTTTGAAAGACTGACCCAAACATCATGAACCTTCTGCTCGCTTGTAGGTGGAATAGAAACTTACGTGTCAGCTAAAAACTTCCGGTTGGCACCAGTTTGTTTCACACAGAGAAGCTTCCAAAACACTCTTGAATTAATTAGAATAGGAAAGCATATACTTTCTGTACCAAGAAATGCAAACTGACAAGTTAAACCTCTGATTTGCTAATAAAACTGAATTACTGTGTTGCAAAATGATGCATGTCTAAAAAGTGTGTCACCAAATGAAAAGTTTGGAAAGCTCTGACCTAGAGAGCCTTAAAAACTGATGTGCAAGTGTGTTTATTAATGTCAGGGCCTGTGTCCGGGTTGTACCACTTTAGGCACCAGGTGAGGGTGGGTTCATGTGGTTTAATAACCCTTCACAAAACCATTCCTTCCATAAAGAAAACTAGCATGTCAGGTGAAGGGTCCTAGGCTAGCCTTCTCCTAATAATAATAATAATAATAATAATAATATATTTATACCCCAGGTACTCTGGGTGGCTTCCAGCATATATAAAAACATAATAAAATACCAGGCATTAAAAACTTCCCAATACAGGGCTGCCTTCAGATGTCTGAGTATAATGTCTACAAACATAAAACTTACCCCCTTTTCAAGGGAGCACACCACCCTGTGTGGCCCCCCCCCAAAAAAAAAACCTGCATGAAGTGGTACAGCCCAGAGAGAGGAAGAACCAAGGTTGATTTTTGCTCATTAACTCATATGCAACACATTTATAGTTCAGTTGGTTAGAGCATCGTGCTAATATCATCAAGATTGCAGGTTTAATCCCCATATGGAACAGCTGCATATTTCTATATTGCAGGGAGTTGGACTAGATGACCCTCGGCGTCCCTTCCAACTCTACCATTCTGTGGTCCTATGGAATAACACATTTATCCAATGTTAATTGCCCGAGGCCATTTCGGATAAGTGATGATCTACATGACCTTACAGAATGACTTCCTTATGTATATTGTCAGCTAGTCCCTGGTCCCTTACTCTGCAGCACAGAGGTACCTTGCAGTTGGAAAAAAAACAATAATTTATTAATTGAATTATATACCCACTCCCCCTCTCTCTCACTCACGGGATTTTTGTTGGCGAATGACCCCAAGAAAAAGAGTTTCTCATCCGCCCCCCCCAACCTGCGAGTCCCAAGGATACTCAGGCTCCCCATTTTCTAATATTTATATTTTAACAATGTACATATAACATTTAGCAAAAGAGGTGGGCCCCACAAAATAAAATACCTTAACTGTCAAGGGCCACAGGGAAGAGGTGTGTTTTCAGCACAGCAGAGAAGCTATGCAGTGAAGATGCAAAGTGCATCTCTGTGGAGAGGGAGTTCCACAATTTAGGATCTGGCACAGAGAAAATCATCCCCCAAGCCACTATTCACTTCTGCGGGTGACGCAGAACTACCAGGATAGCACTGCCTGCAGATCTTATCACCTGAATTTTCTGGAATCCTGCATAGAAAGACTAGCTAGTTAGACTAACCCCCCTCCTCAAGATTATGCATGGAGACAGGGTGAAAAAATACAGCCTCAAAAAGCAAAGAACAAAACCCAGCACATTTCAATACTTGCATTTATTCAAATCACATTCCTAAGGTATGTTAAAAGCAAAGCCATGAAAAAAAACACTTTATGGTGCCATTGATCTTACAGGGCTGAACAGTAGCCTTAAATCTCTGTTGTGTATAGGTACTCCTATTGGGCCATAAATATTTTATATACATACATTTCTCACTGCTTGAATGCAAGTTGGAAAACCACACCACACAAACATATGCCCCGGAACAAAATTAGAAACATAATGGAAACATAATGCAGGAGTAAGAACCTTTTGCTGACACTGTATCAGAGGATTTGTGTTTACTTTATTGATGTTTTCATTTTCCCTGATGTAAATTCCTTGGAAGAAATGATTTGCCCCAGTAAGTAGCATATTGGAAAGCAAACAGCCTCTAATGACTAATGGGCTGAATGACAGTCTAGACACTAGCAAGCAGGAGAATTTCAAAATAACCTGTGCGGGTTCAAAAACAACAACACCTAGTTGCAAAAGCTAAGCTCAGGAGATATACAACGTGCTGCCTTCTCTCCCGCCACTTTTTATTGTACTAATTGCCTTTTGGTTAATATAGGAAGCTGCCTTATACTGAATCAGACCCTTGGTCCTTCTACCCTGACTTGCAGCAGATTTCCAGGGTTTCAGGCAGGGACTATTCTATAAATATTCAATAAGCACAATCAAAAATAAGAAAACCTCTAGGACTTTTTTTATTCCTCTCCCTTTACACTCGAATTCAAGGTCACCCACTTAAACTGATTGACTATAAATTCATGACTGAAAGTACTTCTTCACACCATGCATACTTAATTTGTGGAACTCACTGCCACAAGTTGTGATGATGGTTGTTGGTTTAGATAGCTTCAAAGAAATTTCTGATTTAACATAGGAAGCAGTCTTATCCTGAGTCAACCCATTGGTTCATCTAGGTCAGTACTGTCTACACTGACTGGTAACTGTTCTCCAGAGTTTCAGATGGGAGTCCTGCCCAGCCCCACCTAGGGATGTCAGGAATTGAACTTGGGATCTTTTGCATGCAAAGCATGTGCTCTTCCAAAATAGGTCCTCCATTAGCTATAAGCGGGTGGCGCTGTGGTCTAAACCACAGAGCCTCTTGGGCTTGCCAGTCAGAAGGTCGGCGGTTCAAATCCCTGAGACAGGGTGAGCTCCCATTGTTCGGTCCCAGCTCCTGCCCACCTAGCAGTTCAAAAGCACATCAAAATGCAAGTAGATAAATAGGTACCTCTCCAGTGGGAAGGTAAATGGTGTTTCCGTGTGCTGTTCTGGTTCGTCAGAAGTGGCTTAGTCATGCTGGCCACATGACCTGGAAGCTGTACGCTGGCTCCCTCGGCCAGTAAAGCAAGATGAGTGCCGCAACCCCAGAGTCGTTCACGACTGGACCTAATGGTCAGGGGTACCTTTACCTTTATGATGTCTAAATGCAACTTCTAAGTTCAGAGGCAGTAGTATGCCATTCAACACTAGTTGCTAGAAGCAACAATCAATAGGGAAAGGCTTTTGCTTTTACGATCCTCTTGCAGGTGAGAAACGATATCATGAACTGGATGGATCTTTGGTATGTTCTTCTGAAGCTTTTAGCTTCAAAATGATTAAGGAATGGGATAAAATACTTGTGTTTTCAATACTGGTGTTATATAACAATGGTTATGCTACGTATTTGGGAAGGGTGATATCTTAGTAGTAGAGCACATACTTTGCATGCAGAAAGTTCCCGTTCAATCCTTGGCATCTGCAGTTTATTGTGGGCAACGTGCTTGAACTTTACAGAGCTGCAGCAAGTCATTGCAGACAACACTGAACTAGATGGTCTGACCAGATAAAAGACAACTTCCTATTTATACTATACAACACTTTTCCAAAGTGCAGAAAATACTAAAAATAACAGTAGCCCTGGCAACAAATATGGAACCTTACCAGAGCAGAGGAGCATGGAATTTGCAGTTCCTTCTGCCTCACAACTTGAATCGGAAAACTGGCTGGGTGATGGAGGGAATCAACCCAATTGTGACTGGAATTGTGAAGGGATCTGACTTGCAATGGAGCACAGCTTTGTAAACGGGGGAGGAGGGAATTAGTACTGTATTCCTAACTTCCCCAGTAGAACTTCACTTCTATCATTCCTTAGACAGTTGGTCTGTCTCTAACAGCACAGAACATTGGGGCTAGTATAGGATTATAGTGATGTGTCAAGATGCTTTTGAGGTAAGGATAAATATTGACCTAACCAAGTTGCCAATTGATTAGGATAAAGCAGCACACATTTACAGAAACGTAAATTCATTTATTGTGGTAGCTCTACTCTGAAAATGACTTGGGTAATGTAAAGTCCATTATTCACAAAATGAAACTTTTCTTGCTATGCAATGGAAGTCATAATACTAGTCTCATGTTCCTTGATGTCCCATGAGTGACAGACAGAAACAGAAAAAGAAGCATAGAGGCATTTTCAAGGCAATCCATTCTATGAGAAATCCCACCAGTCTCTCAAGACTGAACAAAAGTCCTCTGTTCTCCCAGGGATGCTCAAAGCATTTGTATGCATGCACTCTACTTCACACAGTCTGCTGGAGACTTATCGGGCACTGAACAACATAGAGAGCGGATGCTCAGGTAGGAAGATATTCACCATGTCTATTCTCCAGGTGATGATATAAATGGGGCAGTCAAAACCAAGCAGAGGCCAAGGTTACCTGCAGTCAAGCAAGCAGATCTAAGGATTGCTCACCTAATGCTATGCCTCACAGCACTCAGCATGTTCATTCAGAAATAGATGCATAACCAGAGGAATCAATATATAAATAAACGCATGGATCTTCCCACAGTGTTTCAATAAGCTGCTTCTTCCCTTTATCTGTCATCGTTCCCTCTGAGCCCTTGGATTCGGAGCAGGAAGGGGGAGCACTGGAGGATGAGGGCTAAGGAAGGGGAAGGCGGGTGAGACTATGCAGCATAGCTCACTTGAGGAAGCCTTCCTCTGCCTCCAGATGTGTACAGATGTGAGGCCCATGGGATGCCCCTTCTCAGCCTGTGAAGAGCAATGAGGCTCAGAGGTGCAGCCCACTTTGACAGAACAGAAGTGTTCTGTGGAGGTGGCATACACAGAGATTTCTCCCAGAAAGAAGCAGAGAGAAGGGAGGAGGCTCACTCCCTTTGGATAAGTCAGCCTTTCTCAACCCATGGGTCCCCAGATGTTGTTGAACTACAACTCCCATCACCCCTAGCTAGCAAGACCAAAGCTCAGGGATGATGGGAGTTGTAGTCCAACAACTTCTGGGGACCCACAGGTTGAAAACCACAGGGATAAGTACTTTCATCCAGGCCAGGAGTGATTGCAGGAATAGGGTTTCATGTGAGTAAGATGTCATAAACAGGGGAGGAGGAAGAGGATCACGGTGATGGCTGTAACTGGGAGTGGGACACACCGGGGCAAGTTGGGGTTTGGGAAGGAGAGGTTGGTGTAGAAACTACTCACAGAGGATGACGAGGGGATCCTGAGCAGTGCATGGGAACCAGAGCCAGAGGGGCCTCTGTCTCCACTAACACAGCGGGCTCTGGGGTGTAGGGAGCAGTGGGTAGGGCACTCCAAGAGGCTGAAGAAGGCAAGGGCCCCCAGCCCAGCTCCCTAGCTGCCCAGGTGGGGTTCGCTAGCTCTGGCAGGTGGTGTGTGATTCCTCAGCAGGAGTAGGCTTGGAGCAGGTGGGGTTCACTTGCCTCATCAATCCCAGATGCTGCAATTAGCATGCAGAGTATAAAAGGGCAGCAGAGCTGAGTTGCTGTGTCATCTCAACTGCCCACGTTGATGGATTTCAGCTTGGGTGTTCCAGGATCTCTGCAGGACTTTGGATATGCGATTGACACTGAACTGGGGAGTTGACATACTGACTTGCTGCCAGGTAGGCCAGGGGTTCAGGATATAACTGATCCTTCCTCCCCTGCTTAAAAGCTTGGTAGGGAGGTGGGGATAGCTGTTGGAGCAACATCACAGCTCCCATGCAACCTTGAAATTCTTGCTATTAATATTGGACTATTAATCTTCTTTCTCAGTATGGATTAATAATAATAATAATAATAATAATAATAATAATAATATAATAATAAAAAAATTATTTGTACCCCGCCCATCTGACTGGGTTTCCCCAGCAACTCTGGGTTGGTTTCCAGCATACTATAAAAAACATAGTAAAACATTAAACCTTAAAAAGCTTCCCTCTACAGGGTTTCCTTCAGATGTTTCCTAAATGTTTTATAATTATTCATCTCCTTAACATCTGATGGAAGAGCATGCCACAGGGTGGGTGCCACTACCAAGAAGGCCCTCTGCCTGGTTTTATTGTTGCTATTCATGATTATAAGAGTACCCAGCCTAAGACTTTCTTAGCTGCTATGTGGTTAGACTGCCAGAATAAAAGCTTACTTCTTTATTTACATGGAAAAGCCTTTGTTGTCTGGTTTGGGGTGGGAGACATGACTTTATCTATTACCTAAACTGAGGATGGGGAACCATTGGCTCTCCATGTTTTGGACAGATTCCAGCTCCCAGCACCCCCAGCCAGCATGGCCAATAGTCAGGGTTTGTTGAACAGGTTTATATTCTGCCCTTCAGCAAAGCTTCAAGGGAGCTTACAGCTTTTAAAAAATAATAAAAACATGCTGCTATTAAATATATTTTATTAAGAAGTGTGGGAGAATTAAAATGTCTGTCAAAATGAAAACCATGCTGAATTAGAGCACCGCCACTAAAAAAATTATTTATAGTTTTCACCCGCTTTATTTTTGATCAATCCCTCATGCACAACTTTTTACAGGCCATATGCCAGTGGTAGGTGAGCTAAGAAGCAAAAAGTGGGCAGGTAAAGATAAAGGGACCCCTGACCATTAGGTCCAGTCGTGGCCAATTCTGGAGCTCATCTCACTTTATTAGCCGAGGGAGCCGGCGTACAGCTTCCGAGTCATGTGGCCAGCGTGACTAAGCCGCTTCTGGCGAACCAGAGCAGCGCACAGAAATACCATTTACCTTCCCGCCGGAGCAGTGCCTATTTATCTACTTGCACTTTGACGTGCTTTCAAACTTCTAGGTTGGCAGGAGCTGGGACAGAGCAATGGGAGCTCACCCCGTCGTGGGGCTTCAAGCCTTCTGATCGGCAAGTCCTAGGCTCTGTGGTTTAACCCACAGAGCCACCCGCATCCCGTGTTGTTCTTACCTTTATACGAAAGGCAACATTCTACCCACCCAAACTCAGAGTCTTACACTTCCACACACATCTCTCCATTGTATACCCAGGCAAGCAAGAGATATTATCACTGTTCAAGGTCACATTCCAGTCAGGCAAAAGCACTTAAGGATAGTGTGGGGCAGCACTGCTGAGGAGCATGGCTTTGGGATAGTCCCAAGGGCCAGACAGAGGAGTCTGGAGAGACACATTGGGTCCCCAGCCTTAGATTTGCCCACCTCTGGGGAAAACAATACTGTTTGAGACCCGCCAGTCTGGCATGTCGTCTCTTCTCCAACCATTATTAAAGCCACAGTAATTTCTTTTTCAGACATCCCAAGAGAACAATTCAAAGGGAATGAGCCTATGAATTTACTTTGCTTGACCACCAGCAAATTTCACAACGACCTAAACATTAAATTAGATTTGCATATTATTTATAATTAAAAGACATAAAGATTTTCAGAAGCAGCATGCTTATCATCTACTCTCTTGAAGGCTGATAATTGCTGATGATTTTCCAGATTTGCATGGTACTTATCTTTGCTCCAGCGCAGGAGGGAGGGGGAGGGAAAAGGTGTGAAGTGAGACCCAGAAAAGGAAGCTGATAAAAGCAGAATGGAACCAGCCTGATTTATGTTTTCAAACCAATGGGTAGCAGCCGCTGCTTTATAACTAACAGGCTCTTGACCTGAAGGGAGATGTCAGTTCTCCTGAGGCTGAAAATAACATAACTCCCATAAATCTTTCATGAACAATTTTTGGAGGCTCTCAAATTGAGCCTGACTGATCTAAGCATTGCACTGATGTCTATAGGCTAAAAAATAATAAAATAGATGCCAGATTCCTGAAACTGGTAGTCTGAAATAAGCCCTGTAGGACTCAAATTCTTTAAAACAAAACAAAGATGCAGTTGTATAGTCTGAGTTTGGCACTTTAAATCACATTAAATCTCTTCCATGTACCCATAACATGTACCCATAACCATTACATGTGAACTGAATCAATTTTCTCCCCATCTCTAACTATTACCTATAGTTAGAGCCGGAAGGCAGGGTGGGAGAAAAGTTTAATAGTTTCTCAGATGAACATGTGGTGCTGGCCTAGGAGGCTCATGGACAACAATTTGACTCCTTCACTGTGGCTTATTGATATGTGGGGCTTCCTTGCTGGTTTTCCTTTTGCCAAAATAGGGTAATGATTGCCTGACACCTCCAAGATTGTCAGCTGAAAAACCTACCAAGAGTTGTAGTCCTGACCGTTATGCCATATCTGTCTTGCATCTTGTGTGGACCATATTCCATAAGCTGGTACAGGTGAACCCCTTCATGTGTTGATAGCGAATGATAGCGAGAAGAGTTGTGGGTTTATGCCTGCATGTGCATACAAATATGCACACAAAAGGCTCCAGTGAAGAAACAACATGAGTTTTGCAACCTGTTAAGTTAAACAAGATGGCTCCAGAGTCCAGACTTACCCAACCTTTGTAGGCTGAAGCACAATTTGTATGACATTGCATGTAAAATGATGGCATGGCAGCCAATCTCATAGTCAACATCTGGAGGGTTTCTTTGTGCTACCTTTTCTAATCTCTAATCTGTGTCCAGTCTTGAAGGTAAAATAATACTGTATGCCCTATGTTAGAGACGTCCAACTCACAATAGACTGCAGTCTACTCACAGTATAAAAAAACTGGAAGTGATCTAACCATTGTCGTTGGATGGACCAGAGTTGTTGAGCTTTTTTTTAGGAAGCCGCAGTTGTTGTTTTCCCCTGGGGAGGGGGCAATTTCATTCAGGATCTACCAGGAACACACCACAATCTGCCAGTACATCACGATCTACCTATTGGACATGCCTGCCTGTAAACATGCCTGTAAACCAAGGGACATGCCTGTAAACCAAGGAAGGGCACTGGATTTATGTAAGTTTATTAGTAACAATGCTGTGTCTGCACCGGCTGCTTTTGTGTTTATCTGGTGAGGATGATAACGTAAGCAATTGCCTGTGGGCCCTCATGCCTCAGAACAGACACCACAGCATTTCTAGTCTTCACATGATGTTGTTTCACTGTCTAACTATAGGTCTTTCAACACTTTCATCACCTTCATGGCTTCGTTTGCAGCTCTCCACTGTATTAACATCCTTCATGGAATGTGGTTCCCAAAACTGTGTAGAACTATATAGGATGGCTTATGAATACTGAAGATCCCGAAGGGATTTCATGTGCAATTGTTAATTTCCACTTGAAATCCAAAACCACCAAAGTTGCAGCAACTTTCAGAATATGCGTGCTAGTTCCACAGTGGGAGAAAAGTAATGATTGGATGCAGTGGCATAGCGTGGGTTGTCAGCACCCGGGGCAAGGCAAGTAATTTGCGCCCCCTAACCCGTGGATTTTAGTAGGGGCAGAGAGCTGCTAGTGCGAGCGTGCGCCCCTCCAGATGTTGCACCCGGTGCAGCTGGCCCCCCCTGCACCCCCACGCTACGCCACTGATTGGATGCTCAAGGCAATGCTCAGTTCAACCAGTGGTGAATAACAATGTACACTGAATGTGCAGCAATTTTCAGATCTCTGTTAGGCTGCCTGAGCTTTTCAATGGGATATATAATGCTCAATGAAGTCAACCGCAGATAATGATAAATGTGTAATGTTCACCCATGACTCATAACTTCATTGTTAAAATCTCATGCCCACCTTTCCACAGAAGTGGCCTGAACACCAATGAGTTGGAAAGTGGAAATATCCACAGAAACAGAGCTTCACACATCCCCGGTTATAGTGTGCTTTGTGTATTCCTGCGTCTGTTATTGCTGTTGTAGTTTGTGAGCTGTTGCATCGCCATCTAGTGGCTAACTTTGCCAAAACAAAACATGATCTCATTTTTAACAGCATTTTCTATCCCACAAGTTATGATTATATCAGCTTGGTGTTGCTGATTTACTTCAGGCAATTCTAAAGAAAGGCAACATGTATATAATGGAGGCAATATACTAGTAGAAATGTTGGTGCAGGCTTGCCAGTTTCTGGAGAATTTGCTTTAAAGCAGAAATTAACCTTCACTTAATACCCTGAATTTATTTTCTCTGAGTGATACAGAATATTACATGTGTGGCATGAACCAGCAACACATGCACTTGTTAGTAGTTTAGTTCTCCAAACTGAGGAGAGACCCGTAAAGACAAGAGCTGTGAAATTTAAGCCGAAATCCTATACGCACTTATGTGGGAGTAAAGTTCCATTGAACTTCTGTCTTTTTCGACATGCATAAGATGTATAAAATATATAAAGATGTAGAGAATGTGTTTGTCTTTAAGGTACCAGAAGACTCCATGCAACACATAACTGTTCCTCTGGATCAGTTTGGATTACTCTTAAAACCAGGACGTTGTTTTTATTGTCATACAGCTGGTTCACCCACCCCGGGGTGAGCACTCCTCAACTTCCCTCAGATATGTGTTCATGTGTAGAGTGTTGCATCTGATATAGGCAGCGGCAATTGGTGAATTCCTACTTCACCAATTTCAGTTATCTATGGATGAGCACACCCAGAGACAGTCTGCACCAATAATGGCTTGTGTCATGAGATGGGGCCACAGAATCACCTTCTCAACAGCAGCATCACTGCAACTTTCCAGGACAGGGCTGGGAAGGAGTAGCAGTGAGACTGCGGTTGTTGTGTGAGTGCCCTGGCAAAGCCAGCACTCCCACTAGTGCAGAAGCATAGACCAGGCTTCCTCAATCTTCGGCCCTCCAGCTGTTTTGAAACTACAGTTCCCATCATCCCTGACCACTGGACCTGCTAGCTAGGGATCATGGGAGTTGTAGGCCAAAAACATCTGGAGGGCCGAGGTTGAGGAAGCCAGGCATAGACCCATCCTCCCCTAGACCTGCTCACGAGGGTTAGGAGAACTTCCAGTACAGTGCATGGGGGAAGAGAGGGAAGATTGTTCTGTTAGGCAAGCAGAAATGTTTGCCGTGATGGAACATTACATCCAAACCGTCTTGAATTCCCTTCTTCCTACTGTGGACTTTTCTTACTGAAAAGGTTGTGAGGTTTTGTTTTGTTTTGTTTTCTAAAGGAGCAGGGCTTGCAGTAGTTTGCTGTAGTGGTACAGTGCATTTTATGACCTCCTCAGGAGAAATATATTTTTAAAAATTAAAAAAAATCCAGTAGAGCCTTAGAGACCAACTTTTGTGTGCATGCACACTTCTTCAGATACCAAACGAAAGCTCATACCAAGAACAAACAGTTGGTCTCTAAGGTGCTACTGGACACTCTCTCTCTCTCTCTCTCTCTATATATATATATATACAGTGGTACCTCGGGTTACATATGCTTCAGGTTACATACGCTTCAGGTTACAGACTCTGCTAACCCAGAAATATTACCTTGGGTTAAGAACTCTGCTTCAGGATGAGAACAGAAATTGTGCTCCGGCGGCGCGGCAGCAGCAGGAGGCCCCATTAGCTAAAGTAGTGCTTCAGGTTAAGAACAGTTTCAGGTTAAGAACGGACCTCCGGAACGAATTAAGTACTTAACCCGAGGTACCACTGTATATATATAATCTGCCTACCTGAATCTCCTCAGGAGGACTCTACCATCTCTTCCCAACTTTATTTTACTAACATAGGCAACTCCAGTAGGGATGTTGAAAAATTCTGAAAAAAGTGGAAATGTCCCTTTTCTTTCCCATGTTTGGAACATAAATCAATCCAGCGAATATGATTAGCAGTGCCTTTTTCCCCCAGAGGGTACTCAAAGGTACGCAGTGCTGGCACCTCTTATTTTAATTGTTAAAAAGTGTAGCACTTACTGTAACAACTTTATGGTTAGTACCAGCACCTATTTTTCTGGGGGCAAAGCACTGATGAAATGAGAATTTGCTGTTGTTGCTTTTAATCTCCAAGTGATATCTAAGTGATTACGTAAACACACACACACACACACACACACACACACACACACACACCCTGCACTGCCTTTCCTTTGCATTGAAATCAATGGGTGGAATGGCGTCATGACAGCAGAAATTACGTTAATGATGTAATTATGTTAGTTACATAATTTTGCCACAGCAGGCAGCAAGATACATAATGTAGCTTTTGGCAGAAGACAAACTGCAGTGGAATAGACACAGTGTTTCATGTGACATACACAAGGCGGGCTGGAAAACAAAGCCCTTTTACATTCCTAAACTCCTGCTGAGTTACATTTTCTAAAGTTTCCAAGCCCACTTTGAATTTTCTACTCTGTATCTTGTATTCACTGGAAACACTGAAATTAGACGTTTTCAGTTGAGCATTATCTTGCTTTTGCAGATTATGTTGCTCTTTGTTTTCTGTTTTCCTTGTGATCTGTATCCTGCCTGAGCCTCTTTTTTCCCCTTGCTGCTTATTTGTGAGAAGCTTTCTTTTACCCTTTCTTTCCTTCCCTTTTCTTAGCAGTAATAGCATCATGAGGTCTGAATTTATAATGGATGAAGGTCATTCTTTATAAGAATTCTCTCAGTTTCTCAGTAGTTTAGCCTATCAATCTGTACGGAGGTTCAGAAAATGTCACCTTGCAAAACCGTATGGCGCGCTTTGGCAGGAAATTAGAAGGAGCAAAAACAATTCAAGCAGCAGGTCAAAAGATGGTTATTAATTTTCCTTTTCTGTCTTTGTTGACAGGTAGAACAATTGTATCTTTTTTTACGCACAGCGGAAAGAATAGAAACATTTCTTGAAATGCAATATGCTTGGTGCAGTTGCCTTTTGTACCCAGTAGCACAGCATCTTGTGGTAGCATTAATCATTATTTTGTGAGAAAAGATGTCTATAAATGTGGTGCAGAAACAGGGGAAAAGATTCAGAGGGATGGGAAAGCTCAAGTTGAAGGAGCGACCGCTTGGGCTCCTAGACCTCTGCTCCCATCATCTCTGACCATAGAAACATAGGCAGCTTTTGTATACAGTCAACCCCTTGGTCCATCTGACTCAATATTGTCTACAACAGCCTGTCTCAACCTGTGGGTCCCCAGATGTTGTTGAACTACAACTCCCATCACCCCTAGCTAGCAAGGCCAGAGCTCAGAGATGATGGGAGTTGTAGTCCAACAACATCTGGGGACCCACAAGTTGAGAACCACTGGTCTACAATGTCTTGCAGCAGCACCCTAAGGTTTCATATAGGGGTATCTGCTAGTCTTACCTGAAGGTACCAGGGATTAAACCTGGGATCTGCTTACTGCATGCAGAGCAGTTGCTCTGCTGCTGAGCTAAGGCTGTGACCATTAGCCATGCTGGCCGGGGGGGGGGTTATGGGAGTCTTGGTCTAGCAACATCTAGAGGGCCACAGGTTCCCCATCCCTGCTAAGAGAAAAGAGGCCAGAAAGAGATGGCTTCAGGTCAGCTGCACTTCTCCTTGGCTATGCTAGAGATTCAATTGCATGCAATGGACCTCAGTCAAGAAACCCACAAGAATAGCTTGCATCTGTACGGTGCATTGATAGGTTAGAGCTGTTGATTAATTGTGAGAGTAATCAGAAAAGATGTTTTATTTTATTATTTATGCCCTGCCCATTTCACTGAGTTGTTCCAGCCACTCTGGGCAGCTTCCAGCATAAATAAAAACATAATAAATCATGAAACTTTACCTATATGGGGCTGACTTCAGATTTTTTCCCCTAAGGGTTGTATAGTTACATATCTCCTTGGTTTGGGGGGTTGCATAACTACATACCCTGCAACATTTCTCCAATGAAAATAGGGACGTCCTAAGGGAAAGCAGGGCATTCCGAGATCAAATCAGAAGCTGGGATGAATTCTGTAAATCCAGGACTGTCCCTGGAAAACAGGGACATTTTGGAGGGTCTGGTCTCATTGAGTTAATATAGTCCCATATTCTTTAGCATAAGCATGCACACTGGATGTGCTATCGGTGACTACTACAATGGTACCTCGAGTTACAAACACCTCAGGTTACAAATGCTTCAGGTTACAAACTCTACTAACCTGGAAGAGTTACCTCAAGTTGAGAACTTTGCCCCAAGATGGGAACAGAAATCGTGTTCTGGCGGTGCAGCAGCAGCAAGAGTGAAAGCATTCCTCTAGTTAAGAACAGTTTCAGGTTAAGAATGGACCTCCAGAACAAGTTAAGTTTGTAAGTAGAGGTACCACTGTATTCATGATGCCTATGCTTTACATCCACCATCAGACACCATATGCCTCCGATTACCAGTTGCTGCAAACTGCAGGAGGAGAGAATGTTGTTGTGCTCAGGTCCTGCTTGCAGACATCCAGCAGGCCTCCAACGAGCCACACTAAGAGCAGGACAGTGAATGAGATGGCTCTTTGGCCTGATTCAGCAGGAGAGCCAGTGTGGTGTAGTGATTAAGAGTGATAGACTCGTTATCTGGTGAACCGGGTTCGCGTCTCCACTCCTCCACATGCAGCTGCTGGGTGACCTTGGGCCAGTCACACTTCTTTGAAGTCTCTCAGCCCCACTCACCTCACAGAGTGTTTGTTGTGGGGGAGGAAGGGAAAGGAGGATGTTAGCCACTTTGAGACTCCTTCGGGTAGTGATAAAGCGGGATATCAAATCCAAACTCTTCTTCACTTCTTATGTCCTCAGGGTCTTCCCTGCCCCCATTTTATCTTCACAACATTTCTCAACAACCGTGTGAGGGAGCTGAGGTTATAAGAGAGTGACTTCCTCAGGCCCAGTTCCATAGCAGACCAGGAATTGTAATGCAGTCTCTACATTGCAGAGTCTGCATCACTCTACCCCCCCCCATGAGACGCACATCTGTGGGAGCTTGGGAAAGGGCCTTATGAAAGAGATGCCTGGCTTTGGTTGTGAGTCGATGAGGCCAATTATGGTCATTTCAATGCCCCAAGGTGCTACATTTCATATTCCTGATTTGTTTTTCCCACACTGTGCTACTTCCCTGTGTGTACTGTTCTGTTTTTGCCCTTCATGTGTGAATAATAGGATATTTGTTGGATTCAGAGGTGTGTTTCCCCCTGTGGGAAATTGGATTGATTTTTCTATTGGGCTAGATGAATTATTCTCTATGATATATCCCTTTCGCCGCTGTATGTTGTCTTTTATCTTCCTTCAGTGAAGATATAATGGATTCTTTGCTGTGATGTGTTCAAAATGTAGGTGCTTTACAAAAATCCATGCTGAAATATTATTTTTTCCTTCTGTGCAAAGAAAATTTGTAGAAAACTGGGAGAAGCTGCATCAGAATATATGTAAATGTTCATACATGAATTTTTCTGTCCCGTGGAAACCTAGTGGTACTGTCAGAGAGGTAGTAATCTGTGTGTTCAAGGATATATTTCAGGCAGACAAAAAATAGTTGGCAGGGGAGGGGGCAAGGAACCAGGTGGAGATCCATGGGGGCTTAAAGTTCTACAGGAAATATAATAAACTAGGAGTCTACAACTTTCTTGCCTCCAAAGGCCATGTGATGGTGGAGAGTGAGTTGGTGGGCAGTGAGCTGTTTTAATTTGTTGGCAAGTGCCCAGTCAGATGGGTGGCATATATGTAATAAATGATGGTGGTGATGAAAAAAGTAGTAAGCAGGTTCAGTGGCAGGTGGTACCTGGGCTCCCCACCATTTCTCCCCATCTCTCTGAGGAGGGATGGGGAAATCCAATTGAGAACCTCCTTCCCCCAGCTGTTCCCAGCACTTATGAACTTGGCATCAGGGAGGCAGTCAATGAGACCCCAGCAATATTGTTGTGTGTGTATCAGCTTCTGATTGGATCCTGGAATGTCCCTTTTCTTTGGTCTGGCACTCCGGTGTGAGTCAGCTGGCTAGCACCAGAGCACTGGACCAAAAGACACTTGGCTTTTGGTTTTGCACACTCAGGACCAAAAAACGAGTGTCCGGATTTTGATCAGTGGGGGGTTGGAAGGTATACATATACCAAATGTAGAAAGAAGGGCTGGTAATACAGTAGAGGTGGAAAGTGAGCTAAAACCACCACTACATGTGTTTTTTGTATAAATCCTGCTAATTGTGAACAGGTAATATTGTTTAGATAAGAATTGCTTCACTCAGTGGCCCTGATGAAATGGTTCTCCCCCTCTCCACACACACCCCAGCACCTTTTCTGGCACAGAGCAAATTGTTGCAGGGAAAGAAGGAAGCTTATGAGGAATCCTGACTGGAGTGGATGTTTGACTGATTCAGCAGGAGCCAAACATGATGCCAAAAGACACCTGAGAGGAAATGATGTAAATACATTGGTTTCTCACTGAGAATTCTGGGGGGTGTAGTCTCAGTCCTGGTGGGAAATGATGCTTTACCAGGGACTTAGAGAACCCATTTATACCGTATTCCCTTGCCCCAAAGTAGGGTTTTTTGTGTGGTGGGGGTCTTGAGTACCCCTATGCAAGCACTCCTCTTTGAATGCTTCCAGAACTTCTAGCTGTAACCATCTTTCAGATGTCTCCCTTTTCACTCACACTGCTTCCTTGCAGCACTATCCCGTACAGTTTCTGAATAACACAATGATACATCTTGGGACATGCATGCATGGTGGGATCCTGTGCTTAGCTGTGATATTCAGATACATATCACAGCTGCGTGGGTTCATACCATAAAGAAACAGCTCCTACATGGTGTGTGGGTTTGGGTGGTTTATGTCCTTTTTAAAAACATTCTGCAAAATACAGTGGTACCTCTGGTTATGTACTTAATTCGTTCAGGAGGTCCATTCTTCATCTGAAACTGTTCTTAACTTGAGGTACCATTTTTGCTAAGGGGGCCTCCCGCTGCCACTGTGCCACTGCCGTGCGATTTCTGTTCTCATCCTGAGGTAAAGTTCTTAACCTGAGGTACTGTAACCCAAAGTGTTTGTAACCCGAGGTGTTTGTAACTCAAGGTACCACTGTACAGTATCTACTAAAATGTTTTTGGGGGGTGCGCCCATTTTTGTTCTACTCCTTTCTCAAATGCTATATGCTATTTATCTTTTAATATTTTATTGGGTTTTTCACTTGATCAGGAGGCTGTGTCAGAGGTTGTGCTTGCAAAACGGTGTCAGGCTTTGCAGGCATCTCGGCACAATGAATGGCCTTGCTGTGCTTGCCCAAACAAGTAATTTATTCTGTTAATTTTTTTATTTGTTTTTCTGAATTTCATTGTTATTTTATGGGCCATTTAAACGCTCGTGGTTATTGAATGAATTCTTTTCTCCAGTTGATTCTTGTAATGCAAGAATGTGATGCCCTTTTGCGGGGTGTGTGGGGGGGGGAGTAAAATTATGCTGTGTCTCTCAGAGAGGCGATCTGATTGCATTTCCTTTTACAAGGGCTGTCTTCAGGCTGCCTCTATTGATTCACATTAGGGATGCATTGTGCTTACTAGAGATTCCCAGCATGAACTCGCGAACATATCACAGCCCCCCAATCAATCCTATTCTTGTCCTACTGGTGCACTTTAATTTCTAGACAACTTAACACCTGATACAGAGCTATACATTTTTTTAATAAGCGCTTGAGCTGGCTGAATCTTGTAGAATTTATTGGCTTCTGCTTTTTAAATAACAAATTGGAAGTGAAAATGAGCAGTTGTGTACACTTCTTTACATAGAGACTAGATAGTCTTAATTACCATAGTGAAGGACAGCCTTTGTACATAGTGGAAAATACTCGGATAATAATATTCTGCATGGAATAATGTTTAAAAGTAATTTAAACATTAAAGTGCAGCAGCATACATTTGCAGTACTGGATACGCATAAAACAACACATACTTTAACACAAGCACACTTCTAATTTAAAGAAAGAGGAGTTCTAAACTGAAAAGAGGAAATAGCGCTGAAGATAGCTGCAAAGATTACCTTCATTACATAAAGGTAGCTAAAGCACTCCTGAAACTGTATGCGTGTGCAGGTGATAAAAGAACCGGGATCCAGGAATTGAGATCAGGAGCCTTGTCTCAGATGTGCTTTTACATCTTTATTAGTAAAACAGGATGATGGGCATAAACCCTTTGCCAGACCTTAGGTGTGAAGCCCAGCAGTGGGATGCAAGGAGAAGTTGCTTGGAGACAGTAGAGAAGATCTTCAGAGAGTATTGTGGGTGCTCAGGGAGATATGAGCAATGCTAAAAAAAACCTGATCTTATATAGGCTTCTTGTAGGAGATTAAAAGTCTGTCTGGGTTTGCTGGGATGATGATCAGATGAGGTCAAAATAAGGGGCTGAAAGGGGATTGCGTAAAATTGTGTGCTTGGGCATGTGGGAATGTTGTGGGTGGCAGGAGAGGATATATTGTTCATTAATATCCTTCCTAACTTGCACTGGGGACACAGGTGGTGTTGTGGGTTAAACCACAGAGCCTAGGACTTGCCGATCAGAAGGTCGGTGGCTCGAATCCCTGCGACGGAGTGAGCTCCCGTTGCTCTGTCCCTGCTCCTGTCAACCTAGCAGTTCGAAAGCATGTCAAAGTGCAAGTAGATAAATAGGTACCGCTCCGGCGGGAAGGTAAATGGCGTTTCCGTGTGTTGCTCTGGTTCACCAGAAGCGGCTTAGTCATGCTGGCCACATGTCCCGGAAGCTGGGCTCCGGCTCCCTCGGCCAGTAAAGCGAGATGAGCGCCGCAACCCCAGAGTCGGTCACGACTGGACCTAATGGTCAGGGGTCCCTTTACCCTTTACATTTAACTTGCACTAGCAAGTTTCTTCACTTAGCAGAATGCATTCCCCTTCTTAGGCAGCAGAAAGCTGGTTGCAAACCCATGTGAGTTTAAGACAATAAGCAATTCAATCTGGCTTGTCCAAATTCAGATATGTTCTATTATTCCTGGTAAGAGCCCTTTGGAATCCCTCCTAAAAGAATAAAGGCAACACAGTCTTATTCATAAGTAACAAAAAGTAGTTTTATTCACGATCAGGCAGAGCACAGTGTGATCCCTGAAGGCAGGCTCTAGGCTTAAAGTTACAAATATGTACAAAGAGGTTTACCCCATATGGGAGATAACCTGGGGAACTGCTGTGGCAGCCAGCGGTCCAGTCCAGGTGATGCAGGAAGCAGGCAGGACGAACAGGAAGATTGAAAAGAGGAAGGTAGTAACTTGACTTGGCCTTTTACCAGGTCTGGAAACATCATGCCCACCTACTAGTCACGTACAAGGAAGGATGCTCCAGCCAGGAGGAACAGGAAGTTTTGACTGCCTGGACCAAACATTGCCTTGCATGTCCACTCTAAAAGGAATGTTGTAGTTGACTGCTCCCAGTGGATTACATCCCACAGGACATAGGAGAGGGGTTTCAGGGTAGAAGACCCCTGTAATGTAATTGTAATGGAGAGAGTTCTAGTAAGAGATAAATTGGGCATGTAAATAAACTAGGATGACTCATCCAATTTTTTCCCCTTATGGATGGTCCTCCTGAATGGATTTACCTATCAAGAATAACTATGACAAGTGGCTTCCTGGTGAGTCATGCTGCCTTGCCTGCAGAAGCTATTGTTCTATCTGATTTGCATCTGCATTTCTATAGAATTTCTGATCAATGGAGAAAGCTTTTCTCTGGAGCTTGATGCAGAGACTTCTGGATGCAAAAACCTATCTCTGCTGACCTTTTGTTTGCCAGTCAGTTTACCTTCATTACAGCAGTCTAGCTCCCTGGTGAGTCAGTCAATGAACTTTCAAGATTCTGGTGACCTTGCTTTATTTCTGAATCACCCTGAAGTGTGTTCATCATCACTAGACTTGACTCCTGATGTAGCAAGGGAGAAGTGATGTTTGTCATCACTAGACTTGACTCCTGATGTAGCAAGGGAGAAAGCTCATTGGGCTGTTTCTGGGTTCAGGATCAAGGAAGAAAGGGCAAAGAGATGGGCAAACCCCCCTTCACTTTCATCAGGTTGACTCAGAAATAAGCCAAGTAATCCTGAATTAAGCCCCTTTCACCACCACCCACAAATCTCCTTGTTCACCCACCTGCCCCTGATACTACTCTCCTCCATCCCTTCCCACCTACCAAACTATGTTGGGGAAGACTGACTCCACCTGTCATGAGCAGTAGAACCTAAGAAGGCCTATCTAATCCAGTATCCTGTTCTCACAGTGGCTAACCAGATGCCTATGGGAAGTCCATAAGCAGGACCTGGATGCAATGACACACTTTCCACTTGTGATTTCTAGCAACTGGTGTTCAGCTGCATACTGCCTCCAGCAGTGGAGGAACACATTGGAGAACATAGCCATTGTAGCAAGCAGTGATGGCAAGCTTCAGGAAGAGAAAAAGGAAAGGAAAGAAGGGAGGTAATTTTCCTCTCCCAACTCCTCCTTTGGTGCCTGGTATGTGAGGCTATAAATAGTTAATAGCTAATTTCCTTGTGAACTGCAAAGGGTTTTTTTCTCCACCCACCCTCCACTCCTTTTCCAGCATAAGTGACATAACAAAACTCAGGTCAATATAACCTCTGCATCGTGACTTCTTTCTGTTCCTTTGATTAACCACAAGGAAGGTTTCACACTTTTTCTATATTTTGGTACATTTTTACCAGCTGCGGTTGGATGACGAATTAATCATTCTGTTTTTAGAACAAAGGGCTTCAAATCTGGGATGTGTATTAATAAATGAGACTTTGACAGACACTATTATTATATTTCTTCCTCACCATCAATTTGGATGGTGCGGCTTAGGAGTCAGCTACACATCTCCACATTCCGGGTGGCAAAGGACGGCAGAGAAGCCTCCATTATGTTGTCAGGAGTGATGGGCTCTGTAGTTCTGATTTCTCCCGGTACACTTTGTTCATTCAGGAACGATTGAGGGTGGAATGGGGGCTGATTGTGCCAGTATTAACGCTTGTTACTTTAAATCAATAAACACAGTTTTTTAAAAAGAGGGAACAAAACTACAGATGCTGGTGTATTGGGCGGTGATGGAGATCTTCCCTACGTGCTTGAAAACTTTTGTTGTGTTTCTTGGAACACAGTGGTGCTTTATGAAATAGTTGCCTCACCGCTGTCTGTTTTTCTGTTCTTGTCTCAAAGTTAAATTTAAGAAAGCGGAGTGTGGAAGAGAGATGTGGAAAGTTGACCTAGGAACTATCCATTTATTTCATTTATATCCCACCTTTCCTCAAAGGAGCTCATGGTGGCATATATACTCCCCTCTTCCTCATTTTATGCTCATCTGGTCCAAGATTACCCAAGTGAGCTTGGTAGATTAGCGGGAATTTCGACCTTGGTCTCCTAGGTCCTAGTCCATCTGTCTAACCCAGACCCAGATGTTTTGGGGGCCTAATTTGGCCCGCTAGTCAGTTCAATCCAGCCCCTGTGGCAGTTTATTTCCTGGGGTAAAATCCTAAAAAAACCTCAACTTCAATCCTAAAAAAAGGTCAACAATTTTGGTCGGCCCTCCCGGCCCTTCATCAAATCTGGCCCTCTTTGAAAAATGTTTGGACACCACTGGTAACCACTTTACCACTCTGGCTCTCAAGGCAAATATTAGAGGGAAATTCTGAATTCATGGGACTTATTTTCAAACCATGGCAATTGAAAATTTTGTACCACCTCAATAAGTACTCAGTAAGTACTCGGTAAGTAAGGCAGAGATGAAAATATTGATGGGGGACAGAGTCACCAGTGTATAGTGACCAGGATATATCTGTTTATAGTTTCTTTAGTTCTTACTTCTAGATTACTGTTTTCAGAAGTCAGTACACTAGTATTTCCTCCCAACAAAATAATATCTATTGACAGTGTTTTGGGGCATCTCATTTTCCCCATCAATCCAGCAAAGATTGATCCACATTTTCTATTGCATGTACAAAAGCCTGCTCTGTCAAATCACATGAATGCATCAGCCCAGCTTGCTTGTATGGAAGAAGGATATTCAGTCCTATATCTATAATTGCCAACTTATTGTCTCCAGTTGTGGGAGGGAAAATATTGTTGAGGCACTTTGTTTGTACCTCTTGCTGATCCTCTGTTCTGTGGCAGGGAAGGAAATTCCTAAGTCTATTGCTCATGTGCAGCTCCTACATTGATGCGCTCCTTCACAATTGGAGGATTTGGATCACTTAGTATTGCACTGATGTTTAATTGCAGAAAATAAACTTTTATGTTAATAGCCACAAGTTCAAAAAGGTTTATTTTGAACTGATTCAGTACAGTGGGAAGGTAAACTCCAAGATCCAAGTGGTCGCACCATAGAGTTGTATAATGGCAGTTTTATTTTCAGTTTCTTTCCTAATTATTTCCAGCATGGAATTCACCTTTTTTGCAGCTGGTTCTGTAAAATCCAAAATAGATTGTAGTGAAATATGACTACTTGTTTCTTTTTAAGTTGATCCTGGATCAGATCACTTCAGATCAAAGAGTTCTCTCCACAGATGCTCAGTTCTTAAGCAAAACACTCTCATGTGGAACTTTTTTGTGTAGCACAGAAATAAACAAGCAGCGTGAACCCTAGTACAAGTATCTATTTAATATGCCAAACTGTATTTTAGGACTACTAATGGCTTCAGCAACGGATGACAAAAACATGATGGGAACTTTTAAAAATAAGCGAAAACTGCTTTGGGATGATGATGAAGGGAAGAGGAGTGAGAATAGTTATCCAAAACTTTGCTCTTTTTGCATTGGTAGAAAAATGCCATTCTTCAAAGAAATAAAGAGGACTATGAGAACTTTAATTCCAGAAAATACAATTCCTAGTTTTGGCAGCACGTAAGGAAATTTGTAGAGGTTTTCAGTGTAGAAATTAATTATGTTCCCTACCTCCAATTATGAATTGTGGCATTATAATATAGGGAATATAACTGTGACTCTGAAGTGCAACCTGGCTTTGGTCTGTCTTTACTGGAACTTTAATGAGAATCAATATATTGTCCACAATTTTAAAAAAGAGAGCTGAGCATCCAGAAGCTCACTTAATTCTGTTGGGTTGTTTGAATTGCAAAATAATAATGATAATAACAAGAATATAGCTAATAATTGACAATCCAGATTTGAATAAAGTGGTAGCTGATGAAGTAGCAATCTGTACAGTGGTACCTCGGGTTAAGAACTTAATTCATTCTGGAGGTCTGTTCTTAACCTGAAACTGTTCTTAATCTGAAGCACCACTTTAGCTAATGGGGCCTCCTGCTGCCGCTGTGCCGCCGCTGCATGATTTCTGTTCTCATCCTGAAGCAAAGTTCTTAACCTGAGGTAATATTTCTGGGTTAGCAGAGTCTGTAACCTGAAGTGAATGTAACCCGAGGTACCACTGTATTACAAGCTAGAATATGTGTACAGGGGGGGCAGCCAAAATGATAAAGGGTATGGAAACAAAGCTTTATGAGGAATGCTTGAGGGTGTTGGGCATGTTTAGCCTGGCGAAGAGGAGACAGAGAGGAGATATGATCTCCATCTTCAAATACTTGAAGGGATGTCACATGGAAGGTGGAACAAGATTGTTTTCTGTTCCTCCAGAGAATAGAATCCAAACGAATGGATTCAAATTACAAGAAAGGAGATTCTGACTATACAGTAGGAAGAACTTTCTAACAGTGGAACTGACTACTTCAGAATGTGGTGGTTTTTCCTTCATTCCTGCATCAAATGGGCTTGGATTATATGCCCTTGGGACTCTTTCAACCCAACAGTTCTGTGTTTCTATTCGATAAGAAACAATCTGCATCAAAGCAAAGACAAAGGCTCTTCCTTTATGCAGTGTTAATGAAGGATTTAATTCATACTTATTCACAAAACTGGAGGAGACACAGTTCAGCCATTACCATTAACTTCCCCACCCATGTTTCTGCATCTTAATGAAAACCTTGTTAATATTTAAAAGTGCATTTAGAACCCCTAGTGTACAGCGACAACTGTGTAGTTTTTGAAAAGCCAGCAATGTTTTATTAAGCACTGCTGTTGGGATGAAAGGGTAGATGTCAAGCTAATAAATGCCAGTGACAAAGTGCTTCGAATTTGCAACTTAATAGAACTTGTGTGTTGTAGTTTGTTAATGCAAGAAGCAAACAGGCAGACCAAAGGGGGAAACCCCACACCACAAACAGCAGGGGTGCAGCAGCTGGAAGCAGGCCCTGTAAACAAACAGTTTGCTTGCTTGCTTGGTGTGGTTTTTGTAGAAAACAGCATTCATTTCTTGGGTTACCTTTACTGGTTAATGGGTAGTTTCATATTATTGATGTAGGTATAAGAATATAAAACATCTAAGAAAATGCCCCGGCCCTAAAATTCATTGTTCAACTGTTCATTTCTCCAGAACAGATTTTGATGGGGCACTGTGGGGGTGGGGAGGGGGAGATGCAGAGGGAGGGAGATAAGCCAAAATTGCTCCCCATCTCCTTTGTGTGGCGGGGGGGGGCATCCTTCTGGAGCAGCAGGAGCTTTAGGAGAGCCAATTGAATTCTGCCCCAAATCATTAATTTGTTTTGATTGTGAATCCCTTGGCAGATATTACAAGTTCAATTTCTCTTTCACATGAAAAGAAGTTTCCAATCCTTAATAAATGTCAATAGTGATTCTTCCAGGGCTTCGACTCTTGCACTGGGCAAGCTTTCTCCAGCCTGGGGGCACCCCATCTCTCTTGGTGCTCAATCTCAGTCAACTCAGCTCTATCAGGTAGCTCTGCATGTTGTCCTGTTGCTTGAGGTGGGACTAGGCGGGCCTCAAGTTGCTACTCCTTCTCTTCCAGCAAGACATCCAGCTTGCGCTTGCTACAAATGTACTGTTGCTTGCAGAATGACAAACATGGTACAGGTGTTACAGGTCACTGCAGCAGCTCCCTCACTCTCCATGTCTCTGGTCCTATGCACACCAAGAGACAGAATGCTAGACCTCTCTCTCAAACTCCCCCACTAAATGCCCTCACAAATGACCATTTGTGAGCTTTGGTCGCGAGCTCCCAGGATCTGCACCGAGCTAAGTTTGACTGCTGCTGGTTGATGGGACACTAAAAACCTTGCATGACTTTTTGTAGAGCTTGAGGGTCCCATGGATACCACTCAATTTATCCTATGTCAGATGTAGAAAACACCTTTAAGATAAATAGTGCTTTTCTTTAAATAACAACAACAAATACAACCATTACGTTAGTATTTTCAGTTAAATTAGCACTGTTCCATATAGCAATCAACACATATTTGTTAAGTGTTACCACTGAAACTGCTCAGGCCCGTCAAATGAACATTATAGAAATATGTAATAAAATCAGTGTCATATCGGCTGGGAATGTCCATGCTTCCATGCAATCAAGCTGCCTCTGTCCCTCACACCACCTTTTTGCATCTCATGGTTACAAAATATTATCTTAATCTTTGCTGATATCAGCAATATTTTCTCTAGTCACCTTTTCTCCCGTGCTAATCAACATGTTTAACATTCCTTGTAAAAAATAATTCTGCAGAGCGCATGTAGTAGGGAATAATTAGAAAGGGCCTTAAGCTCAGTGGAGGAGCATCTTTTTGCATATCAAAGGTCTCAGGTCCAACCCTCATAATCTCCAGGTAGGACTGGGGGAAACCCTGGTCTCTGATACCCTAGGCAGCCTTGTCCACTATGTGCAGACAATACTGAGCTAAATGGACCAATGATCTGACTCAATATAAGGCAGCTTCTTGTGTCCTTAGGGAGAGGCAACTGCAGCTAAGGAGATCAGTTCCACAATGATGTTATTCATTGATGCATCCTGTCTGCTTTCTTCTATGAGAGCTAAGGTTTTATTTTTTTTCCTGTTCCTAAAAAAAGATTCTTTGTTGGCCTTCAATGGAGCCTAATTCTTCTCTGTGAGCTGTGCCATGTGTTGCTTTCAACATCAGAGACCTCCTAGGACCCAATAGAAACGGAGAATGGTAACAGGATGATGGATCCACATTTAGTTTTATGGGTAGAAACACTGAAATCTATGGGAGTTCCATTCATTTCAGTGGATCTGCTCTAAATATAAGTGGAACTAACCTAGTGTTTTTTAGTTTTGGCAGAAAATTAAGGTGTGCCTACAAAAGGGGGACTAATGCTATCTAATGATATTTCTGGTGTTCATTTTAAGTTCAGTGCTGAGTCATTGGCTGGCTAAAAAATAAATAAATATCGTTATACTTTTGTTGTTTTGTTTTTTGTATTCTGCTGCATTCAGTTGTTCTCATTTGCTTATGTTAATTATTTCATATTGTTAGCTGTTATGGGTTGTCATTACAGAAGACAGGCAGGGATATTATAATAATAATTGTGGTTGGGAGGATTTACCAGGGTGGGCCTCAGATGTAAGAGGGGAGCAAGTTAAAGCCCTCACTATCTTTCTCCTCTCTCTCCAAGCTCTCTGCCACTGCCAGCTCTTCTTCTGTGGCCAGTGCCTGGATGCCTTATGAGCAGCTGGCTATGGGCAAGTCAAGAACCCCGTTCCCTGGTTTGGAGACAGGAGATCTCCAAGTGTCCCCATCATAACAACAACAGAGTCCTGCTTCCTTGTCATCTTACAAGGGAGGCCATGTACTCTGCCTCACAGAGGACAGTCTCATACCTTCCAAGACAACACGACCCAAAACCGAGGCACCATCTCCCAGATCCGAAATCCCACTTGAGTCACGTGACCCATGTGTGATCATGGACCAAAAAATGCCTTTTTCAGGCATGGCTCCCAAAACTCCTTTTACTGTGCAAGGTTGCAGGCCCCTAAACCCCAGAAACCATCCCAACCATTGGCGTTCATCCTGTTTCTTGGCAGGCCATGAGGGTCATCTCCTGCGTGATCATCAGCATAGATTGGAATGTTGGCTCACACCCCTAGCAATAAAAACATGAAATCCTGCCAGTTATTTTGGATACAGGCAGTCCTTACTGGAGGCAATCTCAAAGCTGCTTTGGAAGGCATTCCTCATGCTTCCTCTTCTCATGTTTCCGGGTCATGTCCATAACTCCTGTGGGTGGTGTGTGTGTGTGTGTGTGCACGCGCACAAATTGTATCCCCATGTGCTGAGAATAAAACGACCTGGCTGATCGTTGGAGGGCCCACTTTTATGATCCTTGGTGTAATCACCTTTTCTGTTTGGGCAGCTAATATCCCTTCCTAAATAGAGATTAGGGGCTTAATACCTGTGCAAACCGAAGATGAATGATCCATTGAGCACCCTTAACTTTTCTGGATCAGGTTATATCTCGTTAATTGCCTGGGAGAAGTTGCTCAATCTGATGTTTCACACCACAATGACTTTCCAATATGTACTCTCTTATCTCATCTTAAATCATTTTCCCCTTCCTCACTTTCCCCCTCTCTTAGTAATTTTAGTTTATTAACACAACTCTTTCTCTACCTTCTGTAATAGCAGGAATCAATCAGAAGCAGCAGTTTTCACTTCCACCATATCAGAGTCTATTATCAGGCAATCATTTTTGGTATTAATAGTAAGCTCTCAGACAACAATTTATGTGATAGAATGTGCTGATTCTGCACTGCAGGCTTGCATACATTTAGGTTTTTCGTCCCTTCAGCTCAACCAAAAACCAAGTTGGGAAAAACTGGTGTTTATGCTTTTATGCTTTGATGACATTGCCTAGTATTTGTTTTGATAGTCTATTCCCCTTACCCTTCACAGCTAGATGTGAATAGTTATTGATTTCGACCTCTGTTTCTACTGGGGTGATGTTCTGACATTTGTTAAAAATACAGTTCCATGCAAGAGAAAGTAAGTGAAGGTTTGATGGGGAACTCTGTGTAGCATTTAAAAATCTGTTTATCACTTACATATTTGAAACTTTTTTTTTATTCTGCCTCTCTGAACAAAAGGCTAACTTAAAAGTGGCTAACAACTTTTTCAAAAAATCAAAGATTTTAGAAAGCAAAAAACCACCTATTTTTATTTATTTATGGAACAATTTCTTAATCACCTTTTGTCCTAATTAAGAGCCGCTCGAGGTGATGTACAAAACCAAATAATAAAAGCAAGTTTAAAGAGTAAGGCAGCAATCCTAACCCCACCTACATGGGAGTAAGCCCCATTGAATTAAATAGGCCTTACTTCTGAATAGACATGGTTAGGATTGCATTGTAATTCATAAAGGATGAACAAATCTATCAACTTCCAGTTCCTCATTCCCACCCCCTAACATTCCCAACATTGTAATTATTCATCCAACAGTTGGGGGGGTTGGTCTATAAAATTTAATTAATTAGTGTAATAAGTTAGTTACCGTAATTTTAACTAAATAATGGTTGGAGGCAGTAGTGTCTCTGAATATTAGTTGCTGGAAACTGCAGGAGGGGAAAATTCTCTTGTGTTCAGGTCCTGCTTGCAGATTTCCCTCAGGCATCTGGTTGGCCACTGTGTCAATAGGACATGGGTAGGCAAACTAAGGTCCGGGGGCCGGATCCGTCCCAATCTCCTTCTAAATCCAGCCCACAGACGATCCAAGAATCAGCATGATTTTACATGAGTAGAATGTGTCCTTTTATTTAAAATGCATCTCTGGGTTATTTGTGGGGCAAAGGAATTCGTTCATATTTTCTCTCTCCAAAATATAGTCTGGCCCCCCACAAGGTCTGAGGGACAGTGGACTGGCCCCCTGCTGAAAAAGTTTGCTGACCCCTGGAATAGGATGCTGGACCTATTGAGCCCCCAGAGGCCTCTTTTTACATTCTTAATAAAGAAGAAGCTATTCATTATTATTTCATCCCCACTTCTATGCCACTACCTGTCCTTGCTTTTCCCCACCTCAGTCTCTGCTCAAGTTTTAAAAGTCTCATTTGTCTGACAGTCTTAATATCATGCAAATAGTAATTCATAATTATCTATGTGCTTCTCCATCCCCAGTAATGTTTGGCGGGGGGTGGGGGGAAGGCAATAGTGTTAATGTGGATATTCACTGTATAAATAAAATAAAATACATAGTTGTCAATAAGGGAATAGCTAAATAACTCTTGCTTTTAATATCCTCCTACAGACGTCTGAGGCACTGTCGTTTAAGCTGGTGTTTCGCATGTTCAGAGCAGTTAATTTCCTGAAAGAAATAATAGTTATATAGGAACTAGCTCCTCTTCTACAAGCCTGTTATTAAAATGCTGCAGAATCTATGTGTCTTGCAACACTATGCCTGATATGTTGATCATGGTATAAAGATGCCAAGCTACTCTGTTAAGTGAAGTGAAAATATCTCTCTCTCTCTCTCTCTCTCTCTCTCTCTCTCTCTCTCTGTGTGTGTGTGTGTGTGTGTAGTCCCATGGTAGACAATAGTGTTTGCTTTAAGGGTGAGTGAAGAAAGCCCTTCCATTTTAGTAGCCCCATCTGCAGGCTGTGAAAGTAGGGTTCCCATTTGGGTTATATTTTAGGGGGAAGACTTCTCAGACTTTCAATGAAGCAGCTTTCTGGGACTAATGACAGCATGCCCCTTTTCTATTTTCATTGCATAGGGGCACAGACATTCATCTGCACCTTCTTCCTTGCATTTCTATAATTATTTATTTATATAGTACTCTCTCCAATTTAGATATACTGTAGATATATAGTGGTTTACAGTTTAACTTAAAACCTCAAATAGAATATTGCAGAATACCAAAATGCAACTTTACAAGTGAAGGTCAAATGCAAAGCACACCTTAATGCTGCACAATTAGCAGGAAAACAAAACATTCTATTTTAAAATTACAGATAAAAATCAAATATAAAAAATACAATAAAAGTCCACAGAACAGAATCATTAGCAACTGAATAAGATTGCTAAAATGGAAACTTCCACACTTCCCTCATCCCTGCAGTAACCTTTACCAAATAGATTACAGTGTTACCTCAAGTTACAGATGCTTCAGGTTACAGACTCCACTAACCCAGAAATAGTACCTTGGGTTAAGAACTTTGCTTCAGGATGAGAACAGAAATTGCACAGTGGCGGTGCGGCGGCAGCAGGAGGCCCCATTAGCTAAAGTGGTGCTTCAGGTTAAGAACAGTTTCAGGTTAAGAACGGACCTCCAGAACAAATTAAGTTCTTAACCCGAGTTACCACTGTGTTAGAAATCTTCCACGTACAAACCTCACTCACCAGCATTCCCACCAACCCTACAAATAACACAGTGGATCTCCAGCCAACCATTTCTTGCAAAGAATTTTATCCTCGTAACCCATCTGTGGTGTAGCTTAGGCTGAGAGGTGCTGATTGGCCCCAGGTCACTCAGTGAGCTTCACAGCTGAGTGCAAATTTGAAGCTGCACGTCCTCAGTCGTAGCATGGCACTCTAACCACTACACCATACTCCCTCCCTTATGAGTGATGAATCAGAAAAAGTGCTTTATTGGTTCAACATACCAGCTGCCTTTGTGTAAGCTACAGTACAATCCACAGTGGACATGTTTATGTCCATCACCGCGGGGGGGGGGGCGGAATGCTTGTACTGTTTTGCATTGGCAGAAAAATTAAAATGGGGGTGAGGAGGGAGAGATGGTAGGAGGCTCATCATCATCTTCTTATTCTGCAATTAGACAGAAAGGGCATCAGCAGGCAGTACTCTTAAATGCCAAGCTGCACCATTTGGCTTTCACACAACAGTCTGGGTCTCTCCACTGTAGTGGCGTGCTGTCAATATAGTCCTGGTTTTTTCCTTGACAACCCAACATTAAAACGGATTTTTATCACATTCCCTTAGGCTCCACAAAGACATTTGCACAGATCATAATTGCATTATTTTATTTCCCCCTCCCTGGATGCAAACATGTTAAGCCATCATCTCTCAGGGCACTGATAATACAGATGGGGAGATTTCCCCCTCCAGGTCAGTGATCTGAGTGCAATCCAGGTGACTGTCATCACCGACTTAGACACTTGCTGACCCTTGTGAGATCTGGAGGTGGTCTTAATGCTTTTATTTGTCTCCTGGAATGTTTTGTATTTGAACAAGTTTGGGGCTCTGACACAGTATAAATCGTCTGTATGGCTATATTTTCTGGAACAGCTTTGCCTGAATATCAATGAGCAGTGAGACTTTGCTTCTTGACCTATTGCAATGCTTAAGAATGATTTTGCTTGTGTAGGAATATCTTGGTGCTTTCTGGTAGAAATGTGTGCATTAAAGCATCATGGATGCATGCTGCTCACATCATGTTTCACCTAGCTCTAGTACAGGAGGGATTTGTGGGCCAGGTATATGCTAATTCTACATACACAGATGCCAGCAACAAGGTTTAATACAGCTCTGGCCAGGTGGAACTGCTTATAGTTTTGATTTTTAAAACACTTGTCTAGTGTCTCATTTAAACTGACTTCTGAATCACTTGCAAATATGTGGATCTATGTCTTCAGTCAAATCATGACTTTGTTCAACCAGAACCTTTAAAATTGGGGTAGATTTTGATGGGTAGAAAGCCTTGAAGTCTGCCTAAGGAAAAATAAGAATATAGGACAGGAATGAGGATGAGGAGCCTGTGGTCCTCCAGCTGCTGTTGGACTAAAGCTCCCATTGCCTCTGATCATTGGTCATGATGGCTGGGACAGATCACTACTGGATTCCAACAGCAGCTGGAGTGCCACAGGTTTCACCAGCCCTAACATATGGCCTGACAAATCATAGCAAAGGTATACAGTCATTGTTGTTTAGTCGTTTAGTCGTGTCCGACTCTTCGTGCCCCCATGGACCAGAGCACGCCAGGCACTCCTGTCTTCCACTGCCTCCCGCAGTTTGGTCAGGCTCATGTTTGTAGCTTCGAGAACACTGTCCAACCATCTCGTCCTCTGTCGTCCCCTTCTCCTTGTGCCCTCCATCTTTCCCAACATCAGGGTCTATTCCAGGGAGTCTTCTCTTCTCATGAGGTGGCCAAAGTACTGGAGCTTCAAATTCACGATCTGTCCTCCCAGTGAGCACTCAGGGCTGATTTCCTTAAGAATGGATACAGTCATACCTCGGGTTAAATGTGCTTCAGGTCGAGCATTTTCAGGTTTCCGTGTCGACCCAAAAGTAACACAGTGTGTTACTTCCGGGTTTCGCCACTCACGCATGTGCAGACATTCAAAATGACGTCATGCACATGCACAGAAGTGGTGAATCATGACCCGCTCACACGCATACGTGGGTTGCGTTCGCTTCAGGATGCGAACTGGGCTCCAGAATGGATCTCGTTCGCTTCCAGAGGTACCACTGTATCTGGATCATCTTCCCACAGTGGCCTGGCCAACCAGATGCCTTTAGGGAGCTCACAAGTAGAACAAGACATATTGCAGTGTTTGGGACATTTTAGTTTAGAGGAAAAGTGAGTAAGAGGGGACATGAAATTATGCATGGCATGGGGAATGTGGCTAGAGAAAAGTTTAGTGCTAGAACTCATGGACTTCCAATGAAGCTGAATGTTGGTAGATTCAGGACAGATTTAAAAAAAAGTGTGTATTCATGCAGCACATAGTTAAACTATGGAACTTGCTCCCATGGGAGGCAGTGATGGCCACCAAACTGGAGAGCTTTTGATGAGGATTGGGAGAATTCATGGGTGACAGTACTATCAATGGCTACTAGCCATGATGCTCTACCTCCACAGTTGCAGGAAGTAATGCTTCTAAAAATCAGGTGCTGGAAACCACAGGGGGAGAGAGTACTCTTGTGCTTAAATCCTATTTGCAGGTTTCCCACAGAGATCTGGTTGGTGTTAGAATATTCTGTTCCACCTTAAAAGGAACAGGCATGATTGTTGTGTGTCACATGCCTGGTTACACTCCAGCACAGCACAGCACAGCTTGCTGGGAACAAATAAGCTTATCCTTATTTGCTTGGACACGAAGGGGAGCAGACATATTTTTCCTTCGTCCTGATGCTGAATAAAATGCCTGTAAATAAGCTTTACACAGCCTCTATCTGCCACTTCTGTCGCATGTTATTCAAACTGCTGATTAGAGCGTGCTCAAGCTTCTGAAGAGTTCTGAAGCTGTGGGTCACTGTTTCATGCTGTGCCAAGGACCGGAGATCGCCCGGCTACCGGCCGATGGGCTGGAGCCAGCTGAGGGCCTACAAATTGCCCCCGTTTCCTTGGCCGCATCTCAATAGTTGGCCAGCGTGAGAACAGGATGCTTGACTAGATTGGACATTGGCCTGATCCAGCAGGCTCTTATGGCCAGTGGTGTAGCATGAGTTGCCAGTGCCCAGGGCTGCGCAGGAGGGTGGGGAGGTCAGACACGGACTCTGAGCATAGGACTTGGCTACACATGAATAGGTCTTTGCCTGAGAAATTGGCACACCTTGAAATCAGGAGCTCACTCACTCGCTCAGGCTCTCCCATGGACATAGGTTTCCCGTTTCCCTGACATAATCATCAGGATTGAGAGAGACTCTTGTCCTAGTTGTCAATGGCCTGCTGTTCTACATATACTTTGTCTTTCTCAACTATCACTTCAGAGACAAATGGGTAAGACATTATTAATTTCCCTTTCCAACTGAAACAAACTTCCCTATTTGCATTAATAAAATCCATTTCCCCTCTCAATTACTCAGATGCTGATTAACAAACAGCAACTTAATTCCTTAGTCTTGACAGTTTTCTAGACTGGGCTCTGAATTCATTTCACCTCGATGCATGAGCAAATCTCATATGTAAATATTTAATTTACTTAGTTACAGTGCAACTCAAAGCATTTCTACTCAGGAGTAAAACCTATTGATTTCAGTGGGGTTTACTCACAAGTATGTGGGGTTAGGCTTGCTGTCTAAGCTAATTATATATGTGCTGAGTTGTTATATGCTGGCAGCAATCTGAGGCAGACATTTTCCCCCAGTCGCCAATGATTTCTGTTTAACTGGAGATACTGGGAAATTAATCAGGGGTCTTTGTGGATTTTGGGGGTTTGTAGAGATGAATAAAGACAGACAACGAGATGTTTTCTTTCTGAGAGCTTGCGTGTGTGCCAGATGAAAGTGAGAGAGAGAGAGATTCTTTCTCCTCTAGCCTCACAGCATCTCCTTTTATTCAAAGTTACAAAAAGCATGGCCACGAATGTGCCAGTGGCTGATTGGCTCAATACAAGACAAAGAAACTGAAATCCTATTGGCTCATTTGTATGTAAGGCGGGCTTACATAGCTCCATAGATCTTTGGCACATGAAAGACAGAATGTTAGAGCTGTATTTAGACAGGCATATAAGCTCTTAATCCACCTATGACTAAGATTGATAATGTTATAACGAAGGTGTTTACTAATGTTTAGATTGTTATATAAACTCACACAATTAATTATACATTGAGGATTAACACATCATTGTGATTTACACATCATTGTGAACTAAAGGTGAACTAAAGAAGACAAGTGTGGTATGTAAGGAATGCTATACAGAAAGATCTGTGCCAGGCACAGACCTTTAGCCTTGTGCGTGAAAGAGAGGGAGAGAAGCGTGATTGATTATAAACAGGCCTTATAGTCTGTTTTAGAAGCAAAGAGAAGATAGAAATAATTCCCAGAATGCAGGAGGAAAAGAACCAATGTTTTACTATACTAGGCACATAGAAATAACATGTCTACATCTCCTCCTTTTTTTTCTTCTTTGCGAGGTAAGGCAACTAGGTGAATAAAGCAACAATACTTCCGGATTAGTGGTTTGCCATCAAATGCCGGAAATAATACTGCTAGGCTTGATGGGGCAAAAGTACTTCAAGATTAGTGGTGTGCCAACGAATCTCAAAATAATCCTACCCACATCTCCCCTTTTATTTTAGTTTTTTCTTACTGGTGGCGTTGCCATTTCGCATAATAGGCTGCAAGGAGCGCGCTAGGTGGTGGTGGAGGAGAGAGAAGGCGAGAAAAAAGATTTGTAAGGCTAGGAATGCATTGGAGAAAGCAACAAAACAAAATTAATATACATACAATAATAATTACATAAAAAAAGGCATTGCGTAGCCAATCGAGATTAGGGAGCCACGCCGTAGACCACAAGGAAAAGGAATCCCAGAGTCCGGAAAATCCGATATCCTTTTTAATGTGGTGAGTGAGATTTTGCAAATGAGAAATTTGCCTTTGAACGGCCTTAGAATTGTCAGTGATGTTAAAACAGCACATTTCCTTGAATTGTTCGTAACCATAATGATGTACCATGAGTAGGTAGTCCAAAGTAGATTTCGACCTTAATAAACCGTTGCGAAGTTCGGCTTGCTCTGTGTTGAGAAGATGAAGCGCCTGAGAGGTATAGTTCAGGGATTTTGCTGCAGAGCAAGCTAAGGAATTAATATTTGCGCTATTACGCACAGCCAAACCTGGAACACCTAAGAGAGAGACAGCTAAAGAGATGTATTCAGACCTGCTAGGGAGAGAGACAAGATCATCACAGTCATCAGACAATTCAACACTACGCTGATGTCTAGAGTAAGAGAAATGATGTTTTCCAGGCAATATGATAGACAGACGGCTTAAACAACAAGGTGTGCCGTGACTAATGTTTGCCGGAATGTAATTGAAAGTGTAACCTGGGCAGGACCAAAACCAGCCTGCTGGCAGTTCTGTGTACTTATATATATAAGAAATATTTACATAATCAGAGCAATTGAAGTTATTTTTGCCCATTTTCACGCAGTTTTGTTTCGTACAGTTGACCATACGTGCACAAGTAGCATTATAAGAGGCCACATATGGTGTTGTCAAATCAATAGCTAAAGGTGGGCGTTCACGCATTTGAGTGCCCCAATTGTGATAGCCTTTATATCCAAGGGTACGAAGTGAATCATTTTGAGGTAGGAATGAGAAAAACCAAGTATCATTCTGTATGTCATGAGGATCATGGCAAACTGGAATGAGACAAGAGCCAAGGATATCACCAATGGCTACTTGCTGAGTAAGGCAAAATGCTGAGACATTGAGCGTCCTTGCAAACGATTCCCATACATTTAACGATGTGGAATCACCAGTAGGAAGAGCTGAAGTAGAGAGAGGCAAAATTAAAATACTGAAAATGAGAATTATCATGGAATTCATATTAAGACAAGCAATGAGGGATAGAAGCTGGTTAGTAGGGCTTGCTTCCAGCTGCTGTTCTCTCCTATACTGTTCAGCTTGTAGAGAGAGCGATTTTATTTGGCCCCACGTCACTGGGGGATTGCGATGTCCCCGCTTACGAGTCCTGGGGGGGCTGGACGTCACATCGCGGGTGATCTGGAGTTGGTGGTTGAATTGAGGCAATGGATCCGGAAGAACCTGTCGCCACGCCATGGTGCAGCCGGATACAACGTGCAGGAACCCACCGAGCACCCTGTGGAGTAGAAACTGCAGCGTAACCCTTACCCCATGTAATCAATTTCACTGGTTCACTCCACTCATTGGAGGGTAGAATTTTATAGCGCACCAGTGGAGCTGGAAGAATTTCCTTTTGCTGGAAATGCTTTTGAAGACGTGTGTAAGATTGGTGATCTTGTATGGAGATATTCAAATGATTAAGAGTAAAGAGTACACTTGACAACCAACTTTCCTTTTCTGAAAGTGAGTTTGGAATGCCTGCTTTCTTTTCCTGCCTGATCAGTGCAGTTTTCAGGGTACGATGAGAGCGTTCAACTATAGCTTGACCTTGAGAATTATAAGGGATGCCAAACAGATGATGAATATCCCAAGTTTCACAAAATTTAGCAAAGCCTTTTGCACAATACGCTGGGGCATTGTCAGTTTTTATAGAATGAGGCTTGCCCATAACTGACATTGCACGAACAAGATGATTGCAAACATGTTTTACTTGCTCTCCTCTTTGAGGCGTAACCCAAAGGAAGCCTGAGAATGTGTCAATACAGACATGCAAAAACTTCCAGGGTGAGAAAGGGGCAAAATGGGTTACATCCATTTGCCACAATTGATTGGCTTCCAGTCCACGGGGATTAACACCAGGGCTGGGATGGCCAATCTGATTGGAGCATTGAGGACACTGCTGAATAATTGCACGCGCCTCTTCCAATGAAATTTGAAATTGGCGGCTAAGGGCTTTTGCATTTTGATGATGAAAAGCATGACTTTCTATAGGAGAGACAGGCAAAATCTTTAGCAAAGAATCTGCTTTTGCATTTCCATCTGAAATGAAACCTGGAAAAGGTTGGTGAGAGCGAATGTGCACTACAAAGAGTGGGTGAGAACGATTAGAAAGAAGCAGTTGCAAAGACAGGAAGAGACTCAACAAGTTATCATCTAATAAAGGACTTACATAACTGCCTTGCATTCTGCTTATGACGTTTGAAACATACAAACTGTCAACAATCAAGTTAATTGGTTGTAAAGAAAAATGATGCAGAGCTTTTACAGCAGCTGCAAGTTCAGAACGCTGAGCAGACTTTTGTGGGAGAGTGTACAGGCTATGCCACTCCTCATTCTGTTGCCAAGCAACAACTCCTCTAGAAGGAGCCCCGTCAGTGAAAACAGTCAGGGCATTCAAAGGAACAGGGGAAATGATAGAAGAGAAAGACATAGGGAATTGCTTGCTCATTTGCAGGCGCGTATCGGGTGGAATATGACAATCCACCTGACCCACAAAATCAGCGAACGCACACTGTAAATCCATGCTCGTGGAGAGAGCTGTTTCCCATTGTTCTAAAGGCATAGGGACAATAATTTGATTACAATCAACACCAAAAAGATGCTTACAACGTCGTCGTCCCTTGCTAATGAGCTGAGCAAGGAGATCCACTAAAGGGTTTACTGTGTTTCTTGGTGCATGATGTAAATAAAGCCATTCTAGTATATGAACTTTTGATGGACCTTTCTGAATAATTGCAGCAAAAGGTTGTACAGAATCCGTCATTATGACCAAATCAGGCATAACATTAGGAATCGCTCGATCCACCCAATGAATACGCATGAGTGCTTTCAACTGTGCAACAGTTTTGAGTTGATCAGAGTTCAAGGTGATTTGCTCACCTGGAGATTGATGGCCTTTTAAGGCTGAAAACAGTGGCCTTAGCACTTCAAGAGGGATTTTAAAATAAGGCCTTATCCAATTAATGTTTCCCAGCAATTGTTGCAGTTGTACATATTTCATTGTTTTTGAAACATGAAGTTCTGGGATTATTGGAATAGAGTAACTAGCTATCATTTTATGTCCTAGATACTGAAAGGGGGGAGATTCCTGAACCTTCTCTGGAGCTATTTTTAAACCATACAAAGACAAACTGGTTATTAAATCATGTTTCCAATTAGGGGGAAGGACTGGTGCATAGAAAAGTATATCGTCCGTATAATGCTGAATCTTAAGATGTGGGTACTTAAGACGAAAGGATTGAAGTGCCTTATCCACAAAATATTGGCACATAGTGGGGGAATTTATCATGCCTTGGGGCAAAACCTTCCAGTGGTATCTTTTAGATGGTCTACTATTATTTAATTCTGGAATTGTAAATGCAAAAAATTTGCGATCCTTTTCATGCAGGGGAATAGAGAAGAAGCAATCCTGCAGATCTATTATAGCCAATTGATATGAATGTGGAATCATATTTGGATTAGGCATACCACATTGCAAAGGCCCCATGGGTTCAATGATGCTATTTATGGACCTCAGATCGTGCAAAAATCTATATTTTCCGTTTTTCTTCTTAATTACGAAAACTGGGCTATTGAAAGGGCTGACAGAAGGTTCTATATGGTCAGCTAATAATTGCTGATCGACCAATTGTCTCAAAGCAATCAATTTCTCTGTAGTAAGAGGCCATTGCGGAATCCATATAGGATCAGTGGACTTCCAAGTAAGTGGAAGCACAAACTTACTCATTTATTTGAATGGTTGCTTGTAATTGTTGCAACAAATCTCTTCCCCACAAATTAAGATGAATTTTGAGCACACAGGGCTGAATATATGCAATAACTTCAGAGCTATCAGGCAAAGAGACAGGCAGCCACTGTGCGCTTTTGCAAGAAGCCTGATTACCTCCCACGCCCCACACTTCAGGAGAAGTTTCAAGCGGCCAAGTTTGTTCCCAAAAATTACTGGAAATGACCGAAACATCCGCACCAGTGTCTATCAGACCCTCTAATATTTTTCCATTGATTTTATACTTACGAAGGAGTTTCTCTCTTCCAATACGTTGGGTCACAGCTAGAAGCTGTGGGGAAAAAGATAAAGAGAGCTTGTGCAGATTAGTGTCAATTGCATAAACAACATCAGGTGGTGAAGGCAGCATCACCAAATGAGCAAAAGATTCACCCTTTGTTAACTGCATGGGCATATGGCTCCAAAATTGAACCATGATTGTGCCCACATAGTCAGGAGGCAAGGCACCTGGGATGACATGAATGCCTTGTTTTGCAGCAGAAAATTTAGGTAAAATTAAACCTGTGATATTAGGAGGAAGTGGACCTGCCATTTGGCTGGCCATGATTATGATTTCACCAGGCAATGCAGTGTTTTTGGTCTCTTGATTAATCAAATCAATGGCAAATTCAGAAGGCATATTTTTAGTAACTTTTGCAGCAGCAGAAACCAAAGGCTGACATCTCTCTATTCTTTGGGGCCCGAGAGACTGGGCCCAGTGAAGTTTCCCTGAGACCTACATTGATTTGCCCAATGATAGCCTTTCCCACACTTTGGACATTTTTTGGAAGGTCTGGTCGTGGTATTTGCATTATTATTCTTCTGTGCAGTCCCACCTTGGGCCTTGCACTGCTTTGCAAAATGACCAGGACGGTGACAATTATAACAGTTTCCTGTTTGTCTCACGGAAGCCTGAAGTGCATTGGCAAACAAAGATATTGTATGAGATTGACTCCCTACTTCCGAACACGCTTTTATCAAATCTGCAAGGGAATATGTTGAACGGCTTATGATTGATTGCAGCATTTTTTTACAGTCCGTGTTAGAGTTCTCATAAGCCAATTTTTTTAGCAACTCATTCTGAGCCGTTTCATTATCTATCTGTCTACAGATAGATTCCTTCAGTCTATCCACAAATTGATGGTATGGCTCTGTATTCTGCTGTTTAACATTTACAAAGGAACTCAGTGGCTGTCCTGAGACAGGAATTTTACGAAATGCACGCTGCACGCAAGTTGCAGTGCGCTGAAAGTGTGAAGGTGACAACACGGCTTGGGCAGCCAGGGTCTCAAATGGAGGAGCGCCGAAAAGCTGGCTTGCTGTATGCGTTGGATCAGCCAGAGCTATGGCGGCATGTTTAAATTCATTTTCAAAAACTAAAAATTGCGCTGGAGATAACATCATCCTCATCAAATCTTTCCAGTCACTCGGAATCATTGTATAAGAGGTAGAAATGCCCTCTATAATACCCATTACATAAGAAGATTTAAGACCTGAATCACTAATGGCTTTCCTGAGATCTTTCATGACAGCATAAGGCAATTTTTCATGATAAACTTGTAATTGCTGACCTCCAGGAGCATTTTGATATGTGAGAGGAAAAATTAATGGCATTTCACCAGCCCATGCAGCTGATTCTTCCAATGAAAAAAGCCCATCTTGCTTAGCCTGTAAAAGCCCAGCACGGACGGCTCCATATTGTTTTGGCAAAGCAGCATGGTCTAGAGACAAAGAGGAAGGGACAAAGGCATGCTGATTTGCTTGTTCAGGCAGAGAAGGGGGGTGAGGGGGGATTGGGGGGGAATTTGTAAACTGAGACGGTTCAGGAGCAAGGGAAGGAGAAAAGGGAGGGGGATTTCGGCTAGGTGATGAAGGAGACAAAGGGGGCAAAATCAGAGGGTATGGCGGGGGGGGAGGTTTCTGCAGTTGCCAGCAATGGAGAAATTGAAAGAGAAGATTGTTCTAATTTTGCTATGGCGTTAGCACACTTTTGCCATGTGAGTAGGCAGCTGATTGGAGCACGTGGCTCGGAAAATAAAATTTTGCCGATCTTCTCCCATGTGCTAATTTGCAATGAGCCTTCTGCTTGATAAAAAGGACATTGATGATTTATTTCCTGCAGTAGCTGTTCAATCTCTTTTAGAGAAATTTGAACTTTGTCTATTGTCTGTCTTACTAACGAAAGAAGCTCTTTCGCGTGAGCCTTTTGCACCTTACTTAAATCCCCTCCCATACTAACGAATTAAGCGCTTTAGACTTTTTCCCAGTCGGATTAGTATGAGGAATGCTTTTGGCTCTAAAGGGATCTCTATTGGGATCTGATTACTTACCCTTCTTCAGGATCACGTCGGGGTCACCAGATGTGGATTTTGGGGGTTTGTAGAGATGAATAAAGACAGACAACGAGATGTTTTCTTTCTGAGAGCTTGCGTGTGTGCCAGATGAAAGTGAGAGAGAGAGAGATTCTTTCTCCTCTAGCCTCACAGCATCTCCTTTTATTCAAAGTTACAAAAAGCATGGCCACGAATGTGCCAGTGGCTGATTGGCTCAATACAAGACAAAGAAACTGAAATCCTATTGGCTCATTTGTATGTAAGGCGGGCTTACATAGCTCCATAGATCTTTGGCACATGAAAGACAGAATGTTAGAGCTGTATTTAGACAGGCATATAAGCTCTTAATCCACCTATGACTAAGATTGATAATGTTATAACGAAGGTGTTTACTAATGTTTAGATTGTTATATAAACTCACACAATTAATTATACATTGAGGATTAACACATCATTGTGATTTACACATCATTGTGAACTAAAGGTGAACTAAAGAAGACAAGTGTGGTATGTAAGGAATGCTATACAGAAAGATCTGTGCCAGGCACAGACCTTTAGCCTTGTGCGTGAAAGAGAGGGAGAGAAGCGTGATTGATTATAAACAGGCCTTATAGTCTGTTTTAGAAGCAAAGAGAAGATAGAAATAATTCCCAGAATGCAGGAGGAAAAGAACCAATGTTTTACTATACTAGGCACATAGAAATAACATGTCTACAGGTCTTATTGCATGTAAAGTGTGTTCTCTGTCCACAACTTTTTGTAAGGCTATCGATACAACATTGCATTTGCGTCTTGAGGCCCCAAGCCAGCCCCCCCACGAAATAACTACACACAGACACAGAATTAAGGTTGATGGGTAACAGTAGGCCACAGCTTTATTGATTGCAAATTAAATATGAGTGGTATTGGCCTAGGCATTGGCTGAAGACTATAACAGACTACTGCTCCAGTTGACAGAGTCTATGTAGGTAAACCCATTGGGGCAGCAACGTTGGGGTTTTGCCCGACAGAAGCTTACCGCAAGGTTCCCGTGATCCTGGCATGGCCTTAGCCAATCAAGCGGACTTCAGATGAGATCCAGGACCTCCAGATTCCTTTAATGGAATACCTTTGATCATTGAGGGGCAGGTGATGGCCACACCTCCCCTCCACACACAAAATTAAGCCAATGCCTAACCGCCAAACCTGGAAAGTTGTGACGATTACTAAGGGGCTATGCAAAATCCAAGTGGTCAGTGCCAATTTGCCAAATGGATAAAAATTCCTACCCGGCCCCTGTCCCAAGACAGGCGACTTACGCAAAGTCCAAAGCAAGGCCGAGAACCTACACTAAGGGTAGGAGGATGGGTGTTCAGCAGTGCCAATTAATTGCCTAGGGCATTCTTGCGCTGGTGCTTAACCACTCCCAACCCTTTCCTGATTGGCTGTGACCCATGATGCCTATTTAGAGAAATGAAACTTAGAACCTAGAAATGAAACCTACTTAGTCAGGGGTGTGTCCCGGGACCCAGTCGCAAGAAGGACTGCCTTCTGAGCACAATCCCATATGTGAACCTATCTGTAAACCTTAAAAAATGGTTAGATTGATTTTTTTTTAATGAGAAAAATACTTTGAGAAGGATGCGGTTAATCATCTTTGAAGATCACACAGAAACCTTCTAGGGAATTCATTATGGTAAATTAAATATTTAATATTTTATAATTATTTCTTGAAACACAGATCATCTGGGATATAACATGCAATGATAGATCATAATCTTTCACAGGAGAATATACTGGAGTCGTGCCAAACAAGAAAAAGCCATAAAAGGGGAAATCTTAAGAAAATTCCCTCTGGCTCCCAGTGACATATAGGGCATTTTAGTATCAAGGACAACTACAGAAGATAACAGCCAGTTAGTTTGTACAGTGGTACCTTGGGTTAAGTACTTAATTCGTTCCGGAGGTCCATACTTAACCTGAAACTGTTCTTAACCTGAAGCACCACTTTAGCTAATGGGTCCTCCTCCTGCTGCCGCTGCGCCGCCAGAGCACGATTTCTGTTCTCATCTCATCCTGAAGCAAAGTTCTTAACCTAAGGTACTATTTCTGGGTTAGCAGAGTCTGTAACCTGAAGCGTATGTAACCTGAAGCATATGTAACCTGAGGTGCCACTGTAATGCGATACATATTTGGGTAGTTTTGCCCTGCTATATGCTTAACATAATGTAAGTGTACATAATTTATGTAAAAGTCTTATTGTTAATCCAGTTAAACAGTATGGTCAGTCTGACTGGTTAGAATGGCCAGCAGATGGATTGTATGATATACCTCTCTTGCCATAGAAAGTTGCCATAGATTTAGGGACCATTCCAGCCTGGAAGTCTGTTTCTGGACAGTTAACACTGATCAACGGGAGCCACAGTCTTCCTTAACTACACTGGAATAACTAACTAAATGCAACAGTTAACCATGGTTTAGTATTATATGCACAAACCTGAGACCTGTGGGTTCTCTCACCCCTTCTTATCCTCTGTCATGCCTTCTGTTTTCAGTTACTCACAGTTTAGCATTGCATTCACACTTTAAACTTTGGTTAATCGTTAACTATGGGTTAGGGAAACATGCCAACTTTATAAGCAGTTTTGAAGTTGACCTGTTTCAATAAACTATACTTAAAAGCCAGTTACCATTTGTCTATGGTTAGACATAACAATAAACTAGTTAATAGAAGCTGAAGCTCCTGAGACTTGTAAACACAAGGTTATATCATAGTCTACTGCTGCATCCAAACAAGGCCTTTGTTAACTTCCCACTTGATACAACATGGTTAGCTGAATTATATAAATTCCTACCTGCAATTGGTTGGTTGGCATCTGTCTGACCTGGGAGACAATGGAAGAGTGAGTCTTTGCAGGTGAAGTCAAACCGTTGGAAAGTTACAGCGCCTGCTGTGGCTGTAGAGACTGATACAGGAGAGACATGTTTCGTTGTAGGAGGGGCAGATGAGGGCGTCTGTTTCTCCCTTGCCATATATTTACAAGCAGAACACCGATCTCACTATTCAGTTTTGTTTTGCAGACTGGCTGTTAGGTATTTGGTAGCTGGGATGGACGCGGGTGGCACTGTGGGTTAAACCACAGAGCCTAGGACTTGCCGATCAGAAGGTTAGCGGTTCAAATCCCCACGGCGGGGTGAGCTCCTGTTGCTCGGTCCCTGCTCCTGCCAACCTAGCAGTTCAAAAGCACGTCAAAGTGCAAGTAAATAAATAGGTACCGCTCCGGTGGGAAGGTAAACAGCATTTCCGTGCGCAGCTCTGGTTCGCCAGAAGCGGCTTAGTCATGCTGGCCGCATGACCCGGAAGCTGTCTGTGGACAAACGCCGGCTCCCTTGGCCAATAAAGCGAGATGAGCGCTGTAACCCCAGAGTCGGTCACGACTGGACCTAATGGTCAGGGGTCCCTTTACCTTTTTACTAGCCACCAAACATCATGGGCCATTAAAGACTTGGGTAAGCAATCATCTTCTAGCCTCCAGTGCCAATTGAGGAAGCGTTTTCTAACAAGCGAAACAAAGGATTAGTGATGGTTGTTCCTCCTTGTCACACAAAAGTGTTCCTGTGTTGTAGCATGTGGGAACTGTGCCACTGGACATGTTTGCATGATCAAATCCTTGTTTAATAACCTAGGATATGTATAGTGCCATGCATTCTCATGCCAACATGGTTTAAAGTTGATTTATAGCTCCTGACTTGTTTTAGAAGCAACAGGGAACTATGCTTAACCACAACTTGTTGTCTCACTCTCATGAAGGAAGAAGTGAAAGCAACTGTGTGGGTGCGTGGAGCTCCTGCAAAACATGGTTTATTAAGCCATTATTTGAGCTTGTAAAGCAGGTCAGCACCACAAGTTTAATTATACAGGCAGTGACTTGCCCTGCTGTCATTCTTTTCCATCACATGGAAAGGTGAAGGATCCATCTAAAACAGCATCAGATAACTGTATTTAATGCACTGTATGAGCATATCTATGCTTGTCCCTCTTCCCCTCTCAAGCACCCCATAAAGTTATTCCCTTAGGAACATACAGTAAATGCCCAGACACTGTGTCCCACATCCTATGTATATCAACAGCAACACTCAAATCAATCTTAATAAATCTGGGTTGCCTCCATCATTTTATCAATGGCCTTTTAGTATTTTTTTAATATTATCAATTCTTGAGGTACACCTGAGTATTTCACTATTTAATATCCATCCAGGCATCTTGGGGCTTCAGATGGCCACAGAGATTTAGCTCAATTGCATTTGCTTTACCAGCTTTTTATTATCGTATAGATGACATTAAATGCACAGTTCTCACTAACAGCAAGGGGAATTAAAATTCAAATTCCTTGTGTACAAACTATGGGGGAGAAAATCTGTTCTTATATTAACTCTACAAGCCAATTAACAACCAGTGTTAATAAGACTCCATCTGCCCTATCTGCCAGTTTTTTGTATCTCCACATATAATTATCCAACTGTCTTTCTTTATATTTTGAAAAGAACCAACAAGTGTAAATGCTCAATTAATTCTGCTGTGTTGAGAATGGGAGAAATAAAGCCAACATCAACTGCAATCATTAAGTAATCCTACCCCTTACTTATGCTTATCACAAGAGCATGTAATACTCAATTTCTTTGTGGAAATGTTAATATGAGGAAATATGGATGCTGAAATAACCCACTAAGTTTGATTTCCTACAGAGCCGTAGATAAAGGAGGGGTGTATGCAGAAGTTTTAAACCAATTGCACCGGTTGCCAATACATTTCCAGGTCCAATTCAAGGTGCTCACATTAGAGTTTAAAGCCCTGAACCACTCAAATACCTGAAAGATGGCCTCTTTACCTACAGACCTCCTTGGATGTTAAGATCAACAGAGGGGGCCCCTCTTGTTTGTTCTGCTGTCCTCAGAAGCTCATGGGGTAGTGGTCTAGGAGAGGGACTTCTTCCCCACAGAGGTGCATCTTTGATCTTCAGCATACAGCCTTCAGTGAATGCTGAAGAGACTCCTCTTTGCCCTCTTTCATACCTGAGAACTCTATTTTTTTAAAAAAAATATTGCAAGTTGTTTAAACTGCTTTTAATATTGTGTTTTAATTGTTGTAACCTGCCCTGTCACCTTAGGGTGAAGGGCAGGTAATTATAATTATAATAAAAAGACTAAAAAATTGGAAGCTTAAAACATTCCAAGGCAGGTTGGATCTAATATCCAGGGCTTCCAGATGAATGGAAGTCCTTTCTTGTTATCTTAGTTGCCAACATGTTACTTTCAACTGCCTATATTTTTAAGCAGCTCATTATTTTCCTGGGGTTTTCAAAGGGACAGAATAGTGGGGCCAAGGTGAGGAGAAGCCTTAGCATGCTGATGATGCTAAGGTTCCACATCAGGTTTAAAAGAGCCCATACAAAGGTCAACAAAAACGAAAGAGATGATGACAACTATTGAAAGAAACAGGCATTCCACCTCAAACTAATTGGCTTGGAAAACAGCTTGAAAACACGCACAAAGGAAAGAGAAAGAAAATAGTATTGCATTTTCAGCTGTTACACTATCCATGTGGTTTGTTTGAAGTGAATAAGCAAAGACCTGGTAGAAGCCCATTTAGTGTCGTAAGAGTGCATGCATATATCTCATAGCAAAATAGCTGCTGCTCACCTCAACGCATCACCCCCAGAGTCCATTGTCATAGTGTAATACACTGTACGTACTTAAACATTTGTTCCTGTTTGTGACTGTGTGGTATTGCTTTGTCCTGTGGGTCCATACACAAACCGGGGCGTGGGATTAACTGATGCCCCGAAGGACCCAGTTGCAGGGATTCCCCTCCCCAAAATGCAGAAACCCTCCAGGGTTATCCATTCTAGTGCTTTATTATAGAGATATATCAAGAAACTTACATACAGCAACATACCCTTCAACATTTTTCTGATGAAAATAGGGACGTCCTATTCCATAATAATGGTAATAATGTTGTTATTTATACACCACCCATTAAACATTTAAAAACATCCCTATAGAGGGCTGCCTTCAAATATCTTCTAAAGGTCTGACAGTTACTTATTTCCTTGGCTCAGGGGTCGCATAACTCCATACCCTCCAAATTCCTCCAATGGAAATAGGGACATCCTAAGGGAAAGCGGGACATTCTGGGATCAAATCAGAAATCAGGATGGATTCTGCAAATTCGGGACTGTCCTTGGAGGGTCTTGGAGAGTCTACAGCAATGTAATGTAGGATTCCTTGCTGCTACGCCACAGGATGTGTGCCAAAGTGGCAAGAACCATGGCTTTGTCCTGTAAGGGGCTAATATGTTAAGCATTGCTTACACAAAAAGCAAGCTACGTAAGCTGGCAACAATAGCCCAATTAATCACCTCTGACTTAGAGACCTCTTTCCAACTCTCATCCATCTCTCAGATGAGGGAGTAGCTGACAGGCAGGCAGGCATGAGAAGCCTCCTGTCTCCCAACTAACTGAACCAAAATTAAGGCTTCAAAGCAAGCAGATAAACATATATGAGCTCATTCTCACAGTACATACCAATTAGTCCTGGGCTTATCTAGACTACCAAGATAGCATTTGTAGGCCTTCAGGGACATTTGCATCATTTGGTTTTACACAGGTATACTATGCTTGCTCTAGACATGTGTCTCTGTACAGTGTGAAACCTAATTTTCTGTGTACAGAAAGCAAACCCTTCTGGAGCATGAATGATGGGGGAAGATTACTCTAGTACTAGGGAACCTCTTCCCCCTCCAAACCTGGCTGCATTATTTTGTTGGAGAAAAGGCTACTGTCAGACCAGTAGAGCCAGAAATCAGCGTGTTTTTATCAAATAGATACGAACACAGCTTGGGTGATGCTAGGGAGCTTTGGTTTACCTGCTGGAGTGTCCTCATAATCCCGTGGGAGGGGTAGCAGAGACTGAACCAGGGACAGAAAAAAAGTTAATGAAAGTTCTCCAAAGAGTGAGGGATATATGAGGTGGCAGGGAGCCAAAGGCAGCTGTGTGGTAATGCTGTAGTGTTTGGGGGCTAAAGAAGAGAAAGCACTGGAAGCTGGGAAACTGACAAGAGAAAGGGGGGAGTTAAAGTGAAAGGGAGAGGGATTGATTATACCTATCCTTCCGTTATTATCTGTCAGCAGCACATCAGAGAAAGGGGAAGTAGGTTAAGGCAGGAAGAGGAAGCCATTTTCATCCCATGGCAGAGCTTTTACCTGGGAAAGACTATGGAATTGTGCAGTGCAGATACAGGCTCTGGGTGTTCCACAATTGCATGTGTTTGCCAGCCAGCCAGATTTCTCTTGAAGTCGCATTGACTTTGTGGACCCAAGGCCAGTTTTAATCTTGGAAAACAAAAAGCAGGGTAGCGCTGAAAATGGAATTTCAATGGAGAGCAATGACCTGCACTTTTTTAAATAGAAAGAGACTTGACTCTGGCCAAGCATGTTTTGGTGCTAATTGGAAGAAGCACAAGGACTCAGGCTTTTCAATGAACAATTGATAACTGGAATCTTACCCATTAGAAAGGCTGCTGACAAGGGACTTCCGGCGAGGCAGCATGGCGGCTGCAACAGCAGAGAAGAGCTCCTGAAGCCAGCCAGAGTGGAGGGCTCTGTCTGGCCACCCCAGGGCTCCCCCAGGTCTGCTGCCGCCGGCACCGCCAGCGGAGAGGAATCGGGGGTGCCCAGGCATCTATCAAGGGAGCCAAAACACCCCCCCCACGACTGAGATTGAGCCGGAAAGGCACCCGACCCCCCCCCCAACAGCGGAGAGGAGCTCCAGAACCGGGAGGACAGTGGAGCCAACGCAAAGAGGGAGAAAGAAAGGGGGAGAGAGGAAGAAAAAGAAAGAAAAAGGAGCCCCAAACTTACCACTGCCACCCCCATCTCTACCAAGGAGAAAGCAGAGGAGAGGTACGTGAGCACGGGAAGGCAGAAAAGGCTCGGAAAAAACAACACGTGGCTGAGCCCCACCGGGAAACACAGAGAAGCAGCATAACAAAGGAGATACTACCTTTTTTCCCCTCCCCCCCTTTTTTTTAACCCCTTTCCTTTTTTAACCCCTTCCTCCCCTCCCTCCCTCCTTAATATATATATATACCTTTTTTATCCCTCCCCCCATATACCTACTTTTATCTCTTTTCCTTTTAAAAGAGCCACCCTTCATTTGAATCTTTACCACTGATATTACTGTACTGTCTCTCCCCTATTTTTCAACTCTTTTTGTCTCTCCCTCTCCCTTCTCTTTTACTCCAATCTCCCCTCTTCCCCCGCCTCCCCCTTCTTCTTTCTCTCTTCTTCTTCCCTTTCTTCTCCCTCCACCCTTTACATTATAGCCTATTTGTCTGTTTCTGAGCGCACTCCCAACCCCAACTTCCACCTTAACTGGACCCCAATACCCCTTTGGGGCATATACAACCCCCTCCTAACACATATTTCCCCTGGCCCCACCCCTCCAATCTCTTGCATCTCCACCTGCTAACCCCCCTCCCCTTATGTGAACTGTCTGTCCATTAGTCTACCCATCTCTGCTTGCCTACCCCCCCCCCCGCCTCGGCGGCACCGCTGGGGCATCTGCAGAAGCCCTAAAGAAGTTCTTAAAACACAGACTAGAAGTGACACAAATGACCACCTAATCAAAACGCTCTGTAGAAGCCACCAACCAACAAAGCCTAATCAGCTCAGCAACCCAACAATACCCAGGAATCACCACTGCCACAACTCCTAACCACCACACGCCCTACCCCAAGAGGACGCCAAGCCAACCTCAAACCAAAATCAGGGAGACCAAGACGACACCAACCAGGGAGATGGCAAACAATGCTAAGACGGTAACTCCCCTTCAAGACGATGACCACCCAATAACGAAACGAGATCTGAGGGAAATGGAAGCAAGACTAGAAGAAACACTGAAAGCCACAATGGCTCCCATGCAGGTACTAATCAACAATCTAACCTCCAAAGTGGAAGCTCTAGAGAACAAGAACCAAATGCAAGAAAGAATAATAGAGCAATACCGGGAAGAGAATGCACGTGTGAACAAAAAACTGGACGAACTGGTAAACCAAATGGAAGCAGAACACAGAGAGATGAAAATTAAGCAAGCCGACCTTGAAGACCGCAATAGACGTTGTAACATCCGCTTCCGCAACTTTCCTGAAAAAACAGAGGAGAAAAGCCCAGCAGACCTAATTATACGCTGGCTGAAAAACACAGTCCCAAGCCTGAAACTTGAGGCAGATGACTTGGAGAGGGCTCACAGAGCCCTAAAACCTATGCCAAAACCCAGCGCCCCCCCAAGAGACATCATTGTATGCTTCACACGCTACAAAAAGAAGGAAGAGGTGTGGCACCACCTCAAAAACTCAACCAACCTTCGATATGGAGAAACCCCTATTCTGGCCTTACAGGACCTATCTCAGGATACCCTAAACCGGAGGAAAAGCCTGCGCCCATGCACCCAGCGTCTCCAACAAGCAGGGATCAAATACCGATGGGGCTTCCCCTTCCGCCTCATTGTAACAACCAATACAACGCAACACATGGCTACCAACATACCTGAGGCCCTGCAACTACTAAAGAACCTTGAACTCGACCTCCCACCGGAATGGCAACCGACAAACCCACCAAGTGACAGCCCCAACCACGAGGAAACAACAGCAAACAACTGGACAACGGTACAGAAGAAAAAGAAACAACAGAAGCGGCACAACAACGAAAACCAATACAGGCAAGCATCATGCTCAGAACCGTCCCGCCGGCCATACGACACAAGAAACCAGACCAAGATTAACCAAACCAATTCATCGCAGATGGACAACCCTACAACAACAACAACCCCAGCTGAATGAAGCAACCAGGAAAAACCACAAACTGAAGGACTGGTGATTCCCCCCCCTTTCCCCCCTCTCCCCCCCAAAACCCCATAGATTTAGTTAACACCATCAACATCCCCCCCAGCCCCGCACCCCCACAGGAATCCCCACCCCAACACCAGTCCAGACGACCTCAACCACATTCCCCATCACCCACACCTTCAACACCCCCATACTCCATACTAGGGAAAAACAACTCCTCCAACCTTAATAACACAATCCACAATCAGGCTAAAATCTGATACCCAACCAGCACTATGGTGGCACCAGAGCGTACCAACATCCACATCCCCACCCCAACACACCAACAATGTTGCTCATAACATTGGCAACATTGCTCATGAACCTTATACCTGACAGCGACGTTACAAAGTCACTTCACACTGTCTCACTGATCACCCCCTATCGCAAACAACAGGGGGGATGGCCTGTCCTTGAACATGGCTTTCCACACCAGCTGAGACCTAGGACCAACTGGCTAAATGCCAGATGGCCTAAAATACCCCAAACAAACACCTATATGACTACATATAGGAAACTCCCTACAACCTACCCCCTACTCTTTAACCCAAATCTTACTCTAATCCCATTAGCCCCCCACCCACCACACCCTAGGTCAGCGCAACCCCACTGGTCCTTTAAACAACACGAAGAGAGAGAGACAAGACAACCCGAACGGGTTGGCAGGGAATCGCCCCACATAATAGATAAGCAAGATGGCTAACCTAAAAGCAATTACATTAAACGTGAGGGGGCTGGGAAACCCCATCAAAAGGAAACGCATCACCTCATACATAAACACCATGAAACCACACATCACCTTCCTACAAGAAATACACAACCCACCCAAAGGCAGCAAACTCCTGAGTGACCCCCGCTTCAGTCAACAGTGGGTCGCACGAGGCTCAGGGAAAGCTCGTGGGGTAGCCATAATACTCAGTAGAGACCTGAACTTCACTGCCACAACAGTCCTCAAGGACAAAAAAGGCAGATTCATTTTCGCTAAAGGGACACTAGATGGCAAAATCAAACTGACAATCGGCTCCATATACGCCCCAAACACGAAACAATTGGAATTCTTCCAGAAGACACTAAACAAATTCCTCTCCTTCTCTGAAGGGGAAGCAATCCTAGGAGGGGACCTCAATCTGAATATGAAAGGTATATCTCTGAAAGATATCCACCCCACAACCCCATGGGCAACCTTCCTCCGAAGGAAACCCCCAACAACCAGGAACTCTTACAAGTTACTAAAAATGCTAAAAAACAGGGGTCTCTACGACATTTGGGGTGAGCAAAACCCAGGAGACATCAGCCATACATTCCAATCGGGACGCCATGATACAGTATCCAGACTGGACAGCATTCTACTCACACAGGGTCTGATCCCCTCAGTGGAATCAACAAACATAGGTAACATTAAAATCACAGACCACGCCCCAGTAGAAGTCATTGTTAAAATAGGAGAAGGAACACAAACCACCCCATCATGGTCCTTCAGCCCCATCCTAACTACAAACAAACAAATTAGAGAGAGTCTCACAAAAACCCTCCAAAACTACTTCAAAGAAAACGATGTAAACAATATAACAACCCCCCTCCTATGGGACGCAATGAAAGCGGTCACCAGAGGAGCTTGCATAAAAGAGAAAACATTCCTTAAAAAACAAACCTCCTCAAAAATTAGCAAAACAGAACAAGACATCATAGCCCTCTCATCACGCTACAAACAAACAGGATCTAAAAAACTCCTCAAACTTATAGAACAAAAAAGGAGAGAACTAGACTCCCTAGAAATTAACAAAACAATGATCAACATTCTATACTCTAAACAACGTTTCTACGAATATGGAGGGAAAAACTCCAGATTACTAGCAAATAGATGTAGGAAAAAAGCACTCAAAACAAGAATACACTGCATCACCAAAAAAACCGGCAACATAACATTCTCCCCCGAAGAAATAACCTCAGAATTTGCAGAATTCTACTCCAACCTATACACCTCCCATAACCCACCAGAGAAGGAAATCAGAACATTTCTAGCAGGACTAAACATGCCTACCCTAACTGATGAGGAACAGGAATTCATGGACAGCCCTATCACCCCAGAGGAAATAGATGCGGTCCTCAAAAACCTGAAACCACACAAAGCCCCAGGCCCAGACGGCTTCACAGCAGAATTCTATAAGAAATTCAAAGAACCCTTGATGCCCTACATGACCCGCCTATTCAACGACATCATAAAAGGGGGCCCCATCCCCAAAACCTGGACCCACTCCAGAATAGTCTCCATCCCAAAACCACTAAAAGACAGCCTCAAAGTCGAATCATACCGCCCAATCTCATTAATAAACCAAGACTACAAGATCTTCACATCAATCTTGGCCAACCGCCTAAAAATCTTCCTACACAAGTTAATAGCCCCAGACCAGACTGGCTTTGTCCCTGGCCGCAATATAACAGACCCCATCAGGAAACTACTGAACCTGATCGAACACAGCAAGGCAACCAAACTCCCATTGACAATTATGTCCCTAGACATCCTCAAAGCCTTTGATTGCTTGGAGTGGAAATACATACTAGCAGTACTAACTAACATGAAATTTGGCCCCAACTTCCTACAAACCCTCAAACAAATATACTCCCAAGCCTCAGCAAAATGCAGAACTAACAATATGGATTCTAACACTATAGCTATCCAAAGAGGCACAAAACAAGGATGCCCACTGTCTCCCTTCTTATTTATCCTGGCTCTGGAACCCCTAGCAATCCGCATCCGAGCAGCCACAGACATCAAGGGAGTGGAAATAAAAGGCAGAACCTATAAATTAGGGCTCTTTGCAGATGACCTAATGGTCACAACACCAGACCCCATAAGCACAGCAACCTCCCTAACCAGAGAACTCAACACATTTGCAATGGTGTCGGGCCTACAGGTAAATTTTACAAAGTCAGAAGCTATGTGCTTCAACACCCCTCCGCACACCCAAAAAGAACTCACGAAGGTCACCAAAATAAAACTTTGCCACACCAAGTTCAGATACCTAGGGGTACAAATAACCAGAAACCTCAATAAATTGTACCTCCACAACTACAAGCCCCTGTGGCGACAAATTAACAAAGACCTAAAGAGATGGAACAACATGAACTTCACTCTCTCAGACAAAATAGCCCTGATCAAAATGATCACACTCCCAAAACTAACCTACCTATTCCAAACCCTCCCAATCTGGATCCCTTCAACCCAACTTCGCAGTTGGCAGAGAAAACTACACTCTTTCATCTTCTCACATAAAAAACCAAGAATAAACCCCAAATATCTGCACCTCCCCACCTCAGAAGGAGGATGGGGAATCCCCAACATAGAAACATACTACAATGCCAACCAAATACGCCATATAATCCCATATATACTAGAAGATGAGACAAAACAATGGGTACACCTAGAGAGGGACACAATTGAAAACACCTGCACCACAGCATACCCACTCCTCCCAAACAAACTAAAGAAAATTCCCACAACACTTAACAGGTACACACAGACCATGCTCAAAGCATGGAAAACACAAATAGGCAAACTATCCCCAACCCCATCCCCACTAATCCCCCTGGCGTACCACCCATTATTCCACCATGCAGCACAAAACCTCAAGATAAAAACCTGGCGAACCAAAGGCTTATATCGCCTAATAGACTTTTATAAAAATAACAAACCCTTGTCAACACAAGAAATACAAGACAAACTAGAAGACACCCAAATGCCCTGGTTAACAAAACACCAACTACATGCCCTCTTAAACAACCCAACAGTAAAATCAGCAGCAACTAGGCCCCTGACAACCTTCGAAAACCTCCTCCTAACAACAAAGGGAAACGGTAAAGGGACGGTATCCGCAATATACAAAATACTACTCCAAAATCCCGCAAATCCCCTAGACGCAATCAAAAAACAATGGGAGAATGACATAGGCTATGAGATTAACCCCACTCAGTGGACCAGAATGTGGTCTAAACCCCCCTTTAAATCCATATCAACGAAAAGAAAAGAACTCACACTGAAACTCACCTACAGGTGGTACCTAACACCAAGGAAACTAGCGCTAATACACCCAGGAACCTCACCAAAATGCTGGAGAGGGTGCACCTCCACAGGCACGTACCTCCACATGTGGTGGGAGTGTCCCAAAATCCAAGTATTCTGGACAACAACCATACAAGAAATATGTAAAATAACCAAGCAAGTAATAGACATCACCCCAGAATTGGCCCTACTTAACATCTTCCAAGACAACAATGCCCATTTACACCACAAAGAACTCATAACCCACCTACTTTCAGCAGCCAGAAACACCATAACCAGACACTGGAGAGACCTGTCAGGAGTAAGCATGGACCAATGGTACCAAATAGTATGGGAAACAGCCCTACTAGAAAAATTAACTAACAAACTGAAACTGACACGGGGACAAACAGAAGAAGACGCCTTCACCCCGGTATGGCTCCCCTTTATCACATACACAGCCCAACAGGACAGTGACAATAATCCACCAACAGCATACAAATCAATATGGCTAACCTGATCCAAAACACCCACCCACCTCACCCACACACAAAAACAAAGATCACCACAGCCAATCGCAAGCAAACAATCACACCCTAGGCCAACCCCAACCTCTCTCACCACCAAAGGAACACAAGTGAACAACACAAGCAACGCTGACACCAAACTCTACATACATTAAACATAATAGAAACACCGCCACCCGACCCCACCCCTATCCATCCTCCCTCCCTCCACCCCCTCTCTTTTTTCTTTTTTCTTTTCTTCTCCCCCTAATGCCTCAACAAATGAAATGGATTTGTAAAAATGTTACATGGGGAAAAAAAAATACGAGGCACTACACTCCTGTAAAACAAGAAAATCCTGAATAAAAAAAATAAAAAATAAAAAAAATAAAACAATTGATAACTGGTGGTATGTTGACTGCACTAGGATATGAGAAAGCGTGTTCTCCTTCATGGAGAGCACATGTTGCGGTGGGGGCAACCATGACATCCCCTGTTGCTGGGCGGGTTAGTATGGATGGCCACAAATTTGATTGGGCATCTCCAATTGTTGCTGGGGAGAATTCAATGTTTCAAAATTGTTTGATTGATGGAGGTGCTATTTATTCCCTGTGTGCAGCGTTGAGCTTCCTCTTTTCACTGCTCACATTGGATTACCCTCCCTATATTTAGGGTTTATTCATGCTGACCTTGCTATGCCTGTCATGGGGTCGTCTGCTTTGGAGCAGGGGCCTGGTAGGAATTTTTACCATTTGGCTGATTGGCTGGTGCCATTATTTTTTATTATTTTTTTGCCTACTGCGTTGCAAATCGTCACAACTTGTAAGGTTGCGGTTAGGCATTGGTTAATTTTGGTTGGTGGAGGGGATGTGGTTGGCTGTGCCTGCCCCTCCAATGCTGCTGCTGCAAGGGTATTCCAGTAAAGGAATCCAGGGGCTTGCCATGCCCTTGTCCGAACCCCTGGCAAGGGGCTAGGGCCACACAAGAGCCTCTGGGAGCATTTGGAGAGAGGTGAGAGCCTGGTGCTCAGCTCTATTCTCTCCCCAAAAATGTTTACCCTTACTGACTTCCACAGGCTTGCAGTTGTCAGTTCTGTTCCTACTTCTATGTGGCAACAGATAGTCGCTAACCAATGCCTAAGCAACCACTCACATACTGTAATTCAATAAAGTTGTGGCCAAAATTATGCCAAAAACCAAAACAAAAATGTTGTGTGAACTGTGTCTTTATTTGGGGGTGTCAAAGAGCTCTTTAGCATAAGACAAATTGAGCTAGGATGCTCACTTGTTCATAGCATCAATGTCCTACAAACACACTCAAATCTAGATGGGCAGCTAACCGTCACGTACAAATTGCATACATACAAATCAGTACATAAAAGGAGACACTTAAAAAACACCTTAAGCACAAGCAGCATAAAATCAATAAAAAGCAGCATAAAACCTGGAAGAAAGAAGAATGATGCAAAAAAATTTAAGAGCACCAAAAATATTTGTCTTTTGCAAGGTAAAAGGTCTGGGAGAATAGAAAAATGCAGGCATGATGCAAATCGTTGGCTAACATAATCTGGAGGGTCATATGCCTGAGTCTTTGCCCATTGCCTGCAGAAGGTCTTTGCCCAGCAAAACCACTTCTGCAAGTACTTTTCTTATTTTTTCCTTCCATGTTCATATTGGAAAGGCTTTTTTCTTATTAGAAATCAAAGAACAGAAAACAGCTTTTCCGTTGCTATGGTGACAACAATTCCTGAATAGCCCAAATGGACTAAATGTAGACAACCTGTCAGTAGGAAACCATCCATCCAATCATTCCACTGAAAATGAACATACTTTCAGAAATTGTGATCAATAAACACATTACCCCCACTAAATGATTATTTCAGTCAGAGATTTGGATTGCTATTCAAAGGAAAAATGAAGAGTGTTAAGTTCTTAGACGTGCTTGGCCGTGCTTTGTATGGGAGTCTATACAGTTGAATAAAGAGAAAGTTGGAAACAATTCAGATATATGTACATTTCCTTCTTAGAACATGTGAAACACTGATTTTAAACAGCTATGTAGATTTCATTCAGCAAGGATTAACCATATGTCAGGAGTGCTCTGATGGTGTTTCCTGCTTGGCAGGGGGTTGGACTCGATGGCCCTTGTGGTCTCTTCCAACTCTATGATTCTATGATTCTATGATTCTATGATGGGGAACTGCTCTTATTGGACTCCAACTCACATCACTCCCAGCCAGCAGTAGCCAGCAGTCAGGGATAAGGGGAGTTATAGTCTAGCCACATCTGGACTACATCTGCAGCCCAATAACATTTCTGGTATGGTGTGGCCAGATTCAAAAGAGGGTAAGATGCCTGTCCCTTTGTGTAGAAGCACAGTTCTCAGGTAAGCTACATTGGCTGAAATTCCCACTATGATCCCTACCCTCTTTTCTGTGTATGTTGCCACACTGTGTTGGAGAGCTTTGCAAGCAGGGATGTGCACAGAAATATAGTATCCTGCCACATGTGTTTCCTGAAACACACAAAGTTTTGCATTTATTTATATATCACTGCATAATCTTTTCCACAGGTCTCTCTGTAACCTTGAATAGCAAGCAATTCCTTAACAAGAATGCCAATGCAAGCACATCATGATTTTACCGTCTATAAGACATCCCCATGTACAAGACGCCCCTATTTTGGGGGACTCACAAATCGCCAATCCACCCTTGGCACTATCAGTGTATAGGACGCCCCCTAATTTTTGACATTGTTTTTAGGGGGGTAAACCTAGTCCTATACACTGAAAAATACAGTGCTTTCTTAATATGTATGCTTAGAACTGTAGCCTAAGTGAACTTATGTGAAAGTCAATTATTCTAGCCTTCACATTTTAGTGTCCTCCATCAGAGTTGACTCAAGGGTTTTGAAGGGCAAGCTGTCTAAGGCTGCAATCCTAACTCCACTTACCCAGGAGTATGCCTTACTTTTGAATAGGCATGGCTAGGATTGGACTGTGAGGTTTCCTTTCACGTCATTTTGCCTCTAGAACAGCTGGACACACACATATATATATTCAGAATACTGTTGTTGGCATCTGTTGGTCTTGGGAGACAATGGACAGTGGCGTAGCATAGGGGGTGCAGGGGGGGCCGGCCGCACCGGGCGCAACATCTGGGGCTTAGGGTTAGGGGGTGCAAATCCACTGGTTAGGGGGCGCAAATCCACGGGTTAGGGGGCGCAAATTACTTGCCTTGCCCCGGGTGCTGACAACCCACGCTACGCCACTGACAATGGAGAAGTGTGCCTTGGGGTGAAGCCAAAGTGTTTGAGGGTTGCAGCACCTGCTGTGGCTGTAGAGACCGATACAGGAGAGGCGTGTCTTGTTGCAGCTGGGGCAAATGAAGGCATCCAGTTCTGCTGATGCAGATGCACCACAGAGTTTCTTCTTTCTGTTCCTCCCAGCAGTCATTTCTCTTTGGGTCATTGGTGTGGGTATATGACCTGACGGACTATCTCCGGGCACTGCAGTTGTCCGCAAGGGATTCCTACAAGCCGCAGCTGATGTTGCCAGCCTTCATGTCACATTTGCAGACATCTTTGTAATGCAGAATTGGTTGGCCAATGGGTATGGTGCTTGAAGCCAGCTCCCCTTGGAGTATGTCCTTGGACATCCTGCCATCTCCCATTCTGTGGATATGGCCGAGCCAGCATAGATGTCCCTGAGACAGCAGTGCTAACACCCTGGGAATGTGGGCTTGGGAGAGCACATCTTTCTTTGAAATTCTGCCATATGATGAAGATAAAGGTAAAGGGACCTCTGACCATTAGGTCCAGTTGTGGCTGACTCTGGGGTTGTGATGCTCATCTCGCTTTATTGGCCGAGGGAGCTGGCGTACAGCTTCCGGGTCATGTGGCCAGCATGAATAAACCACTTCTGGCGAACCAGAGCAGCACATGGAAACTGTGTTTACCTTCCAGCTGGAGCGGTACCTATTTATCTACTTGCACTTTGACGTGCTTTCAAACTGCTAGGTTGGCAGGAGCAGGGACCAAGCAATGGGAGTTCACCCCGTTGCGGGGATTTGAACCACCAACCTTCTGATCGGCAAGCCCTAGGCTCTGTGGTTTAATCCACAGCGCTTGAAGATACACAGTGATAAATACATAGATAACTGTCCACCACCCAAACGTGCTTAAAGTCTCTTTCAGTCCATCCCAGACAACATGAAAATGTCAGGAGTGGTGCAGGTGCACTCAGATCGCGTGGGGACTAGGCAGGCAGAAGTGCCCGCATCTCCCTACACACCTTTTCCCTTGTGTGTTCAAGAGGGCTTTTGTGTAATAGAAGTAGCAATTGGGGGGGGATTTGATTTCGTTTTCATTTAAATACAAAGTTACTCAGTTCACACTTTCCAAAACAATACGCAAACTGAAACACACCTGCCATTCCAAATTCTCTGAATTTTTCAGTGCAATTCTACATCCATGCAGTGTGTACAAGAATGGATAAAGTGTCCATAGAAATGTTTTTTTTAAAAATCACATAGTTTGTTTTGGAACATTGCTTTGGAAAAATGTGTATATTGGGCAAAATTGCATACAAACATGTGTATATTAAGACAAATTTGAATTTAAGATTTGAAGAATGAGAGACAAAGAGAAACTGAAATTGACAGACTTGCCCATCTCTGGCTAGCAGTGAAGATGGTGGCAGCTGGGGATTAATGGTACACTAGGAATTAAGTTAGTTTGTGGTTAGCGGTAGGGCTGCAGCCAACACCCAGGCCAGCCCACCAGGCAACTGACTGGTCATAAAAACAACAACAACACACATTTATGTGCCATAGTCTAGTTAAAAAAGGCTTCTGGCTACCTCTTGACTGCCTGAACTAATTTATTTTACTACTCTCTAGTAGTTTTTATCTTTTTCTTTCTAAAAAGTGTCTAAATTCAGATGAGGTTTTATATCTAGGTTTAGTTACACAGAAAAGAAAGAAAGAAGACCACAATGCAACACAGAAGCCTCCGATTTTCCAAAAAACTGAAGAGGAGATAAATTTAATGTTTTTTCCTTGGCATGAACATTCAATCAGTAGCTCTGTACTCTTCACTGTGCCAAATGATATTTGTGGGGTGGTGGAATGTGGAACGGCACTTTTTTTATTACCCAACAAGTACCACATTGCAGGCTCTTCAGGGATTCACCTAATAAGACCCGATAAATATTAATATCTTGGCTACAATTAGCTGGCAGATGCCGATCATCTAATCAATCAGAAGCCACTTCACAAAGCCCAAGGTACAGGAATTATAGGCCTTCAGCAATATGATTTATGCACTGGAATATTCCCAGAAATTCCTGTGCTGTGCAGTCTTCTCCAGAGAACAAAAGAATTTTATTTTTATTTTTTATCTCTGAGGTTCAGTTCACAGTAATATAAATGCTAAAAAAAAGTAAAGCCATAATCCAGCTGTTTTGTTCTGCAGCCTTATGAATTCTATCCCTCTGTGAGGGGAAATGCAACAAAGCAAGTTTATAATTTATACAGGCTTCAGCAGTATAATCTGTTTGATGGATAGAAGATCAGCTTACTGGAAAATATGGAAACAAGAGTTTTTCAAAGTGTCTTTGAAAAAACACTTAGGGGGTCGCAGTTCCCTTCCAGGATTTAAACTTTGGACAAGAGACTGATAATAGTACTCCAGGCTGCTTTGCCTATAAGTCTTCTATCGGTCTCATTTTTAAAATGTTTAAGCTCTCACCTGCACAAACTAATCTCTGCTCCTGTGGCAAGTTAGCTATCTAGGGGGATGTCTGTGTTCAGAGCAGGCTCCTTTTTGAACGCTGGAGACAAATAATGGGAAGGGGTTTCATGTCTTGATCAGGAACTTCTCAAAGGCATCTACATCCCGCACGATGCCTAGGTATAGCTCCAGGTGGGAACCCACTACCTCTAGTTGCCAGCTGCCATTGCTGAGCACACTTCTTCATTGTTCTTAAATCCAACTCCATGGCCTTTTGAATTATTGCCTGTCAAACAAGTGCAAGGGTCTATGGAGACTAGAAAGCCAAGGCAGTCTAGCCATACCTGAAAAAGAAGGCAATATCAACATATTCGCATGATTACCACACACACAAGTGTTTTAATAGACTGAGGCATCAGATCACCCAAGGTAGAAGGTGGATCAAGGGAAGGGAAGTTCAAGGCATAAGGGCTGGGAACAGTACATGGCAGTATGGATCATAGGTAAAAGGGAGGTCTTGGGGGGGGCTCTGGGCTGGAAGCATTGTTATTGGCATTCTTCAGGGGTCAAGATGCCAGCTGGCTAGCCCCCAGCTGGATCATGCCCTTCCAACCGTGATGATCCCCCGATCTCTGGCGTGACGTAAATCAGAGACTCAGACTTCAAAAGCCTGAGCACGCTATATTAGCAGTGCATACTGCACAAACAGAACAAGCGTGAGGCTTGTTGAAACATACTAACAGCTAAAGATTTATTAAGCATAAATCAGGACAAAGAAAACATGTTGTCTCCCTTTCTTCTCCTCAGAGAGACAGTGAAAAGCAAAAGCTATGCACACAACGGAAGTTCCCAGCAAGCTGTGCTGGAATGTAAACAGACATGTGACATGCAACAGTTCCATGTCTCCAACTAAAGGTGGAATGGGATTTTCCAACAAACATTGCACGTGGATTGTTCTGTAGGTGGAAGCACAATGTTCCTGATTGGTGTGTGAAGCAAGCTGTCTTAAAGATAGTTAAGCATTAAGAAGGATTTGCTGTGAAATGTGGAATATAAGTAATTTGAATCAATCGACCAGAGTATAGAAATCTGCCTTATACTGAGCCTGACGGGTGGTCTAATTTGGTATTGTCTATGCTGAGTGGCAGCTGCATTCAGGCAGGGTTTCAGATAGGGTACTCTCCCAGCTCTATCTGGAGATGGTAGGAATTGAACCTGGGACCTGCATGCAAAGCAGATACTCTAGCACTCTAGAGTAATGGATGGGCAGACATTTGGTCTGATCAACCCAAGGAGTTGTTCAGAACTAAGGCTGTGATTGCTCAACCACCAGATGTGAGACCGCATAAACCATGGAAGCTCTAATTTAGAACAGGTCATGTGATGCCACATGTTTGCAAAGTCAATCCATTTTATGAAATGGTTTGTTTTCTACTACCCTTCTACACTTCTACACTACCCTTAAAAATAGATGGTGACATTTTCAGTATCAGCTTTGAGTTAGAAAGAAGTGGTTGCCTCTTTGTTGGGCTCATCTTCAAATTGATTTTCCTATGTTAAATTAGTGCTTATCTGCACCGGATTAGACCTGCAGTTCTTAGTTTTGGTTCAACATCTGTCAGATATTATTGTGTATTAGAAGTGCAATGGCAGTGCAGGCAAAAATGAATAATAGATAGGGACTGTCAACACAGTTAATGAAAGCATCTCAAGCAAAAGTGTTTAAATCAGGACTAATGTTAGCAGGCTAATTGCTTTTGCTTATGCTTTATATAATGAATGTATTCTCTGTCATGTAGCAGGATTCCCAGGTGTTATCTCCCCCACCCCACTTAGATACTTATTGCTTATCTCAATAATGTTAATCTTTTAGAACAGATGGTTGGCCCTTTAAGAAACTAAAGTTAGGGGTCTGGGAGAGGTAGACTGGAGGTCAGAGGCTTAAAAAGGCCCAGCTAGCTCTCAGCCTTGGTTGGAGCAAGCTGCTCACTTGGATTTCTCTGTAGGGCTACAACCTCTGACCTTGTCACCCTCATCAGACCTGAGCACAGCAGCTTTGGAGATGTGCTATTCAGGAGCATTGTGGAAAATTCCAAAGGTGGTTTCCAGTTGCTCAGTGCTGCCACCACCAGATAAAACAGAGTTGCCTAACAGAAGAGCCATAGGTAACGTGAATCAGGAGGAGATCCACTTGAGAGTGGAAGCCCTTCCATTTGGGCAAATGGGGCACTGTCCCACCAGCCTCTGCCATTAAGCCAGCTCCCCCCTGCCCTGCCAGGTGGTGGCAGTGCCTGTCAGCGTCCACTTCCCTAGGTCTCACTGTTGCCCCAACAGAGCTGACATTGGTGACAAGACTAGAATTAGTTGGTTCTGCTTGTCACTGGCTCTGGCTCAGCCTATCTGTTGGTCTCACTGCCTGCCATTCCTCCAGTTGCCAGGGGGCCACTACAGTTCTGGACCTGGCATGGGATGTACCTGTTGTAGACGACATATAAAAACTAGAAAATGCTCCCCTGGCTGTCTGTTCAATTATCCTACTGAACAGCTCCAGCAGGTAGTACAGGCTTTTCCTATGGCATGAATAAATAAAGATTTCCAGGTGCTAGCATGCTAATGTATCATTTTACATGACAGAGTGACAAAACATGCTCTGTGAATGGGCTCTGTAATGAAAAATAAATTATCCTAAAGTCTGGGGCGCCATTTGGTCCAAGCCCAGGGTGCCCCCCTCCCATGAAGTCAAGAGAATACTTACTTTTACCACTAGATGTTTTTAGGGATATAATGATGAAATAAAGCTTTCATCAGTTATCAGAAGTCTGGGAAGCACTGCATTAATATAAGTCCAGTGACATATAAATACTAATCCAGATCTGATTAGAGAATATAATGTTCCAAGCAACATGTTTCCTTTCTCTTAAAAGAGAGATTTATAGCACAGCTATAATTTAATCTCAAGGATAAATTGCTAACTTGCTTTTGTGGCAAACCTCAGTGTCATTACTGCAGTGATTTTTCTCCATAATCAAAATGTATTTTACCGATTCAGCTGTTCTGCAGGCTGACAAGAGTTTTCTACTCGTTCATCCCATCATTTAAGGGAATGGCTTACTCTCCCCACCCCCACCCCAGTGCAAGGATTCTTTGTTAGTTGTTTTTATAAAGCTGTCGTGATGCTTACAATGTCCTATCTGCCATTTAGATGATTACAGAAGGTAGGCTTTGGTGACAAGCTTACAGATTGTAATGAAAACCATCACCTTTATTGCATTCAGACCAAAGCCTGTAATGGCTCCAGAATTATTGCCTTAAGATGCTTGTGTGTGTAAACCAAACAAGGCTACTCCTATCCTTTCAAAACATTCCTTAGTCCACTTGAACAGTAAATAATTTAATAGGAAGAGTAGTGTTATCAGGGATAGTACTTAATGGCAGAAAGCCAGGCTTCATTCAGCAGAGAACATCTCACCTGCAGCCTCAAACTAGGGTTTAAAAATAATCATAAAAATGAGTAGAGTGCTGTTAAACAGGCAGCACCAGTGGGGACCCAGTGACTCTATGGTGCCAAAAGACTCACAGAACACAAGAACAACTGTTGCACATTACTTTGTGTGTCCGTGGGGCGGGGTGGGGGAGCTGTAGGGTAATTAAATCCATAATTGTTTGACTGCACCACAGAATGCATAAGTGCAAAGTGAATGTGCTCTCGGGTATAACACTAACCCACAAATTATGAAATAATTTGATCAATCAAAACTGAGTGTAGCTAAGCACTGGTGAGTACCTACCAGCCCAAAATGAAGCTTTTGCTGGTTCACAGACTGCTTCATGTGGCATGTTTAGAAATGGTAGGCAATCACCCCTCAAAGACACACATGCCCAATCACCACCAATTTTTCTACTTCTCATGCCTCTAGATAGGCATTTTATGGTGATGGTGTCTAAGGGTTCATATGTGATAGTGGTGTCGAATTCTGCTTTGGGGGCTGAAATACCCAACTGTGCCTATAGCCCTGTTTTGCATTGACTTTGCATTGCACAGCTGCAGGGAATGGCTTGGTGAGTTCAAGGGTGCACTCAAACTTCAGACAGTGATAGGTCCAACAAGCCTGGCCAGTGTTCCATGTGAATGCATGAAGCGGTGAGGGAGATTCCCCTGCTGGAACCAGTAGAGCAGGCCTAGGCAAACTTGACCCTCCAGATGTTTTTGGGACTACAACTCCCATCATGCGTAGCTAACAGGACCAGTGGTCAGGGATGATGGGAATTGTAGTCTTAAAAAACATCTGGAGGGCCGAGTTTGCTTAGCCAGCACTAGAGGATCACCATGTCAAATGACTCCACTCCCTGACTTGTGTTTGTGTGTAAGTTCCTCCACACAATTGGAAGCCCTTTGCAATCAGGGCTCAGAATCGCTTACACACCCTCAGCTTTGCATGCTTAGGTTCCCCTCCAAACCTGCTACTGAGTGCACGGAGATGAGGAGAACAGAGTCAAGGGCACATTGACACTGTGAATGATTTCTGAAGAGGGCTTTGGCTGACAGGTTTTTGTGGAAAGGGTTCCTTGATGGCAGAAAGGTTGAAAAGCGGCTTTCTAACTCAGTGTTTCCCAACCTTTTTTGGGCAAAGGCACACTTGTTTCATGAAAAAAATCTCGAGGCACACCACCATTACAGCCCCGTGACGTCAGCGCGCAGCGTCACGCCAGGAGGGACATGAATTGCTAGCAAATTACATAATCACCTCCTTGAGGGCTGGCTCATCTTCTCCGAAGGCAGAACCCCATTAATTAACAGCACAGACTCACACCATAGCCAAGACGAGGAGGGAAAACCTCAGTCATGCACAGTCATGCACATGTGGGGGCTAAATGAGGACGAAGACCGGGCAGAGAGCAGGGTTCAAATCACCCCACCTGGCCAGGACAATCCCTGGGTGCTCCCTTGGGCCACTCGCCTGACCCACCTCACAGGGCTGTTGTTGCGAGGATAACACGGGGAGAACCACGCGCGCCCCCGGGAGCTCCTTGGAGGAGAAAGCGGGCGATGAATGCAATGCACGAAATATATGAGAGGTGACCAGGTTTTGCAGGTGAGGGGCCCCCGCCAGCCTCCGCTTCCAACACCCGGCGCAACTACGCCAAAGTTCCCCCCCCGGGCTCGGCTCGGGGAGCAGCGCTGCCCCCCCCGGCTCCCCTTCACCCTCCCAGCTCTCTCTGCCACCCGCTGGGGACCCCCCTCACCTGCCAAGTCCGGAGCGCCGGTGGAAGTTGCATGCATGCATGCAGGGCGCCGCGTTGCCATTGCATTGCACTGCACTCCATGCAACGCCTGCACGCATGCATTGCCTTGCACGCCCGCCAAGGGGTCTCCCCGCAGTCCGATGCATCCCCTCTGGCGTGGATGCAGCATTGCAAAAATAAAAAAACCCCGACGCAGCCCTACCTGGGGGGCAGCCTCCGCCTCCGCCGCTCTGCCTCCGCGGGGATCCCCGGGCTCCATCCTGCCGCCCGATCTCCGCGGGGGCGCAGGCAGGCTGCGTGGGGTCTGCGCGGAAGAGCCCCTGCCCGCCTGGCCGCCGCGCTCATTCCATGGCCGGGAGAAGAGCGCTTCAAACAAAACGCCCGGCCCACCAGGCCACGCTGGGAAACGTAGTTCGCGCACCCCGCGCGGGCACAGAGCCCAAGGGCGAGGGGACTACGGATCCCGTGCGATCCCGACGGAGGGGGAGAGGCCGGGTGCAGGGATGGAGGGACGGGTGGGCGAGCGAGCGAGTGAGTGAGTGGCAGCCGCCAAGCCTTGGCCGAGAGCCAGGAAGGGCCTCCCCGGAGGAGGAGGAGGAGGAGGGAGGCGCAGAGCGGGAGGGAGGGAGGGAACCACAGGGGTCATCTAGTGACGGCGCCCCAATCGAAAATTTGACTTTAAAAAAAAATCTTTCGAATTGTTTAATTTTTCCCGCGGCACACCAGGCAACATCTCGCGGCACACTAGTGTGCCGCGGAACAGTGGTTGGGAAACACTGTTCTAACTGATTGACAAGATTTACATGCATTTCTTGTTCTTTAAGAAAGGTTTGATTAGGCTGGATACGTACATTTGCAATTGCAAGTGAAATGGTTAATAGCCTATGTCAAGAGCCTATGGAACCGTGTAAACAAATACTACTGTGGAGGCTTTGAGCTAGACCACAGCTATACACTTCCAGCAGGATCACACTATATAATATCCAGCTTTTACTACTAGTATGGAGAGCATTTAGATTACAGTGAAACTGCACAGAAACACTAAAATATTGGTGGAAATGTATGCCTGAGTTTTGTTTTGAAGCAAGGGGTCTGTTTATGAAATGATACACCTCTTCCTCCTTGAACATTTTAGCAACATTTTGCAAGCCCTGAAACAAGAGAGAAGTGTCACTCATTTCCATTAGCACCCTCATTGTTTTCCATATCCTCATTCCTGCCTGTGACTTTTTGCACTCTGGGTGCCATCAAAGCCCGGCTCATCTCTCATGGACGAGCCAGGATGCATCAAGATTAAAAAGAGAGGGGGAGAAAAAGCCCAAACCATAAATCTACATTTTCTAGGAGAAGCCTGTCTTACTGGTATTAGACAATATGGCTGGCAATAGCCAGTGATTTGCAGCTTCTATAGTACACGTAGGTTAGCCAGATGCCCCATATTTTAAGGGCCATCCTTCATTTTAAAGGGGTTATTTCATATCACAGAACATCATGGTGCTGTGGAATGGATGAGCATTTCAGTGCCTTAGAAACAGAGCCATTTTAGATGTGATGATTGCAGCCGGGAGACTAGGAAGTGCAATTGTCATGTACGTGATCCTTTTGCAGGGTGGAGTTGTGCAAGTTGCTTGTGCATCTTGTTCCTCTCTGTTTTCACCACACTTCCATGGATCTCACACTCCTCTGTACTAACATTTTAATTCTAACCTTGCTGACTTTCAGATAAGTTCCATTGATTTCAGCAGAATTTCTTTCCAATGTATATACAGTGGTACCTCGGGTTACATGCTTCAGGTCAAATGCAAAACACACATTAATGCTGCATGATTAGCAGGAAAACAAAACATTCTATTAGTTTTAAAAATACAGATAAAAATCAAATATTTAAAAAATACAATAAAAGTCCACAAAACAGAATCATTAGCAACTGAATAAGATTGCTAAAATGGAAACTTCCACACTTCCCTCATCCCTGCAGTAACCTTTACCAAATACATTACAGTGGTACCTTGGGTTACGGACGCTTCAGGTTACGGACTCCGCTAACCCACAAATATTACCTCGGGTTAAGAACTTTGCTTCAGGATGAGTACAGAAATCGTGCTCCGGCGGTGCAGCAGGAGGAGGAAGCCCCATTAGCTAAAGTGGTGCTTCAGGTTAAGAACAGTTTCAGGTTAAGAACGGACCTCTGGAATGAATTAAGTACCGTATTTTTCGCTCTATAACACGCACCAGACCATAACACGCACGTAGTTTTTAGAGGAGGAAAACAAGAAAAAAAATATTCTAAACGAAATAGTGGATATATGATTTTTGTGGTTCATGCTGTGGCCACAGACATGTGATCTGACAGTGAGTTTGGAGTAGCCCAATGCAAAAATCCTGAGGATCCATGTGGATCCATGCTTTGTAACCACGGAGGAGGGAAGGAAGGGGAACTATGGATCCTCTGCTCACGACTGCAGCAGATCCCCCCCCCGTAGGCATTCGCTCCATAACACGCACAGACATTTCCCCTTACTTTCTAGGAGGAAAAAAGTGAGTGTTATGGTGCAAAAAATACGGTATTTAACCCAAGGTACCACTGTATGATTGCAGCCCAAAACTCTATAGCGTCCCTTCCTTTGTGAACTGGAAACGCAAACGTTCATCTCTTGAGTTTGGACACTTAAGAGCTACTGGAAGATGGCCTTCCAGCTTCAAATGCAAGATGTGGAGTAGGGTGCCATAACCTGTAGTAATGTAAATTGTAGATAGAGAGCTCTACCTCTCTTTTAAATCAGAACCAGTGAAGGCGGTGAAGGTCCTGTGTGAGTGTCTGGAGGCGGTTGGAGGATGGATGGCGGCTAACAGATTGAGGTTGAATCCTGACAAGACAGAAGTACTGTTTTTGGGGGACAGGAGGCGGACAGGTGTGGAGGATTCCCTGGTCCTGAATGGGGTAACTGTGTCCCTGAAGGACCAGGTGCGCAGCCTGGGAGTCATTTTGGACTCACAGCTGTCCATGGAGGCACAGGTCAAAGCCGTGTCCAGGGCAGCTGTTTACCAGCTCCATCTGGTATGTAGGCTGAGACCCTATCTGCCTGCGGACTGTCTCGCCATAGTGGTGCATGCTCTGGTTATCTCCCGCTTGGACTACTGCAATGCACTCTACGTGGGGCTACCTTTGAAGGTGACTCGGAAACTACAACTAATCCAGAATGCGGCAGCTAGACTGGTGACTGAGGGCGGCCGCCGAGACCATATAACACCGGTCTTGAAAGACCTGCATTGGCTCCCAGTACGTTTCCAAGCACAATTCAAAGTGTTGGTGCTGACCTTTAAAGCCCTAAACGGCCTCGGTCCAGTATACCTGAAGAAGCGTCTCCACCCCCATCATTCTGCCCGGACGCTGAGGTCCAGCGCCGAGGGCCTTCTGGCGGTTCCCTCATTGCGAGAAGCAAAGCTACAGGGAACCAGGCAGAGGGCCTTCTCGGTAGTGGCGCCCGCCCTGTGGAACGCCCTTCCAGCAGATGTCAAAGCGATAAACAACTACCTGACATTCAGGAGACATCTTAAGGCAGCCCTGTTCAGGGAAGTTTTTAACGTGTGATATTTTATTGTATTTTTGGTTTTTATGGAAGCCGCCCAGAGTGGCTGGGGAGGCCCAGCCAGATGGGCGGGGTATAAATAATAAATTATTATTATTATTATTATTATTATTATTATTATTATTATTATTACTACTACTTTCTTCAGTTGTGGAGTCTCATGCTGCTATGAAGTGCCTGCCACATACTGACTCAGACTGGTGAACCAACAGTCCTAGTAACATCAACCCACACTGCTGCTCCTCTCAAGAGTTGTATTTTGCAAGTCTAATTGAGAAGAGTTTTGTCCCCAAGCAACAGGCAAAGCAGAAGTGCATGATACATCTAATCTGTGGTGAGATCCACTGACCTCATATGCCTTCTGGACTTGATAGATCTCACCATAGCTGTGAAGGGCAAGAACTCACTTTGCATATTCTGTCAGAAGCAAGGACGGGATTTTCTGAAAATCTTGATTTTGAGTTAATCCACATGGATTTTTAAAAAAATCCCTGTTTAGCTTCTAGATCTTGACAAGAAATGAATCATTTCTTTTTGCTGGTTCCACTAAGAAGACAAACAATTCTTGCATATTTATATACATTACTCTTAAGTATAAAACTATATGCAACTCTTGAGCCTCCTGCTTTCATTACTCTATTATTTTAAATGGGATTATTTTTCTGTGTATTTTAATTGTGGGTGTCCATTTTAATGTTTTAATAGTCAAAATAAAAAAATTCCTTCCAGTAGCACCTTAAAGACCAACTAAGTTAGTTCTTGGTATGAGCTTTCGTGTGCATGCACACTTCTTCAGATACACTGAAACAGAAGTTGCCAGATCCTTCTATATAGTGAGAAGGTGGGGAGGGGTATTACTCAGAAGGGTGGTGGGAATAGGAGATTGGCAGATAGCTGAGATGAGCCTGGTGACGACTCTTAACGACTGTAATAGGTGTTTAGGACTGTAATAGGTGTTTTAATAGGATAGTTTTAATTGTGTGTTTTAATTCTGGATGTTTATATTTTAATGCTTGTGCAATTTTATACTTGTAAACTGCTTAGATGCCTATTTAAGCATTAAGCAGCATATAGATTAAATAATACTAATACTATAAATATCATATCATATTGTAATAGAATACAGCCCAGCTTTCCTAAATTGAATGGCATATAAACATAAACTTTTTAATGGAAAGGACAGTGCACAAGTGTCTTGACATAAGATCACACTCAATGAAAGAGATGATCTGATGTGGGCAAAGTAGAATTGGTCTGGAACCATTAAATTATGTGTACAAATCTATTTAAAATGGGTTTCTCCACCCTAATAAGAAGTAACGAAACTACTGCTGAGAGATGTGCAAACTGGCTCTGAGATCTTTTAAGTGGAGACCTAATTCAGAAGACCAAATCTGGTTTGTCCTTTCCTGATGAACTTATCCCCTTACCTCAGTTTTGCACAGAAAAAGGATTCTGCTAGGGGTCTGTCAATTGCTGCTCCCCCCCCCCATGTGAGACATAATGATCATATTACAAACAAGCACAAAGGGGAACGATGTATGTTTTAAAATTGATCCCCAAATGCAGTCAGCCTTTGCTTTTCCTTTGTCATCACAGGGGCTATAAAAGGAACCCTTTGGCTGTGAAGTACAGATGCAGTGGCTACATTTGAAGTTATTTGTCTTATTGCTTTAAGTGCATTTGGCAGTAATTTCTGCCTTTCCTTTTTCAATGAATGGTGGACCGCTTTTCCCTCATTGCCTGCTCAAACCATTTTTAAGGCACATCACCATTTACAGCTGTTGAATAAGCTCCCAGCATGGTGGGGTTTTTTTAGTGTTTTTCTTTTCTTTTATTGCAAATAGTGGAAAGGAACGCAGACACCCTCTGCCTTTTCCTACCTACCATCTGTCTGTCTGTCTATCTATCTATCTATCTATCTATCCATCTATCTGTCTATCATCTGTCTGTCTATCTATCCATTACTGTCTTCTGGGTGCACCTTTTCTTTTCTCGTGTATATCTGAAGCACCTATACAAAAAGCAGCTTCAGAGACATTTTCATGGGGACTCCGGCAAGGAAAGAAAGAGTTAAAGTCCCCCTCCCCACCCTAAACAGTCCTGCGGGTGCTTAAGCTCCCCTCTGAGTGCTCTAAAAATGTGCTTTGCTGATTAGATTCATACAATTAGTTTGGCCCTTAAGTGGAGAGTTTTAGAGGTAGAGACAAAAAGGCAGAAATGTACTAATGAATTTCCTGTTCATGGACCCAAAACAGAAAGAAAGAGGGAAAAGAGTTCTACCCTATACATAACAGAGGTCTAGGTACACGGGACGTGGGTGGCGCTGTGGTCTAAACCACCGAGCCTAGGTCTTGCCGATCAGAAGGTTGGCGGTTTGAATCCCTGCAACGGAGTGAGCTCCCGTTGTTCAGTCCCAGCTCCTGCCCACCTAGCAGTTTGAAAGCACATCAAAGTGCAAGTAGATAAATAGGTACCGCTCCAGCGGGTGTTTCCGTGAGCTGCTCTGGTTTGCCAGAAGCGGCATAGTCATGTTGGCCACATGACCTGGGAGCTGTCTGTAGACAAACGCCGGCTCCCTTGTCCAACCCCAGAGTTGTCCGCGACTGGACCGTGACTGGTCAGGGGTACCTTTACTTTTACCTTTTATGTATGAATAGCTTTTATTTCTGTAGGGGCAGGATTGGGACAAGCTGGACAACCTCAGGAGTGGGACCATGAAGCCACATGGAGGGGACTAACAGAATACAGCCGTAGCAGGAAGGCAGCCTCTACTGATAGATTGTGTGCTTGGCGATTGTGTGCTGCAAGGGGCGTGAGAGCAGGCTCTTAGTGGTGGAGGAAATATATTCTGTGCATGTTCACAGTCACACCCTTCCTGTTTAATCAAAGGGTGTAAAGGACTCATAAAATGGACCTTGGGTCCTGTTGTTATTACTTGGCCCCACCTTTCCCAGGGAGTCCAAGACAGTGCTCATTGTTTTGTGCCCTGCTCATTGTATTTCCACAACAACCCCTTAAGGTAGTTACTAAGACTTCAGTGCTGATATTGACAACTAGTTCAGGGACTGAGTCCACACTCAAATTAAGCCATGCTGTTTATATTAACAGATTTGATAGCTACACTTCTACTAGGCTGAGTTGTTTAAATCATAATCAATAAATGCTTTGATTTAATTAACATGATTAATTGTCATATACCCCCGGGGAGTTGAAGGTCTGGTGGGGAATCAATGTGATATTTTGTGTGGTGTACAGCCTCACATTTGTTTTAGGCGTGATTGTGCCATGTAAACTGGAGGATTAAATTGAAACCTAAAAGACGATAATTGAAAAGCAAAATGTACCTTTAAAACAGGGAAATTAGATGCAGGCTAAACTTTTGTTGCCTTAGCTCAATAGTATCATTTAACAAAAAAAAAAAAAGGCGCTGTTAAAATAGACTAAGCTGAAAAGTTAATTATATAAAAAGTACACATTAATGAACATAATTAAAAATGGACTTTTGCTGACCTCCGAAGGGAACAAAGGCTCATTGCAAACTTCACAGGGTTTTACATTTGGCAAGAGCAGTACAGTATCTGTGGTAATTAGACTTTCAACACGTTTGGCTATGCTAATTGGATCTAAGTTCTAATTAGTTTCTTTATGTAACTAAGAATGACACAGTGCTGAATGAATTTAATGTGCTTTTACAGCTCAACCTGGCTGTTGGCATCAGTTTCCATCCCTCTTTTCATTCAGAAGGCTTGCCTTTATTTCATCTGTAAGATGGCTGTGATTAATTTTTACAAGGAAATGCATCTATGGATGTTTTGCGTCTGAACTTTTGACTGGCCTTTGGATATTTGTGTGGATTAGCAAGTGAGTAGTCCACACCATTATGTCAATCACAGAACATGGGAAGCTTGCCTGAGGGCCAAACTAGTTGCTGTGCTAAGGCTGTGACTCACAGTGGCCATAAAGGGCAATCATGTGTCATCAACCCCCCTACACAATGTCCCAACATCACTTTCTCTTCTTTCATGAATAACTAGAACCTGAGGACATCCAATGAAGCTGAATATTAGAAGATGGTGGGCTGGGGAAAATGAAAGAACGAACAGAGCACAGTTAAGCTATGGAGTTCGCTTCTACAAGACGTAGCGATAGCCACTGACATGGATAGCTTTATAATGATTCTGGACACATTCATGATGGATAAGGCTAAAAGCCTCAATGACTATGTTCTACCTTTGCTGTCAGAGGAAGTGTGCCTTAGAAAGGCAGTTGCTGGGAATCGCAAATTGGGGGAGAGCTGTTGTACATAGGTCCTGCTTCCTGGCTTTTCATGGGCATCTGGTTTGCCACCGTGAGAACAGAATTCTGGACTAGATGGGCTTTTGAGTTGATACAACAGGGCCCTTCTCATACAAATTCAGATGGTCAGTGCTGACAACACTGGAGCCAAAAAAGGCACTAAACTGGACAAGACACACACTATTAACAATCATATGAATAGTGTTTTTAAAGAGCAGAAAGGTGGCATCGACACCCCACCAAGTTGAATTGGAGTCTTGGCAGGGGTGGAGGGACTTTAAGCCTTCCTTCTCTGTAGTGGTTCCCATGTGGATCAGAAACCCTGTGCCTGCTATTTGCTTTGAAAGAAAAGCATTTGATGGTGCTAATCATAGGTTCCCCCTGGTGTAGACAGGTAATGTTGTTGGACTACAGTTCCCATTATCCTTGACCTTTGGATATGCTGACTGGGCCTGATGGAGTTGGAAATCCAACAACATCTTAGGATTCTACTTCAAAAAAATGTCAAAGGAGATCCCACAGGTCTGATGTCTGCCCCTGCCTACAGATGTATCAGAGCAAACAACAATCTGCTTAAAACGCAAATTGACATTTGCTCCAATTGCAAAAGGCAGCTTCTCGCAGAGGCAAAACAACAACACCCCACAATCAGACCTTTTAAGTGCAGCCCTGTGCCTGGAAAGAGCAGGGCAAAAGATAAATGTGGATAAACTCTAATTCTTCAATCTTCTTTTGGAATTTTGTACCTGGCATCTTGTGGGTCTGTCAAACGCCAGACCTCTTGATTAATGACTAAATTGTTTGAGTATACCCTTGAACTTCTTTTAGAGGGCCAGGAAAAAACTTCCTAATTCAGGCTCCCATCAATGGAGCTGATTAGAGCTCTAGGCCATTCCTGTGCACCTCATTTGTCCTTCTAATCCCACGTTGAAAGCTTTCTTAGCTCTTGTAGATTATAGATTGACTTCTCCATGCACTCATTTCCTTCAAAGGTTGCTGAAAAGTACCCTACTGTTGCAAACACTGGATAAAGGGGTTTGGCTGCATCTTGTGTTCTGCTAGCCAAGGATGATTAAAATGCAGTTCCATGCATTTCATATACCCTAGTGTCGAAGGCACCTTATATAGAATAAAAATTACATTATTAATACATATGATTTCTTCTGATGATCCTAAACCAATTAGGAACTCTCCATTAACTTCAGGGAGAGGCTGAACAAGAACCTGAAAGTGACCTATCTGCAAGAAAACATTAATTTTATTCTTTTAGCAACAAGCCAGCAGTGGATAGCATTTCCCAAAGGATGCTGGAGAAATGGCTTAAACAGAATGGTGAATTCAGTTTAAAGGGATGCGCACTACTCTTTTCTAGAAAAGTTGTTGCTAGAGCAAATGTCAGAAAGTATCCCTGAAAAACGATCTACGAGGGTAGCACTGAAATTCCTCATAGTCTCAACTTTCATACTGAGAAGCCTGGTGGGAAACATTTGGCTCATGGGCCATAACTTCGCCATCCCTATTTTAATGTTCGTCATTGGCTTCAGAGTCCACACTAAATCTCATCTCTGTTATGTATTTTACTGTTGGTCCCTTACAATATTGACTGATGCTGAGAATAGATAGATAGATGACAGATAGATAGATAGATAGATGATATATAGATACACACACCTACCTGGATATATCTATGTATGAATCAGTTTTATCCCAGCTTTTACAGAGTCCAAAGAGGCTTTCAAAATAAGCCACAAAATACAATGAAACAATCAGGACAACAATCATGGATGGAAAACTGTTGAGCTACCCTTCCCATCATTCTTGACCATTTGTCATCAGGGTTGATGGAAGTTGGAGTCCAACCACACTTCAAGGGCGATAGGTTTCCCCATCCCTACTTTAAATAGAAATAACTGCTCATATTTCATGATCAACAGAGTGACACATCTTTTTCTGTGTTTCAGCTGGGCTGCTGGAATCCTGTCACTGGTCTCAACGGCTCATTAACAGACAGAAGGCTGGAGAATAACATGCGTGGGGTGGTCCTACGTGTAGTGACAGTGCTGGTAAGCAGAATCTGATTTTCCTCTTGAAATAAAAAACATAAAAATATATATACTTTCTTTTGGCTCTTCACTTACAGTCAGTTGGCTACTATTTAGAAGAAAAAGCAAAGCAACCAAACTATGACGTTATTCAACAATTTGAGCAAAATAATGTGAAACTTTTCTACTGACTATTGTACCATCAGGCTTATAGTTGTCAATTTTTGCCACCCCGCAAAATAATTATTTTACCAATAGAGTTAAATTTCAGCATGGAATTAAATGCATTGTTCTGCTTCTTCCATCACCGTGTGCTAAGTTATGTGAGCCATGTGCATTAGTTGGAAAGGGCAAAACAAAGTGGGCCCGTTAGCTCAAGCTCTAAATGATGCATAAGAGGCAGTCATCCACCAATTACTGCAGCAAATTGATTGCCGTTTCACACAAATTACTGCACTCAGAAAATATTAAAGATAATCTTAGGGTGAATTACATTAGTTCAGTAAAACAATCGCTACACTCTTGTCAGCCATATTTTGCTTTTGCTTTCTGAGTATTCTGAGTCGTATGCCAGGCACAAAGCAAGGCGTGAAAAAGATTACGATGATTAACAATGATTCGAACAGTTAAAATTTACTGTAAGTGCTATACACAGATTAAGAAGACGACAATCCCTGCCCACATACTTACAGTCTGGCAAAGCAATTCAAACCACCTTTGTGGTTTGTGGCTGGGAGGAGGGGATGGATTAGGCAGAGGTGCCCCTCCACACAGCTCTGCTAGACTGCAGCTAGCCACCACCTATGGAGTGATGCCTCTTCCACCTGTTGAACAGTGGGATCTGTGCAAGTGGCAGGCAGTGGAGAGTACCAGAATGGGGCTTACTGGCACAGGGCTGAGCTGCCGTTGGAGCCATTGCCCTCATTTAGCAGCATGATGACAACTCTGCCATACTGAGTCATGTCATTAATCCATCTAATTTAACATTGTCTACTCCGACTGCCAGTAGTTCTCCAGAGTGGAAAATGACAGAGGCCTTTTGCATCTCTACTGAGATGCTAGTGATTAAACCTGCATGCAAAATGTGTGTTCTACCACTTACCTATGGTCCCTTATCTGGCACTGACAGATCACCATTTTTAGAAGACTGACAGAAACTTACTTTGGATGTTATCTGAAGTTCTTTTTAGTGGATCTTTGTTGCAGTTTGCATGTTGTTGTTGTTGTTGTTGTTGTTGTTGTTGTTGTTGTTGTTGTCATCTTCATTTTTGATATTGCACCATCTAATCCCCCAAGTCAGGAGGATTCTCAGCTGCTGTGAATGAGTTCCAGTTTTAATTGTCTGCAGATTCTCCTTCAACCAGAATTAGTAGTGACACGGCAGACAGGTCACAGGGAAACAGTTTCTGACCCACAGGACTCTCAGTTCGAGACCCACAGCAGCAACCCCTTCTTCTTTTCAATGCTTTCTATTTTGTAAACAAGACTCGTACCTTTTCCACTAGACTAAACTAAGTTGGAGTGAGCAACTGCAAAGTGACAAGGCTGTATTATTTGTAGTTTGTGTGTTCCAGCTAATTTGATGTTCATCAAAGTTAGCATCACAGTAGCAGAAGCTGGTCTTTGTACTTTGCTTGCTACAGATTCGAAATGGATTGAACATAATATCCCTGCAATGAAAATGCTCAGTGAATGTTCCCTATCAAACATAATTCAAATTAGTTTCTCGTTGTATTTTCCCCTGCTTCTATAATTTCATCTCTATTTTATCATTTCAGTTAGCTGGCCAGCATGCGTTCTTCTGGCAAACAACTATATTATGAAGATTTAGTGACTTTGATACTTATGTGCATAGGAAAAAGAAATGCACCATTACCCACGCCAATATAGGCTCATATGATCTGAGAGAGATTTAAAGTTCAGGATTTCACACATGACAGATTGGTTATTCCACCTCCATCCTCACACCTGCTGGTGTTCACCCCGCAACAATTTTTGTTTAGAAAACAATGAAAACACATTTCACCTGAATAAAAATCTATATTTAATATGTGCCCATATGCATGTTCAGTTGTACAACATTATAAAATAAGAAAGCCTGGATTCAGATACCCAGTTCTTTCAACCACCTGGTCTACTGTCCCAATCCCTAGGGCCATCATTTTATAGAACTGTAGAGGTGGAAGAGATTCCAAGGATCATCTAATCTAACAGCCTGCAGTGCAGGAATCTCAGCTAAAGCATCCATGACAGATGGCCACTCAACCTCTGCTTAAAAGCCTCTAGAGAAGGAGTGTCATCAACTTCTAAGGGAGAACATTCCACTGTCAAACATTCTTCCTGATGCTTAATTGGAATCTCCTTTCTTATACCTTGAATCTACTGGTTACGGTCCTACCCTCTAGAGCAGCAAAAAACAAGTTTGCTCTGTCTTCCATGTGACAGCCCTTCAGATATTTAAAGAGGACTATCATGTCACCTCTCAATCTCATCTTATCCAGGCTAAACATACCCAACTCCCTCAGCCATTCCTCATAAGGCTTGATTTCCAGACCCTTGGTCCTCTTGGTCACCCTTCTCTGAACATGTTCAAGTTAGTCAATATCCTTCTTAAACTGTGGTGCCCAGAACTGGACACAGTACTCCAAGTATGATCTGACCAAGGCAGAATAGAGTGGTACAATATTTCCCTTGATCTGGAAACTAGACTTTGATTGATGCAACCTAGAATAGCATTAGCTTAATTTGCTGCTGTATCATACTGTTGACGCATGTTAAACTTGTGGTCTACTAAGATCCCTAGATCTTTTTCACACATACTACTGGCAAGGCATGTGCCCCCTATCTTATATTTGTGCCGCTAGCTACAATTATTCCTACCTAAGTGTTGAACCTTACATTTGTCTCTATTCAAATTCATTTTGTTAGTTTGGACCTAGTTCTCCAAAGGTTTTTTTGAATCACTATTCTGTATTAGCTACCCCTCCCAGTTATTTGATGAGCATCCCCTCAATTTCTTCACCCGAGTCCAGCATTGAAAGACATTGAACAACAATGGACCCAGGATGGAACCCTGTGGCATCCCACTTGTCACTTTTTTCCAGTATGATGAGAACCATTAGTGAGCACTTTTTGGGTTTAGTCAACCAGCTACAAATCCACTTAATAATCTCATGCAGCCCACATTTTACCTGCTTTTCCACAAGAATATCTTGGGGGACTTTGTCAGAATCCATACAGAAATCAATATACATTCCCCTGATCCACCAAGATTGTAATTCTATCAAAAAAAGAAAGAAATGAGATTCATCTGGCATGACTTGTTTTTTTAGAACCCATGCTGGGTTCTGCAAACTACATCTCCTGAAGACAATCCAGTGTACTGAATAGGCTGTAGTTATTATGTCTGAAACAACCACTGTTGCCAGATGGTTGTGTAGAGGAGTCATACAAAACAGCACAGAATTCAGCAGAATGGGGACACAGCTTGAAATTACCCACATATTCGTTCATTACATTTATATCCTGCCTCTCCTCCATCATGAAACTTGAAAGCTGCCAAAATGGGGTCTCTGGGTGGTCACCCATCTAGGTACTGAGAAGACTCAAACCTTCTTAACTTCAACAAGTTGCACATCATGTTCCTTCAGGGCATAGTCCTGGGACCAAGTCAGCTGTGAACTTGCCCTGTAAGTTATCCCATTACAGTCGTACCTCTTGTTATGTCAGTCTTTGGTTGTGTTTTTTCAGGATGCGAACGTGGCAAACCCAGAAGTGTATACTTCTGGGTTTTGACATGTGCACATGCGCAGAAGCAGCACTCTAGTTGCAGACTTTTCAGGGTGCGAACGGCACCCCGGAACGGATCAAGTCTGTAACTAGAGGTACCACTGTATTCCTTGTCACCTATGTGTTGCAACGCCTTCTCTGTCCCATAGGGGATGGTGGCGGTAAGGAAACCTTGAGGGATGTAGGGCAGTCTTAGAAGGATAATAGGTCTACATTACCCATTTGCTGTGCCAGCAAGAACTTCCTGCTGGAGGAACAGGGTGTGCCTTCCTCTGCACACTTGAAGATTTTAAGTTCAAGTCCTGCTACGTGGACTTAATGCCTTTTACCAAGCATGAAATACCACTCTAACTTCCTTAGTCCTTCCCCAACTGTTCCTGTATGTGGATCTGGGGTGTCACTCCTCCGAAAGCAGGAGTATGGCTTCTGTTCTATAATACCCAAATTATTTAGGACAGTGGCGTGAATGCTGTAAAGAAAAGGAAGATAACACTAGGTGAATCTCTCCACTTTAGTGTGTTATCATCTACTTGTGTGCCCACAAAGTTAAGGTGGACTGATAGTATTGCTCTTTCAGCTCTGATGAACTTTGATGACATTACACATTTAGGGCTCAGCAAAAAACAAAACTCGGGTTCTGCTTTCATGATTATGGCTTACTCATTGCGTTGCAATTGTGTGGGATGGAACCTTTATTCAACCTAAGAATAAAAATGCACTTGTCTCTCAACAGATCTAGGCTGGCTTAGGAAGAGAGCATTAGTAGGCACTGGTTTCTAATTTTAGCCCACTGTACCTTTTGTTGTCTCAAATCTTTTAGTTGTCGTGATGGATAATGAAGGAGGTAATGAGAAAATGTTATATAAAGTAGCAGGGAAATTTTTTAGTGTATACCATTAATTGGGAACAGTAGTTTGTTATGGGTACTTGGAATTTAGCTCTGTGAGGGGTTTCCTAACAATTCTCAGCATCCATTGATAAATGACAGTTCCCCAAGATTATTTGGGGGAAGTGACAATAGCTAAAATGATATGAGACTGTTTAAAATATATGGTGTGCATGTGACCCAAGTCAGTACATAGATTGTCAGCTTTCTTGCAAGAAGCAGATAGAACTGAGCCAAAACCATGAATCCAATTTTGATTTTGTGTGTGTGTTCACTGACACCCTTGAAAGTATTGCTATATATATATATATATATATATATATATATATATATATATGACACTCAAACAGCTTGATTTAGCCAGCAATCTTCCTTCCTCTCTCTCCTCACTCTTTCACTTTGAAGCATAAAGGAGAGGGCTCTCATTCTGGCAAAAGTCTAGTTCTCCGTAGGAATATAGGAAGCTGCCTTCTACTGACTCAGATCATTTATCCATCTAGCTCAGTATTGTCTACACAGGAGGCAGCAGTTCTTCTGGGTTTCAAGCAGAGTGTTCTATCCCACCCTACCTGGAGATGTGGGGAATTGAACCTGGAACCTTCTACATTGCAAAAGAGATGATCTCTCACTGAGCTACAGCCTTTCCTTGACTTCCTTGAATTTGTAGTCCAGAAGCACCTGGAGGGCCATGCCCTTGAGCTGTGCTGCTCTGGTGACCTTGTGGGAAATTAAAATGACTGTATGTTTCTGCCACAGCCAAGTAAGGCCATGTCTGGGAGCCCAAACATATAGGAGTGATTCCTCTAGACGCTCCTTTGCCAAAGGCATGCTCAGTCCTTTTGCTGACCCTGAGCATGAGTGCCCAGTGGCATAGCATAATAGACAAAATATGGCACATTACAGATCACATGCAAAATCTGAAAGATAGATGGGACATTATAGCTGGAATTTCCATTCCTTACAACTGTAAAATGTGTTTGATGGGGCCACCAGGGGCCGGGGTGAAATTGCTTCAGGGCTATAACTGGCCTAGAGGCAGCCAATTGTCTATACCTGCTTTTGACTGGACTTAATCATCCAGAGGTCCTTTACCTTTACCTTACTACCTGCTTTAAAGAACTGGTGTTCTTTCCAGAACTTAATGTCAGCCACTCTACTGACAATTATGTTCTGTTTTCACAGTAATGACATTTCAGTTCTGCCCACCCTCCTGAAGCCTGTTTATATCATGTTGGTATATTTTCTATTGACGTGCTGCAAATGATCCTATATCCTAGCACACAATCATGAATTCTAACACACATTGCCTATTTCTCTTTGAAAGGAAATATTCATCATAAAGCAAGGGAGGCTCATACAGCCAACCGTAAGAAAGGGGAGATGAAGTATGCAAATATATTCAGATGCCCAATAATGGCGCAGGGTACCATCACACTTGTCTTTTTCTCCAGTATTGATACCATTTGCTTACTCATTTATTTCAAAGCTTTGGCTGTTTTTTTTAAAAAAAATAGTATTTCATTTATTTTCTCAAAAAAAAAAGGCTATTGGGAGGATTCATTAAAAAACAAAAACAGCTCTCTTGTACTCTTTTATATTGTGAATCTTTCCCCATCCCTGCTTCATATGAAGTGCTGGGTTGCTTCAGATTTGCATGGTCTCTTCTATTTATTTTTCTACTGGCAGTCCACCAGTGGGTTTTTACATTTAAAGTAAGTGATCAGTTGACTAATGAATCATCTAGCACTTGCTGGTTCCTGAGACTCTTGCACAGAATGCACTGCTCCAGGAAAGCACTTTGTATGAAAAGTACCTGGTTGGATCAATGCATTGCACATGCACTTCTTTCTGGATCAATCCATTCTTTGCAATTATCCTCCAAGTGTCATTTGGAATACTGGAAGTTGGCCTATGTTCTGCTATTAGATCATTGTCTACAGCAGCAGTTCTCAACCTGTGGGTCTCCAGATGTTGTTGGACTACAACTCCCATCATCCCTGAGCTCTGGCCTTGCTAGCTAGGGGTGATGGGAGTTGTAGTTCAACAACATCTGGGGACACATAGGTTGAGAAAGGCTGCCCACATCTTTTTCTTTAAACAAATTGGTGATTTCAGAGAAAGAAGAGGGACTGTGAAGAGGGGTGTACAATATCTGTCCCTATCAGGGGTTGATTGGTGAGTGCTAGAAGAGATAAGAGTCCGGGAATCCAGCCATATTTACAATATTTATTGGTTTCTTGCTGCTATTTACACGGAGCTCTGAGAGTACATCTGCATCATGGAGTGTCAGTTGCAGAGACTGCCAATTTTTTTCTCTTTCTTCCAGCATAGCCACTTCCGGAACCCTCCCCCTTTCCTTCCTTTGTTACGAGAATGGCTGGGCCCCAGAAGCTGCTCCCCCCTCTCCGATTCATTGCTTCCTGACAACCCTTCATCACCCTCCTCCTCCGAGGAAGTACAACTGCTAACTATCGGAGGCTTATCTCTATAGGTCCCCATTCTCTCCCCCTTCTCTGCCTCCAATTCCCTGACAGCCTCCCACCCACTCTCTGTTTCTATTCACTCTTCTCACTAAACAGATCCTAGTCTCCTTTCATTTCATTCCTTCCATCTTGCTTTCTGTGGGACCAATATGGTGCAGTGATTTGGGGAGATTGGACATTTGTCCAATAAAACATCTAATCTTGCTTACAAACCCTGTTCAGTGGGATGGCCTTGAACAAGGCATGATCTCGCTACCTTTTTCACCTAATAGGCCTGTTGTGTTTATGTGTGTGTTGCATGTGTATTGTGATTATTCAAAAACAAAGTCCAATTAGGTGCCACTGTGAATTCTCACATTTGTTTCTTGCTACTCTTGTCTCTCCTTCTCTTCCTTCTATTTTAATGTAGTAGTAAGATCCTCGGGACAGATACCTGTCATACTGTTGTTCTGTAAAGTACCATTATGTTCAGGCTGTGAGTGCTGCTATTTATGTTGTCTAAATGGCATCACCCACACAAAAGAAAAAGGGTATCAGCTGGCCCAGTGGACCTCCCCCGCCCCCGGGGTTTTGCAGAACTACCAATACAAAATTTTAAGGAAAAACTCTTAGTAGGGAACGCCCCAAGCAGAAATAAATAGGGCACAGTTTCTTCAATTGCCAAAGAATATAGATAGGAAGGTGGATGGAAAGATGGGAGAGGGGAATTGTGTTGCAGGTCCCATTTCTACAGAAATAATAGTAATGCTCATAACAACAACCAGTACTACTACCACTACTACTACTACTATTTGGCAAAGCATACAATCAACACATGTTGAAAAAAAGCCTATTTTTGAAATAATTGATGGTTACATTAGGATTTGTTGGGAATCTTTAGCTGACAGAAACTGGGTGATGGCAAGGCAACAGAACTTTCTGTTTTGCTTTCTGCTGTTCTCTCTGCTTCACATCTCAGTCAGAAGAAAGGAGAGCAGAACAGCTGTCTCCTAGCAAAAACCTATGAAGAAAAACTGAAATGCTAGTAATTTACAGCCTCCCTGATAAATGGGCTCATTTTATTGTTGGATGAATAAAATCATCATGAAGATTGATGCATGACAGAAGCACTTGGCTATTTGCTATTCTTTCTAGCCACACCAGGCCTTGGATTGGAACCTGTCACTAAAAATGAAATATGCTTTATGAGATTCCTGGGAGGCAGTCATTTTTAATTTAAAACAGATAACATGCAGTAAGTAATATGGGTTTTGAAATTGTTGGCACTTCTAAAAAAATCCTCAGGTAATCCTGTATCTAAACAGATCTAATTGCTTTCAGTGTAGCAGCTAACTGCGGTTAAAAACTTTTTCTAAGGCCATTTTATAGGTTGACAAGGCATTCATGGTTGAATGAATATTCTAATCTTAATCTTATGGAGCACAATCGGTCAGGGAGTTCTAGTTCATACTGGTGCCCAGTGCATGAATTATAGAGGGACAGAGGTGGGGGCTACCTTTTTCCAAGTGCTTAAAAGTAAGTTATTCATTCCTACATTAGAAAGAAAATTGTTTTAGACTGTCAGAATTCCAGAGTCCTGTAGTCACCAAGAACTCAGCTAGATTTGTGAAGAAAAATGTTTTATATGTGTTGTATGTCTATGCATTAAAACACTGACACCAGATGACGATGTGGAGTTCCATTCTTGCCAGTGTGATTTCTCATACAAAGTTTACAATGCTTATTTGATGTGTCTAGATCCAGCCTAGGACACAGAGTCAGAGGTCACAGTGCTGCCGTATAAGGAACCAGGCTAGATTTCTGGCTCCTTGGTGATCAAGAGACCACTGAGGCTGGCATGTAGCAACCCAATGAACCAGATGTCACATCTCCAGGACTCACAGGTGCCCTCATAGCCATATTTCTGTTGGTCTGAGGGACCAAGTTCTCCTACAGTCCATTAACAGACGGAGTGCATCTAGAATGCAGGAGAAGTACCCACTATCAGGCCAGATGGTCCACCCTTTAAGAGGCTATAGTTCTCCATGGGGAGATGGGCTAGAGATAGTAGAACATAGGATGGGAGGACTGGAGACCGGGGCTCAAAAGACCTCAGTTCACTTCCAAGCCTTGTCAGAACAAGTTGTGCACTAGGAGCTCTCCGTGGTGCTGAGACAGCCTTGCCATAGGACCAGAACAGGACACAGACAATGTTTGCCTGGAAAAGCGTGGGTCCAGAAAGATTAATTTGAGGTGTGGAGTGTTGGAACTTGCGTTCGACCGAGCTACTCCTCCGGTTGAGTCCTCTGACGGTGATTCACAACCTGAGCCTTTGATGAGGCTCCAGGCATGTTACACAGAGTATCCAGCAGCAGAAGGATGAGAAATATGAGCTACATTGCTAAGAGTTTTATTTCTAACTACGCAGACAGAAAATAAATATACATCCACTCTCTGTGAGAGCAGAGAAGCAACTGGATACAAAGAAACAGCAAACTAGTAATATTAACATCCATCTCCTGTCTCCTGTGAGACTTCCAACAGTCTGGAATCTCTTTGCAATGTAAACAGAGTCTTGTGACTCCAAGCACTGCACAGTGACAAATAACAGAAACCTATCATGGAGACCATTATTATGGAAACAATAAAGCTAAATATAATGTGACTGAAAGCTGAGAGAGACAATGGCATATAGTTGGAAAAAATATTTTGGGAGAGCACTTACCCTGGGAGTAACTGCTATTCCAGAATATGCACAAGAATCATGCAACTGTCAAGTTTCAGCCTCCGAAGCGTGGAGAGGAGGATCCCAAAGCAGCAACAGTATCTGGGCTGTGGTAATGGGATCTTAGTGGCGAAATCAGGCATAGTGGAGCATCTTTGACCTTCAACTTCTTTTTTCAAAAGCTTCCTCTAGGATAGGTTCCATTAGCAAAGAACTGGGAATGAAAAGCTTGGTTGTCACCAACCGCTGCAATCATCAAATCCCTTTGAGATGTTTGCAGAAAGAGAGCTTTTCTCTTATCTTTGGGGATCCTGTACTTGATCCTTGTTCCTGATCCTGAAGCAGAGATTGCTTAAAGTAGCTTTCACCAACCTGGTGCCCTCCGTATGTTTTGGAGTACAATCCCCTTTACTGCTAGACAGCACGGCCATAGTTCAAAAACATACAGAGGGCAGCAGTCTCATGGGAAAAGTGCAGTGATGGTAGATAGCCCAATGAGCCAGTGGTCTGCATAAACTTTTCTTTGAGTCTGAAATTCACTGGGACCTGAGAGCAAAGCCAGTAATAAGAAAACAAGGTCCTGAAATACAGTTATCATTCTCATTTACTCTACTCCTGCCTTGTCTAGACATAGCCTTAATATCAACCGTTTCTTAATGGTCTTTCTTGGCCAGCTGCTTATGGGGGAAGATGCTTCATTGTGTGTGTTTGTGTTTTCCCTTTAGCCTATTATCTGTTCAGACTTTTTAAAAAAATCAACTTATTGTTAGCAGTAGAGCTTCTGTAACTAGAATATTAAATGTTTCAATTAAATTTTAGCCATTGATTCCCAACATCAAGGTAATGCATTTTGCTGTTCAATTAAAAATAACAAGCTGCTATGCCATTCTTTGCCCAAGTGTAAACGATGGAACAGTGGTCAATAAAGCAATCAAGAAAATGAAGTATTGGTGCCTCCATATTCTTTCTGAAAGCTTGTGGGGAATAAAGTCCAGAATGATTAACACTGAAACTTGGGGAGCTAAAACTTTGGAGAAGTCAAAGAAGGTAACAAGGGCATGTAAGCTTGAAATTGGCATTTGAACAGTGGTTTGCAGATACTCTGACTTTTCTAAGTACCTCCTTTTTACTGAATGTCTGCTCCTTGTCACCAGAGAGGAAGAAGGGGTGGCAGCTCATCATTCAGTTCTCTGAGCTCACCAACATCCACCATTTTTGAAAAAGGCAAAAATTAATAAATCTTAAAATCAATATGTATTCTTGCAGCTTGTGGGTTTATTTAAAACTTTTTAAATATTAGTTTGAGGCTGCGTTTAGAGCACCACTGGGACAGAGTGCAATTAGAGTGTTCAGAATTCTCCTCTGCTTGTCTTAGACAAGCAAGGATGGGGAAACGTTCATCCTCTTGATGTTGTTGGGCTCCAACTGCCACCAGCTCTACCCAGCATGGCCAATGCTTATGGCTGATGGGACTTAGAAAGTATACTTGGAGAGAAGGAACACTTAGGCTGCATTTGGACATCACACTATGGTTCGGAATGCTGAAAATGAGCCTGGTCAAACCTTGGCTCGTGTGCTCTCCATTCCCCTCTCTGCCTCTAGTGTGGCTGTAAGACAATGTTTGGAAGCTTTCACATCCATTTTAGATTAAACACATTTTGCCACATAATCTGGGTAATTAAACTGTGGTTAATGTTAAATATGATATGCTTGAAATGGGTCAATTCAAACCATAAATTGTGGGGCTGCTTTTTAAAAAACAAACAAACCATGGTTAACATTAACCACAACTTAAGCCTCGGATGACACTCTTGAACAATTGTTTACTGAAAATAAGGCAACGGTTTCCATTCTCACAGGCATGGCATAAGGAGGAAAGGGCAAGCAAGAGCACAATACTTGTCACACTAAACTGTGATTTAGCATGATGGCATACAATCATTGTGGGCTGTTTGATATCTGGTCCACTGGAGTAGCAGAATGAGATCCTCAAGTGAAGCGTCCCATTTAAGACCTGCACTGAGAGATACCATTTGTGAATTGTTACCTGTATGAACAAAATCAAAGGAACAGAGTTCTGTGTGGGGTAGTGGGAAGGTGTTAGCTGTATTTCCTAGCAGAAAAGAAAGTTGTACTCCGTTTCAGAGCTTAATGGATTAGAATATCAATATTAAAATAACATATCCTAGTATGATCAGAAAAATATAAAGGATAGTCACTGAGGTCATTTAATATGCTCTGTGAATACTAACAGTCAGTCTAATTACCTGATCTCACCCCTTCTTTCAACAGGAGCACAGAAGGTCATGCATTTGCAGATCAAGCTTTACTGTGTGCTCTGGACCCCTGTAGATTCCATTTCCATTTCTTACCAATCAACATTCTCCCTCCCTCTCTCTTTCTGCTCTATTATTTGTGTTTGGCAGAATGTTCAAAATATGTTTTCCTTTTTAAAGGGAGACATCCATTTGCAACGAGATAAGTATCGACTTAAAGAAAACAACAAAAAAACAGACAATTTGCTTTCGTTTAAAAGAGATGAGAGCTCAAGAATTTGTAGGGAAAGCAGAAGGTGGATTTATTTTATGACCAAACAAAAATGTGGGATCCAGTGTTTTGTGGTGACACACAGTAGGCATTGGTTGGCATGGAAATGTCAGGGTGAATAGAAAAGTCTTCATCATATTCCAGAAATATAGAACAGAAACCACATGCTTTGTTTCCAAAAGGAGGCTGTTCCACATGGTGGGTTCCATCACATCAGTGGAAGACAGTGTGGTGGGCTGCGCTGTGCTGTTCACCTGACCTCCCTCCAGCTGAGTTGCTGCTGCAGATCAGGATGGACAGGGGAGAGAAACGAGACTGTGCTGAGGCTGGCATGGTGCAAATGTGTGGCAGAGCCAGTACAGTGCTCCTGCTGCTGTATTTGTACCATGCTGATCTCATCCATCCTCCTCCACCCTGGTATGCAGCAACAACACAGCCAGAGGGAGGTCAGGTGAGTGGTGCAGCTCCACCATGCTTTCAGCTACTGCATTACCCAAAAGCTATCCTTTTTCCTTTAAACTGGAAATACCAGGGACTAAACCCTGGGACTTTCTGCATTCAAAACATGTGCTGTACTAATGAGCTCTATCCCTTTTGTGCTCCTCCATTGTGCTTTTTAGAACAATGATGTTAGAAACAATGGCACCCTTGGATGCTGGGGAAATTAGGAAACCTGACTTGAGAGGAAAGTAGTGAAAGGAGCTCAAGGACAACTTTGCTTACAGAAAAGAAGTTTGTTTGCAGATTGATATGCCAATCTTCAGCACAAGCTCTCGAATAAATCAAAGTAAAATCAAAACATGAACAATACAGTCACAAACATAAATGAATGCAGCAGAGCAACAAACATACATTGAAAGCTAGCAAAAATAAAATAAAAGTAACAGATTAAAGCCAGCTAGTTGATGTGGCAGAAGACCTGGGCAAATAGAATGGACTTTTCTTAGTGCTGGAAGGACATTACAGCCCCAACCTTCCTGGGAATGTATTTCATATACATAGTGCTATTTTTTCTAGAAAAGAGGTGCTGGAACCCACCGTAAATGCCTTCCTTGTTCTCTTAGAATGGCAATGGCACCCACCTGGGAGGGGCTGGAACTGTGTTCTGGCTGGAAAAAAGCCCTGCATATATGTACAGGGTGAGACATCTAAGAAGGGCCTCTCTTCAGTCAACACCCACATAACTGAGATGACTTGGAATAGAGCTCAGAAGCTCTTAGCATTAGCCCCCTTCCCTGCCCCATGCTGCTTTGCTCAGTGCTGCTGTGCTAGAGAATCTTGTCTTACAACAGCACATCAAGCATAATGGCAGCCTGGTGGGTGAGAAGAGGTTAAAGCAAGGTTTTCTGAGGTGCTGGATTAAGACCAGCATTACCAGAATGGAAACAGTGCCCCCTTCCATACACACACAATATGTGAATTAGCATTAAGAGAGCTCTTTATTTTGATCAGGAAATGTCTTATGAAACTCTCTTTCCTGAGGCCCTTCCTCTTCATCTCCAGATATATCTTGCAGGGAACAGAGAAGGTGATAACGCCTCTGATTCCTCAGCAGGGAGCCGGTGAATGACAATCAGCAGAAATCACTTCTGCACATTCCCTATAATTTGATGAGAGTGTTTGTGAAACCATTTAGCAAACTCATGTTACCCTAACTGAACTCATGCCCTGAGTAATGAAGTGTCAGTATATTCTTGGGTCTCATAAAAGGCTAAAGGGGGGGAAATCCCTCCTCAACTGTCGCTTTGAGTTCTCTTTTCTTTTCCAGCTGTGCGGTCTCACTAGCCATCTCCAGATAGGTTCAGTTTTTATTCTGACCATCATCAAACATTAGCTAGAAATAAAATAATTGCCCTTTTATCTCCAGGAGAAAGATGAAAAAGATTTTTGGGTTTCGATCTGCATCTGTTATTTGTTGAAATATACCCCTGGGGATTAACAATTACATCGGATTGCAAATTGTCATAAAGACAGTTTCCATGGTTTCAGTGAGAAGCTAAAATCTCCCGGCTGAGATTTCCAGAGGGGTGGCCGCATTTGCCTGTTGCAGCAAAACCGAGCAAGACTCTTGTGGCAACTTGAAGACTTAACACATTTATTATTGCCATAGGAGTCCTGCTTCCTCAAATGCATGAAGTTTTATTCCCAGGGGAGTGGCAGTAAGCAGTGAGGTCAGATGGAAAGACAGTGCAAAGAAACTAACAAATAAAGGTTCTGACAGATAGAGGTATGTATGCAAAATAAGCCTAGTGGTATTAACTCTTCATAACAGAAGTATGTTTTCGTAATCATCAAACATGTTTGACATGTTAATTAAAACCTGTAGTCCAGTTGAGAAGTATTTTCTAGTAGCCCAGTTACTTACTAGGGGCCTCCATTGACAAAATCAAGATGTAATTCTTTCAGTAATTACCAAAGGATAAGAAAGTACTGTTTATGTATGCAACGACAGCAGCAAGAATGTTATTTGCCCAGGGATGGAAAGAAGAAAGAGCCCCATCAAAAGAAGAATGGATAATGAAGATGGTGGACTATGCGGAGAAGGCAAGGCTGACCGGGATGATCAGGCAACAAGAGGTTAACAAATTTAATAGAGAATGGCATAACTTTATAGAATATATTAAAGAACACTGTAAAATTATAAAAATGTTAAGATTTACAACAACAAAGGATAAAAATGAAGAATAATAATTTGGATAAATGCAATTAGATGCAGTTTAAAAAGGAAGATGAATTTTGGAAGCCAAGTGGTGGAAAGTCCAGGGGTTCAGGGAACCCCATAGGTACTGATATGGACTATGGTTTAATGTAAACAAGTGTGTGTGTGTATGTAAAAATTTGATTTTTTCTTTTTGAAACTGAGACTTTATCCCTGCCACCTTGGTACCTTTTAAAATTCAAGCACCATAGTAGGGGACGAATCATGTGCACCTAGCTCACCAGAGGTTACCCCGTCCCAGCCAGGTATTTATTACTGGCTCCATGTCCAGGTGTCGGTGCTGCTGGAGGCCTGCCAAAGACAAGACCTTAACAGGGAGAAAGGGGACTACTTGGGGGGGAAACATGGTCTGGCACTGAGTTATGTCCCCCTCCATCAACTCATCATTATCACCAGCTCAAGATTCATTGGTGAGTTGAATGCTGATAGAAGTTCTCCACAAAAGTCATGTGGCTTACAAGAACTAGTCATAGTCCAAAGGCTGAAAAAGTCCAAGTATAGCTATTGTTTTCATGCTCAGTAAAAATATTAATATATTGCAATGTTTGTGGGGTCAGTTAGAATCGTGAAATTGTAGAGTAGGAATGGACCCCAAGGGTCCTCTGATCCAACCCTTTGCAATGCATGAATCTCAACTAAAGCATCCCAGAGACATGGCCATCCAACCTCTGCTTAAAAACCTCCAGCGGAGGAGGGTCCACCACCTTCTGAGGGAGTCCCTTCCACTGTAAAACAGCTCTTACTGCCAGAAAGTTTTCCCTTATGTTTAGTTGGAATCTCCTTTCTTGTAACTTGAATCCATTGGTTCAGGTCCTACTCTGAAGCAGGAGAAAACTACAGTGGTACCTTGGGTTACAGATGCTTCAGGTTAAAGGCTCCGCTAACCCAGAACCCTCTAACCAGCTAACCTCGGGTTAAGAACTTTGCTTCAGGGTGAGAACAGAAATCATGCTCCGGCGGCGCAGCAGCAGTGGGAGGCCCCATTAGCTAAAGTGGTGCTTCAGGTTAAGAACAGTTTCAGGTTAAGAACGGACCTCCGGAACGAATTAAATACTTAACCCGAGCTACCACTGTAGCTTGTTCCATCTTCCATGTGACACCCCTATAGATATTTGAAGATGGCTCTCATATCTCCTATCAGTCTCCTCTTTTCCGGGCTAAACTTACCCAACTCCTTCAACCATTCCATAAAGCTTGGTTTCCAGATCCTCTATCATCTTGGGAACCCTCCTATGCACACAAACCAGCTTGGAATATCCTCCTTAAACGGTGGTACCCAGAACTGGACACAGTACTCCAGGTGTGGTCTGACCAGGGCAGAACAAAGTGGTTCTATGATTTCTATTAATCTCAACACTATACTTCCATTGATGCAGCCCAATGGTCTACTAAGACTCCTAGACCCTTTTCACATGTACTGCTGGCAAGCTATGTGTCTACCTTATGTCAGTGCAGCTGGTTATTTCTGCCTAATGGTAGTACTTGTTAGTTTTGGCCCAGTTCTCCAATCTGTTAAAATAATCTTGAATCCTGATTCTGTCTTCTGGGAAGCTACCCTTCCCAGTTTGGTGTCATCTGCAAATTTGATGAGTGTTGCACCAATTCCTTAATCCAAGTTGTTATTAAAGATGTTGAACAACGGACCCAGTACAGAACCCTGTGGCACCCCATTTGTCACGTTTTTCCAGAATGATGAAGAACCATTAGTGAGCACTCCTTAGGCTTGGTCAGTCAACCAGCTACAAATCCACCTATCCAGCCCACATTTTACCAGCTTCTCCATAAGATATCATATCATGGAGGACTTTGTCAAAAGCCTTTCTGAAATCAAATTCCTGTTGTCTGTGTCTCACACAATGGAAACCAGTCTGAACTTCCTTACTTGCCAACTGTTGCACATTCATTAATGAAATCTTAGAATCTAATACAAAGCTGCTTGCATGCTTCAAACTGTCCTATAAATCTGATGAACAATTAGCATGCACTTTTGACTAACAAAATTCTAATTCTGAATTATGAGCCACTATTACCTAATAAACCTGACAACTGATGTGAATAAATCCATCCTAATATATGAAACATTGTCTCTTAAACCACCCATTTTCCCCTTCCAAAGAGATCCAGGAAACACTGCATAATATATTTGGACTGATAAACTACAAAGATGTGCGTGTGTTTAAGATCTCATTTACTCTAGCTGATGAGATTTATTGCATGGGGAATCTGACACCTTAATGGCTATCACTAATTTATTATTTGCTTTTCTTTAATAAGCACACAGGTTTTCAGTGGCGTAATATTTCTGTTATTTTTATTTTTGTATGTGGCAGGGAGTAGTCACTAAAGAAAACTGAAATGATTCTCCCTTTTCATTTCTAATAACCTATTTTGAGATCATGTTTCATGCGATTATAATAAAACTATGTTGGATGACTATTTAATGTGATCCTTTTGTTGAATAATGTCTACTTTTGGCTGCTGCAGATTGATAGAAGTTTCTTGTTTTAAACCATTGTTGTTATTTTATTTAATTTATGAATTGCTTCCTATGAACTTCTCAAAGCAATTCCACATTACAATAAAATCATATTTAATGCAATTGCTTGTATTAAAACAGTTCAAACAATTTTCAAAAGTTACACATATAAGAGCAGCTGAAACAATTGCAAACATCTAAACAATTTCGAATCCAATAAAAATATGGGCTGGGATAAAAATCTCCTCTCAAAAGACTTGTTGAAATAGGAAAGTTTGCAAGAGTCATTACAAAGACAGTGTAAATTGTGTCTGTCCAAAGGTTAGTTGCCACCACAGGGAAGGCCTGATCATGACACCATGCAGAATGACTGAATAGAATTGTACCTGCAGGATGCCTTGTCCTGCAGAATGCAATAGTTAGTTGGGTGTATAAAGGAGGAGAAAATATTTTATTTTATAGTTTTTTATTCATTTATCCTAAGCATATGTACAAACTGACACAGAACCATACAAATAATAACAAAACCATACACAAAGCATATTCAATATAAAAACAAATCATAGAGGCTATTATTATTATTATTATTTAAATTTGTTAGTTGCTTTATCTTGCCCAGGGAAACCCAAAATGACTTAAAACCAAGCAGCCAACCACACAGACAATAAGCCATGCATAAAAAGGTAAAGGTAAAGGACCATTAAGTCCAGTCACAGGCGACTCTGGGGTTGTGGCGCTCATCTCGCTTTACAAGCTGAGGGAGCCGGCGTTTGTCTGCAGTTTTTCCAGGTCATGTGGTCAGTGTGAGTAAGCAGCTACTGGTGAACTTTAATAAGCTGAGAGTGCCAATGGAACATGTTGGCTTTGTTGTTACAAACTCCTTGTCCTCATTGTCAGGCTGCATCAAATGAAATGGATCCCATTGTGATGCAGCAAGCATCACATATCATGTTCCATCTATCATGATACTGAAGCAGTTCCATCATGCAATCTATCATGGCAGTACAAGAAAGGTAGGCATGGTCTGATAGAATTTGAACCACTTCCCTGAACTTTGGGGACTAAAAACTAACTTTTAAACATGAAAAATGAATTTTTTAAAGTGCAAAATGCTATGCATACATGGTTCAAAGTTTTTATTCCTTTCCACAGCCAGTCTGGGTGGCAGCTTTCAACGTACAGCTTAGGAACTGAAGTTGAGACATAACAACTTGCCAAAGGCCAGCTAAAGGCAATCTTGAAAGATGGTTTGCCACGAGTCGCTGGATTATCTGCTGTGTTTTTTAGCAGGGATCCTCATGATGCTGCTGATAGAAAGTTTGATAGCAATTTGACACTGCCCTGGTTTGAATGACAACTGTGGAAGGCTGTTCTGCTATGGAAAGTGGTGCAGTGCTGTAACAATAATTCATAGAATCATAGAAATAACAGAAAACAAGTTTTTGAGAACGTTTCTTTCCATTGCAGTCAGTGCAAAAAGTCATTACATTGCTACAACTTCAGATTCCTCTCTTTCTTCCCTGTTTAGGAGGAGCCATTTGTGATGGTGTCAGAAAATGTTTTGGGGAAACCAAAGAAATACCAGGGCTTTTCCATCGATGTCTTAGAATCCTTATCCACATATCTTGGCTTCACATATGAAATTTATGTTGCTCCAGATCACAAGTATGGGCGCCCCCTGGAGAATGGGACCTGGAACGGTTTGATAGGGGAACTAGTATTTAAGGTAAGGATGTAGGTAATTATTGCCTTAAAATATATAGGAGACAAATATCTACCTTTTATCTTTGTGTAGTTCCTTCTCATTTACACACCTTGCATTTTGTACTTGTTTTGTTTGCTTGTTTATTAAAAAATACTTGTATAGCACAATTTTATTTTTTAAAAAAATCAAAGCTCTTTACAACTATTATATATATGCAATAAAAAAACCCCTCATAAAAATCTAAAACAGATCACTAGCTAACGATTACAGCAGATGTTTATCTTAATTGTCTGCATGAGCCTGGTCATAAAGAAAGGTTTTCAGAAGACTTTAAAGGATAAAACAGAAGAAGCTGCTAAATCTCTACTGGAAGGGCTGGGCCAATGATGCTAAAGGTTCAGTTTTGTGTCTGTGGGCATTTCCATAATTCCTTTTCCCCAGGGAAATGCAGAGAAAAAATGTAGCTGGGGAATCTAATCCAATGCCAAAAAACTAATACATGTCTAAATTTGAGCTCCCCTCTCCCCAGGCTCCTTTAACCAAGTATGTGTTAACACAGCATCCACTTGTGGTGCAATCAGATTTGAGAATTTCACTAGTGTTAGTGACGCACCAAACCTCAAACGTGCTTGTGAGGGTAATTGAGCCCTCTTTGCCCTCACTTGCACCAAGAAGGCAAAGAGAAAGAGCATCAGCAAAAGGAAGCAAGGGCTGCACTTCTAGTATCACTGGTTAATTTGTCAAAACAAGCTATAAGCAAGCAGGGCAAACCATTCTGGGGAGAAAAATATGGCATGAGCTTTAATGGCTAGCACATTACATAAATAATGCAGAGCACTTAGAGAAAAGTATTGATAGCTATGAATAATAACTGAGGTATACGATCAACGGAAAATGTTTTATTGATGCACAATAACATTTACGTTGTGTAGATGTGTGAATTGGGCACATACAGTCTAATCTGTAATTAATAAGCCATCCATTTCTAATTAATTCTGCATTAAATGTTTACCACAACAAATAAATTAAAGGAAATAAGCATAATATATTCACTGTTCATTTCACATTTGATCCTCGGCATATTTCTCTCCCCTGGACTGAATCTATGCAGAACTCAAGGTTCAACATAAAGCTTGTCATTTCAGGTAATGGAAACTTACCTTGAGGAAGATGGCTTAGGAATCAGCTGTGTCAGAGATGGGGGTACATGTGGAAGTGCCACTTTGAGCATGCCTCAAATATTTCATAGACGCTTCTCAAGAACTTTAGCTACAGTGTCATAGTTATATCATTTTTTAGGGGGGTGTTGTGTGATTCAGTAGGCTGTGATTTCATGGTCAAGTGAATAAAATATGTTGAAGCTGTCTGCTCACAACAAATGACCTTCTATGTATGTGGGGGGGTGTTAGGGGAGGGATAGTTCCTCTGGTAGGGGATATGTTGTGCTATTTCTTGGGTAGCTTTTCCACCTTTGGTCCCCACCCTGCACTCAACTATCACCTGTGGCTCCTAGAAGCTGTCAACGTGTGACAGCAGACATACCCCGGGAATGGCTTAGACTGGCTGAATAAACCAGGTGAGGGTAGATGCTGGGTCTCAAACCTTCAGTGAATTAGGGTCATCCCCTGAATGGGAAGAGAGACTTGAGCAGATTGAGCTGGAAAGACCAGTAGTGGGTCCAATGGTCAAGAAGGTGGTTTCTTCACATGCTGTAGAGGGAAGTGAGAGGCAGATGGATCTCATAAACTTGGGAATGTAGCCCATCTAGAAGAAGGAAAACTTTAGCCCTAAACTTAGTGTGACGCGGCAGCTAAAAAAGCCAATGCAATTCTGGGCCGCATCAATAGGAGTATAGCATCTAGATCAAGGGAAGTAATAGTGCCACTGTATTCTGCTCTGGTCAGACCTCACCTGGAGTACTGTGTCCAGTTCTGGGCACCACAGTTCAAGAAGGACACTGACAAACTGGAACGTGTCCAGAGGAGGGCAACCAAAATGGTCAAAGGCCTGGAAATGATGCCTTATGAGGAACGGCTAAGGGAGCTGGGCACGTTTAGCCTGGAGAAGAGGAGGTTAAGGGGTGATATGATAGCCATGTTCAAATATATAAAAGGATGTCATATAGAGGAGGGAGAAAGGTTGTTTTCTGCTGCTCCAGAGAAGCGGACACGGAGCAATGGATCCAAACTACAAGAAAGAAGATTCCACCTAAACATTAGGAAGAACTTCCTGACAGTAAGAGCTGTTCGACAGTGGAATTTGCTGCCAAGGAGTGTGGTGGCGTCTCCTTCTTTGGAGGTCTTTAAGCGGAGGCTTGACAACCATATACCAGGAGTGCTCTGATGGTGTTTCCTGCTTGGCAGGGGGTTGGACTCGATGGCCCTTGTGGTCTCTTCCAACTCTATGATTCTATGATTCTAACTTCCACTGCTTTGTGGAATATCTTTGGGAGAAGAAAAAGCTAAAGACTAATTCCTACACAGATCCAGAGTGGAGTCCCTAAGATGGTTGGATGGCGCCTTGTATGCCTCCTTCCAGCAACTCCTACAGCCAAACTGGTGCCAAATGCATTGCTCTGCTTTCCTTTGGACCACATCAGTAAGGCCAAGAGGACATCTTGCCTGGGCAGTCCAGGATCTCTATACACACTGCCTGCCCAGGTGTGCACCCTGGGGAGGTAACTTCACTGCTGCTAATGCAGCGGTTTGATTTCACCCCCGCCCCCGAGACTCACTCCACTGTCTCTTGAGACAGATGGGTGCCCATAACAATGCTCACAGATGTCCATGTGTTGGCCTCGTTCACTTGGCGGAGTAAGCCAAACTATGGCATACTGGAACTGTGCAGAAGTGCTGGCTCTCAGGAAGAAGCTTGTACCTGCTTTGCTCCTTCCTTGTCCTTTTAGTTCAGTGTGGCGTGGGAATTAAGCCAAGGTTTGGCTTAGTATGTCATCCAGTCCCAAGTTCATGATTAAGCTCTCTCCTCCTTAACCAAGATCTGTAGCCGAAAACAAACCTTGGGTGCAGCTTGTGCTTTAGGAAGATCAAGCTAAACCGTGAAGCCAGGTTCAGATGGCATGCTAAGCCAAACCTTGACTTAGCTGCCATGCTGCATTGACTGAGCTAAAAGCCAGTGACCCATATAGTCCAGCATCCTGTACTCACAGTGGCCAATCAGAGGCCTGTGGGAAACCAGCAGGACCTGAGCACAGGAACACTCTCCTCTCTTGATATTAAGGGAGACAGGTGATCAAATGAGGAGCCACCACCAAGTAAGCCTTCTCACCACTCAGTGTATCATTAAATTAAATAACAATTAACTGGTGCTAAAGACAAGAGAGTCCATTGTGTTCATATCATCAGCTCTGCATTGCCCGGCATTGTCTGGCAATGCAAACCAAATCCTAGCCCGGGTGGGGAAGAATGGAGAGGTGGGGCCACCACATCTGCAGCCCTGTAACCAACATTAGCTGTGGTTCTGGCACAGCAGTCAGGCTCAGACCAGAAGCACTTCCGTCCGCACATTCAGTGCATGAAATAAGTAGCTCCATGCTGGTGGAGTGATGCTGGCAGAGCACCTCAGCCCAGTCTGCCACTGCCCCTACTGTCAGTCCAACATGATCGCAGCTTAACACAGCAGCCAGTTCAACCAATTCTGAGCTGATGTTCCGTCCCGCATTGCTTTCTGGGGTGGTGTCCTTGAGCTTGCATGGATCATGGCATTTGAGGATACGCTGAGTCATCAAATTATGCCTGCACACAAATGGTGTGGAAAATAGTAGCATTTGCACAACAGGCTGCTGAGAGCACCTCGCTGAGGGGGCGTGTCAGATTTCAAAGGTGCCACTGCAGGAGCCATACTTCAGGAGGTGGCAGTTGCCATGGCAAGTACAAATTTTCTGCATGAAAATAGAGCAGGGCTTGATGTGTTGCACCTGTGTGGCATTTTCTCCAAGATGTGTGAGAACTCCCACCTTCTAGAGTTCCCAGCAAGACTGAGATGATGCTCCTCTTGTTTATTTAGCCTTATGGTGCAAAGCATTTATCAGTCTGTTGGCCTGTTAAAATTCATCACATTTTCATCATAATTCAGTGATGAATAAGCAACTAAATCAGATATTTTAAAACAGAGCTCTGGCCAACTGGAGGTTTTTTCATATAGATAAATGTCATAAATGTTTACAATTGCAGTGCAACTCTTATAGTGCTAAATTTTTAAACTTGAGCTGGGTTGAGGGTTTTTTTCCAACATGCTGTTTGCATGCATTAATGTTATATCGGACAGACCTCTGTTATTCACATTTACCCTCTGAGATGTCCAAACGAATTTCACTTCCCCCACGTCCTGGATTGCAAATACAAGATGGAACTGGGGCTAAAGGTTGCAACCTTATGGAATAACAAGGATCTGCAGGGAGTTAGCAACTTGATGATTCCATGCAGGCACCCCTAACTTGAGAAAGAACTGGCAGAACCTCCCATTGTTTGACCATTTGAGCCTTTGTAACTCAGGATCCAGATCAGTAAGCAAAAGATTCTGTGGCTGCTCATATTCAAGATGAGTTGGAGGGTTATCTGTGAGCTGCACTCCTCCAATATCAGCCAGTGTTCATAGGAATTAAACCTCCAGGGCTCAAAGCAGTAGCTATAAGTGAGGCAGGATGTGGTATGGAGGTGTTGCTTATCTGGCTTTCCTTTTTTTTTTAAAAAAAGATATTTATTACTTTTTCAACATTTTCAACACAACACTACAAACAAAAAAGAAAAGAGAAAAAACAATACAAATACAATACAAAAATGCTACATGGACTAACAAAACAAAACAAAAACCAACAAAAACAATTTAAAAACACCTCAAATATCTTATATTTCATTCACTTATTTACAGCAACCTCCTCACACCTCCCTTTTTGTATTCCACTTCTATTAATTGTTTCAGCAATTCCTTTCCATCTAACTCTGTTTTCTATCCTATAATCATCTTAACACATTCTTGCCTTATTTTTCCTTTAATTTTCTATTAATTAATTATGACATTTCTACTGAAGCCATATAACTTCATTCCAACATTTTTCTAACATTCCTTAATTTTACAATATTTCTATAAATAGTCTTTAAACTTTTCCCAATCTTCTTCCACCGACTCTTCTCCCTGGTCTCGGATCTTGCCAGTCATTTCCGCCAATTCCATATAGTCCATCAACTTCGTCTGCCATTGTCCAACACTTCAGTGTTTTCAAGAAGCAGCCATTCTCTCAACCAGCAAAAAGCAGGTGGTTCACAATGAAATTTAAAGGTCTGGCAGGGCAGGTCCACCTCCTTCTTTGGCATCCATCAATATCTTAAGTTTTACTCGAGGCTTCCTGCCCTGCCAAACAACTCTAAAAACATCCCTCTGCCACCTCCTGAAACAATCCATCCCATCCAAAGCTTGCAATGTTTGAAACAAAAGCAACATCCCCAGCAACACAGAAGCCCTCATCTCCACCACAGTAACTCGGCCCAACAGTAACAACTTCTGATTTGTCCATATTTCCAAATCCCCCTTCTCTTCAATCCAACATCCTTCACAGTTATCCTTAAACAGATTCACATTTTTGGCGGTCATACTAACCCCCAAATACCTCTCTTTCTCAACCGATGTTAGTCCTGTCGCCTCCTGAAACTCTGTCAAGCTTTCCTTTTCCAGTTCAGATAGGGCTCTGGTCTTCAAATTCATCTGTTCTTCTTTAAGTTCAATCATAACGAATGTCAGCTTATGTTCATCAGTTTGTATGGATGGGACTCTCCTCTCCAGTTGTATTGCTTTAAATTCAGCAGCAAGGGTTTTTTCCCTGACTTCATCTGCAGTTTGCGGTATCAGAGTAGATTCCTGTGTCAGTTTCTGGGTGGTTTCTGAATTGGTATTCACCTTTTGTCCCAAGTTATTTAAACTTTCTACGATTAAGTCAATTTTAATACTTGCAGCATCCATTTTCACATTTATCACGACTGTTTTCTTGTGAAGTTGTTCCAGCAAATCGTTTATTTTCAATAATGCAGCCACTAAGGCCTCTTCTGTCGACATCCCGACTGTTTTTTCCTTTCTGTTTGCCATAACACTTAAAAGATTCAAGGTCAATTCCAAAGTCTCACACTTTTTTTATCTTGCAGCTGGAAATTCCTCTAGCCCAGCTCCTGTAAAGTAACCAATTTCAAAAGCTTCCACTAGGGGAAAACAGTTTCTATTTGTATCGGTCAGTATGTCCTCTTTTAAACACAGTTTCAATAATCCAAAGTTAGTTTCAATTTTCAGTTACTTTCCTCCTTTTTTTTGAAAACAACCGGAGACAGTAGAAACAATGTATTCTCTTGTTTAGCTACCTGTCAATGGACGTTCTAAATGCTGTCAATGGACATTCCCAAAAACATCAATCCTGCTAGCAGGGCCCTTTTCCAGGGTCAGAGCGGCGGTATTTCAACTCTCTTAACTCTCTCCTACAGGCATATTCAGTCCACCACTCCCCCCCCCTTCTCCTGTCTCCAAAAGGGGGGGGGGTTAGTTCTTTACCGATGGAAATTTAGTTTTTTACAAAAGGCTTTCCAAGACTTTAGCTTGCAGCCTCCTTGCTTCAGTTTATTTACAAAAGGGGGAGGCGGACTTCCTGTATTGAACCTCCCCGTTTCGATGCCAGATTAAACGTTTAAAAATCCAATTCTTCCCAATTCAGCTCTACTCACGGGTAATTACTTTAGAGTCAAATTGTCCACAGGAAAAAGTCAGTGCTCTCCGACAACAGCTATGCGGCTTCGCTCCGTGGAAGAAGCAGACGATTCGAAGCACCGCGCCACTCACCCCACGTTGGTCCAGATCCCCGAAACTGGGTTTTCCCGCAAGTAGGGGAGGCGCAAAAGGTGCCCACCGAATCCCACGTTCACAGGCTTCTCCCGCCTGTGATTTGTACGGGTCTCCACCTTCGCCGTGGCGGTACAGACCCAAATTCCTACGGGGCAAATTCCTCCCGATCAGAGGAATTCAGCCATTGCCGGAGGCACCAACCCGGAAGTCCACGCTTATCTGCCTTTCCAATGACAGGGTTATTGCAGAAAGCCAGTGTGGTGTAGTGGTTAAGAGTGGTGGACTCATGATCTGGTGAACCGGGTTTGCGTCTCCGCTCCTCCACTTGCAGCGGCTGGGTGACCTTGGGCTAGTCACACTTCTTTGAAGTCTCTCAGCCCCACTCACCTCACAGAGTGTTTGTTGTGGGGGAGGAAGGGAAAGGAGAATGTTAGCTGCTTTGAGACTCCTTCGGGTAGTGATAAAGCGGGATATCAAATCCAAACTCTTCTACTTCGTCTTCTACCAAGAGGGGAAGGGTCAAGGCAGAAGAGGGGGGTCTCAGTCTCAGAGGCAGAGCCAATCAGATACTCCCCCTGCCAGTGGTGTAGCATGGGTTGTCAGCACCCGGGGCAAGGCAAGTAATTTGCGCCCCCTAACCTGTGGATTTTAGCACTCGAGTCTCTTCCACTAGATTAGTTAAAGAAACCCTTACCCCCTAAGCACATGTATTGTTTGTTACGAAAATACTGATGTAATTCAAGTAAAATGTACCTAAAAGGAAATCACTTTCTTGCCTTGCTGCACTTTTATCACCCCTTCATTGTATAACCATTTCTTTACTCTTAACATAATGTTTATTCACCTTCATAACTATTGCCTTACTCTTTCAGCAAAAAAATAAATTAAAGGTTGCTAGACCCACTGGCTTACATCAACTTATGTTGAGCTGGAGCAGCTACATATGGATCAAAATCTGTCTCATCACTGTTGAACCAACCAAACTTCAATCCATCTGGTCAGCTCAACATGCAGGATGAGCAGCGTGCCCCCTTTCAATACATAGAGACCAGTGTGCCCCCTTTCAATGCAGAGAGAATTACCTGCAGCGGCGACTTCTACTCAGTTCCCCGCATCTCCTCGAGTCCTCCCACCTCCTGCTTGGCAGCTCAGCCAATTGCATGCATTTGCCTTTCGGCCAACGAGGAAGTGGATCCCATTTCCTGATTGGCTAAGAGGAGGATCCATGTGACAATAGCGAAATTTTTGCGAAATCTGTGACAGCACTGAGAGTGAGTGAGTGAGCCAGGTAGGGGCAGAGAGCTGCGAGTGCGAGCGCCCCCCCCCCAGATGTTGCGCCCGGTGCGGCCGGCCCCCCCTGCACCCCCCACGCTACGCCACCGCCCCCTGCTCTGCTTGCACTGTGCCCACCTACCCATTGCCTCAGCCTCCACCTCTCAGTAACCAGCAGCAACCTTAGCATTTTTCTCAAGTTACAGGTGCCTGCATGAAATAATCAGGTCAAGGTAACTCACTGCAGATGCTTGTTATTTAAGGACATCACGTAAACTCACTATATGCAGACCTACTTTTGTTAAAATTTGTCACACATATTGAGCAGGTTTTTCCCCATGCCACCTTCAATGTGAGGGGAACTGCTACACGTTTGTAATTTCCACTTTCTAGCCAGTACGTGCAGCAATCTCCCAGTTAAGATCTGGTGTTCCTGTTGCTGAGTGAAGTTTCCGCTGCAGTGGCCCATGACAAGGCCTTCTTGGTGGTGGTGCCCCCATGATGGAATTCCCTCCCTCAGGCAGCTTGGCTTAGCACCTTATTGGTTAGTTTTGGTGGCTTTGTGAAGATTTGTGGTTTTATGAAAGCATTAGGAAGTAACTGGATTGGCCAGGCCCTGTTGTACCTCTATTGTTGTTGCAACTCTTGTTAGGTTTTTTAGTGATTTTGATGTTTAATACTGATGCTGTGTTTTTTATTATTATAGTTGGTTGTATTTTATATGTGGGCACAATATTTGCTGTGTAACTATTGTTCATCACTCTGATATTTTCTCTTGAAGATCAGCCAATAAATCTGATAAATACTAATAATAGTAATGGTGATGATGATGTGGTCCACATATTTTAAAAACTATGCTATCTCTAATTCTTGTTAATTTTCAAGCTAGAAAGCGATCCCTTGCAGTCTATGTTAATAAATTAACTTTATCTTTGATTAATGTTGCATTAAATTTGTTAAGCAAATCGGATGATATGATATGCTAAAAACTGATACTGGGTGATGTTTTCACAGTCACTATAAGAGGCTTGTATGCCCCACTTTATATGTTTATACTTCGAACTGGCACCTTTGCATCTAAATATTGACACAATTGCACATATTTTATCTTCTTTTTTCCCATGGATCACTTAGCAAACCTTGGCTTGTACAAACTGCTGTTTCTCTGATTAATTTTGACAGGATAATGATAGGCATTTTCACATTTCTTCCTTTCCAATTTTGAGCTAATTTGGCTTTATTTGCATATCATTAGAAATGCTTCCCTTCAGGAGCTCAGTGATGCCATGGACCACCACTGGAATGATTGGCACAAGTTCTGGGCAGTCACAACATGGCCACCGGGGTGCCACCCCTATCAGAAATCAGGCTAGTTCACCTGGACAGTGATGACTGCTCTCACCTTGACTGTGAAGAGAGACTCACATTTCACTACTGTTTATTTTCTAACAAATGAAACCTTGTTTTACTCTGTGAACTAATAATGTAAGTGACAAGCAATTAATGTCATTTTGGAAGTGAGCCTCAATACTGGGAAAGTGCTTCTACATAAACATAAATTGAATATTCATAAATGGATAGTTGCAATTGTTCTACAGCAACCTTCCCCCAACCTGGTGCCCTCCAGATGTTTTGGACTACAATCCCCATCACCCCTGGCAATTGGCTGTGCTGGTTCGGGCTGATGGGAGTTGTAGTCCAAAAACCTAGAGGGCACCAGGTTGGGATACTCTGTTCTACATCATATTTTTTAAATCCATAACATGCCTGAACTCATGCTCTGTTCTCACATATGATAGATTCAGACAATTGCTTTTCAACCAGTAGGAGTTGAGTGTGGCCTTATTCCTGCCTCAATGAAATGTTATGGCAGAGATTAAAAAAGCAGGGGGGGGAGGTATGGTTTGGGCTCCAAAGCAATGCAAGTGCCAATCTCACTTTTTGTTGTCCAGATCACATGGTTGTGCAGATCATATGATTATTTCCTATTGGAATGCCATCCTTCTATTAGCATAGCATAGAACAGTATAGAATAGGAAGCAGCCTTATACAGTGGTGCCCCACAAGACGAATGCCTCGCAAGACGGAAAACCCGCTAGACGAAAGGGTTTTCCGTTTTTGAGCTGCTTCGCAAGACGAAAACGTCTTGCGAGTGTTCCGATTTTTTTCCGCTCCCCCCCTTTTTCTAAGCCGCTAAGCCGCTAATAGCCTTTTAGCCGCTAAGCCTTTAATAGCCGCTAAACCGCTAATAGCGCTAATCTGCTAATAGGGTTGCTTCGCAAGACGAAAAAACCGCTAAACGAAGAGGCTCAGGGAACGGATTATTTTCGTCTTGCGAGGCACCACTGTACTGAATCCATCTACCTCAGTATTGTCTACACTGACTGGCAGCAGCTCTCCAAAGTTTTTAGTTAGGAGTCTCTCCCAGCCTTATCTGGAGATGCTGGGGATTGAACCTGGACCTTCTCAACTCTCGTGCTAAGCTACATCCCTTTGCCAAATTAGATCTGCAGCAAGGGAGTGGCTAGGTCAGTGGTTGCCACTTGATTATACCACCATAGTGCCATGGTGGTACAACCATCTCAAAAAGTTGAGATTTTTGTTTTGTGAAGGGGCTTACAGGAACTAAACTACAGGAGAAACTGGTGATTTTCAGGTTTTAGTTCCTGTGAAATCAAGTAGACCTAGGATATCTGAGGGAACCCAATTAATGAAGGTCTCTACTGACTGTTTTAGGGACGCGGGTGGCGCTGTTGGTTAAACCACAGAGCCTAGGACTTGCCAATCCGAAGGTTGGCGGTTCGAATCCCCGTGACAGGGTGAGCTCCCGTTGCTCGGTCCCTTCTCCTGCCAACCTAGCAATTCAAAAGCACATAAAAGTGCAAGTAGATAAGTAGGTACCGCTTCTGCGGGAAGGTAAACGGCGTTTCCATGTGCTGCTCTGGTTTGCCAGAAGCGGCTTAGTCATGCTGGCCACATGACCTGGAAGCTGTACGCCGGCTCCCTCGGCCAATAAAGCGAGATGAGCACCACAACCCCAGAGTCAGCCACGACTGGACCTAATGGTCAGGGTTCCCTTTACCTTTACTGACTGTTTATTGGACAAAGTATAGTTTTGCAACTTGTCTAGTGAATTGTGGCACTAAAGGCCATTGATCATTCCTTTATGGCATTTTGTTGCCGGGTAGAGATGTATTTGTTTTTGAGAGAATTTCCAATGGGTTGATCTGGATTGAGCTGACAAACAGGATATGTATTGCATTTTAAAGTTTTTTGCAGTGCTGCTTCTGATCTGCTGTCTTGTTATAGCTTGGGTTTTCAAAAAAAAAAAATATTTTTGTGCCCCATTTTGATCTCCATGATGATGAATAATAATATTATTCATCCAAAATTTCTCAGATGAAAATAGGGATATCCCATTCTACATCAGGAAGCTTCTCCCATGTTTTAACTGGCCAAACATGTAGATGTCATATATACATCTACATCAAGCCAATTACAACCTCTCCACCAATCCTACTTCTCAGGACTGTTGTAAAGAAAAAAAACGTGTGAGGGAAGGCATTGTGTACAATACCTTCCACAGATAAACAGAATGAAATAAAATTTTAGCTGTAAGCTGCCTCGAGTCCCTGTCAGGGGAAAAGGTGGGCTATCAATAATAATGGAAACTGTGAGAATGCTATTGAACTCAATGGGTCTTACTTTTGAGTAAAAATGCTTGGGCCTGCAGCGTAAGGCTGACCAGTCTTTACCCAGTTAACTGGGGATACTGTGGGACTTACTTCTGAGTAGACAATGTAAAGCTCCTTTTACAATAAAGGAATCAACACTCCCTGTGTTTCATAAGAGAAGAATTTAAAGTGGATTGGTGACCTTTCCTTCAAAATTATAGGAAGGACTTCATATGCCAGCATCACTATTCTCTTCATTTAGTGCAGGTATTTTATTATCACAATAGGTTTTTGCACCTATGCAAACACACACAGAGACCACTTCTAATTGTTCTCTGAGACATGGAGGAGAGGAATAAGGAAAACAGGGACAGCTTCTGTAATTCTAGGTCTGTCCCTGAAAAATAGGCACACTTGGAGGGTATGAATTACATTGTTAATTTTATTTATGTTCTTACATGTATAGTTCACCTTTCTTTTGTCAGGGATTTTCAGAATGGTGTGCATGTGGTTCTCAGGCACTCACCTAAGTACAGATCAGAGCCAGGCCAATCAGATTCAGCAAGGTGGTAGCCTCATACATCTTTCCCAAAGCCTATTGGAAATTATGTATATTGTCCAGAAAATGTGCACAGTGCCCTCTTCCTGGAAGGATTATTTGCACATTCTCCATTAGGCCTGGTGAATATGCACAGTGGTCAGTTGTTATGCACATTAACCACTCAACTTAAATTCCCACATATATAGTGAGGCACTTTGATTTTTCTAAAATGAAATCATGGTATATGCAAATGTTTTTATAAATACATGTCAGTCTTCAAGCTGCGGCTTCGAGATTGAATGTTTAAATATTCCTTGTACATGCACAAGTACCATATTCAGACTCACCTTCTCCCTCATATGCTAGGTTAATGTACCAGTATATGTAGTATTTTTCTCATGATAGAAAAATGTTGGTCCCCTCAAGCCGATATGTCCAGGAAAACCTTTAGTGATCAATGGGCCTGAATATATAGAACAGTCAAAGGGGATCCATTCCTCTTTCCTACACAGACCATTCTGTGAGACTTTAGATGCTGGATACATTTCACTTTACAGAGTGGCAAGGAGGATACATTGCCATCATTAGACAGAGATGAAAGAAAATCCCCAATGTTCAATACAGTTGTATGTTGATTGATCAGATCCAACCATTCACGCATTCTTCCTGCCCTCCACTCTGCTCAGCTTCCAATAAAGGGCCTCACACAGCTTCAATCACAGGCAAAGCTCATTACTTCAAACGAGTAAAAGCTTTTTGAGCATTTAAATATTCTTTTTCATATTTCAAAAAAGGACAGTCGGTCACTTATTCAGTATTTAATTTCCTTAAAAGAAAAAAAAAACACAACACATTAACATGACTGCCTTAAACACCATCTTTGGCTTTTGCTGCAATTATAATGGCACATGTGAAAAGAAAGTTAAAATAACACCTACTGAAGTTGGGACTGCTGTCTCTTGAGATGTGCTGAGCAGTAAGCTGGTTAGATCAAGGGATGTATTAATAGCCTTCTTCATATCTTAAATGGGTCTGGAAGGAACAAAGGCAGCGTGGTTGTTATGTATAGGACAGGTAGCCATATGGTATAGTAACTTCATTTTCAGGTGCTATTTAACATCTGCCAGGGATGTCGGGAGATGTTCATTTTTCTGAAGTTACTTTGCAACCAGAACATCCGCAAGACAAAGGAAAACCAACAGTATATTGTACTCTTTTGTAATAAATTTGTAATCAAAGTTCTGATTCACTTCAGACAGGATGTGTGGTTCTTTGGATTAAAAAAGGCAGTTCTCCAATTGCAGGCAGGCATCAGAGAGCTCTGTTAAAAAAGGAAACTGTAGTTGTGCTAAGCCAGTAATCAGCAGTAAGAGGAGGTATTGCATTCAGGTTCAGCGTAAAATAGTTGTGGAATTAGTGGTCCAGCACTCCATGCAGCAGTAGGGTCTCATACGCTGCAGAGATGGCTTACAAGTGAAGTATTATGCATACTAAAATTGGGAGTGTGTGTGTGATAGAACTTAAGTCATCGTTGTCGGCATCTGCATCTATCACGAAAGACAATGGAGGTGAAGTCAAACCTCTGTTCTAGTGGCACTGAAGTGGTCTCCCCAGGGCACAAGCCTGGGCAGAGTTTGGAGGTCCAGGGCTGCCCAGATGACAAGAGCCCCCTCTTGGTCTCGCTGATGTGGTCCAAAGGAAAGCAGAACAATACGTTTGGCACCAGCTTGGTTGCAGGAGTTACTGGAAGGAGGCGTACAAGGCACCTCCCAACCATCTTAGGTACTCCTCTCTGGATTTGTGTATGGTTTACTCCAGGCTTCCTCAACCTCGGCCCTCCAGATGTTTTGAGACTACAGTTCTCATCATTCCTGACCACTGGTCCTGCTAGCTAGGGATCATGGGAGTTGTAGGCTGAGGCTGAAGAAGCCTGGTTTACTCCTTAGCCTTTTCTTCTCCTGAAGATATCCTGCAAGGCATTAGAGGTTTAGGATCAGAGTTTTCCTTCTCCTAGATGGGCTTCCTTCCCAGCTGCCCCTCACTTCCCTATGCAGCATGTGCAGAAACTGCCTTCCTGACAGTTGGGCCCACTATTGGTTGAGTCCACTCAATCAGCCAGAGCAATCTGCAGGGGAAGTTCCTAACTCGCCCAAGGGTTTGAGACCCATCATCAATATGCCTCTGAATACCAGCTAGATTTTCAGAGTGAGCAATGTCTTTCAAAATAAAAAAAATCCTTCCAGTAGCACCTTAAAGACCAACTAAGTTAGTTCTTGGTATGAGCTTTCGTGTGCATGCACACTTCTTCAGATACACTGAAGACCAACACGGCAGACCAACACGGCTACCTATCTGTAACTGGAACAATGTCTTTCAGTGTGAGAAGTCTGCCTGGCTGTTGCTTTCTTACCCTAATTTGCTATCTTAAACTTGACACCTGCCCGACCTTAGGCTCATCCACACCCCCGCTTCTCCAAGGTATATAGTAGATTCCCCCAACCCTTTTTCTTGTACAGGAGCTTTGGTGCAAGCTGATCCAGTTCAGAAAATGTTGCTGCTGCGGCTCTTTTCACAGCTATTTTTATGTTGGTGCTATTGATTTGAGTTTATTGATCTGGTTTTACGTGTTTTGAATTTTGGTTTCTACTTTTATTATTGAGAACTGCCTTGGTGTTGGGTTGAAGGGCAGGAAAGGAGTTCTCTGAAGAAACAGAAGTATAACAAACAACACAACAAAAGGCCTATTGGCATCGTCCATCCACAGTTAAGCACTCTTTTATCACAAATATGTTATTTCACATCAATAGGAGTTTAACACAAAATCTGATAGTACAATAAGGAAGATGAGAACAGTGTTGTTATCTTCTCATTTGGCGATAAAACAAAAATAACCCCCCTCCACTACTCCCCACATCTATTCCTTTAACCAGTCAACATTTCCCAATAGAATGCATTTAGTTTTCAAAAAAAAGGGCAGAGTTTTGACATAATGAGAAAATATTAAATTAAAAAGGTCTTTTTGTGCATGGGTGAAACCTCAGCAAAAGAGTAACATTCAATTAGAAAACAACTCTAGAAAAGGCTGCCAAATTGCATTAAATTTATCTGATCTCTCTGTCTTACAGTACATGATTCATTTTTTTAATGGAGAAGTCTTAAAGGTCTTCAACCCAATTTTCGATTAGAGGCAAAGGACATGATTACCAGAACTGTAACATAATATGCTTTGCTACAAATGATGCTCTGGCAGTGCAGAGTATAGTAGATTTTTGGAGCTTCCAGATTTCAAGGATGTGTCCCAGAAAAAAAGATGTTTAAATGAGAGTTCTGACTTGAAGGACAGGAGTACGTTATTTCTGTCGATGGTATCTTTCTAAAAGGACACAATAGTAGGGCCTTTCCAAATTATACGGATGAGAGTCTCTTGTGAGCCATCATTTCTGCACCACTTATTTTTCAAAATTCTTATATACAAAAGGCTTTTTTGAAGGCCAGTGAATTTCAAGTACAATTTTTTGCTGAATGAGCCTAAGACAACAGATGATATGGTTAATGATTTAATGGCATCCTTCCATTGTTGCATTCTGAATCATGAACCCAATTAGCTCTTAGGTAGTTCATGTTAGGTTTATGGCTATCAGAGATGATCTTATATAAGACATCAGACTCAGTCTAAGAAAAAATGCAAAGCCTTTAAAAGTTTTAGGATTAATTGTTCAGAGGTACCAGTAGTTAGAGCAGCAAACAAACTTATAGAACAATCACAAATGCATTTGATTGAATCAATATTCTGCTCAGTCAGGAAGTGCATAGACTTGGATACAAAACTACAAAAGGGGTTAAAATCATAACTAAAATCATAGCTAAAATTCCAAAAATCAGCCCACTTTTCCCACTGGAGTTGTTTTGTAGAAATGCCACATTAAGTATTTTTCATAAAGATTGCTGTATTTTTCCATGTCTAAGACTAGGTTTTTAAACCAAAAAATTAGGTTTAAAATTGGGGCTCATCTTATACACAGGTAGTGCTGAGGGGTGTTTTCTTAATTTGGAGTCCCCCAAAATAGGGGGCATCTTATACATGGAAAAATACGGTAGTTTTGGTAGTTATGTTCTCTCTCACACACTCACTTTAAATTGTAAATTATTTCTTCAGTATCTCAAAAGGCTATGGCAGCTTGGGCAACATGCAAATGTATTTAAATAAAAGGGAACAGGTGAATCAGTTAAGGCTGTGATCCTAAGCACTAGTGAGTGAGTCCTGTTGAGCAGAGTGGAATTCATTTCTAAGTTGACAGCACAAGACCTTAATTTGACAGAAGTCCTCATCTACTCACAAGGGTTTCCAGTTTGCTTCAGTAGTGACACTGGTGTCCATAAGAAAGACCTAGATAAAGATCCAAAAGCAGTTATTTCCCACTCGTCACTTACATTTGAAATATCTGCTTCTTTTTGAACTTTCAGAAATAACCTGATGCCAATAGGCAAAAGAACAATATCCTCCAACTCTCTCCCCCCCTCTCTCCTATCCTCTCTCCTTTCCCCCAACTGCAAGATGTCTATGACAAAAGTGTCTCTCACAAAATGCAAACAAACTGTGAAAACAACTATGAATTGAAGGTGGAGACAACAGATGTACCTTTCCCTGTTTATCTGTTTGCTTTGTAACACAAAAAACCTCAATAAAACCTAATTTTTAAAAAAGCTTATAGCCAAGTTTGTATCTATTCTGCTCTCTCCCCTTAGCAGTGTTGCTATTTGGATGGATGTATAAGGAATATATTTAAAATAAACAAATCTGGGCAACTGCTTTGCTGAGATAGGGTTGAAGGCTATAAATCAAATGACGGTTTTGAAATTTTTCTATTGCTCATGAAAATGAATGTTCTCCTCTCTCTCACTCTTTCTCCTGCAGAGAGCTGATATAGGCATTTCCGCATTAACCATCACACCAGATCGGGAAAATGTGGTCGATTTTACCACCCGTTACATGGACTATTCAGTGGGTGTGCTGCTTCAGAAGGCTGAAAAGACAATGGACATGTTTGCCTGCTTAGCACCATTTGACCTCTCCCTCTGGGCTTGTATAGCTGGCACTGTACTGCTGGTCGGACTTTTGGTATACCTCTTAAATTGGCTCAATCCACCACGTCTGCAAATGGGATCAATGACTTCAACGACTCTCTACAACTCTATGTGGTTTGTTTATGGATCCTTCGTGCAGCAAGGTAAGGGGGGGAAATATTACCTTAGCAAATGACAGGGAGGCCAGCTCTTATTATAGGGATACAGGACCTGTGTGACCCTCCAGATGCTGTTGGACTCCAATTACCATCAGTTCCAGCCAACATGGCCAATGGTCAGGGATGATGGGAGTTGTAGTGCAACATCTGGAGGGCTACACATTCCCCAAACCTGGCTATGTGGCAGAGAACATGCTTTGCATGAGTACATGTATGTGCCATTTATTAAGCTCCTAAAAGAGACTGTGCCTTTTAAAGAGTTTGTTTAAAAGAAGTAAAAAGGGAAAAAAGAAGACTGCGTACAGGCTTCTATTCTGGGAAGAGACATGACCCATTTTCTTTTAGTTATGCCATGTTTTATGATTTATGTGTGTACAATTTTGTAACAAGGAAAAAAACCGAAGGGCTGTCCGATGGAAAAGGGAGCCAGTTTGTTTTCTCCTGCTCCAGAGGGTAGGAGCTGAACCAATGGGTTCCAAAGAAATGAAAGGAGATTCTGATGAAACATGAGGAATAGCTTTCTGACACTAAGAACTGTTTGACAGTGGAATGATGCACTCTCCTTCCTTGGAGGTTTTTAAGCAGAGGTTGGATGGCAACCGGTCAGGAATTATTTGGTTGTGATTCCTGCCTTGTAGCGGGTTGGACTAGATGGCCCTTGGAGTCCCCTGCAATTCTATGAATCTATGACTCATGATGAAAGTAGATTGGGAAAGAATGAACAGAATAAGAAAACAGTGTAAAAAATGATTGAGTAAAGAGATGAATCCTGAAATGAGGGTGAGAAAGGATAAGCTTAATGAGCAGCTAAGGAAAATGTATCTAAGCAAGATAGATGTGGCAGAGAATTAAGATTAGAGGCAGACAAGCAGAGAAACTGTGGTGGTAGAGAGTGTAAAAGAATAGAAACCTGGCAATGTCAGGTGTTGAACTTGAGGGCAAATGCGTATCCTGAAGTCAATCACATAGAGCCAATCACATAGGCTAAAGGTCAGGGATAATAATAATAATAATTTATTTGTACCCCACCCATCTGGCTGGGTCTCCCCAGCCACTCTGGGCAGCTTCCAACAAAGATTAAAAAGACATTAAAATTTCACACATTAAAAACTTCCCTGAACAGGACTGCCTTCAGATGTCTTCTAAATGTCAGGTAGTTGTTTATCTCTTTGACATCTGATGGGAGGGTGTTCCACAGGGCGGGCACCACTACCAAGAAGGCCCTCTGCCTGGTTCCCTGTAACCTCACTTCTCACAGCGATGGAACCTCCTGAAGGCCCTCGGCATTGAACCTCAGCGTCCGGGTAGCATGATGGGGGTGGAGACGCTCCTTCAGGTACACTGGGCCGAGGCATGTGCCTGGATTGAAGTAAAAAGAAACATATTCAGGTCTTTAGCGCAACCACTGCTACTTGATTGGTCCTCCGGTGTCATCTGACTTCCCAGAATGGGAGAATGACAGGCTATGTTATTCATTTCTGAGCTAAATTGCCTGCTCTTCTTTCCCCTGGCTAGCACTCCAACAGAATAGAGAGGAGGGAGCCAGCAACTGGTTCATGGGTTCAAGTTTCAGGCTTCTGGCAACTGGAAAGCAATGAGAACTTTTCACCTTTCACCTTTTTTTGGATGCTTCTTTAAAGGACTCCATCCACTTATCTCTGTTCCCCCAAACTTCTACTCTGTGAGCAGGATGAGCATGCGTCCCAACAATTCAACTCCTTTTCAAGTCTCCTGCTTCTCTCAGTTTTCCTCACCTAGCCCACAGTTCCCCCTCAGGATTTCTGCTTTATCTCAGCACGCTGAGAGAAGAGGCATGGCCACCAGAACGACCTGCTTCATTGCTGCAGCTTCCTACACAGACTTCCTCCTCATACCTATATGCATTTATCTTCTTCTGCATGGTTAAAATCATGCTTTCCCAGGAGCACGCAGTTGAATACATAAAGACATGCGCACACCTTAAGCTGGACAAGCAAAGAAGCATGGAAGAGGCAACCCTATTCCCCCACCCAGTGTAGTGTGTGAACATCTGTCTATGGGCCCTTCCAGACAGGTGATTCTGCCCATGGGCCCTTCCAGACAGGTTTGTCCTACAACATGTCATTGTTGTAATAATAGTGCATTAGTCATGGATTTATACTGGATTGTCCACACATAATTCTACTTACTTAGTTATTCTGTCAGGCTTCACAAATTGCCATTTGGAGTGGCACACTTGTGCTATAGCGCAACAAGAGCAGGACAACAACAACTGGATGTTTGTGGTAGGAGAGGTTACAGGATTTCAGCAGGAAGCTACAGGACTGTGAACATAGCAGCATGTCCACCCAAAGACCTTTGAAGCTGCAGAACGTATTGAAAAGGGGATCTTGTATAACCACCCCAATACCATCATGAGCACAAATAAGCACAAAAGCACAACAGGAAAGGACATGAGTGGGGAGATTCAGTGGGCTCCATGGGGACGGTGGACTAGAAATTAAATAAATAATGTGATCAAGAATTATTACAGTACCCATCATTGCAATGGGCAGATATGAAACATCAGTAAAGTTTGTTTCAAGCCTGTAGGACTTCCAGTTTATTAAATAACAGTGTAAGAGTAACAGAACATTTCCCCCTCTGCAACTTCGAAACAGTCTCTGTTTGTAGTTTATTCAGTGCATAAAGCAAATACTGTATTCTGGGGCACAGTCGGAGAGAAACCTCTCTGACCTCAGCTTCAGCAGTGCCCTTGGGTCCTGTGGTTGACTTCGCTGACATGCTGCCTGCCCCGTCGGCTCGTTTCGCTTCCGCTCCGTTTGTCTTAGACCTACCAACTCTTCCCTGACCTTCTTGGCTACGTTCCCCATTCCCTCCAGCTTTCATATCTACCTATATTATTCCCCAGTGTAATCTATCCTCTCCATTTTCTGAGTCAGCCTTCTGACCCATGCTCATTCACATATTCCAAATGGGTCACAGACTGTTGACTCAGCATTGGTGCTCACGTCTGCTGCCAGATTCTTTGGGTTTTGTTTCTTTATGTCTTGGCTGAGGACTTATTGGGTGCAGTGCAATGAATCAGACCAGGGCAACAGGAAGTTTCGAGCTCTGAAAACAGGTAACGCAAAATTAGGACAATACAACTGACTGAGCAACTGGAGCAATAGCCTGTAGCTTGCGTTATTTCCTGCTGTGTTTCATGAGTTAGTGCAGGCATTGCCACACCAGAGATATACCGTGCTTGCTAATTCATATGGCATCTGTTGTACAAGCAACTGACTGAGACTGCAACATAAATTTAGGTGAGATTCCAGGCATTAAAGAGGCTTGATTCTGTTGGCTTTGGCATTACTGTGTGCTAAACTTTAGAAATGGCTTTGCTTTGTACCCTCCCGGTCCTTCAGTTGCAGTTGGTATCTGCCTGTCTTGGGAGACAATGGAAGAGTACTTCTTTGGGGGTAAAGTCAACTCTCACTGGAGAGTTACAATGCCTGCTGTGGCTGTGGAGACTGATACTAGAGAGACATGTTTTATTGCAGGTGGAGCACATAAAGGTGTCTGGTTTTGCTGTTACAGGTGCACTTATCTCTGTGTTCCTCCCAGTGATCATTCCTTCTCTGGTCACTGCTATGAATGCACAACCTGACTGTCTGTCTCCAGACACTGCAATCATCTGCAAGAGATTCCCATATGACACATTTAATGTTGCCAGCCTTCATTTCACATTTGCAGATACCTTTGTCATGTAGAGTTGGTCTGCCTACAGGCCTAGTGCCTGAAGCCCGATCCCCTGAGAGCACATCCGTGGAGATCCTGCCATCTTCCATTCTGTGTACATGATCAAGCCAGCGTAGATGCCGCTGAGACAGAAGTGTGAACATGCTGGGAATGTGGCGTTGGGAGAGCACACCTTTTTTTGAGACTCTGTCCTCTTTCCTGGCAATGCAGGCCTAGATGGCAGAGCTTAGGAAGTGGTGGTTTCTCTGCCGTGGACTCTACTCAAGGTTTCTCTGTCCATAATATAGAATAATCTTCATCCCCATCCAATCTCCTTGCAGCTTTCAACAGAAAGAAAGTGGGGAAATTGCTTGGTTATGCAGTTAATATGGTGTCTGCAGTCTGTTTCCCTCTTCTAGAACAGGAAGAGTTCTAGAGCTCTGAGTAATATAACTTGTCCCCCCCCCCAGCAAAATATAGAAAGCCCAAATCAGTGGTAAAAGCCACAGTGTAAGTTTTTGTAAATTCCTGAATTTCTAAACATGAATCTTCCTCAAACACAGCAGCAGTAGCTAATTGCTAAAGGATATGTATATACCCTCCAACATTCCTCAGATGGAAATAGGGACATTTCTCATCCCTCCCCCAAATGACCCTCCTTGATCCCCTTCTCTGACCCCTGCAGAGCATTTCCTATCAGAAGAAGGGTGAGTGTCACCAGCACAAATGCCCCCCGCCATCCTGAGAAAACCCCTTAATATTGATTTGATTTTATATTATTCTTTGGCAGATTGACAAGAGAAACACACACACCAATAAATAAATTTTAGAAAGGGACAAGATTAGATGCGGGCACACAAAGCACTTTAAAAAAAAAAAAATCAAGACCCCTTGAATTTCACTCCACTTCAATCCCCCTTTCTTCCCACTCAAGGTGGCCCTGCCCTCTGCCTGCCCCTCAGGGCCAGTGCATCGCACAGTGCGGGGCCTCCGCAGCAGCAGCAGCAGCCTCTCCTCCTCCTCTGTTCTCCAGCAGCTGCCACAAGTTGCCCAAGGGAGGAGGCCGGCAGCAGTGGCCATGCAGAGGCAATGGGATGCTCTCCCATTTGGTTAATTTTGTTTGTTTGTTTCCTTGCCCTTTTTTGACTACACGCTGCTCATGGTAGCTAATGACAATTAAAACCAACCATAAAGTACCATTTTTGTTTTGTTTTTTTAAATCAACATAATAAAAGCAGAGACGAGCAGCAGTAGCCAATACAGAGGCTCATTAGATGTACATCTGATAAAACAAATGCCTGTTTAAACAGGAAGGTTGTATTTTTTTGTAAGGTTATGGTTTGGGGGTGGCAAAACATCAGAAAAGAGATGTGAGGTTCTGCAGTTTGTGAATGTCCTTTCTGGATTTCTTTTGGAAAAGTTGCATAGAATTCAGCTAGATGCCACCAGCATGAATGCACCACAGCAATGGTTTATACCAGGCTTCCTCAACCTTGGCCCTCCAGATGTTTTTGGCCTACAACTCCCTAGCTAGCAGGACCATTGGTCAGGGATTATGGGATTTGTAGTCTCAAGACATTCGGAGGGCTGAGGTTGAGGAAGCCTGGTTTATACTGTAGTTTGCAACCAAAACTCATATTTACAAAGAATTAGGTTTAGCTCAGTCTGTACATTTGGGAACAAGTTTTATTGACCTAAAGGAAGGCCTCCTTCTTCATCATCCTCCATTATGGTGTTTTTTATTTTTGTTTTAACAAGAGAGAGTCTAAAGAGGCATATCTCCTTCAAGCAGGACAAGTTTTAATTTGGTTGAAAAGAAAAGAGCAAAGAATTAAATGGACTTGATATCAAAATACATGAATGTGCAGAATGACTGAATAATAGAGACACTGAAGGCCCGGGAATTCTAGTGCTACAGCTCAGGAGATTCATTTATAATGTCATCCAGCATTTCACATTCAATTTGAATGTAACAAAAACTATGTTAGCAGAAGCTCTATTGTTTACTAACCCCAGTGAATACAGGAGAGAGAGAAAAAGCCGAAAGTAATTCCCAATGACAGATTAACTGGCTACAGTGCTAAGTCTGGCTTCTATATTCACTTCTCATCTGCTTTCCAGGCTGCAAAAAAAAGTATGTGGGTCTATTTATTTTAGAAAAGCAAATCTGCTGCCGTTAATTGTGATTGGCAGATCCTAAGCAAGGCAATATGGGACATTTTAAATATTGTCACGTTCACTTAAGAAGGCTCTCTCGTTAGCTGATTTAAAACATGACAAGGTAGTCATTCGTGTTATCAAAAAAAAAGGAGAAGAAAAAAAAGGACAGGCACAGCAACTTCTGTGTCCTGCATTGAAAGGAACAAAGCAGCACGACCCGGAGGCTACTGGTTCTTTGCTGCCTTTGAATTCTTTGTTTTGGGCCACCAAACATGTCCTGGCCTTGCATCATCCTTATTTTGTATTGACTAAAGGTTCAGAACGGCACGCAGGCTTATTTCTTCCAGCCTTGGCAAAGATGAAAGTAGAAAATAGCGCTTTTGGAATAAAAATATACATGTTCGGATTTAGCAAACAGGGCATGCTGTTTAGATTGGAACAGGAAAGATGTTATTTTCACCTGCTACTTTTTATATTTTGCTCCATCCCATGTGCTGATCATTACACAGCAGCTGTTGAGTTCATGTGTGGGTTTTTTAGAACTAGGATTTTTTTTTGGACCTTTAAGACGCTGTTTATGTTTGTGCTTTTGGAGAGAAGCTCTCAGAGTTGGCCAGGCTTCAGTCTGATTCAAAGGTGAAGTAGGCAGGGCCAAAGTAATATGGCTTACAGGAAGAAGCTGAGCAAAATGTTATGTCAATTGCTGGCTGGATCTTATTTATAGCATCTTTGAGTTTCCTTTCCAGCAATACACAAAACTTGAATTAGAACAGCTACATCCAAATATAAACAAGGGAGACTTGATTAACAGGAAAATACTGTCAAAGCATCCAGGGAACGATTTTCGTCATTAGTAGAAGAACTTTAATTATGGTAGCAGGACAGCAAAGTGCATGTTGAATGAATTCACAAGGCAGTTCCATCTGGATTTCTACTGTAAGATCTGTTAAAAAATGCAATTGCCAAACGAAGAGAAAACTAGAAAATCCACAGCATTCGTAATGGATGTTGTGACTCTCTTACAACACATGGGTGGGGGACCTCAGGCCAAGGGGCTAAATATGACCCTCCAAGCCCCTCCCCACAGGACTGTCCTTGGGCCAGACTCCCTCCCCAGCCACACACCCCATTGGCTCTGCCTGGCTAGAATTTGTCCTTGAACTCAGATCGTACTTCTGGCTTCCATGAATGAAGGATAGAGAAGAGGTTGTGTGTGTAGAAACCAGCCTACTGTAGAAAGTTAAACTTTGCATTTGTTGCTCCAGCCACCTTTGTCTCTGACTTCACCTACCTTTGGAATGTGGCCCTCAGAAGGTTGCATAGTAGATAATATGGCCCTTGGAGTGAAAAAATTCCCCACTCCGGGTTCAAAACAAGCAAATTTCTCTGTGACTAACAGCTGCTCCCTTCACATTTTGAAAAGTAAAGGTCAGCCCCAGAGATCACAGTAGTGGCCTTATGAGATGGACTTTTCTATACATCTCATTCCTAAATTGTCACTTTTGAAACAGGATTAAAAGAGAAGCCTGCCTTCCATTGATGTGTGGACCCTGCATTCTTATCTTTTTTTAAAGGCTTTGCCCTTCCAGAAAGAGTGACTTTGCGTTTAATCCATAACCATGTAATTGCACTGAATTTTCTTCCTTCATAGATATTACCTGTCACTAGGACTGTACTTAGACATGAGTGAGGAGGGGCAGAGCAAAATAATACATGAGGCTGGTGTGTTTGTGTGTATGTATGCAACTGTGTGTGTGGTTATGTGTATTTCAGATTAGGCATATGCATGAAATTCATGTTTTTTGACACTGCTTACAAAATACACATGTGCCTTCACTGGAGTGAGTATACATTAAGCGAGATTCAGAGAGCATTCACAGCATTACAGTGTCCTGGACCATCGTTTCCTGAAATTTACAAAAAAAAAATAAAATTGCTGGAGGGGGGGAATTCAAAAACTTTTTACATAATTGTAAATCCTGCCTTGTTAGCTTCATATTTTCATGATTATGGTAATTAGGTGTTACTGGTCTCTTGTCCCCTGCTCCCTTCCTTCTGTTAAACTGAGTGCCTTAGATTTTCATGAGGGAAGCTGGGGGTGTTCTTTGTCTGGCAGGACAGAGTGTAATCCTAAACAATGGCTCAGTCATTAGCTCAGCTTAACAAACAATGAAGCCTAAGTACAAGTCTGTTGTCTCTGGCAATTGGCATATTTTCTCAGTTGAGCGCTGGGTTTTTTCTCCTCAGCATCAGCATGAATATCATCTGAAAGCCGTGCAGGAAAGCAAAGTTAGTACCAAAATATTGTAAGCATCACAAAGTATTGTGTAACAAGCAGCAAGCAGTGTAAAATTTGATTCCCACAGGTGATCGATCCATGTGATGAACGTTCCTCTTCAGCCAGGCTTTTGGCTGATTGACATCCGATGCTGCCCTTTTGTGTTGTGGGAGGGGGATTATTGGTTTGTTTTTGTTTTTATTTTTATTAGGTGGTTTGTGTTTCTTATATTGTAATTCCATGGTGTGAATTGCCCTGAGATCTATGGATGAAGGGTTATACAAATTTCAGCAGCAGCAACAACAACAACAAAGAAAGGGGTCAAAATAAAAAAAATTCCTTCCTGTAGCACCTTAAAGACCAACTAAGTTAGTTCTTGGTATAAGCTTTCGTGTGCATGCACACTGAAGAAGTGTGCATGCACACGAAAGCTTATACCAAGAACTAACTTAGTTGGTCTTTAAGGTGCTACAGGAAGGAATTTTTTTTATTTTGACTATGGCAGACCAACACGGCTACCCATCTGTAAAAGAAAGGGGTGTTTCTGTTTAAAGGTTACACACAGATGCACTTACATTGTGCACATTCACACTGTAGCACATGCAACACATGTATCATACGTCTGAAATCAGATACCGTAAGTAAAATTACGTAAACCAAAATGTGGTACATATTAGTTACATGGCCGGAATTCATGTTATGAAACACACATCAAAGTTTTCAAAAACAATTACAAAATCTAATGCAGGCAAAGGGCACAGGGGTGAGAGGGCATCAACATTTTGAAAGAGAAAGAGCTGTGAAGGAGGATGGGCTCAATAATTCGTGAAAAATGAACAAAGTGAAATGGCATTTCAAATTGCATCCTACTTCAAACATATGTTCTTTACTAAAATTGCAAGCTGAGAAAAAGAGAACATTCAGGTGGTTATCCAATTTAACTAATATGAAACATTTAGAAAACTGAGAATCCAGAAATTTACCACTGAGGAAATCAGGAACATCTAAAACCATAAGGACAAAGGGCAGTGCTAACAAGGATTAGACAAAGAACCCCCTCGTCCAGTTGTCATAGGAACCAACCAGTTGACTCTGGGAAGCAGAAGAGTAGAAGGTGAAGTCAATAGCCATCTCTTACCGGTCACATCCACATTTTGTAGTTTGTTAGAGGTGCTGGGAATTGTAGCTCTGTGAGTGGTAAACTACTTCCTAGGATTCTCTGGAGAGTACCAGGTTGGTGAATGCTAATTTAAGCTATAAAGCCCCAGACACTTTAGCCTTTCTTCACAGTAAAGATCCTTTTATCCTTTGATCATTTTGTACCACTTTACCAGCTCTATTACATCATTTTGGGACTGGGGAGAACAGCAATGTCTTTTGAGTAGGAACAGCGATTTCTTATATTTTTCTCTCTCCTTAGGCAGAGAAAGGCTTCTTGTTGAGCTCAAGGTATATTACAATGTACTGTGTTGATATGAAATGGCAAGATGGAAGCCCTTCCCTGCCCTTGGGATTGGGAGTCTAGTATTACAGTTAATTAGGGGTCAATCAGGTATTCATAATGTAGAGCCTTTCTGCCGGGCACGCAAATTCATGACACCCATCTCTATCACCAGGACTATTTAATTACCACATTGATTTGCCACAGGGCATGACCAAGGGTCGCAGACAAATCTGGATAGATTGCGACAAAATTCCATTATTACTTTGGGGCTAAGCTTCAACTTGTCTATACGTATTGCTCTTGACCCCCAGGTACCGAGAAAATAAGTATTTGAGGACAAAGCTTCAACAAACACTTCCATGAAAATAGCTCATCTCAGACTGTAATGTGACTTGAAACCCTGTCTCATTCTTCACTGTGCTGCAGAACACAACGTTGGATGTGAGGCTGTCAGCTGAAGGGTCTGGCAGCTCAGTTGCTGTTGTCCTCTCTAGCTCTACCCTAAATACTGGCAAAGGAAAAGCTAAAAGCCCCCTAATGCATTCCCTAATGGAGTTGAAGCTTTCAGTGGGGAGCTGGCAAAAAGGGATGGAAAGGAGATGGAAACACCCATGAGAGCACATCAGAGGGTGTCTGTACTTTCAGTACTACTGGTACTGAAGACCCCCCAGTAAAAAGAAGTCAGTCATATCAGAAATCTTTCCTTCACCTACAAAGCTTGTTGCAGGTGACAACTAGGCATATTCTATGGCAGGGGTAGCCAATGTGGTACCTTTCAGATGTTGTAAACTTCAGCTCCCATCATGGAGGAATAAGCTAGACCTAAATGACATAATATGCATCCCAGATTAATTGAAAATGTACCATAAAAGCATCCTAGGATGCTTTCCTGACCAGGGAGGCTGGGGTTCCTTGGCACACAAATCAAATCAGCATAGAAATTCCCTGAAGGTGGGAAGTTTGAAATCCACTGCCTTTTAATTGAAAATTATTGTAGCAAGGGACTAGGGTGATGTGGCGCCCTGTGTGAGGCCAAAATTTGACACCCTCTCCAGCCTTTGCCTGCACGTGCCTCCTTCCCGAAGTCAGGCAAGTGCTTCCCAGTCTTTGAGAAGGCACCCTCCTTAGCTCTGCACCAAGTCCAGGCGAACCGCAGGCGCTGCCCTAAAACTGCCTCTGCAAGTGACGTAGAGAGGGTTTAAGGACAATTACTCAGAACTGCATGGCGCTCTCTCTCTCCTACTTGCCCTGTGAAAGAATGATGCTTTTGCTGTTGCAGAAGGCAGCTCTGTGCACATTTTAAAAGATAAAACAGTGCACAGAAAGGGGATGTTAAGATATTGCATGTTTGACCATGAGCTGTAACGTTGACCCTGGGATGCACAAAGCAGAACTGATGTTTTATTGAAGAAATTGACATATTTTGCTTTGCTTGATTGCTTGCTAACAGGCAAAGATGGGCACCTGATGTGTCTCTAGAGCAGGGCTGGGGAACCGCTAGAGGTGCTCTGAAGAAGAAGAAAAAAAGGCTTCTCTGTTTAACTGTCATATGGCACTAAAGGCAGCTAAGGATAAAATACTATTAGTAGTAGTAGTTTCAGTATTATCATTATTAATTTATATACCACTCTTTATGAAAAGATCCCAGAGTCATGTTCAGCATTAAGAACACACTTTACAGAACATAAAAATAAAGACATAATAAGAAGTATACCAATAGACAGCATGATAATAAAATAATCATAATAACAGTGTCCCTCCTGCAACCAGCATTAACAGGCCAGATTATTTAATGGCCATAGGCCTTGGGTATAGGTTAAATTACAGTCAAAACTTTGAAAAAAAGGGGGAGGGGGAGGTTGGTAAAGGTTCAGGGAAACCCTCTTTCTGGCCCTCAAAGGCATAGCTGGGTGATGTTTGCAGGCTAGTAAATTGTTTTTATATACAGTAGTTGCAGTGATGTTTCACCGACTCGTTTTTTTATGTTTTGATCGCTTGTTTGTGTTTTACTGCTAGCTGCCTTGGGCACCATTTGATGAAAAGACGGGATACAATTTTTGATGGATATGCAAATATAGACATGTTCCTTCCCAGAACACTGTACAGATGAAAGCTAGGCAAAATGGTTAATGAAATGCCTCCTGGAACAAAGTCCTGGTGTTATATTGGGGTGGAGATGTCTTCTCAGTGCACAAGGTTCTGGGCAGGTGATTCTGCTTTTCACACTAGGACTGAGTGTCTGGCTGCTTCCCTTCTCCCCCATGGTTTGCAAGAGATATTTGCAAACTCAGAACTTAGTGGTACTCGTACAATACCTACTTTGTATCAATCCCTAGAAGCACTCCAGGTAGGGCTGTGGAACTCCTGCATGAAATGCTGCAGAGTGCTGCTGCCAGTCAGCGTAAACAACACTGAGTTTGAGTGACTAGTGATCTGACTCTGTTTAAGGCAGCTCCCTCTTCTCCCAAGGAAATGGATCCTATAGCAGCCATTCCTGAAACTACCTATCTATCACCCAGAGAAGTAGGCAGCTACATGCATGAAACAATGGAATGGCATATTCCATGTTTTGGGTGGAAGAATCACTAGATCTTGAATGACTGGTCACATTTAGAACTTAATGGCTCCCGGTGAAATTTCTAGAAGTTCAATGTTAAAGGAATCGATCTGGCTGCTCTGTCTTCAAATTCCATTACATAAGAGCAGTGTGTTATTCAGCATGAGACTGATTCTGGGTGATTATAGCCTTCCCCCCGTTGCTTAAAGCCATTCATTGTTCAGTCTTGTTCCTTATATTTACCACCCAAGACTTGTAATAATCTCCAAAAACGCACTGCCTGGAGTGTACAGTAGCTTTATAAATTGCTCTGTCTTACTTATATTTCTCTTGGCGTATCCCTGCTGGTGGGAAGCGATAATCCTGCAACAACGTTCTTTTCTGTTGACATTTATTCTTAATTAACCGTGCACCAATCTCTGTAGGTTTGTAATTTTCCAGAAGAAAATGTGCATGACCAAAAATGTTTTGAATAGGAGTCAGCCACTGTTACATCTTCACAAAGTATGCTACCTAGCTTGTTGTTGTTTTGCATGGCTGGGAATGGGCAGCAGTAGAATGGCTCAGATTATGAACCACAGGCCTTAAATCCACAAAAATAGCATTTATTGGCCATTCTGTAAAACAGGGGTGTGGAACCGGTGGTCATCCAGATGTTGGTGCAAAACAACCCTCATCACCCTTGAACTAACTGCTATGCCGGCAAGAGCTGATGGGAGTTAAAGTCCAAATGACACCCGAAGGAACACAGATTCCGTCATCATTCTGCAATGCAGCCTATAACACACACATGCAACTGGAGCAATGGACAGCTCTGCTTCTCTCAAGAAAATCTATTCACGTTATTTGTTAAAACCCATTTAAAGGAAGAAACCCTATCAAGATACAATTTACTTTGAGGTTCGGGCTACACTAGTGTACAGATGGCTTACCTTTCCAGTGGTTGAAAAGTGACCATTTAGAGTACTTTAAACATTGATGTGGGGGCAATCTTAGTATCCAAAGAGTAGATAATGACTCTTCATGTCCTATTCAAACTATTTTTCAGAAAGAAAGAAAAAGAACAGGTCATTCAACTTTGGCTGAGACTTAGTTCTATGCTGTTTTGTTTTGTTTTCATTGATGCATTTGTTGTCATGGCAGACAAGGTGAAGCAACTGCCTCAGGCAGCAGGATCCACCAAGGCAGCAGATCCCAATACCGACTTTTCTTCCATCCTTGTTCTTGTTGTAGATATTCCCTCCCCCCTCTTCCCTGGCAGAAAGGGCAGCACAATTTTGGGGTCCGCCTCAGGTGCCAAAATGTATTGGGCTACCTCTGTTGGTTGTCATACATATTTGGATTATATTATATTATATTATATTATATTATATTATATTATATTATATTATATTATATTATATTATATTATATTATATTATATTATATTATATTATATTATATTATATTATTATTAATGTTGGAGGGGGATTGAATCCTCCATTGTATAGGTATCTTCTTATTAATTAATCATTCTTGTTGTTTATTGGTTTGTGACTTGGTTATTTTACTCAAACTACCTTTCAGACATTTTTTTCCTGAACCAGGTTTTGAAATTGAGTCAGTGGCAAACTGGACTCAAACAACTGGTCCATCCATATTAGTATATCTGTTACGTGTAGTAATGGGGCTTCAAGGTTTCAGAACCTCCCCCATTCCTGCTTATGTTCTTTAAGTGAAGAAGCTAGGGACTCTACTCAGACCCTTCTGCATGCAAAGGATGTACTGTTCTACTGATGTAGGGCCCTTCCCGGTGAGTTTGTGATGATTGCAAATAATTCTCTGAATGGTTATGTAAATTCTGCCTATATGTAGATCTCTAAATATAGCTGATTACCATTCAGACACAAGTTATGGGTAGTGTCATTATTCATTTTGTGTTTTAACCAAAGAGAGGAAATACACAAGGTGCATTTACATGCAGTCCTGTTAATCTGTAAAGGTAAAGGACCCCTGACAGTTAAGTCCAATCGTGAACGACTCTGGGGTTGCGGCGCTCATCTCGCTTTACTGGCCGAGGGTGCCGGCATTTGTCCACAGAGTTTTTCTGGGTTATGTGGCCAGCATGACTAAGCCGCTTCTGGTGAAACCAGAGAAGCACAGAAACGCTGTTTACCTTCCCGCCAGAGCAGTACCTATTTATCTACTTGCATTTTTTCGCGTGCTTTCGAACTGCTAGGTTGGCAGGAGCAGGGACCGAGCAACGGGAGCTCACCCCATCGTGGGGATTTGAACCGCCAACCTTCTGATCGGCAAGCCCAAGAGGCTCAGTGGTTTAGACTGCAGCACCACCCGCATCCCACTTCCTGTTCATCTGTACTTGGAAGTAAATCCTATTGTGTGAAATGGATCTTGTTCCCTAATAAGTGCTTTTGGGACTGCAGCCTTGGAGAATATTTCCTCAACCAAATTACTATTATAATACCAGGTTTTTAAATATATCACATGGCACCAGCTACTCTTACGTTTAGGTTGTGTATTATTATCATGACATGCAATATGTTTAAATTGCAACACAGACTGACATCCAATGATGTCCACCCACTTCCACAATGGAATTCTGTTTGTGCAATCTGTTTCTCCTCTCTGTGGTCCCTGAGTGTCCACAAAATCTGCTCCAGGGGTCCCTCAATCCTCCAGAAAAGCTTTGGGGGGAGGGGACAGTGCAGGGAAAGAGGTGCGGAAGGAACACTGGGTGTTCTGCAAGTCAGCTACCGTATTTTTCGCTCTATAACACGCACCCGACCATAACACACACATAGTTTTTAGAGGAGGAAAATCCGTAGGCATGCCACCCGTAGGCATTCCCTCCATAACACGCACAGACATTTCCCCTTACTTTCTAGGAGGAAAAAAGTGAGTGTTATGGTGCAAAAAATACGGTAATTTGCCATTTTTGCATAATTTAATAAATGAAGATAAATCACTTCAGAGTAACCTCTGTGCTAGTTTGCCTTTGAGATTATCAGATTATGTAGAGCTCCAGCAGGACCAAGCATTTTATTTTTGTGACACCTAAATATGTATCTGCCAACACATATGCAAATAAACCTTCTTTCATAGAAAGCAATCCATTCATGCTGAGCCACAAAATCTGAATAAAAGAACAACTCTCATTGCATACAAAATATTAACTTGTTTCCCAAAAACTTTGTTGATGTATAGGGAGCACAAGTGTGACAACTAGTGAATTAGATTACCGCCATTTGTTGTCAGCCATCTTCAATTCCCACTGATAATCCCATTTATACTGGACATGTGTGGGCGCAGAAAAAGAATCACATCCACTGGCCCTGGCCCTGATCTCTGCACTTTCATTCAAACGTCAGGCTAGAGCAGATGTCTATACAAACTGCAGGCAAGTAAGCACTATATGTGAGATCTGTACCCCATATTTTGCAAATACTGAGCCTACTTTTGGAGAACATATATGCACCTATGGCCTGCTCATAAGTGTGGACAAATGCATAGAGACCAGGTGGGACCATCAAACATGATCCTGATTCCCTCCTATGTGTTTATTGTGTTTATGCTTAAGAGAGCTACTGTATCAATTTTTCATCCGTAAGAAATTTGTCCATATGTTGCATCTGTGTTGGGAAGATATAAATACAGCATTGCTAATGCTTTATGCTAACATTGCTTTAATCAGGTTATTATTAAAGGACTGTTTGATCTTTAAGGATGTTGATTTAATGGGAATTAGTTTAATGATTGAATACTGTTTGTGCAGTGTTATCACCGGTAGCGATGCAGAAAATTGGAATCTCAGCTCAGTTAGAAAGAGGTTAGACTTTCCTGTTATCACAGTGGATCCTGATGCTTATGGAGTGAACTTGTTAGACCTTTATTTTATGATTTCAATATATATTTAAATGCATTGGTTTTATCTAAAAGTCACCGAGTACAGGAAGTTGGGTAACTGTTTTTATTATTACGCTGTTCTCATTTTATTTCGTTTTATTCTACTCTTTTTAATCAGTGACCTGAGTTCCTGTCTAAACTAGACTTATGAAAGCTCCTGAATTTTCTATTCTTTCTCCCTAGACACTCACAGAAAAAAACACTCTCTTTTCTCTCTCTACATTCCTCTCCCCACCCCTGCTAATCAGGCACAGAATAAAGGAAAAGAATGTTTCATATGAAGGTTTGTAAGGCTGAGTGAAAGATAGCTGCCTAAAGAGATCAGCAGCTGGCTAAGCTCATTTGTACTGGATATTATAAAAGAAATATTCTTTCACACATTCTGCTCATGCCTTAAAAGCTCATTCATGTAGCTTGATCAGTTTTGAATTAACAGCAGAGCATGTTGTGGAAATCCAGCGCTGCAAACTCGCAAATATTATGCATATCCCAACATTTGCAGGCCCAGGTCCCATTTAAATTGTTACAATGGCTGATATCATGAGGTTAATTTGACCTATACAAAAATATCTACAATCAAAAAGTAGTTTTCAACATGATAAAACTTGTGACATCTAGCCATTTAAGCTTATACACTTTGGCGCATAAATATGCAAGGAGGCCCAATCTTCTAACAAAGAAGCCTGAGAAGAAATCCCACATAGAGTGAGACCTTGTCCAATGCACTTTGGCAGAGAGATTAATTTCCAAATGCAGGAGGCATTCGATTAGCATTTTCAGTGCAACTTGGCAGGGTGGTCCAGAGTGTGATGGTACAAAGTAGCTTACAGCACAATGCTAACCATGTTTACTCAGAACTCAATTTTTTGTTGAATGCATTGGGATTTAAAGGTAAAGGTAAACCCCTGCCCAAGCGGGCCAGTCTTGACAGACTCTGGGGTTTGTGCGCCCATCTCACATCTATAGGCCGGGGGCCAGCGCTGTCTGGAGACACTTCCGGGTCACGTGGCCAGCGTGACAAAGCTGCATCTGGCGAGCCAGCGCAGCACACGGAACGCCGTTTACCTTCCCGCTGGTAAGCGGTACCTATTTATCTACTTGCACCCGGGGGTGCTTTCGAACTGCTAGGTTGGCAGGCGCTGGGACCGAGCAGCGGGAGCGCACCCCGCCGCGGGGATTCGAACCGCCGACCTTTCGATCGGCAAGCCCTAGGCGCTGAGGCTTTAACCCACAGCGCCACCCGCGTCCCCGATTTACTTCCAGGTAAATTAGGTTAGGATTGCAGCCTGTATGCTGGGCTACTCTCATCTGTAGCCTAATGCCACAAAAAGAACAGATGACCTATCATCCATCAAACTAAAGGTGCAACACCTGCTTTTCACTGGAAGCTCCACCTCCTTCGAGGTCGTTTTAGGTTTCCCCACAAAGGGCAGATTTGGGGTGTTGCCCTTAAACATGATTTCCAAGCACTGTAAAAATAATAATTAGATTTTGAATCTTTTGAATCTTTACAAGGTACCCAGTCCTTCCAAGCTCCACACTGTATAAACTCACCTTTAAAATTTCCCTATTGTGTTGAGTCATTCTGAAGTGGTCCTCAATCTGCCTTATCCTCTATAAATTTGTCTAATCTTCTTTTAAAGCCAAGTTGGTGGCCATCACTACATCTGGTGACAGCAAATTCTGCAGTTTAACAGTGCATTTTGTGAAGACATACTTCCTTTTGTCTTCCCCGACCCTTCCAACATTTGGCTTCATTGTATGGCCCTGAGTTATAGAATTATGGGAAAGGAAAGAAACGTATTTTATCTTTCCACTTTCACCATACCATGCATATTTTAGACACTTTCATCATGTATCCCCTTTTCTCTAAACTAAAAAGCCCCAAATGTTTCCTGATAGGCGAGTAGCTCCAACCCCTTGAGGTTTAGTTCAATAATACATTCTCTAAACACATCAATATGCATCTTTATTTAGTAATCCCCACATTAACAGCTTTGGACCTAGTTTACTGTGTTACAGAAAACACTCTTGGGTGATCACTAAGCTACTTGCAGTGAGAGTTGGGATCAATGCAAAGACAGCTAAGAAGGATGTCAGAGGTTGAGGTAGATTTCTTGGTGTTGTTTTTAGCAAATTCGCAGTTCCTTATTATCTGGCACTTCATTTATACAAATAAAGGAGTTAAGTGCACCGTGCAACATCTACAGAGAAACCTTGTGACTGGGAGTAGTATACAGACAAATTCATACAAATGAAAATTTTGCTTCAAGTACTGAGAAAATGTTTCCCCAGATTAATCTAATAAAAGCCACATGGAACCACAGATGGGGGAGCATTTAGTCTGGAAGCACCATAGCTCAGTGGTAAAGCATCTGCTTTGTATGCAGGGTCCAAGTTCAATCCCCAGTACCTCTAGGTAGGGTTGTGAGAGAACCCTGCCTAAAATCTCCCTATCCTTAAACTGCCTGTCCTTTTGTACACATAATGTACAAATCGCACATTGTACACACATGATTTGTGTGGTGTCATACATGCGTACTCCCAGAGCAGGGCTGAATTTAGATTTGATGAGGCCTGAAGCTACTGAAGGTAATGGGGCCCTTTATATGTCCTGCTGTCCTTTGTCAACAACAAATTGCCACTGTTTTTGCGTTGAATATATGCTATATGGTAATTTATGGACCTAATAAGTATCTAAAGCCATTTTATTTGTTTTTTATCTTATATTTTGGAAATGTACATCCAAGTTTTTTTTCTTTAAATTTTTTTTGGGCCCTAAGCTATAGCTTGTTTAGCTTATACATAAATCCGGCACTGTCCCAGGGGCAGTCCAGGGTGTCTATAATGTAAAAAAAATGTTATTATGGGCTAGGTCTTGGATAGTTTGAAAGTACTAATATGACTTGTTTGCTCCAGAAGGATTTTTCTGCAGTTCACCTCCCTCTGAAGGCTGTATTGCATTGCACTATGCCATTGACTAATGAGTGGGACTGTCTTACATTACCGGATTGGATTGCCCTTAAGGTTTCTTTTTGTGGTTATTTGATGTCACTACATTCTCCAGGAACACTCGGAAAGATGTTACCCATAGTATGTCAGCTGCAGAGACAATGATTTCTCAGAGTTTGGCAGATAGTTCACATTTTGTGGATACTCAACCATTTCACATATAAGATTTGCACACATGATTGCTAAGGTCACGCTGCAGGCTACTGCAGAAATCAAGGGATTTTACTCAAAAGTGAATAATTAACAGGTGTAGGAACTAGACTCAGATGAGAAAAGTACTAATTAATATTACTTCTATTATTGCAGGAGAATGCAGCAAACTATCTTTTGCTCTCCTAATCTTCCTCCCCTTCCTTTTTGCTAATGTTCATCCATGATGAAAAACGAAATGTCAGCCCCTGAGGCTCATTATCTGTTGTTGTTTTTAAAGCATGCAAAGATCAAGCTGGGGGGGGGGGCTTTTTTTTTAAAAAAAGAACTGCAACACTTGTCTACATTCTGTAAATTTGTTTCAGTGTAGATTGTCCTACAGAAATAATTGGTGTTCTCATTATCTTCCTGCTAGTAACATGAACAGAAACGAAAATTGGGTGGGTTGGTGAAAACTGCAATATTCTGCAGCCTAAGTGGAGAAAATGTTAAAGGATAATACTAATAAGAAACAAATGTGGAATTTTCAAGGCATATATTTCTCCACCAAATTGCTAGTTAGATAAATGGACTTGCAGGACTCTGTTTCAGGAATGGAATCTTGCGAGTTTGCTTAGGAAATAATAGTCCTGCCTTGCAAAACTGGATAAAAAGTAGACTTTGAGAGGGCGGGGCAGTTGAACAGATGGATCAGAGTGGAATACCCAACCACATATTACCCATCCATCCTCTTGGTAGCTTCATGACCATGAGGGACTTCAAAAGTCAGGGCTGAATTCAACTAGAGAAAGCCAACTCAAAGGCTCCTGGTAGCCCAGTGGGACTTTCCATCCTCTCCTCCCCATGTGTCTCCTGCACCTCTCCCAAATCTGTTCTGGGTCAGGAGAACCCAAGGAAAAGTCATGGGAAGGGGAGCCATTCCATCTGGCAAAATAGCAGATAGAGCACTGGACTGGGGAGACCTTGGGGAAGGGACCATATCTCAGTGAGAGAACTCATGCTTTGTGTGTAGTAAGTCCCATGTTCAACCTTTGGCAACCAAGCAGGTTATGGAGAGGTGGGACCCTCTTTGTCTGAGAAATGGAAAGCAACAGTCAGAGGAAATTATAGTGGACTATAAGGGCAAGTTGTCTGACCTAGTATAAGGCAGCTTCCTGTTTTCTTAAAGCTCCACTTACCCATGAAACTCACTAGGTGGTTTTGGGACAGTTACTGTATCTCAGGCTACCTATTGCTATTTATTGGAGGAACAGCACATTGGAAAGATAACAAGTGAAAGGAAAAAACTGATAGAAGCCTGGAAACAGGCTCATGTTAGGGCAGGAATGGGGTCATCTGTGAGGATTCAGAATCCAACAACATCTGGAAGCCACAGGTTGGCCACCTCTGGTATCTCCATGCTGCTTGAGCTCAGGCTTTTCCCCCCAGGAATCTTGTAGAGGACAGTAATGACTACCTCACATCTGCTTCATGACAGAAACTGGAATTCAAGATTTCCATAGCTTTTAAGATACTATGGCTCAGTTTTCCTATATTGGGATAAAGGATTGTTAAGCAGACACACCCCTATGGCTTATTATCATTCTGTTTAGCTGGTCCTGATTATACCTTAGCTTTGGACTGATTAAAAAAAGAAATATCATGATCAAATCAGTTTTTGGCCTTGTTTACAGATTCTGGCATTTCATCTCCTTTGGAAAGCAAATTAATATCACAAATGACATCTTACTGAAGCAAGATGGCTGCATCTAGCTCAATAGTTTGAAAGGCCAACAGTAATTAAGAGTTTAGAAGTAAACACCTGTGTACTCATGAAGACAAGGGCATTCTGACCTAATAACTTCCATCGGGCTGACGCAACTAGCAAACTACTCCTGAAAAGTGAGAAGGATGAACAAATGAAGGTGCTTCATCCTATCAGACCATGGATTCTTTGAGTATTACACTGTCTGCTCCTGAACATGGATGACCTGAACCTTGTAGTCCATGTCTTGGTAGCCTTGATACTGGATTACTGCAATGCACCCTTTGTGGGGCTGCTTGTGGGCCTGGTTGGGAAGCTCCAGCAGATGCAGAATGTGGCAGCCAGACTGCTGATGGGGACATATAGCTGGCAACCTGTGACATCATTGTTCAAACATCTGCACTGGCTGCCCATTTGTTACCAAGCTGAGTTCAAGGTTCTTGCATTAACTGCACAACTTAGTCCCAGGATATTTTAGGGACTGTCTGAAATCTTATATCCCAACTGCTGAGTTGTTGAGGCTCATTTGACATTGACGCAACATCAAGCCATTAGTATCATTGGCCCAACCCAGTGGAGTGCTCTTTCAAGAGATCTTTCCTAGCCCTGTTGCATGAGATAATTTTAACTAAAGATAGGAGGGATTAAACTGAGGACCTCTTCCATGCAAAACATATGCTCTGTGTCTGATATAAAAAACCCCTCTCACTGGGTCTGGTATTACTTGTGAATATTCCACTTGATTAAAATCTTAGCCTGGCGTAACCTCAGCTTGAATCTTTCCGTAGAATTTCATCTGTTTCATTTTCCTGCTTATCCCAGGCTAATACTATTTGCCTTCCTTATCTCTAGTTCCAAAATTAAGAATAAATCAAATTATATTAGAAACATATATGACAACTCTGGGAGGGGGAAAAAGAATTATTATTTTTTCTTTCAGTTATGTTAGTTAGCAAGATATGGGTATTTATTTATTTGTGCACTAATTGAATATTTGGCAGGAGCAAAGGGATATATAAAGGCTGTCTTCTGGGTCCTGTTTCCCACCACACCTGATCTAAATTAGACAGGTAATAATCAGAGAAGCTTCTCTGGTTTTTGTGCCAGTTTTATGGAATGTTCTCCTTGGTGACCTTGCTTGGTATCAACACTGATAACTGTTTGGTGCCAGCTGAGAGCTTTTCAAAAAAGAGTTATTTGCCCAGGTATTCAACATGTGTTATCTCTGGAATGAAATTATGATTTTACCTGTTCTGCTGGGTTGTATTGATCTATATGAGTATTCCTTTGCTGTTACTGTGTTTTGCAAAGGTGTTTTATTGTTTTAATATGTGCGCTGACCAGAGAGTCTTGTATTGATGGGTGGTGTAGGAATTTACGAACCAAATAATACCACAACGCCCACTTTGTTTTCCTGGGGAAGTTAAAGATCTGCAACACACTCACTGTTTTTATGAGCAGGCACTACCTTCCAAAGAAAGACATCTGCATCATAATGTCCAAGGGCATTAGCAAACTGGAAACTCTGGGGCTAGTTCCAGACCAAAGCATGTATGGAGCAGGCCTATTGAAAACAATGAGGCATAATTTAATCATCCCTAGTTTAGGTCCCATTGATTCTGATGGGTTGACTCTAAGTAAGACCAAGACTGCAGCAAATCTATACACAGTAGCTACCTGAGATTAAGTCCCATTGAAGCCAAAGGGTCTGAGTAGGACTGCATTATAAGTCTGGAGCCAACACATATCTACACTTAGCTTGTGTGGGACAGAAAACCTACAATGATAGAGCCTTCTCTTCCCCCTTCCTTTCCTTGAATGAATTCCTTACAGGAGAACTTCATCTATGAATGAAAGACATGAGGTTGACTTTCAGTTGTTCCTCTTCTTCCTGCAAATTCACCTCAATTAAAAACAGTGGGAAATGGCACTTAGTTTTATTCATGAGTTTGAAAAATGAGAACACAAATGTTCTTGAGAAATTGCAGGTTTCCCCTTCACCACCCCGCCTGTTTCAATTTAATTCACAGCAAACTACAGAGATTGACACTGGAAGGTTAAAGGGACAATCAGTCCTATTGGGCTCATTTAGTCTGCCTGTCTAAAAAGTTCCATTTGATTGTAATTTGGTTTTTGATTGAAACCATCCAAAAAGCATTACCTTAAAAACCCTGTAAAATGAAAATAACCCATTAAAATATTTCATTTATAGCTATGACATGAGGTTTCTACAAGTTACACTTAAACATTTCATCTTCCCAAAGTCTTAATATTGAATTAGCATCTCTAGATAGAATGAGGAGATTCTAATTTCTGATAATGATACAGTTTCAGAAGTAGGTGGAAATGTATTTCTGGCTACATGAGAGACCAACATTGATCTTATTTACTTAGAGGGTTTTATTTTTAAAGACAAAAGATCCAGACAACGTTTATAATTAACTCAGATTTCCCCACATTTTATTTCTAAAGAAAGAACAAGCACCTTGGCTCTTCCATCTTTTTCTCAGTGTATTCCTACCTGAGAAAACAATTATCAAGAGTTTGATAATTGCTAGCTTTAGAAATTCAGAATAATGATAGAACGGGGTGGGGGCACGCTTGATATGGGTGTAAAACCCAGTGATTAATTTATAAATAGTGAGGCCTTTTATGTTAGACACATCCTTTGGTTTTAAGTATCAGGAAAAACCACTGCAGCTATCCTTCTGACATTTGGAAGGAATCAGCTCCTCTGAAGAACCTCCCAAGCGTGCACAGTTCATCCGGTTCTAACAAAAACATAAAAAGTTACGAAAAATCACCTTTACTTTTTTTAATAAATAAAATCAGACTTCAAAATGCCTAGCCCAAACGCTGTTCTATAAATAAACCGTAAGTATTATTGCTGATGTTGTTGCTGTTGTTGTTGTTATTGTCTTGACAGTATTTGATTAAATTTGCAGGCATGCTTGCCCGTTCTAAAGAAATGAATCCTGCAAATTTCAGAAGGAGAACGGTTGCAGCTTTCTTGCAAGGGCAGCTTTACAGTCTTGATGTGGTTAAATAAAAAGGATTCACTTAAATTCCTTTGGATTGGGCCGCTTCAGAGAAACCCTGCTTTGGCTCTGAAAAGCCCTGAAATCGCTCTGAAGTTCCCCACTTCAGTTCAGGATTCGTCCAATGCAGTGGCGTGCGGTGAAATAGGGGAACAGTTAGAGCCAGAGGGGCCATCTTGCGAGGGCGATTGGTGGGGGGACGTTGTGTATGTGATGCTGCGACATCCTGATGTCACAGGAGGGAGCATCACGCCTCCCTCCCCAAGCTGGGCAGAAGCTTCCCAAGCTTTGGAAAGGAGGTACCAGGCCTCTGACAGGCAGCCAGGCAGGCTTTGGGAAGGTTGGACTCTTGGACCTTAAGGGCTCTTGGACCCTGTCAGAGCATCATGCCTCCCTCCCTAAGCTGAGCAGAAGCTTCCTGGACTTTGAAAAGGAGGCTCCAGGCTTTAATACTCTAAATTACAGGAAGCATTTAGGAGACTAGCCTAGTCCCCCTTGTCCAGGGATGTCCAACAGGTTGATTATGACTCACCGAGCGACGATCATGGAGTGTCCCTGTTCAATCACAGGACACCCCACCACCACCAAACAACTTCAGCTGAGATCCCTCCCAAAAAAGCTCAACAACTTTGGTCAATCCAATGGGTAGATCACTGCCAATTTTTTTACAGTGGGAGTAGATCACAGTGTCTTGGAAGTTGGACATGCCTGTCCTAGTCCACTGACAACCTTGATCCATTGCATACCACTAATAAGTTCCAAAGCACTGTAAGAGTTTAATTAAGGTCATTAATTAAGATCATATATATGAGGTAGAAATGTTTCAAGTGTTTAAATATGCTGCTTTTGTTCAGAGTTCACAAAATCTCCTTTTCTCATCTATAGCTATCTATCTAATATATATCTATATTTCACACACATATATATACTGCTGAATGAACTCATTGTAGAACTCAGTTGTGCGGACAAACCCTCTCCCTTTATGCTTTTAATGGTCTTCACTTTGCAGGCCTCAATTACAGTCTCCAACCTAGTGCATTTTACTCTAGTGAATAATCCTATTGGTACCAGTGGAGCTGTGATCTTAGAATAAGGAAGTTTGGGACCAGTTTACTTGAAGGATCACCTTGTCCCATATGTGCCCTCTCCACTGCTTTGATCTGCAGAACCAGCATTTTAGAAGTGCCACATTATGCTTGTTCCACACTTGTGATGAATCTATATTTTACTGTGGAAGCCCCTATTCTATGGAACTCCCTGTCAATTAATATGAGGCTGGTGCCTTCAACATACTGTTTGTGACATCTGCTAAAAAATAATAAAAAAGATTGTTTAGGCAAGCCTGCAGAGATACATAATTTTATTATGCATATCTATATTTTGATACTTTTTGTGTCTGCTAATTGCTGTCAGTTGCTGTCTGTTAATTTCATATCGTTAATAAATATTTTGTTCTATGTTAACGTTAACCACTTATAAGGTTTTTTTAACTAAAAGGTATATAAAACTTGCTAAATAAAATGGCAAGGAAGCTGCAATTAAGTCTTCTTGCTCTCAATTTCCTACTCCACAGGAGGAGAGGTTCCCTATACAACACTGGCAACTCGGATGATGATGGGTGCCTGGTGGCTCTTTGCCTTGATTGTCATCTCGTCCTACACAGCAAACCTAGCGGCCTTTCTTACCATCACTCGTATTGAGAACTCCATCCAGTAAGTTACTGCAAGTTCCAAAAGGGAGAGGGAAGGGGTTATATGTCCCCCAGTATTGCAATTATCCATAATACAGCAAGGCATATTTTGGGGCAAATGCAGCAATGCCCCATCAGCCTCAACCTGGCCTCAGTCACCCCTCACCTGTCTGCATTCCTACTTGTCAGTTTCCTCCTTGGTCCCAATTTCCTACTGTGGAACTCAGCAGGGAGGAGGATGGGGGCAAAACTAGCCTATCGTTGGCTGTGGCTGCATCCGTAATTTGCTCTGGCTCCACCTACTGTTGGTCTCCCTACATACCACCCTACCAGTCGCTATGGACACAACCTACCCACTGTGTACATCTCCTCCAGTACTTTTCCTAACAATGTTCATGTTTTTTACTTCCCCACCCAATCAAGGCTACCATTTCATTTTCATGTTCTTCCCTGTGTACCAGTCATTGCGCCCTAGTAAAACTATCCCCCCCAGTTATTTATATCCTGCTTTTAACACTAGCTCCTAAAGCAGATTACATACAAATAGGACGATAAAAATGCACTAAAGCAAATAAAATATAGCAGCCATGCAACCGATTAAAAACAGGTGGTCTATAAAAACTGCACAATCAGTTAAGAAATGCCGGGAGGGAGGGAGAGACCTTCAACACCTGTCTAAAAATTGGGAGGCTAACACATCACATCATCCCAGGCAATGAATTCCACAGCTTATGTGCCACCACTGAGAAAGTGTGGCTCTTTTTACCAGGGCTGGCTCAAGACATTTTGGTGCCTGAGGTCAACCAAAAAATGTCCCTCCCTGCCAGGGACGAAGGGGTGAGTGAAGCTCTATGTCACGAACAGGTGGGGAATAAAGATTGACATTGGGAACTGCTGTCCCTGTGGACTTTGCCATCTGAAGTGGTTGCCTCACCTGGCCCCATGGGTGGGTTGGCCCTGCCTTTTACCCACAAATTCAGTATCTGCTAAAACAGGCTGGAGCACAAGACCTCCAGTGATGGTCTTAAGGCTTGGGTTCTTTTTAAAAAACAAATAAATAAATACCTTGTTCTTTTTCCATTTCAGCACAATCACTCAAAGGTTGACTGTTACCCACAGTCCAAAATTTATGTGTAGGGATTCAAGCTTGGATTACCTGCTTATTCGTAAGGGGTTGGCCCAGCCTAACTATTTGATATTATCCTGGAGTCTCAAAGTTTTACTTCTGTTAGGGTCTTGGCATTTATTAGGTCAATAGAAAACAACAGATTTTTTTTAAAAAAAAAACAACTTTCAGTTTAGTTTCCCCCCCCCCAACCCAATATTAAATACAACATGGTGGCTGTTGATGAATTTCAGCTGTACTTATTGGTTGGTTTCCATCAGTCACTTTCCAATAGTGGTTATTGGTCACCTTCAAATTCCAACTATTCATTATTTTCAGTTGTGGATATTCATTATTTTGAATGGTGGCTATTCGTTACTTTCACAGATGCTGCATCAGTGACCCCAAAGCTAGACTATAGCTTTTCACCCTGATGTGCTAGCTTTTGGGAGGGGTATTCAAAAGTGGAGTTCCCAACCATCGATCTTGCATGGTACATTCTGTGGTACAACCTCAGGGTTCTACCAGGATTCTGTTTGGCTGGGGCAACCAGTCAGATGCGTGGGTTACAAATAATAAAATTATTATTATTATTATTATTATTATTATTATTATTATTATTATTATTATTATTATTATTACCACCACCACCTCTTTTGCACCTCTTTCTGCTGCAAGTGAAGCCTCAGGCAGAGAAATGAGTAGAGATGAAAGGGAGCAAAGAGGAAGAGTAGAAATGCCCCCACACCCTCAAGTGGAAGAGCTCTATGTGCCTATATTGGTACACACCTAGAGCCCATTCTGATTCATTCCAAAGATGCAGTCAGCAAGTGAATGCCACTGCTGAGTGGCGGAATTGGGAACTACAATCTGCCCTCATGCATTCTTCTGACACAGGGGCGTGTCAACTGAGCACCCTGAGAGGTAAAAAGAGAGAGTATAATACTTGCATTCCCTATAAAATGATGATAATGATAACGTGCTGTGGTACACATGTGTGAAGAATGATACTGCAGTTTCTTTTCCATTTCATTTTCTCATGCCATAATTGAGATCAAACTGAAAATCCCTCATAAGGAAGGCTGAGGAAGGCAATCTACAGTGTTGCTGTTGGAGAGGGCCATTGATGCTTAAATCCAATAAATGTTTCTTTTCAAAGAAAGGGGGAATGCTGTGTTTTCTCCAGTTTGCCAGGTTATGTGGTGTTGGTGTTGTTTTGGAGTGGGATTAACCTGATCCATCCAGACCTACCTATAAACAACTGAGATAACACCAGTGGTACTTTCCAATATGCCTGCCTTTGCAGAGAATCAGAGCATTTGCTTTCCTCTGCCCTGTCTCCTTTATTCCTTATAACGAGAGAGAGAGAGAGAGAGAGAGAGCGCTCCATGGGCAAAGCTTTATCTGAATTAGAGCAATAAATAAGTGTGTGCTTCAGAATAAGCAATAAGATGTTTGGCCTCATTATTTAGTGACTAATTGCTCCTGCACAGACAGCTTACAAGACAGTTCTAATAGCAGCCTCATGCTCAGCAGACATGTTGCTGTTTGCTGTGTGGAATCATAAAAATCTGTTTTCTAGTTTGCAACTCCTGTGTAATCAATACCTTCCAATTCTGAAAAGAGTGTTGCTGAGGAATTACAAAATGTCAGGGCTGAAATTAGTTGTTTTTCATTGTTGTGGTTTTTCATGGGGTTTTTTTTTGGGGGGGTGTTTAAAAAAAGAGCTAAATATGGGGAGTTGATAAAACCCAGTGTTCTGATCCTAGCTACCACAATACAAAACTGTGGTTGGCACCATTAGACATAAACTGACTTAGTGATCAATCAGACTGTCCTTGGATCTGTAATTTTGGGGAAGTGAAGAGGGGGTTGTTTGTCTGCTTAACCATTTATATACTGCTTAATAGCATAGTTGCTAAGTAGTGTGCAATAATAATACAAGTGCCTTTTACTGCTGGGACTAGGTGTGCTCTTTTCAGTGTTCCCAATCCCAACACAAGGTTTGCCTTCTGCTTGAGCTGACCTATTGGAAATTCTGGATTTGTGTTGACAAAATAGCATAGTCAGTAAGGTTCACAATGAAAGCTGGGGATAGGAATGCAAGTGCAGGTGCTGTGGTCATGCTATTTGTCCATATCCTAGTATTTCTACTCTGGCCATCAACAGCTCTGTAGAACAACCATAGCCAAGATAGTGCCCTCCAGATGTTGTAGGACTATAACTTCCATCAGCCCAAAGTAGCATAGCTTTGGGTCAGGTATGATGGGAGTTGTAGTCATCTGGAGAGCATCACGTTGACTATGCCTCATATCAGGCAGACACCTGTCCCATCACCTGTTCCGTGATCCCTTTAAGTGGAGAGTCTGGGGTTGAACATGGGACATTCTGCAGGTAAAGGATGTGTTCTCCCATTGAGCTACTGTCTTCCCTCTAAATGGAGTTTGTAGGAGGATTTTCTCCTCTGTATCGTAACCTTTCTCTTTATAATCACACTTCCTTTAACTCATTCTCTTATTGTCTCTCTATCAAGCTGTTGGGAAAGGAAACTCATTTATGGCACTGCGTTGGTCTGCCTTTTGAGAGACGAAAGAATAACTCCTAGAGTTTTAAGATGTGCAGGGAAAATATTTTTCCCCACTGCTGTTTCCCAACAGACTGCTCTACAGCATCTGTTGCACCTATCATTTATACTAACAGCAATACATGTAGGGGAAATTGCTGCGCTGGCTGTTATGTTGGGGAATTATATAGCCACACTGAGTCCTGTAAGCAACTGATTAAAATTTGCAAGGTGTTCTCATTAGAAACCGGGGACTTAGGAACTGCTTCCTCCTACCCCATTCCCATAATGCGCACAGCAAGTACCCTTACAATTGCAGGATATTACAATATACGATGTGATGTTGCGGAGAGCGCTGTCAGGAGATGCAGAAGGTTATTAAGAGAAGTGGTGGCGACTTGAAATTAGAAATGGCGGTGTCTTACATTTTTACAGCAACCTTCATCACATTGTTTCAAAGCTTTGACAAACTGAAGCATTAAAACTCATTTATAGGAACACAAATGTGCACAGTGCTGTCTGGAACACTGACAGCATCAAGGGAGGGGGGCAGGGACAGCTCAAGACATTTTGCTGCCAAAAGTAAAGAACAAGATGGTACCTCTTCACATTCCACATACAGAAGCCAGCTAGTGGGAATGGGAAGGTATACTTCAGCACAACTGACACCAGCAGGCTAGATTTGGCAGCTGTGGTGCACACAGCTCTTAACATCTTGGAACTGCTTCCTGACCCTCAGTAGCTGCCACTTGAGGCAGCTGCCTCACTCTGTCAAAGGATAGGGTCTGCCCTGAAGAGGGAGAGCTAACAAATCTAGTTTCTAGTGATACTAGTCAATCAGAAACACCATCACAACGTCCAGCATGCACATGTACATGATGACCCTATCTGTTGGAATGCCCTGATCCAGCACAGCATTATTAAATGCCTACATCAGAATTCAGCTGACCATTTTTCCTTCAGCAACGTAAGAAGAGTCAAAGGCCCATCCAATCCAGTATTCTGGTTTGTTCACATGGTGTTCACAAAGTGGCCAAGCTGTTGTCAAGCAGAACATGAGCACCACAGCACTTCCACCAATCATGTTCTTCAGCAAGCAGTATTCAGAGGCATAATGTAATCCATGGCAATTGTGACTAGTAGTCATTGATAGCCTTATCTATCATGCATTTGTCTAATGCTCATTTAAAGACACCCAAGATGGTTTCCAATACTATGTCTTGTGGCTATGTCTTATCCATAGTTGTACTATGTTATGTGTGGAGAAGTACTTTCTTTTGTCTGTCCTGAATCTGCCAATCTTTATGCATAATCTTATGCATCTCTTATCATGTCCCTCCCCCTTACCATTTTTTTATTAACTAAAAAGCCCCAAATGTTGTAACATTTCCTCACAGAAGAATCTGCCCTAGAATACAATGTTTATGTTATGTTTGCATCCAGCACTTAAGCTAACGTACATGAAAATGTTCCGTTTTATATATGCAACAACACTTTGACAAACATTCATCTGAGAGAGAGTGCTTGGTCAAAGGTTACTCTGTGGGTTTTGTGGCTGAGCAGGGAAATGAAACCACTGTCTGCCCACTGCATCCTGTCAGCTCTTTTAGTCTTATGTTCTTTTTCAAAAGCTGTGGATGGGGGGGATGCACCCCCTTCTGCACACAGATCAGGCATGTGTATATCAGTGGAAAACAGTCCTATTATATTACTCAGCCATTGCCATGGAGCCAGCCAGCAATAAATCACAATTAATAAAGTTAATTCTTTATTAGAAGAAACAAGGCCTGCTCAAGGGTGCCAGGCCTAATGAGCACAGCAGCTCTTCTCAGTAGGTCATGCTCCTATGAGGCAGCTGTGGAGCCTGAAAATCCCCATCTTCCCACAGCTGCCTAAATCTCCTCCTCCCCCTGGTCATTCTCAAGCAGTCTGAAACTACACCAAAGTGTCTGTCTCTGCTTCTCCCTCTTCACACCTCTTCTGGTCCTGGGAGACATGGGGTGAGGGGAGCTGGTCACAGCAGGAGGGATAGATACCTTGGCTTCTTCACTAGACTGACTCATCTCTGCCTCTTGGCCTCCCTCTTCTCCTGCTTCCACCTCTGCTCTCTGCCCCCCCTGCTCACTAAACCCCGTTACCTCTTCAGTTTCCAACACCTCCTTCTCCCAGGCTTTCGCCTCTTCTCTCTCTGATCACTCATCATTGTCTCACCACCAATCCCTGGGCCTTCATCCCTTGGGGGTTCCCCAGCTGAGGCCTCCCACCATTCCTCTGTTCCACTGTATACTTATCAGACCAGCAGATTGTACCCGAAGACCTTATGTCCTTTGAAACTAATGGCATTCTATAAGTTTGTGTTAACATTTTCCAACATGCTACATGGGCATTAGTAATTTGCTGTTAGCTTTTCAAAAGACTGCACACATCTAGCCCCTTTATCTGTCCTTAAGTGTCATCACTTAGATTTGTGCACTTGCATGAAGCTAATTTGTGCCAGCAAAGCCTTAATGGCTCCTAGGTGTTAGATTGCAGTAGACCTTCAGAAGTCTAATGAATGTCATTAAAAAAATAAAGGCATGGTTAAGTGGTCCACAAGGATGGGTAAATAGAGGGAAATATGTCAGGTCTGCAGACTTTCAGGGACCATCAGGAAACTGATTTGAAACCAGTGGTATTTCAGAGCCATATACTTAAGGATTCTAATTTGCATATGTCCATATAAAAAACAAACCAACGGGGTTGGGTAGAAAACACACTGAGAGCAAGATGAAGAAGTTAGAGGACTGCCACAACAACAAAAAGTTGAGGAAGCCCCAGTTCATTAAAATCAAGTCTTTCTATGAAAAATACAATGCAAGTCAGAACCCCATTTTGTTGAATATGGGGGTCTAAATAATAAAGAATTCATCAAAACAATGGGGTTTTTTCTCCTGCATTTCTGAAGGAAGTTTAGCCCTGGATTAGGCAAATGCATACCTTGCAATGGGGTGAGGAATTTTGGTTGTTGTAGTAACAGCCTTTCTCCACTGTGGGTAGACACTGTGCCCAAAATGCCTCACTGGGACGCGGGTGGCGCTGTGGGCTAAAGCCTCAGCGCCTAGGGCTTGCCGATCGTAAGGTCGGCGGTTCGAATCCCCGCGGCGGGGTGCGCTCCCGCTGCTCGGTCCCAGCGCCTGCCAACCTAGCAGTTCGAAAGCACCCCCGGGTGCAAGTAGATAAATAGGTACCGCTTACCAGCGGGAAGGTAAACGGCGTTCCGTGTGCTGCGCTGGCTCGCCAGATGCAGCTTTGTCACGCTGGCCACGTGACCCGGAAGTGTCTCCGGACAGCGCTGGCCCCCGGCCTATAGAGTGAGATGGGCGCACAAACCCCAGAGTCTGTCAAGACTGGCTCGTTCGGGCAGGGGTACCTTTACCTTTACCTTTACCTTGCAATGGGGTGAGGAATTTTGGTTGTAGTAACAGCCTTTCTCCACTGTGGGTAGACACTGTGCCCAAAATGCCTCACTTTTAGGAAGGACCTGCTTGACCCTTCCTCAAAGTCAAGAAAGGAGGAGGAGATGGAAGGGATAACAGAGATCCTTGCTTCACAGGGTAGGTGAACACAGGAGGACTGGTTACCAATAGTGAACTGACTGCATAGAAAGCTACAGGGCCTGCCCACCACGAGGCAAGGTGAGGCAACAGCCTTGGGCGACAGGGTCTACAGAGGCAGCAGAGCCCAATATAGATATTTGTTACCTTGCCTTTTCCCGATGTCGATCTTCACTTCCCCCTTCTTCCCTGTTGGGGAGAGGGCACTCCATTTTGTGGTTCACCTCAGGTGCCAAAATGTCTTGGACGGACCCTGACCCTATGGGTACATGAAGTGGTTCTGTTCCTACTTTCTCTTGGATGCCTGGAGGTATGGGAGCAGGGGCAATAGATGCTATCTCCACTCTTCTTCTGAATTCTGGATGTTTCCTCAAAAGGTCTTGGGTCTCTGTCACATGAATTCTAGTTTATGCTTTCCTGGTGCAGTACTTTCCACCAAACTACTATCCAAATATCACATTGCAGAAGTCTCATTTCTTTGTCATTTTTAATATACACAGTTCTTGATGTAGCACCCAGCTTCACAAACAGCAGCATTCAGTAAATGTCTTTCTCCTCCATACTTACTGAGTTGCAAAACCATTCTTTTCCACCATTACAGATAATACATAACAGCTAGGTTGTGTAAAATGTGTTCTCATAGAGACCATTCTGCCTATAAAAATGCAATTCCTGGAAAGGAAGGCAATCTTTTCACGAGACATAACATTGTCATTTACCTCTATTTACAATAGTCTTCTTCAAGTGTTTCCAGAGTGAAGTGGCAACCCTAGTACAAGCAGGGCTTTGAGGCTGTGCATTGAGTTTTTAGCCCCTCAGCTTCCATGACTTTTCCCAGCCCATCACGGGATAAGGATGACTTTTGTATGCATGAAGGCTCCCTGCATACTTGAGAACCGTGGCCTAAAGATTCAGCCCTCAGTAACAAGGAAACCCTTTGTTTCATCCTGAAACAGATGCACATTCGTACTATCAAGCAATGAGTCAGGTAAACTTCAGCTTAGAGCCAAAGCATCCCTACCATGCATAGAGGCCATTGTGGGTAGGGCAATGGCATGCATATAACCTGGGCAGGGTGATCACTCCGTGGCAGAGTACATGCACTGCATGCAGAAGGTCCCCAGATCCATCCCTGGTGTTACCAGGCAGGACTCTGGAAACCTGCTGCCAGTCGGTGCAAACAATACTGAACTAGATGGACCAATGGCCTAACTCAGTGTAAGGCAGCTTCCTACGTGCTATGGGTGTGCATCAATCTTTCATGCACTCCTGCAACCAGCCAGAACCATGGGAATATTGAAATCTCAGTGTAATCACAATACTTCAAAAAAATTCTAACAATAGTTTAGTTTCCTAAGATCTTCGACGGGTGGCCAGGGTGCTACTTTTGTGTTTTAGGATTTTGCTATGCAGTAAAGTCCTAAAGCATGTGCTTGGTCTGTGATGGTGACTATTTTGGCAGAGATGTTTATCCACACCTGAGGAGAAAGGCCTTGCCGCCAGTTTGGCAAGTATGGGTGAAATTCAAAAAAATTAGAAAATTATTGTTGTTATTTTTTGATGCTATTTTATATTTTACTTTGCATTCTGTTGCTGCAGCTACCTTAAGCACAATTTGGGAAAAGCTGCAAAACATAAGAAATAAATAATTTGTCTTAGCTCTGTTTCTGTGCTTTGATATTTTACACACACACACATTTTTATGATTGTTAAGTTTTAAAAGAACTTAATCGGGAACTTTTAGCTCTCCCCAGGCCAGACTCCCTCCCCAGCCACACACAGCTATTGGCTTCATGTCCTGCTTGAATGTGTCTTTTAATTCTGATCATACCTCTTGCTTCCCTGAATGGAGGATAGAGTTGAAAGTAGCCTATTGTGCAAGACTGAAATTTAAATTTGTTGCTCCACCCACTTTTGTCTTTGGCATGTGGCCCTTGGAAGTTTTCCCTAAAGGGAATGTGGGCCCACTGGCAGAGGAAGAGGAGGAAGAGGGGGAGCACACAGTCCCCAGCAGCATGATCCCGGTGGGGTGCCACGCCACCAGGACACGCGCCAGCCCCGCCCCCACTTGCTCTCCGCCCCCCAGGGCCGGAGCATGAAGCTCTGCCACTGTGTGGCCCTCAGTCTGAAAAAGGTTTCCCACCCCTGTTTTAAACCATTTATTGTTGATTAATCATTATTGTTATTATTAGTTATTAAATTTGTATACCGCCTTTCATCCAAAGATCGCAGGGCAGTCCACAACATAAAGATAAAAATGAGAGCACAAAAGTACATAATAAAACCAAAACCAAAACAATGTTTGTGAACCACCTTGGGGAATCTATGAATCCCAGTGGTGGGATATAAATGAAATAAATTACCCCATAAAAAACCTGCTTCCTCCCCTCCTTGTTTTGACCTTTAAAATAAAGCTTGCTAACACTGCTCTGGTTTGTGCAGGTCTTTCTTGTTTTAAAAATCCATTATCTTTCTTTCCCTCTCCTTTCCCCTCTATAGCTTCCCTTGTGGTTTAAACTATAAAGGTAATTCTCTTAGCCTTGCTTTGACTTTTAAGAATAAAACAAAAATGACTTGACAGCTGTCTCATCATACATGTTGCCCTTTGCTTGCCTGCAGCATGAAAATGTGGAGTCATGTCTCTTGTGTTTCTTATCTTTACCAACACTTAAGGTCTCTCCAGGATCTCTCCCGGCAGACTGATATTCCTTATGGCACCGTCCTGGACTCCGCGGTCTATGAGCACGTTCGGGTGAAAGGGATGAATCCGTTCGAGAAGAACAACATGTATTCGAAACTGTGGCAGATGATTAACCGAAGTAACGGGTCAGAGAATAACGTGCAAGAATCCCAAGCAGGCATTCAAAAGGTAAGAGCAGCGGCCGGCCTTTTTCCTTGACAAATGGAAACTCTCTTCCTGCTTGATACTTTTGCAAAGGGTGTTTAGCTTCTGCTGTCTGTAGAATGGGAACATAAAAAACAATGATCGTGTACCGATTCTGGCAGGCAGTTCATATAGTCTGTTCCTACCTAACAAAGGAAATCGAGCGCTTCATTTCCTTCATTATTATTTTTGAAATGGAAAGTTTAAAAACCTCATTCTTCTCTCAAAGAGTAAAACACTTCCCCTTTTTAGTGTGCATATATTTACTTATCTGTTTTGCTCCACAAATAAAGAAGAAAAAGGTCATTCACCATAGGATAAGAACCAGTGGTTTTTGCTCAGAGAAGCAGATTCCGCTTACTCAGTAGGAAGAACAATGTTGTAGTATTGCAGCTGGGTGATGTGCTTTGTAACCTGGAAGGGAACAAGTCAGATGGAGAATATCAAAATATCTGGCTCTGCTCCAGAGCTTCTAGACCAAGGCCTTTGGGTACAACCTAGCAAACGTCAGTCATCCTTAAGTCATGCTAAAACCCTCATAATTCAAGTTGCAATGGTGACTCCATTTTCCTGAGAGTAAGTTCCATGGAATTTGGACTTACCTCTGAGAAGAACAAGATTACAATATGGCTGTTGGATGCTTGATTTATAATACTTTATATAATACTCAGGATTATGTTTTATAGCTAAAATATGAGTATTTGTCTATTCAGCTCAAAACCCATCCTGTTCCCTAATTTGGTTATAGGTTTCTGCAGTTCTGTCAAAACCCACAGATTTCCCCCCTCCCCCAATGCTACTTGACTTCTTTCCATATTGAAATTCATGTCCTAGAATATTTGATTCATTCTTGATGTTACGAGATTTGATAGAAGTTCAGAAAGGGGAAGCTGGAAACAGAGAAGAAGGAAAAGAGAGGCTGCTCTGAAGCCCTAGCCTTCCATGGATCTCTTGATAACAAAAGAACAGCAAGAGGCAGAGGAGGACTTTCTAGTATCTTTAAAGGAGTCACAGCCCTGTTCGTTATTAATATAGCCCCATCAGCCAAGGTCCACCAGAGACTCAACCATAAAACAGAGGAAAGGGAGAAGAGTACCAAAACACACTAGCAAGACATGTCATGGAATACGTTTGATGTCAACATTTTTAAAGGATGGGAAAGAAAAAGACAGAGTGTAACTGACCAGGGGGAAAGTAGTGTTTGGTAGAGATGTTTCTGTATAAGTTTGCAGGTCTTCTTGTAATATTCCTGATGGAATGGGGGAGAACATGGTCGATTTTTTCCGCCTTCTGGGGATCCAGTGCAATGGAATGGTTAGATTATGACCTGGGAGACCAGAGTTTGAATCTGCACTCAGCCATTAAGCTCATGGGCACCCTTCAAGCAGTCACTGTCTCTCAATGTTACCTGCCTCATAGGGTTGTTGTGAGAATAAAATGGAGAAGGGAGAACCGTGTACACCGCCTTGAGGAAAGGTGAGATATAAATGTGATAAATATAAATGGGTTCCTGAAAAGAAATAGGAGCCATTGAACATCAAGCAAGGATATGCACTGACTGTTATCCTTTAGTTAAGACAAAGAACCAGTGTACCATGGTAGCAGGTACAGGAATCCTTCCCCTGTTACGTGTGATCAAGTTGCACGTGACCATATATGACATACCCAGAAAAGACAGGGAAGAGCTGGCAAGTCCTTGTGGCTCACAAAGAGGCCTTCCCTGCAGTCCAAAGAAGACATCCCTGCAGTGCCATCGGTGAGGGCAGAGGAAGCCTCAAAGAATCCTTAGGCACAGTGAGGCTTTGCTCAGGCTGCTCAGCCTTCCCGGCTAACAGCTGACCCACAGGGTAGCGCAAGCGCCACAGCCACTTTCTCATGCATCTGCCAGCTTCCAGCCAGCCCCAGAGCTACAAATCCAGATAATTTGGTCTGGATTGGGGAGAGAGCAGGAGAGAGAGCTGCGACAGGAAAAAAAAAAAAGGGCATTGAGAGGCTTTTTAGAGGATACTCCCCTCTTACCCGAATTTCGCTTATGCACACAGGGTCCCAGAACGTAACCCCTGCATATGTGGGGGGCTATTTGTAATTCTAAGTTATTCTAAGTTACTCTTATATGGTTTCCTAAAGACATGGCATTTGGCTATCTTTACCTAAGTTGATTCATTTTGCTTAGCTATGCTTTCTAAGATGAACAAGTGACAACACCAGAGAGCCAAGATTAAGCATACCTAGGGTGGCCATATGTCCTGCATTACAGAGGACATTCCCCTGTTTGTCAGAGGAAAGCCATGTATTTGAAGCACTCCATTCTCTGAAGGGCTTTGCAGTTCAGCTCTGGTTAAAGAGAAAGAATCATTAGAAGTTGGAGCAGGAGGGCTTTGAAGTAGCCCATCAACAGCTGGCACCTGAACACTAGACTGAGCAGATTGTGGCCACAGTCTAACAGCAACAACAACACATTACTTATACCCCACCCATCTGTCTGGGTTGAGATGCCATGCATTTCTATCTAAAGTATGCTAATATTTTAAAATTTGCATGTATGCATCTAAAGTAGACCATGCAAATTTCATGCAAATCTGTGTGCCCTTTCTGTCCTCTTTTTTGTTGGCGCACAGCTGGCTACTCTAAACATAGCTGTCAGAACTAGTGGAGGGGGTAGTCTGCTGCATCATAACAGCCCCAGAGACACCCTCCAAGGGATCGTGGGATTGTGCCTTAAATTAGTTAATTGAAATCAACAAGACTTAAGTTAATCACAATTAACCTTTCACGCTGATTTCAATGAAACCTAATTCTGAATAACTTAGCCTGGATCCACCCCTCTGTTGTTGCTATTATCATTCTTTGCTGTGCCTTTTGACATCCATCTGTTCCAAATGCCCTTGACCCCATTATATGCCTCTATATAGGGTACAGATGTACAGTGGCCCAGTTTACAGATTTTGGATTTTTACCTCCGTCATTCTGCTGTTAAAAAATCCTTTTCCCAACTGCAGAGGGGGAAGAGGAATCATTATGTGCTTGAATAATACCGCAGTGCATTTAACTCGGTATACAAAATATTTAGCCAGTAGGAAAACTGTGAATTACTGTCAAGTGAAATAAAGCTCTTGGATTCTGCAATAAAAGAAGCTTGTCTTTGTCTCTCAAACCCATGACATTAATATTCAGACTTCTATGCAGATACAACGAACTACAGCAGAATTGTTTAGCCCTGGGCTTTTCTTTCCCTGCTTTTTCTCATTTTTATTTTATTTACTTGCTGTCGGATTATACTTTGGCTCTGTTAGTTAACCTGCTTGTATTGACAGGAGAGGGCATCAGTTAAATAATACCACCAATGCTGCTCTAATACAGCTGCTCTGCTAAGGTGTCACAAAATTGTCTCCCGTAGAGCTTAATTTGATGGATCTCTGTTTTGTTTTTTGTTGTTTTTCCAGTGCTAATGTAACAATGGAATGGTGTGATGGAAATTGTCACAAAACTATACATACGAGAACATATTGAGTCTCAGAAGGCCAAAATCATTGGGGCAGCCTTCCCCAACCTTGTGCCCTCCATGTTTTACACTACAACTCCCATTATCCCTGACTTGTGACCAAACTTGTTGGGGTGATGGAAGTTGTAATCCACAACATCAGGTTTACAGTGTTAAACAAAATCATCACCAAGAAGTTGGATTGGACTTGTTGGCATCTGTCTGTCTTAAGAGACAATGGAGTGCTCCTTCAGGGGTGAATTCAAACCACTGAAGAATGACAGTATCTGCTATGGCTGCAGACACCCGTAACTCGTAACTGCTGCTTCCCATGTTGTTTTTGCTACATTAGGAGCACCAAAGTGACCTCTCCGGAGTGCAAGTCTGGGCAGTGTGTATGGAGCTCCTGGGCTGTGCAGATGCCAAGACCCCCCTCTGGCACAGAGCCAATTCGTTTGTTACCCATGCTCAGGCCATTACCTCACCAAGAAGCTGGCCCTGGCTATTCCAGCAATTGAATCCTTATCAGATCCAGGAATTAGAAGGGACTCAGGCATGCAGCCTAACCACACACACCCCAACTCACAACAGTATATTTGCAAGCTTGTATGTATTACAAAGAAACATATTTTTTAAAGGCCATTTCTATTGTTAGACAGCAAAAGAGCTTTGATAAACACTCTGTGAAAAGACTTGGGTTGTGACCCATTTGCAAATTATCTACTTCTGTCCAGTCTGGGATTTTAAGGAGCAAGGACTGTTGAACAACTCTGGGTTGAATGACTGTGGGTGGATTTTCTTCAGCTGCTTTGTAGCAGATAGTTAACCTGCTTTCAGAATAATACCTGAGCCTGACTCACCCATGAAAGCTTGATAGCAATGGCAGGGACGATGCCTAATCCCCTGTCAGCTTTCCCAGTAGTCACATTTAGTATCTTACAACCTGTCAACACATCAGGGGGTGTCTTGGAAAAGCTGATGCCTAAAAGCCTTGTTGCAAATAGTGTTCGGTTTGTTATCAACCAGCTAGAAGAATAGCCAGCTTGTGTGTGTGGTGGTGGTGGTGGGGGAGTTATAATCCTCACTGTTTATTTTATTTTTTACATCTAGAGTATTCTTTCGGAAGAAAATACTTTCAAATCCTCTACATAATCTTGTTGGTCTCTAGTAATTTTCAACCTAACCGGCAATGCTGTCTTATTTCTCTCCATATTTTATCATTTGCAAAATATGTATATTGCTCCTTCAAATGAAATTCTAACTAAATTGTAAAAGTTAAAAAAGTTTGCAGATATCTTTTTTTTTATTTTGCATATCTGCCTGGCTGCATCAAAAGGAGCAGTGAGAGTGTTAGGCGAAGCTTCCTTCAGCAGCCAGATGCTATTAAAAATATTGTTTATTTCCCTCTTCTCTTCTCTTCTCTTCTCTTCTCTTCTCTTCTCTTCCTGCCCCTTTCCCCTTTTGTATCATGTCTTGTAAACCATTAGCAACATAGAAAGCTGCCATACATATCAAATCATTGTTCCATCTAACTTAGTACAGTGGTACCTCGGGTTACAGATGCCTCAGGTCACAGACTCTGCTAACCCAGAAATAGTACCTATAGTACCTCGGGTTAAAAACTTTGCTTCAGGATGAGAACAGAAATCGCGCACTGGCGGCGTGGCGGCAGTGGGAGGCCCCATTAGCTAAAGTGGTACCTCAGGTTAAGAACAGTTTCAGGTTAAGAACAGACCTCCAGAATGAATTAAGTTAAGAGCCAGTGTGGCATAGTGGTTAAGTGGCGTAGTGGTTAAGACTCGTAATCTGGTGAACTGCGTTCACGTCTCCGCTCCTCCACATGCAGCTGCTGGGTGAACTTGGGCTAGTCACACTTCTTTGAAGTCTCTCAGCCCCACTCACCTCACAGAGTGTTTGTTGTGGGGGAGGAAGGGAAAGGAGAATGTTAGCTGCTTTGAGACTCCTTTGAGTAGTGATAAAGCGGGATATCAAATCCAAACTACTACTACTACTACTCCTCTTCTTCTTCTTCTTCTTCTTCTTCTTCTTCTTCTTCTTCTTCTTAAGTTCTTAACCTGAGGTACCACTGTATTGTCTAGACTGACTGGCAGTGGCTCTCCAAGGTTTCAAGCAGGATTCTCTCTCAGCCGAACGTGACTATGCTGGTGACTGAACCTGGGACTTTTTGCATACAAAACAAATGCTGTAGTAAACTACAGTCTTTAGCCCGCTTCAAACTAATGTGAGTCACCTTGAGTGACATTTAAAGGATGTAAAGATGCTCTATTCAGACATTCAAGCAACAAGGGAAGTAGGAATGTGCATCCTGCATGCACCACCCAAATCCCCCCCCCCCCCGTAAGTGGGAAGGTCTGAAGTGAGCTTCTAAATATGTTTGGATGGATGCACTTTGAAGACTCTGCCTGTAATCAGGATCCTGATTGCACAGAGGCTTCAAGCTGAATTAGTCCAAAAGCACTTAGAAGCTCCCTTCAGAGCATCCCTCACAGTGATGTCCTGTGGAGATGGGGTGTTTGAGGGCAAGGTTTGTACACACAACCCCACTCCAGGAGCTCATTTTGAATCTCAGAAGAGAAAGGGAAGGATGAATGGATGGATGGATCTGGACAGACAGGAGGTTACTGACCACTGTTTCATTCCCCTTTGGTTGCTGCTTCAACTCCTCAGAATGTTTTTCCTTTTTCTTCCTTGCTTATACTGTCTTCGGCCTCTTCTGCCCTTACTGCCTTTTCACCTTATTGACTGTAGAGGCCCATGTAGTTTGCTCATCACAGGGGTAGCTTTGGAGTGCTGTCTTCGTAAATCCCGCAGAGTCACCAAAATCAAAGAGATTAAATGGCACTGAGAGCCAAAGAGGTCAAGGACTGTGAAGACCTAAAGTACAGGAATGGTGCAGATAAAAACAGCATTTTAGATGTAACTATTGGTGTGAGTTTAGGGGGTCAGCCTGAGTGAAACCCTGGGCCCTTTCCTAAAACTTGTGATCCTGTATCTGCAAAGGTAGGATGTAGAAGAGGTAGCCTGCCAAACAAGGGAATGGCTTGAGCTGGCTAGTTAAGTACCACAATTTAGCATATGAAAAGAAGGTGCTCTTTGCCATAGAAACAAATGGGTGAGCCTTTCCCCCAACCCCCTCACCTGGATGGTACTCAGGAGAACAATAGCTTTTTCTTGTTTGAGGAAGCTGGAAGCTAGAGACAGAAACATGTCTTGTTGTGTGCTGGATCCCTGTGACTAATGGAGGAGCAATATTTGGGGGTGGGGTGGGGTAATGCTGTTATCCCTTCCGTCCTTTGCTTAGGTTGTATATAAGTGTAAATAAAACCATATATCCTAAAGCACCACAGACTTCCCTGACCTCCTTTCTAAGGAAACTGAGCTCTGTGTAGGCACAGGCACCCCTGGAATTTCTCACCACTTGGAGTTGAATTTATCCCCACTTGGAGTTTGGGGTGGCGCATAAGAATATACTTGTGACATCTGTTCAGCATCAGTGCATGCTATGAGAACAGTGTTTTTCAACAAACATGAAATGTGGCTTATTGTTTTGACTCTCCTCTAGACATCCATATTCAAGTGTTTGGCATCTTTCAGAATTCGAGCCATTTTTTCTCCTCTCATCACTTCCATCCTAGTAAATGAATGTTAATAGCAATTATGGATGTGAATGTGATAACTTGAAATTTTACTATGTGGTGGCTGTTTCGGACGAGCACCACATTATGCTAAAACAATAGGTGAAAGCACCATTTTATTATGATGTTCAAAAGTGATTGCAGAAAATGGGTTTTTCCACTTCTAATGAGTGAGGTCTGTTGTCACAAGAGATAGTTTCGAAGTGTTTTATGAACAGTGAACGCCTTTGTTATTTGTATGTTGGAAAATAGCCCTGCGATGCAAAGAGTTATCAGAGTGATGAAAATATCCCTATGAACAGAAAACAAAGCTACTGTATTCGCATTCACCCAGAGGAAATAGACACACTTAAATATAGGGAGAAATGAAAGGGATCTATATTGGTGTCACAAGCGAAATTAGGGCATGTGCTATCTAAAGGTGGGCCAGTTTTAAAAATACCACTTCCACCCCTTGAATTTGAGATGCTGCCAAATGGCAAGAGAGATGGGAGGGGAGAAGAGCACTCCCAAGGCTACTGCCGCGTGCAGCCATTTAATGACGGTGCAGTTTTATGCAATGATGTCAGGGGCGCTGCTGACATTCCCGCTGGGATGACCTTGATGAGAAAAGAAGCATATTTCAGTAAGAGCTTGTTGGGTGAGTGGCAATAACAGCATACATTCCAGGAATGGTGCCAGCTTTAGAAAGGTTATGTTTTTGCTTTAGAAATTCAGGAGCGGCTGTTTAAAAATGTAAGCGATACTGTATGCACATTTCCACAATACCCCAATGGATTGCAGAGATTTTCTGACATTTTTTTAAAAAACAACACACACCCCACCAAATCCCAGTACTAAAAGGCTAACCAATAAAGGCCAAACTTGACATGATGAAACACACATTACCTGAGGATGCAAGTTTGTTGTGGGTTTGGGGTTACTGTTAATAGGACACATGGGAGCACAGTTTTCTTCATCCTGTAGTGTATGCAGAAGGGCAGTCGACCATTTCCTCTGGATGAAATTCTCACCCTGCCGAAGCTACTATAAATCCTGGAGGTGGCAGGGGCCAAGAAAGCCCACATTTGTTCCGGTCGAAGTTTTGCTTATGGGGCTAATCACTGTTCCGAGATGGGAATTCATAGAGGAAATGGCAGGGGAGGAAAGAGTTAATTTCCACCACCACCTCTTCCATGTGCACCATGTTCCTTAAGAAAATCAAGGACTCCTGTGTCTACTATTAACAGTACATAGAAAAACAAAGGCGACTGCATTTAGCAGCATGTTTAGTGCTTGCCAAGGTTTGCCAAGAGCTATGCAAGGGCAACATGATCCAACACAGAGTTAAGGGACTTGACAATACAAGCTGCAGTTCTGCAGCTGTAGCTAACTACAGTAAATCTAACCTTATGAGCTGCATGGGTGGAAGAGCTCTTTGGAACCATATGCAAATCTTTCTGGGCTACCTGGAGGCAGAAAACATAACAAAACCCTCCCGCAGGGAATCAATTTGCCATGGTGCAACAGTTAGCCATTTATTAGTCTGTTTGTCTCAGACTAACCCCACCCCCTACAAAATTTAGATTTGGGCAATATAGTAGAGAGAGGAAAGGGTGGCTATTTTGTCAAACAGTTCGGCAGAAAGGATGCAACTGTCTGCTTTGATGTGCAGCCCCTTGCTGGAAAACGATGCCTTACAGTAAAATCCTGTGCATATATCTACTGAACCAGAAGGCAGGGTCGGCCCATGACATTCTGCTGCATGAAGGCTTCTTTGCAGTGGCACCCCAGTTATGAAATCCTCTTGCTTGAAAAGTGCAAGTGGTGCCAACACTGTTGACATTTGGGAACCAAGTAAAAACCCACCTGTTTGCACCCTGTTCTTTTCAGGCTGCCAATACTAGTTTCTGCTAGTACCAAGTTTGCTAGCTACCTAAGATGTTGTAGGGTTGATCATGCAGTTGATTCTTCTGTTGATCTTAGGTTTATTTTTATCTCTTTTGCTGTCTGGAGTTGCTTTAATTGAGTTAATTGTAGCCTGCCCAGAGACTGTACAATAAAGAGCAGGATAAAAATACTACACATAAACAAATAAATAGACACAAACCAGCAAATGCTGCCCTACCTACTCCCCACCACCACTCATAGTGCACCCACCTGCTGCTTCTGCATGTGATCCTGCTCCTTCTACAGCTTTTGTCACAGTGGTGGCAGTGTGAATGCTGCTGCAAGGGACATCTTGCCCCCAAACTCCTCACTTGAAGGAAGGACTCTCCCTGTGGCGTAGGGTCCTTGGAACAAAGCACTGGGATGAGAGGCAAGATGATATTATTTATTTATTCATTTATTCATACATACATACATACCCCGCTGTAATGGGTATGAGTTACTTGTGCGTAAACTGGTGCCTTTCTCGGTTAATTTGCCTTGTTAAAACTTTCTGACTGCACAGCCCCTTCTCATGGTGGCTGCCTCAGTCACTGGCAGAATCCGTCAGTGGGCGTTTCTTGAACCTCTTCCAACATAAAAGTTGTTTGACACCCAGTCTCCTCCTCCTCTCACTGCGTGGGAGTCTTCTGCGCAGGGAAGGCGTGGGTAGCGGAGGACCTGGGCTCTCCTCACTGATGTCCAGTGAAGAGTCCTGGAGCCCTCTCTCCACTTCCCCCGTCTGCCTCCCTTTATCCCCGGTGTTGCGCTGATTGGCTTCCCCCTCTACTGAGCTGCTTCTCCCCCTGCTGCTGGGTCCTTCACCAGCATCATCTGGGAGCCTCCCCTTCGCCTCTCGCTCCAATGTCAGTTCCCTGACACCCGCCCATCTGGCTGGGCTTCCCCAGCCACTCTGGGTGGCTTCCAACAAAATATTAAAATACAGTAATGCATCAAACATTAAAAGCTTCCCTAAACAGGGCTGCCTTCAGACGTCTTCTAAAAGTCTGATACAGTGGTTCCTGGGGTTACATACGCTTCAGGTTACAGACTCCGCTAACCCAGAAATAGTGCTTCAGGTTAAGAACTTTGCTTCAGGAGGAGAACAGAAATTGTGCTCCGGCGGCGTAGCGGCAGCAGGAGGCCCCATTAGCTAAAGTGGTGCTTCAGGTTAAGAACAGTCTCAGGTTAAGAACAGACCTCCGGAGAAAATTAAGTACTTAACCCGAGGTACCACTGTAGTTGTTTTTCTCTTTGACATCTGGTGGGAGGGCGTTCCACAGGATGGATGCCAAGAAGGCCCTCTGCCTGGTTCCCTGTAACTTGGCTTCTTGCAGTGAGGGAACCACCAGAAGGCCCTCGGCGCTGGACCTCAGTGTCCGGGCAGAATGATGGGGGTGGAGACGCTCCTTCAGGTATACTGGACCAAGGCTGTTTAGCTCCATAGTGCCTTAGGAGTGATGCCATCCTCTTTCCTGCAACTGCAAAATCATCAACATCATTGAATCAAGGAATTAATAGAGTTGAACAATTCTTACTGTCAGAAAATTCTTCCTGATGTTTAGTCGGAATCTCCTTTCCTTGTACTTTGAATGGAGCAGCAGAAAGCAAGCTTGCTCCATCTTCCATGTGACAGCCCTTCAGATATTTGAAGAGAGCTATCATATCACTTCTCAGTCTTCTCTTCAGGCTAAGCATCATCACAACAACAGCAGCAATAACAAAACACTTTGTTCAACTTTGAACAGTTTTGTTAAACTTTGCCACAGTGACAAAGCAGCAGCAGTGCTCCCCGGCAGCAGTCATTGGCAGGCGTTCCTAGGTCCCACACTCTCTTTGGGTGGGCAGGCAGCTGCAAGGGATGGACTGGTCCATGAGTTTGCAGGCAGCCCACATGATGGCAGCATGCAGGTAGAAGAACGTCAGCTGTCATTCCTGCCAATCTGCCACCTGAGCCAAAGAGCTCACGTTGGCTTGTGGAAGAACCAGTCTTCATGGAGGATAAGGCTATCAATTGCTACTAGTCACAATAGCTATCTCTACCCCCTACTGTGGGAGACATTATGTCTATGAAGCGCAAGAGTGGAGAGTGTTGTGTTCAAGCTCTGCTTGTGAGTGTCCCATGAGCATATGTTTGGCCATTGTGAGGACAGAGGGGCCTCTGGCCTGATCCAGCAAGAATTCCAATGAATTCAATGGGACTTCCTCAAGTGTGTGCTTATAGTGTTGCAACCTTCCTATTGCAAAGCATGGTGCTGCTTCTTCACATAGCCTTCTTCATTCCAATTCACTGCATGAAGCAATAATTTCATGCCGCAATGTGGGCCGTTTAAATCGAGAATTCTGCCATTGATAAACATGTCCTAACAGAAATTTCTGTCAGGGATGATAGAAGCCATTTTATTTCCATGACCACTTGAGCTATCCCTTGAAAGCAGGTTTCACTGAGATGCTCTTTATAACCACTGCTGAACCACAGCAGTAATGAAATTTAATGCTGAGTTACCAGTGAAAAGTGTGAAAGCTACTGTGGTCCATTTCTGCCATAAATCTGCTGCTAAATGCTAAGCCCCACCACCCCACCCCACAGAAGTGTCATCATATTGCGCTTACATTATAGGAGTGTAGCTAAGGAACAGAAAGATGCTTTTTGTGACTGGGTAGCATGATAATTGCTGAACTGGAGAACAGACGTTACATGCCTCCAATAATTGCTGAACTGGAGAACAGAAGTTACATGCCTCTGATACCAGTTGCTGTAAATTACAGGAAGGGAGAGTGCTGTTGCCCTCCTGTCCATCTTGTAGACTTCCCACAGGCATCTGGTCAGCCATTGTGAGAACAGACTGTTGGACTGCCTGGGTCATTGGCCTGATCCAGCAGGTCCCTCTTCTGTTCTTAAGTTAGAGGATGCTATTGCAATTGCTCAGATAGTCATACTGTCTTCCTAATTCAACCAGAAGTTCTATACTAGTTGGTTGTATTATGAGTTTGTGGCTGCCAGATCCCCCTAAATTCCTGGGTCCAGTAGCTGTTAGAATTTAATCGAGGTTTGGTGAGTTAAACAGTATGCCAGACTCCTAATCCCTGAACTCACCTTCCTGTATTCAGAAAACTGCCTGGGAGATGAGCCATTTTTAAAAAAAGGAATGTGACGGCCCATTAAGAACTCCTAGGAGATGGGGCTTTGTGCCAGATGGCAAGGGGGTGGGGCTTCTCCAGTTTCTACAGTGTTAGCTAGGAGACAAAACTAGAGTTTACTTCCCTCCAGACTGGAGAGAGGGTCAGGTTTGGCAACCCTAGTGAGGTGTTACTTCCTTCTGATTATATGTGACCTTTCTATCCTGCACATTTAGCTCCCTGGCCCAGAGTTCCATTGTTAAAAGTAGTATTTCTTTTAAGGCTGATGAGTAATGCCAATGTTCACTCCAGTTTTCATTTTGACTATGTATGTACGGCAGGACACTGAGTAACAGTGTTGGACAGGATGTCCTTGTGACTGCTATTAGAGGCAGGCCTGTTGCCATTCATTTTAAGCTGATGAAAAATTTGAAGGCACATTGAAGGCACAGTGGAACCATAAGCCTTTGAGAAACAGCAGGTCTAAATGCAATGATTCTGGCATGTTGTCACTTGACCTTGTTTATTAAACAGTTGTATTAAATTTATTTGGACCATGATCCATACACACACACTCCTAGAGATCAATAGAGGTCTTCCCTCTGTTTGACCAGTCTTTTAAAGCCTGGAGTAATTTGCAAACCATGACTCAACAGAAGAGAAGGTGGGGCAGATTACTAAGTAGGAGTAAACTATTGGCCCCCTGTTGTAAGTAAAGGCCAGTCTGCAGTTATCAGCATGTGCATGTCTGATGATGGGGAGGGAAAGCAGGTTCCTAAACCATCCTGTGGAATGTGGTCCCAACATATTTAATACTTTTACTAAAGAAATTGCAATAGATTGCATGGATTTCTACTTCAAAAATGTGGTGGCTTTATAAATCAATTTCCTTCTAATAGTTGATATATAGTGGGGGGAATGTCTGAAAAAGTGTGTCTGAGAGTATCTTATCTGGGCTGCAATCACACTTTATTTCCTTCACAGCCTGCAGAAGAAGGAGGTCGAGATTAACATCAGGCCTTTCTCAGCTTGATGCCAAAGCATTGGTGGGAGGGAATAGTTTATTGCTTCTTCAGCTTCTACTTTCCTACTTACGGGATGGTTGATTGGTGTATGTAAGTTCCTCCCTATCCCCCCAGGAATGCTTTTTAATCAAAGCAAACATACTGTGTGTATTCTATGGAGTATAGCATGGAGTGGCACATAAATAACTGGCAATATATCAAGAAGACTACAAAATACAATGCATCCATAATACAAGCAACAGATAAGCCTCTGTATAATACAAGCCTCTGTACTGCTACCAAGGGGCTTTGGCCTGGACATAAATTAGTGGGCCTGGGCTGTTCACGACCGTGTCCATAAGATGGAATGTCTTTGCAGTTGTATTTGTAAGTATGTTGTACACATGAATAAAAATAATGCACAGCACCACAGTTTTCTCATATACACACAGTCTCTCATACTTATATGAGGCCAGAAGCCAGATTGCTAGTGGGAAGCTATGTGTTGCTTGTGTGGGGAAAGCCCCCTCCACAGTACCTCATTGCACCAGGGGGCTGGGAAGGATTCTGTTAAGATACAGGCAACAGGGCAGGTTCTAGGCCAGGAGACCTGTGTGAGCAGGAGCACTGGCTGTATAAGCAGGATGTGAGCTAAGAGCTTTCCTTATGGATATGCAACAGTAACTGGGCTCCTGCTGCCTCACTTACTTGTGGGGCTTTAGAGGGCTCTGATCTCCTTTGGAGAAGGTGCCATTGCTGGTATCCAGTTCTAGAGCAGCGCTGATTGAAGGGAGGCCTCAGGCTGCCAAATGGTTCAGGATCCATTGTCCACTCTGCCTTTGAAGTGTGGAGATAACTGTGAAGGATCCTGAGATGATGTGTATGTGGGGTCTCCCAGTGTCAGTCTCGGTGGGTATGGTGTCTTGATTATGGCAACCACAATCTGCAGGTTAGACTAACATAATGTAAGTTATTCTTGGTAACATCTGATATCTGAGTATCCAAGACAAGTGAGGGAACCTCAGGACCAGAGGCAGCAAATGCGGCCTTCCAGGCCTTTCTGTCTCGCTCTTGGAAGTCTCCCAGACCACATTCCTCATTGGTCCTGCTTTGCTCTCCAACAGTTTTTGCCTGGCTGGAATTCTGTCCTTGAACCCTGATAATGTTCTTGCTTGCCTGGATAGAAGATAGAGAAGGATGTGTTGAGTGTGTGCAGAAACCAGCCTACTGTACAAAGGTTAAACATTTGCATTCAGCGCTCCACCCACTTTTGCTTCCAGCCCCACCCACCACAGCCTTTGGGACTTTACCCAGAAAAAAGGAGACCCTGAGGCTGAAAAGTTTTCCCACCTTCATCTAGGATCACAGCTGAAATGCCAAAAGATTTCTGTGAGAGTGAATGTGCCCCATAAAGGAAAACAGAACTTGATGAACAGTTCCACCTCCTTCTGAACATGCCACACTACCCTCCATTGCTTACATCTGTTCTGGTTTCTGTTTCCCAAATCAAACAAGTTCATTGGGATGGAAGTCATAGAACTGAGCAGAGTAGCAAGCCTTCTCCCAACTGAAATCAAGTGTCAGCAGGTAGGATGGCATTATACCTTCGCATGCACCAAAAAGGGAATTGGACCATAAGAATTTTTACGCGTGGCCTTTCTTCTTGAGTGAGCTGTAAGGCAAAACTGGGGACCTGTTGGGACATAAAATATGGCAAAGCATATATAAGAACAAATAAAAGCGCTTACAGAAAAGATGTATGGCACAGCCTGCCAAAATGAAGAACATAGATCACATAATGGATATAAAATGTGTCACATGGTGTAATAAACATCTGCTTGGATATAAATTTCGCCAGGTTTGATAGATAAAGCATGCTGAAATTGGTATAGAGCAGGCGTCATGTAACTGATGGCATAATACAATACATTCTGATCCCAACATCCATCACTAAGGGTATGTTTGATAGAAGAAGGCTCAATTCCAGGAAGCCATATTATCTATTGTTGAGATACTTGTTTTGCCTCTGGTTTACAGCCAGAGATAGAAACAGACATTCCAACGCAGCATCTTAACGACTGGTTTTGAGATATCTCCATACAGACACCGTGATACCAAAGGCCTCACAAAGCTACCAGATTTAAGCCACTGTGCACTGAAAAGGACAGGACAGAGGGAGCTGCCTTATACTAAGCCAGACCCTGGGTCCACCTAGCCACATTGAGCAGCTGTGGATCACCAAAGTTTCAGGCAGGGGACTATCCTAGCCCTAGCTGGAGAAGCCAGGAATTGAACTTGGTATTTTTTGCATGCAAAGCAGATGCTCAGTCAGTGATCCACAGCCTTTTTGTCAATAGTTGCTTTCTAGGATCAGGGTCTGGGAGATGCTTACTGAACTGGGGAACAGGTCTTGGCCTGTACAGGTAACATCTGGTTCCCAACGAGTTATTTCAGTCATGCCCTATTGCCACCTCACAACAATACCATATTATAGTTATTGAGTGCTCTGGCCATAGGAAGAGGTCACACAATGTGCTAGGAACATAGGAAGCTGCCTTTTACCATATCAGATCCATTGGTCCATCTAACTCAATATTGTCTGCACTGACCAGCAGTGGCTCTCTAAGGTTTAAGACAGAGGACATTCACAGCCTTACCTGAAGGTGCCAAGAATTAAACCAGGGACTTTTTGCATGCAAAGCGGATCTACAGGTAAGCCTGGGAATGCCCTTTCCCTGAAACCCTGGAGAGTCTGAATGTCACAGGTTTAATCTCTGGTATCTCCTGTTGAAAGGATCAGGCAGCAGGCAGTCAGAAAGACCTCTGTCTGAGAGCTTGGAGAGCTACTGCCAGGTAGAGCAGATAATATTTACTGAGCTAGATGGACAAATAGTTGAAGTGGTCTCATTTGGAAGGAACAGCCTAGCTCCATCACTGGCTAGCAGACCAGCAGCTTCGGGGAGACTGGACCTTAACCTCCTTGCAAGAATATGCATGTGTGGAATGTTTATCAAAATTCTATTTCTGTGAGGTTTGGGAGCTTTTTTTATTTAGTGCATTTAAAAGAAAACACACGAGCCACTTAGCTACAGAGAGATATAGGGGGACATAAATCTAATAAACAGAATAAATAAAATGTTAAGCTCTAGTGTAGAAGCCATCAGAAGTTCCTATGAAATTGCAACCCACTGCCCTGATAGCTTGAGTCCTCCTTCTGAAGGCCAGAAAAACAGGCAGCAGGAGTGAGCAGTGAGGAGGCACCACTGGCTTCCTATCAGCAGTGTTGCTGCACGTACTGAGAGGAGGGAGGCAGTGGGAAGTCCCCCCCCACACACACCTGGTAAGCACAACAATGGCACTGCTGGAAGACCAGGTGTGCAATGACATCCCTGCCTACCAGCCACTGCTGAAAGACAGTCAAACTGCCTGAGGTTTGAATAGCTCTGGGAAACTTCTGAAGGCCACAAGTACTTCCGGACACTAAACTGAAACTGAACAAGAGTTTGCAGCTCATTCATCACTGTTTAGAGGAAATGCCATACCTCAGGCCTTGTATGCAGAAGGTCGCAGTTTCAGTCCCCAGCATCTCCTGTTAGGGTTGGGGTGGGGGGTGTCTCCTGCCTGAAACCCTGGAGAGCCACTGCCAATCATTGTAGACCACACTGAGCTAGATAGACCAATGGTTTGGCTCAGTATAAGGAAGCTTCCTAAGTTCCTACAGCAAAACATTAAAACTGAACTAAGGTTTTTTTTTATGGAAACGAGGCTCTAGCTTGAAGGGAAAAAAGCTCTGGCAATTCACAACTGCACAGATCAAGTTTGCCCCATTGCTCTTCTGTTCAAGACCCCAGCAGCTTTGAAGAGTTCCTTTGAAGGGACTGGGAGTGAGTCTCAAGACTTAAGAGGAGAGCGATCTATGTGGGGAAAGCAAGTTGACACATGGGGCTGCTTTCAAGGAAGAAAAAAGGATCTGTACAGAATTTTGAAACTCTTTTGAAGTACCCTCAGATAATGCTGAAGATGTCAGACCAGGGAGGTCGATGCAATCTTGGGTTATTTGTTTAATGGAATCTTAACATCTAAATCAGCAATGGCCACAGTCCAGTACAAAGTTATGTTTCTATAACCTCATTGAATTCAAAAGACATAAGAATGCCTAATTCTGTGCTAGATTGTGTCCAGTTACTTTGGTGCAAACCTGGCAGTGTTTACATCAGTTAAGGCTCCCCCTCCCCATAGCAAATAGGGATTTTCCTCAGCACCACAGCTAGATAAGGGCTAAATTTCCCTCTGCACATCAGCTTTTATACCATCATTTTGTAGTAACTGGTAATTATGAAGTTAAATACTGTCTCTTGATGTTATTGTCTCTTAGTTGGAACTAAGACTTCTTGTGGTTACTTTCATTTCCTATGTAGTTAAATAAATTGCACCACAAGTCTCTGTTGGTTTCTCATCCAGACGAAAGTCTAATTCCGCAAAAACCGCCTTGGGAGCTTTTCAGCTCTGTGTGGAACAGCAGGCTACATATAACTATCACAGATAGTACTCAGTGCTAGTCCTACTCAGAGTAGACCCATTAGCATTAATGGAGATCGTAGAACTGTAGAGTTGGAAGTGACCATGAGGGTCATCTAGTCCAACCCCCTGCTAATATTTTGCCCAATGTGGGGCTCCAACCCATGGCCCTCAGTTTAAGAGTCTCTTGCTCTACTGACTGAGCTACCCCAGCAGGATAGCAAACTTTGGTTAATTAATTCCAATGGTTCTAATCTGAGTATGATTTAGTTGAAAACTATACCATAAATCTATGTGCATATAGACATTCAGTACATTCACTGTTGACGTTATGCATCTGATGAAGAAGTGTGCTTTTTGCCAAAGAAAGCTCATGCCACAGGGCTAGCTGCTGCTGCTGTTGCTGCTGCAACCAACTAACACAACTACTGTTCTAGAATGTGTTCCTGAATTCTTTCTGGAATGCTTAGAAAAGGGAGAGGGTGCTGCATACAAATGTTTCATGGCTGGAAGCTGCTGACATCTAGAATCAGGTAAGTAAAACTGACACATAAAGACCGGATCAGAAGCAAACTCCAGCACTGGGTAAAGCTGGTGTTTGTATGGAGGGAGAGCATTTTCTCTCTCTCTCTCCGGCATTCACTCATGTGCCTGCCTGGCCTGCAGCTGTGAGCCAAGGTAAAAGAGTATGTCATTCTATATTTCTGCCTGCAAAATGTATCTCTCTGATCTGCCTGTCTAATCTAACAGCATCCCTGAAGCACCACCGCTCTTCTTAACAGCAGTAAACGCTGTTGCAAAACACAAAGTGGTGGAATAGGAGCGCTGTGCTTTTTTTCTTCATGGAACGGTTTAAAGCTATGAAAAACCTCTCTTTCATGCACCCGCGATGAATAAACAGAGTGGCCCTTAGTTCATCCAAGTGAATAGCTTGGAATCATGGAGGATAAGGCTAGGCACGATGGCTATGTTGTGCCTCCGCAGTAGGTGGCAACAAAGCTTCTGAATACCAGTTGCTGAAAAGTGCAGGAGGGGAGAGTGCTGTTGTGCTCAGGTCCTACTTGAGCTTTTCCCACAAGCGTCAGGTTGGCCACCGTGAGAATAGGATGCTGGACTTGGCGGGCCACTGGCCTGATCCAGCAGACTCTTTTTGTGTTCTTAAGAAGGGGCAGAGCTCCATCATAGGACTGTACACCCATGTACAGCCCATGTCTTCAGCGCCTACCTTCTTTGACCTTCTGATCACAGGAATGCAGGAACAGCAGAGCACAGCATTCCTCTGGAACAGGTCCTGGTGCAGTGCACTCACAGTTGCTATTGTGAGCACCTCAAAAGCAGCAGAGTAACGGGAACAAAACTGTGGAGGTTTTGTTGCTTACCTAATCCCCCCCCCCACACACACACACTGATTAAACAAAAGAACATAACAAACATGTACGGGAGAGTCAGCTCTCTCATACTGCCATCCTGTCTCTAGACAGTGTTACCATAAAGCACCAATGCTGCAGCAAGCAAAGGCTCCAGCAGCTCAGTCAGCTGCTTGTGGCTGGAAAGCCAGACAGGATGTTTGTGGCTGTTGCCATGGGAACAAAGGGGCAGTCCATTCTGTACTGAGCTCAGTGTGTGTGTCATATGACCTGTACTGGAAGTACATGGGTGGAGTTTCTTCTTGCTGTTGTCGAGTGCAGACATGTTTCTCTGTACTGATATGAGAGGCAGAAATAAAAGATGTAAATAGTTTTCTGTCTGCTTCTTTCCCCTCCTGGGGGACACCAAAGGGGAGAGAGGATGAACGGTGTGTTCCTCTCACACATCTGAGATGAATCGCCGGGACCTCGCCTGCTTATCAGCAGAGTGGAGACGCGGGGAGGTCGACAGGAATATCTGCCGGTGCCTACGCTGTGGCACATTCCTCTGACCCAGGCAGAATTCCAACAGACAGATCAAAAGAAAACAGGCACAATGCTAGGGACGGAAGTCTGGAAGAGTGGTTTCCACTCCCTCCTTTCTCTGAGACAGAGAGTAAAACAGACATGATCTGGTGATCTTTGCAATGGGAGGGATTAAAATACTGACACATAGATCACATGTTTTGCAAGCAGAGTAGTCCCAGGTTTAGTTCCAGTGTCAAAAGGTCTCAAGCAGCAAGCCTGGGAAACAGCCCTTTTGACAATCCTGCTGGTAAAAGTAGGCAATGCCGGGCTTCATGGGCTAATGAAATGACAGCACTGAGCGAGCTGGTCAGACTCAGTATCATGCAGCTCTGTGCATTCATATCCTTGGCAGGTTGACTATTAAACCCATGTTTCCAAGCTGTTTACTCTGATGAACTAAGCTGTATGAATGGGTAAAAATGGAACAGTATTGCACAGCACATCTGAACCGCTAAATAAGCACTGGGAATTGGCTTGGGCTGTTGGCCACCCAAGGGAGCAGTGGCAGAAGCTAGTGAAAGAACAATAGGAATGTTGTCACCACTTCTAAAATAAACTCATGTCAAGTTTTATATAAGCTTATATAGTCGGATTTTGGAATTGATTTACAGTCATACCTCATGTTACGTTAGCTTCATGATATGTTTTTTCAGGTTGTGTCCCACGGTGACCCGGAAGTACCAGAAAGGGTTACTTCTGGGTTTTCGCTGCTCGCACATCTGCACAAGCGCCAAATCGCACCGCGCACCTGCGCAGATATGGCGCTTCAGGTTGCGGGCTTTTCATGTTGCAAAGGGGCCTCCGGAATGGATCCCATTCGCAACCAGAGGTACCACTGTACTTGTTTGACTTATTTTATTGCAATGGGCAGGTAAGCAAATGTATAAATAAATAGTCATGCATTTCATACTCCCCAAATCTAGTGCAGAGACTTTGTTCTTGGAACAGCTCCAGCAGAAGTCTGGGATGGGGAATCTGTGGCCTCCAGATGGTGGTGACATTCCCTGGCCAGTGGTCAGCAATGATGGGAAGTGTTCAGCAACATCTAGAGAGCCACAGGTTCCCTATCCCTGCTCTAAGTAGAATCAGCCTGGCTCTGTGTGTGGCAGCTATGTTTCTTAAGTGTAGGGGAGTCCTAGAACATGTCGTTGACACCCACTCATTGTGGACATTCTGATGTATCACTAGTGGCGTGCTTAGACATTTCCGTGGGATGCAAACAATGCAAAATAGATCCCATTATAATGGCAACTCCTGCTGAGTTGTCTGAGACAAACAACAACAACGGGGAGTCAATTAATTTGGCTAGATAATCACTGTACTGTCTTCTCTTATGTCCAGTGAACTGGAAAAGCAGAGATGGCCTTTATGAACTCATGCACTCACTCGTTCGGTTTGTGATACGGAATGGGAGATTTTCATCATATTCTCAGACTTTCCATTCCACCCTCCACCCCCACCCCCATTTTTGCAGCCTCTCCCTGGTGGTAGATGTGTTAATGCTAGCAAAGTGTGGTGGAGAGACAAAGGGTATGGTTTGTAGTGCTAATGCTTTCCATCCTGATTGACTACAAAGTCATGATTCCTGCTGAATGACAATATGCTTCCTTCATGCCGATCTCGCTTTGCTGCTCCTGTGTGCTCGGGAGGTAGCGTGTGCTCCACATTCCAATTTGCTGCCACCCTGAAATGCCATTATCTCCACATGAAATGGCAATATAATGATGTGGAAATGTAGAATTCAGGAATACAAATCTGCCATGAGCAGTGAGTGATATTAGAATGATTGAGTTCCATCTTTAGCAGGTTTCCTTTTCACATGCAGTTGCTAGGTCATACAATAACAGGGCTGACTAAAAGGGAACTTAAAGTTCATCTACTCCAGCCCATTTTACTGAGACACAGTTATAAAAATGCTATAGGTAGCAAGAATAATCTGGGTTTCATTCAGTTGAATATATTTCATTCAGATCTATCCACAGTATAATTTAACAAAACTTGATCACAGACTTGGAATTTAAACTCTTTGCTTCCCAGTCTTCTATGTGTGGCTACTCAAGGCTGCCTTGTCCCTCCATGACATCAGAGCAACCAGGCCAATAGCAATATCTCAATGATGGGCAGGGAACCTGGGGCCCACCAGATGCTGTTGGACTCCCAACTCCCACCAGCCCCAGCTAGCATGGCCAATGGTCAGAGATCCTTGGAGCTGTAGTTCATCAGCATAGAGGGGTTAGAAGTATATTAATTTGCTAGTTGAAGTCTGGGCAATGGTTTTTACCAGTAGACAAGGATAGGTATAAAGAACAGCTTCAGGCATTGGGTAGCAGCAGCCAGTGTTTTCAATAGAATGGTTTTCACCAGCTGCAGGTCCAGCTGCCCCTTTCATCATAGTTTCAGTCTCAACAATGTACATTCAGTGGTACCTTGGGTTAAGTACTTAATTCGTTCTGGAGGTCTGTTCTTAACCTGAAACTGTTCTTAACCTGAAGCACCACTTTAGCTAATGGGGCCTTCTGCTGCCGCGCCACCGGAGCACGATTTCTGTACTCATCCTGAAGCAAAGTTCTTAACCTGAAGCATTATTTCTGGGTTAGCGGACTCTGTAACCTGAAGCGTATGTAACCTGAAGTGTATGTAACCCGAGGTACCACTGTACACTGTTTTTTTATATATAAAAAAAATGGCCAGTATGATTGAGACCATAATACTACAAAGTATTTGCACCATACTCTTGCTAAACATACTCGGAGCACTCATACACTGCATCCCAATAATTCTTGTCATAATCCTTTAAGATACAGGCCGGCTCTGTTGTCTGCCCATTGCAAGTGGGGTTTGAGAATAAGAGGCAATAATTTGCATAAGGCCAAAAATGAGGTGACGTTGGAACCACGGGCTGCTAGCTCATGGCTCCTGTTCTGATTTTGAATTGCCATGCTAGAGATCAAAGCCAACAGTTGTGGGGAAACCAGGTAAGAAAAAAGGGCAGAGGCTGCGTCTAAATCCTAAAGACCGCCATCTTCCAAAATCCATAAACAGTTACAGTGGTGCCCCGCAAGACGAATGCCTCGCAAGATGGAAAACTCGCTAGACGAAAGAGTTTTCCGTTTTGGAGGTGCTTCGCAAAACGAATCTCCTATGGGCTTGCTTCGCAAGACGAAAATGTCTTGCGAGTTCCTGCGGGGTTTTTTTCCTCCCCCAGTTTTTTTCTAAGCCGCTAAGCCGCTTATCAGCTGATCTGATAAGCCGCTAATAGCGCTAATAGCGCTAATCCGCTAATCCGTCAATGGGCTTGCTTCGCAAGACGAAAAAACCGCTAGGCGAAGAGAATCACAGAACGGATTCTTTTCGTCTTGCGAGGCACCACTGTATTGACTGATTGGCTGTATTTCTAGTCCACACTTTTCACTAAGGAGCCCAGGGTAGCATAGAACATGGTCAAAAGGATAATCAACTAGCAGTCTCGTACCAAGCATTGCTTAGGAATTCTAAGCAACCAAAAAAAGCAGTGCAATTTTGAAGGGTTCTATATGCTGTCTTTTGATTCCAAATGATGTCCAGTTGTATCCAAACATAGCTGAAAACCTGCTACTTGATCTCATAAACCATAATGCAAAATGTGGTGATGATAGCTTAAGAGGTGTCCAAAAGCATAGTAAATGGACAAAACACTTTCCAAAATATGGGTATAGGTTATTATATAAACCAATACAAATATTTTAAAACAAAATAATAGCAGTTAAAACAATTTCTAGTATTGAGGAGTGCCAAGACATCAAACCCTCAACCACGCTGCTGCAAAGGCCTTGACAAACAAGTGCATCTTCAGTTGATGTCAACAATTCAGGTAGGTAGCCTGAAGCAGTCAAAATAAAAATAATTTAAAAATTAAAAATTGTTCAGTAGCACCTTATAGACCAACTAAGTTTGTTCTGGTATAAGCTTTCGTATTCATGCACACTTCTTCAGATACACTGAAGCAGAACTCACCAGACCCTTCTACGTAGTGGGAGGGTGGGGTGGGGTATTTCTCAGAAGGGTAGTAGCAGGTGGGTGATTGGCTCAATGTGTATGGCAAACAGTAGCTTCTTGGAGAAAGTGTGGCATAGTTTCTTTGCATATTCAGTGGGATAAGTGGATTGTAGAGGGTTCTTAATTCTAAGACCCATTTACCATACCCATTGAGCCAAGCACACACGAATACACACGGAAGCTTATACCCAGAACAAACTTAGTTGGTCTATAAGGTGCTACTGGACTCCCCCCCCCCAACTGATGTCAAAAAGATAATGATGTGCAGGACAAACACAGCATTATGGGGGGGAGGGGATTCCACAGTCAGGGTGCCACCACAGAGAAGTACCTACTCCACCTGACTGGGCCATGTTAGTGTCAGAGTTAAGCTTGTTATGAGTCTTTACAGCTCTCCTTATTTCTGCTTCTAAAATTTCTCTCAGAAACACTTCTTCAGCTCTAAAAGGACATGCAGAAAATACAGTTTCTCTCCAGGCTTGCTTTGTTTACTTAAGAAAAGATGTGTTGCTCTTGGGGGTGGGGTGGAGAGTAACACATCCCAAACAAAAGTGTCTCCTGTGTGTTACATCTTAGAAATGAGGAACTGGTCTGAAGAAGCACTTCAGTAACTCCTGTATGTAAACAGATTTTGCAAATATCATCTATATCGTCAAGCATGATATAATGATACCATGTGATTTATTATTCTATTTAGTCTGTGTATGAGTACTCCCCCCCCCCTTCCCTTTTGGTTTGCCTGGCCCCAGACAGCCTGTTTTGTATTGTTTCTTTTATACTTAGCTGTTACATATTTATTCCATGTTGACTTTGTACATTTAATGAGCTTGTTTCCTTTGGAGACAGCGTAATTGGTTGGAGGTATTGAGGAGAAAGTGCTGTGTGGGACTAGGGAGAGAAAGAAACATGACTTCTCCAGGCAGCCAGAGAACAGGCGGTGTGTAGAAAATCAAGCTGGTGCTCTCGATGCTTGACTGACTGGTGGAATCACTTAATGGAAGAGCAGAACTTATATGCACGCCACTGGGGAATAGCAGGTACAGGGACAATGTGGGGAGATGGTACAGAGTTGACAATCAGCTCATTTCTCATTCTTCCATTGCTTTTCAATAGGAATTTTCATTTTTAGTCTAAGGGCAGAACTAAGGACACAGAGCTCCTACCAAAACTGGAAGTTCTGTGCGAGGTTGGCCTCTACCCCTGCATAGCTCAAAGCATCTGTTCTGCAAGCAGAAGGTCTCTGGTTCAATCCCCAGCATCCCCCGGCAGAGAACCCTGGGGATCCACTGGCAGTCAGTACAGCCAATACAGAACTAGATGGACTAATGGTCTTACTTGGTATCAGGCAGATACTCCCATCATGTCTAGAGTGTGATAAACCTTGTGCTTGAGTATCATTGTCATGTATGCTTTCCCAGGCTTGTCAGTGAAAGCCACAGTTGGAGGCCCTAAACAGAAGGCATAATAAATCATACCCTCTGACATACCACAGAGGAAAATCAAGATGCACGCCTTTCAGGGCTCTTGCAGGAGCATAGCCCCCCCCCACAGGCATCTTTGGGGACCATGCTCTTGCAGGAGCCAAAACAGGTTATCCCAGGATCCAACCAGAAGCTGAGATGGCTTCTGTAAATCTGGGATATCCTGCTCAAAGCAGAACAGCTGAGTGGTATGCTAAATGACTTGGGGCCCAAGTATTTAAAGAAACACTAGCTTTCCCAGATCCTTAAATCAGGGGTTGAGTCCCTTCTCATTGTCCCACCACTGGGAAAATACATTGGGTGGCAAAGCCTTCTCAGTGGTGTCCTGGTTGTGGAATTCCCTCTCCCTGCACATATGTCTATTGCTGACATTTTTGGTGCAAAAAACCTATTTGTTTGCTTCTTCATTTATGGGATGTTAGCTGCCATTGCAATTGGGAGCTACAACAACAAAAAAATGTTGTTTTTTACCATGTTGTCACCCACCTTGGAATCATTTAATGATTGACTGGCTAAATATATGTATTTAATAATAAATAAGTACTGGAAGCTACATCCAAGGACCTACGACACTAGTAGTGTTTCTTAATATTGCCCCAAACCATGGTTTGAAGGCACAAGGTACAGCAACCTTCCTGAAGCAGAAGCAGATTTAGATCTGGTCAGTGCCAGGATGGGAGACCTCTTCTGTGGAATCCCTACATGCATAATCTTGAGTTCCATCATGGGAAAAAAGTGGGGTATAAATTAGGGAAATAAATAAATATGCTTCTGTATTGCAGGGAACTTCTGACAGGGATATCTATTCATCTTTTTTTACACTGAAAATGGTGGTGGAGAATATCTACCCTTGCTCAGCCTGATCAGCTTTCAGAGGGTATCATTTTTACCTTTTCTTGGAGCACTAGAAGTGAAATTTCAGCATTTCCTTTCCTTTTTCTTCTCCCCCAACCAGGTCAAATATGGAAACTATGCCTTTGTGTGGGATGCAGCAGTGTTGGAATATGTTGCTCTGAATGATCCAGATTGTTCCTTCTACACTATTGGAAACACTATTGCGGATCGAGGCTATGGAATTGCCCTTCAACATGGGAGCCCTTACAGAGACGTATTCTCACAAAGGTAAATTGTGTGGGTGGGTGGAATCTGTGATACGCCCATCTTCTTCTTTTCACTGGAAGAGACATGAGGTTAGGCATGAAATTGTGTGTTGTCATGTGTGGCTTTATTTCAGGAGTTTCTGTAAAAAGTGAGGGGAGGGGAGACAGAAGCAGAGCGATTACGTTAGAACTGGGGCTGCATTGCAGAGGTCAGTAACCCTGAAGCTGGCTGATATTACACATCTGGGAAGCAGATCATAACAGCTGCATATAGTCATATTCAGAGACAGGGATCCTTTTCCTTTTTTCTAGAATGAAATGATTTGTTTTAAGTCATTCTGGTCCAGACTTAGTAGTTGATGTCACCCAGTATGCTGTCTTAATACAGCAAATGCTTTAGAGCTGATGTGGATCATATTCTGTCCTACCAGTTAGTTTTTTTTTTTTAAAAAAGTAATAACCTACCTGGGTGTTTGAAGAAAACAAAAGAAGTAGCTTGGCTAAATAACATCCACTTTGGAATAACATGGAGGGACCAACAAATTAAGTAAATGGTGGAGAGTGGGCCACACAAGGCTCACTTCAAATTCCAGATATGACTTCCCTAGAGAAAGTAAAGGGGTTGTTTTTTTTGGGGGGGGGTTGCAGCAGGGAGTCTTCCGCTGATCTCCAAAAACAACACCACAGTCAGTGTAGGGCATACAAGTGCAAATGAAGATGCACGTGAATATTGGTAACAGGACTTCCTTCCGTAGAGAGGTTGTATTTCACTTTGGGAACCCATTGGAGAAAGCATAGAACCAAGGGGCATAAATGCAATACTGAACTCACTGTTGGCCACTTCTAGTTTTATGGGTATCTTCAGAAAGAAGACACTCACCATCTTCATTAACTTCTTGCAATTATAAATTTAGCAAGCCAGTTTTTGAATGCAGTTCGGCTCTTGTCCATTTTCACACCTTAGCACTAAGCTACAGAATAGATTTGTAGCTGTCGTATCTACTTAGATGTTGCCAACTATTGAGGCTTCTTAAAATCTCATTGTAATAACAGGCAAAAAGCGTGGATAAAGTAATACTCCACCTGAAGTATACAACACATTGTTTTCATAGAAATCTGATCATGTTCACTCTATGGTCAAGGAGGTGCCAGGTTTGAGCCTCCGTCCCTCCTGGCAAGGTGTTACCTGCTGCACCCCCTTTTGGTGGGTTTGCCCTACCCCCATCTGTGGCTCTCTGAACGTGGGCAACCAGGTGGCAGCTCATCCTGCAAAGCTGACCATTCTGTTAAGTTCCCACAATGACTTGGCACAACACTCCATTGGGTTCTCTAGAGCTCAGTGGCGAATTTCTCATGGCAGGCAGCTTCCCAAACCCAGCTGCCATCAGAGGAAGTGGGCAGGCGGGAGTGCCAAAGCAGGCATCAGCACCAGTGGAGCCTGGCAGGTACAGGAAGGTATCAGGTGGTGCCTGTGGTCAGGGTTCAGAATTGCCATGCCTGTGCTTTGGTATTAGGTTATATTTTTTAGACCTTCTGCTTCTTCTTAAGGTATGCCTTCTCTGAAGAACTTCCAGGTGCATTTCAAAGGCTCTGAGAGGCCCCCTAACTTCACATTGTCCAAGTGAATCTCATTCAAATTTGTGGAGCTACAAATACTATGTTCTGACAGAATCACTGGTCCTATTTCCCCCAGTCATGTTTGGAAATACCTTTATATTTTAATATGGCTTTTTCCATATCCACACAAAACTGTTGCTAAATGTAAGCCCAGTGTGGAGGAATAAATGGGCTATCCCAACCACTGAAGTAAGCTTGAGTAAAGTTCTGACTGAAGAGTTCTGCTATTATAGCCCTGCTTTCTCTTGTCCTTGTCTTGTTGGGTTTTGGGTTTACAACATCCAGCAGAATTATATATTTGCTTTGCTGAGTTTTCTTTTGCACTGCCTTCATAATGGTTGTGCCTCATTATGTCAAAATGAATATGCCTCATTCTGGCTACAGCCTCTATTTGTATTCACTCTTCTGTGTGCATTCGTCAGAGCTTTGTGCAGCTCTGTCAGACAGCTAGGCAAGAAATAATCAGCACTTCAGCTGTAAGCATCATTCATAGGGTTTGATTTAAATTACGCCTTGCAGAAATGCTTGTGTGCTTGCTCATGAGTCTTTCTGAACAATGGTTATTTTGACTGTGAAGTTTTAAAAGTTTTCATTTAATCCACAGTCGCTCAGTTCACACATCCTGACAAAACATGGTTTGGTGGGATGTCTGAATTGACAAAGCACAGTTTAAGATTGGCTTGCAAACCAGAATCAGAAACTGTGATGTGGAAGTATAGAAGCAGCTCCATGCCATGATTATACATTTTTGAAACTCAAATCATGGTTTGGGTTACAATAAACAATAATATTATGCAAGCCATGGTTTGTCATTGTTTCTGAACTGAGCCTTCATAAAGATGAGCATTGGGTAATGAATGGAAAATAGAAAATTCAGACAACGGCAGACTTTGTGCATACAGAAAGATCTAAGGGGTTGAATGTATTTTCAAAGACGGTAGATTACTGACTGCCCTAACAGATTGGTACAATCTTCCTTCTGAGTACAACAAAAGAGATAAATTCAACATAGAATCACCATTGTCCAGGCTTTGATTATCCAGAATTCTTTATTATCTGAATTCATGTCTGTTTATACCCTGCCCTTAGACGTGTGCCTTAGCGTATCTTCTGCAAAGCCAGATTAACATTTTTGTAATGTCTTCCTCACTTCAGGCATCAGTACACCCCATACTAAGCAATCATTTGTCTTGGCATTAAGGCTGTACAGTAAGTCACTATGAGTCACATAGACTATGCCTGCCTACCTGCTGTGCTGAATAGTGTGGATGTCTCCGGGCCCACTCAGTTTAAATTAGGCTGTACTTTATTTGGTTTTGTTAACATTAATTTCTACAAAATTCATTAAAAACAAGCAAAAGGCATATCTTGCTCTGTAAAAATAAAGGGACCCCTGACCATTAGGTCCAATTGTGGCTGACTCTGGGGTTGCGGCGCTCATCTCGCTTTATTGGCCGAGGGAGCCGGCATACAGCTTCTGGGTCATGTGGCCAGCATGACTAAGCTGCTTCTGGCGAACCAGAGCAGTGCACGGAAACGCCGTTTACCTTCCTGCCAGAGCGGTACCTATTTATCTACTTGCACTTTGACATGCTCATGTTCTGACATAATTTTAAGACTTCTCACCTGTTACTACCGTAATATTCCCAGGCATAGTTGTCAACTTTCCCCCTTTTTAAAGGGAAATTCCCTTATTCCGAATAGGATTCCTCGCAAAAAAAAGGGGAAAGTTGACAGCTATGTTCCCAAGAAGACTCTTGCATATGAAACAGCCAGTTCTCCTTACCAATCACAGTTCTAATGTTGTTCTGCTACAGAGAAAATAAATGTGATGGGGCAGATAGTTGCAAGCAAAGTGACCCTCTTCAGGGGCTTCCTGTGTGACCTTCTAAGAAGTTCTAGCTAGAAGGACTCCATTACTATGGAACACTTGTGTAATTTTGCCAGGATGATTAACACATTCAGGGCTCTAACCAGGTATGCCTTGGGCAGAAATCCCAGTCATACTGAAGGAAAACCCATTCCCAAAATCTTAGAGTCAAAAATCACCAATTTGGAGATCACCCAGCCTAACCTTGAATCACATAATGATATTTACATATGATGGTTCCTACAACAGAGATCGGGGGTCACTTTTCCATCTGAGCAACCTTCAGGATGACATTATGGGGGGCATGTTTAAAGGCCCCCTTCCTGTGTAGTGTAGTCTGGAAAGTAATCTGGAGGTTTCCAGTTTGCACCCAGAAGGAATTGTCTTCCAGTGACAAGTTCCACACCTGGATGCACAGATGTTGGGCAGATGCCTAGATTCCCAGTTAAAAAATGTTTCTGCACAGGGTCACTGATAAATGGCACCCACGTGTGCAAAACTGTACCTTTTTTGTTGGGCAAAATACAGGAAGAGGCTCATTCCTTTCATGTTCATGGCTCATGTTCTTTGCTTTGTTATTGTAGGCAAGACTTGTGCTTTTTACATGGGTGAGCTATTCAGAAAAAAAGGACGGTATGAATCAAAACTTTATTAGCAAAGCCAACAGGCCACAGCTATACAAGAATTAAAAATAAAATAAAATAAACATAAAGAGGGGATAAAAACAAACAAAAGGAGGTCCGTCAGGTGAACACGTCTGTCACTCAGATGGTGGCCCTTAATTTCACAGCTCTCTCGATGTACCTTGCGAACTTCTCTGTTGTCTGACTGTCCGTATCAGATAAGAGAAAGAACAGTATAATGTCTTGTGGACTGCCGGGGTTGGGGAGAATGAGTGGAGTAATAATCTCATTCCTTAGGTCTTTATAAAGGGGGCAGGATAGAAGGACGTGGGACACTGTTTCCGTGTTACCATCTCTGCATGGGCAGAGTCGTTTTTCAAATGGAGTCTTTTGGTAACGACCTTCGAGTACGGCAGAGGGAAGAACATCCCATCTAGCCAATGTAAAGGCGCGTCTGTATTTTGGGATGGTTAATTTAGACAAATATGAAGCTGGGAAGTCAAAGTGGGCAGGGGGAGAGTAAGTATACCATGGACACATTTTCTTTAGAATAGTCAGGTTGTTTTGCCGTTCAATGTCTTTCAGGCGCTGGCCTATTAGGCTCTTTGCTTTACTAAGGCCCATTGATAGTAGGGATTGCGAATGCAGACCGCATGTAAGGAGTTTTTGATGTACAGTTTTGAACCACATGCTTTTATGAGGGTCTTTCATTACTAGAGGCAGTAGACCGGGTGGATTTAGATTAAGACGGAGCCAATAGTTGAGTGTTCTTTGCCAGCTCTGAGTTTCTACAGATGGGAGGCAGGCCTCGAGTCGTAAAGCTGCGTTTGGGACACAGGAGGGGAAAAGGACGGTATGTTTGTGTGCCTTTTGTTTACTTGGGAACTGGTTAAGTATGAAATATAATGTAGGAAGCAGCTTTTAATCTGGATATTTTGGATTTCCACCCAGTTAGGTTACCCTAGTGGAATGCCTCATATCTGGATGAACAGATGTTTGCAAGATCTCTAGAGGTGAAAGAGACTGAGGAAGAGAGATTTTTGAATTAACGAGAAAATAATTAGATGATCAGTACTGAAGACTGAGTCATAAGGGGAGAAGGGCCATGGATGCAGAGAAGGCCAATAGGAACGTTGCTGATGAGAAACTAGAGAGCAGTTTTTAGCAAGCAGATGCATCAATGGCAAGTGTTCTTATGAGAGAGGTTTTTCAAAGCTCCCTTGGCACAGTTTTCCATGACTGCTCTCATGTGGGTTTTTCAAATCATCCTTCGTCTTTCTGATGGGAAAGTTGAGTTGCTGCATTCTAAGTACCAACGGAGATAAATTTGTGCTGGGTGGAATTAACAAACGCTCACATGAATATTTCAAAATTCTTAATGTGATAGGGAACCCATTTGAAATCTGATGGCATTTCATGCATTCTCTCTCCCTCTCCACCCCTCCACCAAGATAGAGAGAAGGAGAAGAAAGGCAGTGTTTATGACATATCGGGATTTCATATAGGTAGTCAGCTTCGCAGTGTAAAAACCTGTAGGTGGCAATGGCATGGGACTGCAGCATATACTGGAGCGACAAAGGGATGTTAACTAACTTACACCATGCAAAGAACAGCTTTGCTGACCAGCCCAAAGCCTGAAGTGTAGATGTCTGAGGGAGGTAATGAAGGTCAAAGCAGAGTGAGATCTAGTTGGCTAAGGAAGGTTCTGAGGTCAGTTGGTAGAGCATGAGACTCTTAATCTCAGGGCTGAGGTAGCTGAGGGAAGTGGATAGAACATACAGTGGATTTAGGTGCAGGGTCCTTGTTGCAAAGGAAAAAGGGACAAAGAGTTGAAGAAGGGAGAACACCTGGGCTAGAAGAACACCTTTCAGTGCCTTAGGAATAATGAGTGTATACTGTTGACCTGAGGTAGGGCCTATGCACTGCAGACTGGTCCATTAGGGCAAATGGAGCACTGCTCCATCAATTTCAGTCTGCCTTCCTTCCTTATTATTATTATTATTATTATTATTATTATTATTATTATTTATTTGTACCCCGCCCATCTGGCTGGGTTTTCCCAGCCACTCTGGCCGGCTTCCAACAAAGATTAAAAATACATTAAAATGTCACACATTAAAAACTTCCCTGAACTGGGCTGCCTTCTGATGTCTTCTAAATGTCAGGTAGTTGTTTATCTCTTTGACATTTGATGGGAGGGCGTTCCACAGGGTGGGTGCCACTACCGAGAAGGCCCTCTGCCTGGTTCCCTAGAGCTTTGCTTCTCGCAGTGAGGGAACTGCCAGAAGGCCCTCGGCACTGGACCTTAGAGTCCGGGCAGAATGATGGGGGTGGAGATGCTCCTTCAGGTATACTGGGCCAAGGCCGTTTAGGACTTTAAAGGTCAACACCAACACTTTGAATTGTGCTGGGAAATGTACTGGGAGCCAATGTAGGTCTTTCAGGACTGGTGTTATATGGTCTCGGTGGCCGCCCCCAGTCACCAGTCTAGCTGTCGCATTCTGGATGGTACTGCCTACCAGCTTCTTCCCCTTCAGTTTCAGTGTTGCCTTTGTATATCTCAGGAAGGAATAGGATGGGAGCAAAGCTAGAAATAGTTGGCTGTGCCTGCCATTGGCTCTGTCATCACCTACTGCTTATCCCCCTGCTTTTCATCCTGCCAGTCCCAATGAGCGTCAGCCACCACTGGACCTATGATAGGTAACACATTGTAAAGCTTAGTGAAAAGAGAGCCCTGGAAGTTAGGGTGGGAAGCGAAAGGGGCTTCTGAGATAGCATGGCTAAAGAAAGGAAGATAGAAAAGGCAGCAGGTCTGGAAGAAAATATGGTGAGAGTATTTCAGCAATGGAACCAATGGACAATGGAACCAATAACCTAGCAAGATTATAAACTTCCCCTTGCATTAGGTCTTCAGTCACCCAATGGGGATTGCCGTTTTTGGAGTTCCTGTATTGAGCAAGGGGTTTGACTAAATGACCTGGAAAGCTAGTGTTCTGTGATGAAAGAAGGGAAAAGCAGAGGAACCTGAGTGAGGAAGTAAAGGCAGCAGCTGCTACTGTCTGACTGAGAAGGCCAAATTAGTAAGGACTATCTTAAGCATTGTAGGTTGAGTGGTTGGAGGGAAGGACCAGCTGCCTTATTAGGGACTATGGAAAAACAGGTGAAACCAGATTTTGAGAAACACAGGCAAGCCTGGTAAGGATAGAAATTGTTAGTATGTTATGTTTTTTACATGTATCTCTTGGACGTGGGTGACGCTGTGGGTTAAACCACAGAGCCTAGGACTTGCCAATCAGAAGGTCGGCAGTTCGAATCCCTGCGACGGGGTGAGCTCCCATTGCTTGGTCCCTGCTCCTGCCAACCTAGCAGTTCGAAAGCACATCAAAGTGCAAGTAGATAAATAGGTACTGCTCCAGCGGGAAGGTAAATGGTGTTTCCGTGCACTGCTCTGGTTTGCCGGAAGCGGATTAGTCATGCTGGCCACATGGCCTGGAAGCTATACGCTGGCCCCCTTGGCCAAAAAAGCGAGATGAGCGCCGCAACCCCAGAGTCAGCCATGACTGGACCTAATGGTCAGGGGTCCCTTTACCTTTATCTTTACCTTTACCATCTGGTATATGTTGCTGAACCCTAACCTTTACCTTGGTCTGAGCCTTAGAAGCTTTGGCCACTCTTGTCCCAAACTATAGTGGCCTTGATTGTCCTAGCCACACCTCTTTGTGTTAAAGATTCAGTTGGCTATTTGGAAACCAGTCTGCAAATAAATATTTATGATTTTTCAAGTGCGTATCAGCATTTTGGGGGTTACGAAACAAGCACAATAATATGTATTGACAACACAATGGGAACAATTTACAACTTTGGTTATAGGCTTTAAATCATTTTAACCAGTATCATTTACTTTCTTACCACACTTTATGGAGAGTGAGTTTGCTCTCATGACTTCAGTCCAGAATAAAGAGCTGATGGTATCTCTTTTCCTCTGAGGTGTCGCAGTGTTTTTGGTTTTGAGATTACTTAAGCATCATTAGGCCTTGGTTAAATTGCATTAGAATAATGGAAAGAGATGTGAAACTGGGGATAATAATTAATAAAACAATCATACAGGGGAAATACTTTAACTGGATAACTTTTGAGGTGCATTTTGACGAACCGTTGGCATTTCCATTTAAGAAACACCATTAGGCCTAGTACAAATTAGTCTAACTGATAGAGAAAATTAAATGTTTGACTGGGGAGAAAGGAAATGCCAGGAAGACTTTGTGACTCACTGGGAGCCTCTTAAAGAGATCAGAATAATTCACTGAGCAGGCATTTGCCATTAACTCTTTCCCAAAAGGATTTCTTTGCATCTTCTGCCTTTCTGCACAGTTTAGTCAATTACACAGAAGCACATTCTGAGTGCCCAAAAGTTATCATTGTTTCACATTACGTCAGGCAGTGCCAGCAAAAAACATCTAGCTGTTTGAGGCAGCCTAGTAAATGCCTCTCAGTGCTATGATAGCCTCTACCTCCTCCCTTATCCTTGAGTTTTCCCTCCCATTGCAGTGAAACAGTACCCTATGATGCCTCACTCTGAGGAACAATCCTTTGTCCATAGAGCTCTTCCCCAGGCTGAGACGTTGAGCAAATTCAGACAAAATGGCTTCAGGGAGTCCCAATGGAGTGGCCCAAAAACCATACAGTGGCACCTCGCAAGACGAATGCCTCGCAAGACGAAAAACACGCAAGACGAAAGAGTTTTCCGTTTTTTGAGTCGTTCCGCAAGATGAATTTCCCTATGGGCTTGCTTCGCAAGACGAAACGTCTTGCGAGTTCTTGCGAGTTTGTTTCCTTTTTCTTAAAGCCGCTAAGCCGTTAATAGCCACTAAGCCGCTAATAGCCATGCTTCACAAGACAAAAAAAACACAAGACGAAGAGACTCGCGGAACGGATTAATTTCGTCTTGCGAGGCACCACTGTATTAAAGTACTGGTTACCCATGTCATGGGCTGCATGGCACTGATGTGCATCGCCAAGTGAGTATGGCCAGCAAACACTTCTGTGTGCACACACACTCACCACACAAACTGATCACACATATAAATAGATAGGTAGATACAAAAACACTTGTGGGAGGATGGGTGGCTAAGTGCTGGGCAGGAGGAGAAACTCCTATTCTGTGCTATTATGGTCAGTGAAAACTCTGGGACCCTTTTTATTGCTCTGTGTGTGCCTACTGTCCCCCTCTGTTATGCATGTCTGCCTACCTGTATATATGTGTGTGGTGAATATGTATTTGCATGCAAGTGTGGATTGTCTGTGCCTACTATGGCTATGCAAATCAATGTCATGGCCACTCCTTGGGTTTAAAAAGGTTAGCCACCCCCGCTTTAGACAGTATTTGCAACATACACACACAAACATAGCAAATCAGGGGCTTCCAGAATCTTTGCTTCCCATTACACCCTTGTGATGGAGAGCCTCTCACTCCACTATTCTCTTGGGAAAAGAAATGCTTTGGTTTTGTTTATTGTTAAAACTCAGTGGAAGGAAACTTTCCTTCAACCTCAGTGTTGTAATGTGGAAGGCCTCCATCCAAACCCAATGTTGCGATGGGGCCTGCAGATTTCATATAATTCTGCCCTAGGGCAGAAATTAAAGGAATTGGGAGGCCCTCAAATCTACAGGATCCTAGCACAAAAATCCCTGGGCCAAATTTGTCTGTAATTTGACAGTTGTTATCCATGCAGGAGCAGCTAATATACTTGCTATTTTCATACAATTCTGTCAAGAAATATTGTTATAGCCATTCCAGCCCCACTTGCTCCCCATAATGAATGTGGTTCATTTTTCCACTTAAGATTTGGACTTGGACTGTGAACTGAATTGGACTCCTTCAAATATACTTTGAACCTACTCCTGTTCTTTTTCTAAGAACGTGGAATCTAAACTATCTTGTGTCAGTGGACACCCCTACTTCTTACTATTGGCAAGCTCCATATCGCCTTCTGGTATGGCACCACTGTTAGAAGTACTTAGAAGAGAGAAAAAACATAGAGGTGCATTCCAGACCATCTAACTATGATGTCCTACCAGAAGCAGAAGTGGTGTTTTTCAAAAGCAAAATGAGCTGCCAAAACCCAAAAGAGGAGAGACACAGATTTGAGACTGTGTCCATCCTGCAAACCATGGGTTTACCATCACTGGCCTAAAGTTTATATATTATTTGCCACCACAAAAAAGCAGCAGCAGTTGAGAACTCTTCATAACCACCATGCCCCACAAAGACCTTGAGGGAGAGCTAGAAGCAGAATAGGTGGGGAAACTGCTGTCAGGTTTTGAAGGGTCGGAATTGAGGTAGCCTCTGACACATAGGCACAACTTCAGCTTAATACGTTATAGTTTCTCTTCCATTCTGTTCCCTCACCCCAGGTCCCTAGCAAGTCATATTGCTTAGAATACATTAGAATCCCTTTTCTTTCAAATAATTATAGTGGCATAAAATAAGTTGAATTGTATGGGCGAGTTCTAAGCAAATGTCCCACAGTTCAGTGGGGATCAGAATGCAATGAATATTAAGGTCACTGTTCAGTCCTAAGCCTTAAAAATCAGCAGTGCACTGTGTGAAGTATAAAAAAAAATGGCAGGTTTAATCAGGGCTACATCATGCAAAGGCCTATATTTCCTATAGAGCTGTAGCAATTGTTCATTTCTGTTCATGTCCCATCTACTGTGAGGTCAAGGATAAGGTGACGGAAAAGAATTCTGATCTCATTCACTTCCTTCCACTCTCTATTAACAGGCCAAGGATCTTCTGTTCTGCTTTCTGATCTACACCATAGATGGTCTTAAAGACAGAGAAGAGAAATAAGATACATTTCATAGATTTCAGAGGTTACTGGCCTTGTAACTGCAAACATAATTGGGAGCTTCCAGTTCTCAGAAGTGTCTGATGTCCAAGTTACTTTAGTTTGGGATATAAATAGAGGGGGGAGTGGGAGAGAGAATGAGACATTCTTCAGATTACCTTTAATTTTATAGTAAAACAAGCAAGTGAAAGTGTGAGTGGATGCACACAATTTAATGGTTTTTCCTACCATTTTGAGATCCTGTTAACTTCAGCTCAACCAGAAATTAATCAACAGAGCTCACATAGAATCATAGAATTGTAGAGTTGGAAGGGACCCTGAGCATCATCTAGTCCAGCCGCCTGCAATGCAGGAATATGCAGCTGTCCCATACAGGGATTGAACCTGCAACCTTAGCATTATCAGCACCATGCTCTAACAGGGCTATTATCGCTGTTGTCTAAGACAGGGGTACAGCTTCTCCTATATAAAAGCCTCCTAAAGGCTGTCTTTCATTGTTTGTATTTCACTGCCTGCCTTTTAAATACACATTAGTAGCCATTTATTCATTCACCCCAACAATTGATTGGCAACCTTTCCCCACCCTTTAGTCTTGAATGAGGTGGTGGTTCCGTCTTTGTGGAATGACCTCCCTGGTAAGGTGCATCTGTCTCCCCCATTGTCAGGGAACTGACATCAGAGGGAAAGGAGGTGATAGGGCTCCCAGAGACTGGGAGAGACTCAACAGCCAAAGCAGGGACCAGCAGGGGGAGCGCGGGGTCTCTGGAGCAGGATCTCAGGGATACTGAGAGAGATGCAGCAGCGCAGGCAGGAAGCAGGGGGGAGAAAGGGGTGAGAGACACGTCCAGTGAAAATAGTGGGGAGGTGTCAGAAGCAATTGCAGGGAGACCCATGCTTCGTCGGAAGCTGTCACGTCGTGAGTCCAGGAGACGTGTTTCCGTTAAGGAACTTCTTTGTTGGAGGCGTTTCCGCAAACAGCCACTGTCGGACTCTAACAGTGACTAGAGCAGACATGTCTGAGGAGCTCTGTCACACACAGAGGTTTGTGGGGCCGCACAAACTCTGAAGGGGCACCATTTTAAGCACAAGCAGCTAATCATCCCCTAATAGCAGTCCGACAGTCTCTGTACGCTGCCTGTGCAGGAGAAAGCATCATGAGCGACCCAGCCGGAGCCGGAGGAGCTGATCCAAGCTTGGAAGAAAGATGCCGAGCATTGGAGGTCCAACTGGCGCTGCAGACGGCGAGGCTCGAGGAGAGGAGGGCTCAAGATGCAGACAAGAAGGGGAGAACCACTCAGTTCCCCAGAAAGGTACCAGGATTGGTGCAGAAGTTTGGGGGGGACCCCAAGGATTACCATGCCTTTAGGACTGAAATGCAATATGCCCTGAATGTCCAGTTTGATGAGTTCCCTGATGAGGAATCTCGAGTTGCTTTTGTAATTGGGCATCTTGAGAAGGGCGCGCGAGACTGGGTTCGACCCCTGATGGCAACGCACAACGATATCCTAAAGGACACTATGAAATTTTTTCGTGCAATGGATATCATGTTTTCCAGCGACGTTGAGGAAGGGGCGGTGCGCAGACAGTTAATGGCTTGCAAGCAGGGAAGCAGATCTGTCCGTGAGTACTGGACTGAATTTACCATGCTGATTCACAGATTGGGGTGGGATTTATCGGCAGCACCCATTCAGATGCTATTTGAAGAAGGTCTTTCTTCAGCTGTGAAAGACGAGCTGGCCAGGAGCCCCAGGGCGGTGTCTATGGATCAGCTGACCAAATCTGCGCTGACCATTGGAGCGCGCCAGGAGGCAAGAGCCTTGGAGAGGCGGGAAGGGAGAGGGGAACGTTGGAAGGAGTTACGCATTCCAGACATTCCTGAGCCAGCTTTCCCGCCGGCAGAGCCGATGGAAATCGGAACAGCCCGCGCGCGCGCAGTTTCAAAGCCCAGTGAGGGGGCGAAGAAGGAGGGAAAGGGAGCCCGGAAATGCTATCTCTGCCAACAGCCAGGCCACTTTGCCAGAGTCTGCCCCCAGAGGAAGGAATGGCAAGGAATGGTGGGGGCTGTTGAGGGGGAAGAGCAGGGAGAAACGGAGCAGGTAAAAGCCAACGCCTGGTTGCCATCAGGGCACTGCAGCCAGGCCAAAGAGCAGTGAAAGTGCCCCTTCCCCAAGTGCCAGTGCCAGAAGCTCCTCGACCGGCTCTAGTGATTGAAGTGTCGCTAGAGCTGCAAAATGGACACCCCCTAAAAATAAAGGCACTGTTGGACTCAGGCAGCTCCTGCAATTTTATGAGCAAGGAGTTTGCTGCTGAACACCAGATACAGACGATCCCTTTAAGCAACCCCCTGCAGGTGACCACGATCGATGGCAGGGAACTGTTGGGAGGAGGAGTCAGCTTGCAGACCATCCCAATGATAATGAGGGTGGCAAGGCACACAGAACTGATAGCGTTTAATGTGGCCACCTTGGGAGGTGCTCCCATTATTTTGGGAATGAGCTGGCTAGCCCTACATGATCCGCTGGTGGGCTGGCATCAAAGAGTGGTTTCCTTCGGTTCCGCACATTGCTTAGAACACTGCAGGGGGGAAAAGGGGTCAGCAGGGGCCCAAGCCACCCTGGCAGGGACTGAAGTAGTGGAGAAGGGGAAGGTGCCACCACAGTATGCTGATCTCAGCGACGTGTTCAGCGAGAAGGAAGCTGACCAACTACCTCCGCATAGACCCTTTGATTGCCAGATCAATTTACTCCCTGGAGCACAGCTTCCTGTAGGCAAGTTGTATGCCATGTCAGACAGGGAAATGCAGGAGTTGCGAGCGTTCATTGACAAGAACCTGAAGAGGGGCTTCATCAGAGAGTCCAAGGCAGCGGGGGGTAGCCCAGTGTTTTTTGTGGACAAAAAAAACACGGACAAGCCGAGGCTGGTATGTGACTTCCGGGCCTTAAATGCAGTGACAGAGCCGGCGGCTTTTCCTATGCCCAGGATTGATGATATTTTGACCAGGGTGCGGAAGGGAAAGATTTTTACAAAGCTGGACCTAAGGGGGGCGTACAACCTGATACGTATAAGGAAAGGGGATGAATGGAAGACCACCATGTTCACCCCTTTGGGGGCATTTGAATACTTAGTTATGCCTTTTGGATTACAAACTGGCTCCGCGTGTTTTCAAGCTTTCATGAACCACGTACTGGGGCCTTTGCTCTACAAGAATTGCGTGGCCTTCTTAGATGACGTGTTGGTGTATTCGGAGAATGAGGAGCAACATGTGAGAGACGTCAGAGAAGTGTTGAGCAGGCTGCAAGCCAACCGACTGTGGGTGAAACTGGAGAAGTGTCAGTTTCATACCAAGGAGGTGGAATTCCTGGGGTACCGCTTGTCAGACAAAGGGTTGGCCATGGACCCCGGCAAGGTTCAAGCGGTGCTGGAATGGAAAACACCCAAGACCAAGAAGGATGTGCAGAGGTTCCTAGGGTTTGGAAACTTTTATCGTAAGTTCATCCGCAACTTCGCCCACCTGACGGCGCCCATCACGGACTGTCTCAGCAGCAAAAAGAAGTTTGTTTGGACGGGGGAGGCGGAGCGAGCGTTTGAGGAACTGAAAAGGGCCTTCGCCTCTGGCGAACAACTTCTACATGTGGATTTACAAAAAAAGCTGAGGGTCGAAACAGACGCGTCGGACCGAGCCATAGGGGCGGTGCTTCTTCTGCAGCCGGGGAAGGAGGGGTCGGAGTGGCGACCGTGTGCCTTCTTTTCGCGGAAGCTGAACAAGTCTGAGAGGAACTACACGGTGTACGACCGGGAACTTCTTGCAATTTATGAGGCCTTCCGGAGATGGAGGCACCTACTAATTGGTGCACAACAGAAAGTGCAAGTGTGCACGGACCATAAGAATCTAGAGTATTGGAGAACTGCGCGAGTGCTCAACCAACGGCAGTTGAGATGGGCCCAGGAGTTCTCCAAATTTAACTTTGAGATTTGTTACGTACCAGGCCCGGAGAACGTTAGGGCGGACGCTCTCTCACGCAAACCTGAATATTTGGAGGGAGAGGGTGTACCCGAAGAGACCCATGTCATTCCCGAGGACCGCTGGGTGTGTGGGGCGGCATTGGTGGGGCAAAGGGAACTGGTAGAGGGAACGGGGCAGGATGTATACGCCCAGGACAAACTCAGGAGTCTTAGGAGGGAGGGAGACAAACCCGGGGGTTTTGAGGAGAGAAATGGGGCGTTGTACTACAAGGGAGCGTTATACATACCTGAAGGGGAATTGAGGGAAAAGGTACTCAAGCAACTGCACGATAACCCCACAGCAGGGCATTTTGGGCAACACAAAACCATGTGGCTGGTTACCAGGGAATTCTGGTGGCCCAAGGTCAGGGAAGATGTGCGTGAATATGTGAGAGGGTGTGACCGTTGCCAACGAGCCAAGGGGGAGAGGCGGGCACCGGCAGGTTTATTAGAACCACTACCCACGCCGGAAAGACCGTGGGAGGCAGTGGCAATAGATTTTATGACTGATCTGCCCAGGTCCAAAGGGAAAACAGCCATTATGGTGGTGGTAGATCTGTTAACCAAGATGGCACACTTTATAGCCTGCTCACATGCGGTCACAGCAGAAGAAACCGCCAAATTGTTTGTGGAAAATGTGTTTAGGTTGCATGGCGCCCCCTTGAGGGTGGTTTCGGACCGAGGGAAACAATTTACTTCCAGGTTCTGGAGGAAGCTCATGAGCTTACTGCATGTAGAGGTTAATTTCTCTACTGCCCGTCATCCAGAAACCAACGGGCAGGCGGAAAGAGCTAATGGTGTCCTCCAGCAATATTTGAGGTGTTATGTTAATGACAGAGAGAATGATTGGGTGGAGAAGCTGGCGTTGGCAGAATTTGCTTACAACAATGCAGAGAACGTGTCCACGGGAATGAGCCCTTTTTTGGCCAATCACGGGTGTCATCCCCGAGCCTTCCCAGGGGGGGAGGGGGAGAACTGGAGCGTTCCAGCAGCAGAACAGTTCGTTGAAGAAATGGAAGCGATCCATCGCCAACTCCAACTTAATTTAAACCGAGCGAAGGAGGAATATAAGAGGCAGGCAGACAAAACCAGAAGGGAAGGGGAAAGCCTTAGGGTGGGAGACCAGGTGTGGCTGTCCACCCAAGGGTTACCATTTAAAGGAGGTTGTAAGAAGTTAAGACCCAAAAGACTGGGCCCATTTGAAGTCACGCAACAGGTCAACCCAGTGGCTTTCAGACTCCGGTTACCGAACCACATGAAGTTGCACCCAGTGTTCCACAGATCGTTGCTGTCACCGTATATAGGGGACAGAGAGGGGAGGGTCAATAGGGGATCAGCGATGGAGGAAAAAGAACACAGCTACCATGCAGCGGAGATCCTAGATTCCAGGTGGAAAGGAGAGCAAGTAGAGTATTTGGTAATGTGGGAAGGGGAACCGGAGTCGGAAAACACCTGGGTCAGGGCAGAGGATGTAGATGACGAGGTTCTAATTGAAACTTTTCATCAGAGATTCCCTCGAAAACCCCAGCCAGTGGCGAGGTTCCGGAGGGAATACTTCGCCACCACAGACGAAGAAGAGGAGTTGGAGGGGTTCTCCGATTCCGAGGTGGAGGAGGATTCAGCGAGTCGGAACAAAGACCGATGGAGGGAGATGTTCGAGACGTCGGAAGATGAAGAGGATTCGTTTCGGGGTTTCAGCTCCTCACCGCCCAGAGGAGAGGGAGGGGGCGGGGGGGAAGGGGGCCCTGGAGGGGAGGTGGATGTCAGGGAACTGACATCAGAGGGAAAGGAGGTGATAGGGCTCCCAGAGACTGGGAGAGACTCAACAGCCAAAGCAGGGACCAGCAGGGGGAGCGCGGGGTCTCTGGAGCAGGATCTCAGGGATACTGAGAGAGATGCAGCAGCGCAGGCAGGAAGCAGGGGGGAGAAAGGGGTGAGAGACACGTCCAGTGAAAATAGTGGGGAGGTGTCAGAAGCAATTGCAGGGAGACCCATGCTTCGTCGGAAGCTGTCACGTCGTGAGTCCAGGAGACGTGTTTCCGTTAAGGAACTTCTTTGTTGGAGGCGTTTCCGCAAACAGCCACTGTCGGACTCTAACAGTGACTAGAGCAGACATGTCTGAGGAGCTCTGTCACACACAGAGGTTTGTGGGGCCGCACAAACTCTGAAGGGGCACCATTTTAAGCACAAGCAGCTAATCATCCCCTAATACCCATTATTATCTTTCAGGAGGAACTTAAAAACATTACTATTTATCCAGTATTATTGAATAAGCTGGCGGGGGGGGGGGGGCCTTGCCCAGAGCTACCTGTTGAGTTCATGGCAGAGGCAAGATTAGTGCTGTGCCGGGGGGGGGGAATCTGCATTCTTTCCGCCATTGTCTGGCAATTAATGAGAAAATGAAAGATGCAGTTAAAAACTATCAAAGGGGAGCGATAATTTCAAGGGAATTCAAATAAATGGGGTACAGGATTTTTGTTGCACTTACCTTAGTATAAATGGGACACGGGTGGCGCTGTGGGTTAAACCACAGAGCCTAGGACTTGCTGATTGGAAGGTCGGCGGTTCGAATCCCCACGACGGGGTGAGGTCCCATTGCTCTGTCCCTGCTCCTGCCAACCTAGCAGTTCGAAAGCACGTCAAAGTGCAAGTAGATAAATAGGTACCACTCTGGCGGGAAGGTAAACGGTGTTTCCGTGCGCTGCTCTGGTTTGCCAGAAGCGGCTTAGTCATGCTGGCCACATGACCCAGAAGCTGTACGCCGGCTCCCTCAGCCAATAAAGTGAGATGAGCGCCGCAACCCCAGAGTCGGCCACGACTGGACCTAATGGTCAGGGGTCCCTTTACCTTTGCCTTTACCTTAGTATAAAGCCTAACAAGGGATGTTTGAGAGAGTCTTTTGTTTTATTGTACAAATCATCTCTCGGTAGTTTGCAATCTGCAAGGTTTCTTTGACCCCATGATATCCACATCTGGGTGTTGCTGTTGTTCACCATCATCATCAAGTAATTTTAGAATTGCCTGGAAAGAGGAACAAAAAAAGACACAGAAGCATTTTTCCTAAGGGGATTAAAGATTTTGAGGACATGGTTCAGCACAGGCAAGATTCAAACTAGGGACTTCTTGATTCATAGCTCAGGCTGCAGTCTGTACACTGAGCAGAGGATAAGCCTCACTGAACACAGTGCATTAGTTAACATGTATGGGATTCTGCTATCAGTATCTTTGCAGTATGCTACACCAGCTCACTCCAGAAAGCTGCAGCCCTATACATCATCTTGCTCCTATCCTTGTGAGTTAATCTTGCTAAGCTCAGTGGGACTTACTTCTGAGCACTGTATACTGCCTTCTGTATAAACCAGGCAGGGAATCTGTGGCCCTCCTAACTCCAACGCCCATCAGCCTCAGCCAGCATGGCCAATGGTCAGAGCTGTTGAGAGTTGCAGCCCAACAACATTTCCCCCACCCCCGGCACAAGTATTGTCCAACAAGAACGCTAAATTTTCAGGCGCTTCAGATGCTAAATTTATCATGCTTCTCTGAAATGCGTCATATCAACATTTTATTTAACTTTCCACCTGAAATAAACCGATAGATCCCAGTATGGCAACACTCCATGGTAGACATATTGATACTGGATACTGAGAGTGTTCTTTTGTGTTTTTCTTGTTACTACCCTCTCCAGTTTTTTATTCTCTTTGTATATGAATCACAAGAACTGCTCAAGAATTACTGTGAATCACTGAAACACAAAAGCATCGAATAACGGGGAGGGGGAAGCTATTTCTGAAGTGGTTGCCTTTCTTTCCTTGGTATTACAGAAAATGTGGCTGTTTAAGGATGAATCTTCTTTTTATAAAAATAATAATAATACAGCCAGCATAGTCCATTTGCAGTGATATTGGAGGGACTGAAATGCTATCTGACCTTTCCAAGGGAATAAGTGTGATGGTGTAATTGGACTCTTCATCCCTAACTGTTGTGACCAAAGACAAGAAAGAGAGGGTGAGAGTAAGCTCTCCAATTTGCTGGGGCTTTGTGATAACTTGTTAATAGAAATTTGTGGCCCTCGGAAGTCTAGCACTTATGCACAGCAAATCATAAACAATTGAACAAAAGAGAAGACAAGCAGAGGTAATCTCTGCAGAGTTCTCCGGTTGCTTCTTGCAGACACAGAACATTGGGGGAAAATAAGTGCTACAGAACGAGAAATTTAGTCTTTGTCACTTCCAGTAAACTTGGGGAAGAAATGCCAGAAATTAGATGGTATTCCCAGAACTACAGACAGGTCAAATCAATAGACTGCTAACAGCAGCTTAGCTATGCCAGAGGGTTGAAAGGGAATGCAAGGATGTCAAGTCCAATCTCCTGCCCAGATGGAAAGGCATCTCTTCACCATGCAATGCCCCACTGCGCCTCCCCAGCCCAGGCAGAAATCAGCTTCCACAGACTGTCACATGTACAGAGTAAGTGCTTGCCAAGCCAATAGCAATTAGCAACAGATTACTCAGGCAAGCCAAGGCAAATACTATGCATGACAAAATGCATACCTGTTTGCAGCTTGACGTGGCATTTCAATGGAGACATGGTTGCAAGGGCAGCCAGCTGCCGCTTGTTGTTGTTGTTTTATAGAAAAAGGAATTGAGGCGAATGGCAAAGATCTAGCGTGGCTAAAAAGACACAAGAAGCTGAGTATAGGCCATTGGTTCATCGAGCTCAGTATTGCCACTGAGTGGCAGCAAGTATACAAGGTTTCAGATAGCAGCCTTTCCCAGCCTTTCCTGGAGATTTCAGGGATTGAGCGGGGGGGGGGGGGGTTAGCAGTCAGAGTATTTGCTACACTAGTGAGCTAGCCAAGGTCAGTACAATGATTTTTTTTCCCTACTGAGGTGAAGGGTCTCCTTTTCCTCACCCCCAATTCCACATGCAAAAGCTAACCAGACTGGTAATTGACTCTTACTTAAACAGTGATAAGAGCCTTATGCGTAGTCATAGAATCATAGAATCATAGAGTTGGAAGAGACCACAAGGGCCATCGAGTCCAACCCCCTGCCAAGCAGGAAACACCATCAGAGCACTCCTGACATATGGTTGTCAAGCCTCTGCTTAAAGACCTCCAAAGGAGGAGACTCCACCACACTCCTTGGCAGCAAATTCCACTGTCGAACAGCTCTTACTGTCAGGAAGTTCTTCCTAATGTTTAGGTGGAATCTTCTTTCTTGTAGTTTGGATCCATTGCTCCGTGTCCGCTTCTCTGGAGCAGCAGAAAACAACCTTTCTCCCTCCTCTATGTGACATCCTTTTATATATTTGAACATGGCTATCATATCACCCCTTAACCTCCTCTTCTCCAGGCTAAACATGCCCAGCTCCCTTAGCCGTTCCTCATAAGAGGGGAATAATAGGAGTGCTATCATTGCACAACCCTAGCATCTGCCATCTAAGGCAAGCTCTTCGCTCTGCCTAATGGTAGGGCTGGCCTTGAAGTGTTTATTATTCCAAGTTACCCGTACTAGGCATGTGTGGCTGCTGGTGATTGGTTATTTAGAAGTAAATGTCACCAGAAACATGGGGGGGAGGGAAAGAGTATTTGGGATGATTAGAAAAGAGATTGAAAATAAAACTGCCACTCTAATAATGCCATTAAGGAAATCTATGGTGTGACCACAGTTGGAATACTGTGTACAGTTTTGTTCACCTTACCTTAGAATGGATATTATATAGCCGGAAAAGTTTCAGAAAAGGGCAACCAAAATTATCAAGGCACCAGAACTGCTCCATTATGAGGAAAGGTTACAACATTTAGGGCTTTTTAGTTCAGGGAAATGAGGAATTGGAACAATGATGGAGTTATATAAGGTCATGCATGGTGTGAAGAAAGGAGAGAAAGAGAAGATCTTTCTCCCTTTCATTCTGCTAGAACAATGAAGTCAAATGTTGGAAAATTCAGGATAGACAAAAGGAAGTACAGGGGTACCTCTGGTTACGTACTTAATTCGTTCCAGAGGTCTGTTCTTAACCTGAAACTGTTCTTAACCTGAAGCACCACTTTAGCTAATGGGCCTCCCGCTGCCGCCGCGCCACCGGAGCATGATTTGTGTTCTCATCCTGAAGCAAAGTTCTTAACCCGAGGTACTATTTCTGGGTTAGCGAAGTCTGTAACCTGAAGCGTATGTAACCTGAAGCATATGTAACCCGAGGTACCACTGTACTTCGTCAAACGGCACATTGTTAAACTATGGAATCTGCTTTCATGGGATGAAGTGATGGCCACCAACTTGGATGAGCTTAACAGGGAGTGAGATAAATTTATGGAGGATAAGCAGCCAACTGCTACTGATCATGATGGCTGTGCAGTACTTTCAGCTTTGGAAGTAGTGTGCCTTTGAATACCAGAAACAGTGCTGCAGTTGCTCTCAGGTCCTGCTTCCAGGCTACCCATAGACATCTGGTTGGCCAGTGTGAGAACAGGACACTAAGCAAGATGAGCCATTGGTCTAGTCCACAGTGAATCTTCTTTTGTGCTTCAGAACTCTTTGCTGCCTAGGGAGTGACCTGTAACCCTGGTGCCTCCATACAGAGTTGGAGGCTCCCAGTTCTAGTATATGCATTGTATATGCATTGGTTCCTGATCGGTGGCTATTCTCTCCTATTAGATTCAGGGTCCTCCTCCTGACATCTAAAAGATATATAGGGTAGGTTCCTGTTATAAGGGAAGAAAGTAGTTCTTCTTTCAGCTTTGTTACTCTCTGTGTGTGATTCTGAACACAGTGCTAGTCAAACAAATGCTTTGTACAATTTAGATCAGGTTTGTGTTATGGTAGCTGACCTGCTGAGAATGTAAGATTAGCCTGCTGCTAACGTATTTTCCTCAGACAAGTGCTTCTCTTGGAGGCAAGAAAACCTTTCCTCCATTCTAGAATACAGACAATCATATACTAAAATGGTAACTTAATATGGCAGTCGTGTAACCCCTTGATGAATAAATGGTTTGAATGGTCAGGCAGTAAGGAGAAGCTTACCATTTGCTTCCCTGGATTTCTGATTCAATGCAGGATTGTGGAGATTTCCTGCACCACTTGGCAGGGCAGCGCAAGGTGATGGCTGGCCAAGTGGTTAAATGCACAGTATGATAAACTGCCAATTGGTACTCACCCAGTGCCACTTCCATGTTATGAGGGGCCCTTGGACAATATCTTCTCAATGGTGGGCCCTCCCTGAGTATTCCACTGCCTACTGGCCACCGTCACCTGTCCTTTTTCTCTGGGTGCAGTTTGCACCCACTACCCATGGGGAGAGAGCAAAGCTACTGGACGCTGCTGCTGCTACATACTCACCCAGTGGCACAATGGGTTGGTGCTTCTTGCTGTTAACCAGAAGGTTGGTGGTTCAAGCCCACCCAGGGATGGCTGTGGGCAGGATTCCTGCTATTGCAGGGAGCTGGAGCAGATGATCCTTAGGGTCCCTTCCAACTCTACAGTTCTATGAATCTGTGGTATGAAAGAGGACAGGTGAACTCAACCCGGGGTGGTACGTCCCATTTCACTGCTTGAGGCAAAAGGGGAAGTGCCACCCTGCTCTGCTCCACAGTCCACCTGCACGACCAGTACCACCGCTGTGCCCAGCCTCCACTACTGCCCACCATGTTGCCTCTTCCAGCAGCAGAGAAGCAGCACCAATTTACAGTGAGATCTCACCAAAATCTTGTGGGATCTTGCAATATTTCAGCAAGGTGGCAGGGCAGGTGGAGCACCCACGGGGACCTCAGGGGATATCGCCACCTAAGACGGCTGCTTCACCACACTTCATGGATGGGCCAGCCCTGAATGCAACAGAGATATAGCAAAGAACAGCAGTAAAAAGACTCCAGTGGTTGGCAGTGAGCCTTCTGCAATGGAGTGGACTGGTCTCCTGTATTCACTCCTGTTTCCTTAATAAGATCTGTATCATCATTGTATTTATTAATCACCTTTCTGTCCACAAGGGCCCTAAGGTGATGCTGCTGCTGCTATTTATATACGACTTCAGACTGATGTATCTAAGCAGTGTGCAATTAAATTCAGTACATAAAATACAGAATACATTAAAATGCAAACCACTAATTCCAACTGCAGCAACACCATATGGATATATAACATCAAGGGCAATGTGTGCTCCACTAGAACGCAACAGTAACCATTTTCTGTAACTATCCAATCACTGAACGTCACTTTCAATCCCTTATTTGCATATGTGGACCTGAACTATCTACAGTATCCCCCTGCTGGCCCAGTGCTCCCAGTGGTGTGCACTCGCATCCCCGATCCCATCACCATCCTGCCCTGTCCCAGTGCTGCAGTGGCACCACTCTCAGAAGGATGGCTTTGCAGTTCTGTCCCACCACACTGGGAACTACTGTCCCAGGTTCAGTCCCAGGCACCTCCAGTTTAAAGGTTCAGGTAACAGGTGATCCTGGAGAGTGGCTGCCAGTCAGAGTAGACAACAGTGGGCTTGATTGAGAGATAGCCCGACCTGGTGCAAGGAAGCTTCATGTTCTTCTAAAAGTGAGGGTTTGTGACCAGGGGCATAGCTAGTTGCGCCGGCACCCAGAGCGGTGGGGGTGGGGTGATCTGCCCATGGGTGCGGGGTGATCCACGCACCAGGGCACCACAGCGATCGGCGCACAGCCCCACGGTAAGTGCCGCCCCCCCGGTGGTGTGCCATTTTGGCACACACACACCCTCAAGGATGACACCGGGGCGGACCACACCACCCGCACCCCCCTTCCTACACCCCTGTTTGTGACTTTGGTTAAAGACAAACCATGCAGGAGCTGCTTCACACTAAAGCACTTCTCATGTGGCAACATTTCCAGTAGCTGCAAAATCTGTAGGGGTAGGGGGAGCCTTTTTAGCTAGAGGGCTAAAATTACCACAAAGGGGCCACATTGCAAGTGGGTGGGGCAAAAGTAGGCAAAACAACAGGTGTGATTCTTCACTTTCCTAGAACAAGCCACAATCCAGCCACAGCCAGGCAAAAGCACCCAGGGAAGTTGTGGGTCAGGCTGGGAAGGGGTGTTGCCTAAGAAGAAAAGCCATAGATTGGGGAGAGTTCTGAAGGCCTGGAGGGCTGCATTAAGCTTCCAGGCCAGATAAATAGTTATACGAATTGTATGCTACTGCCGAGCCTATTAGTCAGATTTTTAGGCACTCCGTACTAAACTTAGTTACACATTTTTTAAAAAGATGAATTGAAGGGAAAGAAAGCAGGTTAGGTAGATTAGCCCCCCACTGGTTAGAGCTGAAGTACTGCAGGGAACTGACCTCTTATGTATGTGTTAAAACTGCCAATGTGCATTACCCTGAAAGAAAGAAAAAGTGAGTTTCTTGCTAATTTAACTAGTTAGCTGCTTCGTCTGCCTAAGGCTATACAAGCCTCGCCATGTTAAAGGTTGGATTTTGCCCCCAAAGGAACATGGTGTTGTCAGTGAATCAAAGGAATGATGTTCCAAGTGGATGGAAATAAAGTATGTTGTGTATTTGAGGGTGGCAGGAAGGTGGGAGCCCAGCTCAGCTGTGAAGCATATACATTTTGGTGATTTGTACTACTGCAAAAGACCTCAGAGGGTAAAAGAAGAGGCAAGCAGAAGCTTAAGCTGGTAGATTTTGGATTGAATGATCCTTCTTCATCTCAGAGTAGAGATGCAGACTAAGGGACATTGATCTCTGAGCCCTGTGGGGTAGCCTTGATCTCTTCTATTTTACCTTGCCAGGTTGCAATCTGGGATATACTTGCAGATATTTTCAAAATACTGATACAGAGGGATACAAGCCAGTTGTAGCTTCTCTTGCTTGTTCCATCACTGGTCTTGGTATCAATGCCTGCCTACTGTATACAGCACCTAGGAAGCTACCTTGTACAGGCTCAAACCACTGGTCCATTTAGCCCATTGTTGTGTACACTCAGGGACACCTGATGCCCTGTTTGCTGTGAAGAATAGAAAGGGGGCAGATAACAGGGAGTGGCAGCTGCGGTGCAGGAATCTAAAAGTATATGCTTTTGGTTACTGCAGCCTATCAATCCCCTTATCTGTCTGAATTACTATGCATTAGAATTCTATCATCTGGGGATCATAGGGATCAAAATAATGCTGACATAAGAATATGAACAAAATCAATGCTTCGAAACAGACCAAGGGATTTGTTAAACCCTCTTGAACCTTACCTTAAACTGAAAGGTGTTTATGCTGAGGAGAGTCACAGATTTTGAACGTTCCCATGGAAATCTTCATCAAGATGGAAATTTCAGCTCTCAGACTGTTGCCGGATTTTGTTTCATCTCTGATTTAAACCCAGCTTCACTCATCTAGTTCTATCCCCCAGTGGAAACTGGTGTCTCGGCCTCGCTGTCATTGACTTTTGTGTTTTATTAAAACTGAGCACTTCTCAGTTCTTCCGTCTTTTTGCTTGAAGCTATATTCATTCTGAATTCCAGGGAGTTGTGGGAAGGGGAGAGAGACAGAGGGACAGACATGGGATGGAAGTGAGGGGAGGGAGAATCTATGCATGCTGCTTTATTCATAAAAACACTTTAGCGAGTGCATTTAGTAATTTGCCACTGTAAGCACTCACACACAGCGATTTCAGTGCAGGCCTCTGACACTGTATTTAGTTCATACTTTGGCGACACAGCTAAAACTTCCATTTGTATGCATTTATTCGGCTTTGCACATTATGTTATCAGTCAGTTTCAATATTTCAAAGTCACAGCAGTCTTTTTCTGACACGCATTTGTCAGAATGAACTGCCTTGATTGCTGTTATTACATTCCATGGCTCCTGAGTAAGGGAAAAGTCTTATGCTAGGCCCAGATTACTGAAATTGACTGATAAAACAATATATTAAACAGTATAAAAGCAGAATAAATTAATATCCATGGATACTGTAAATGGACAGAGGAAGAGGAACCCACTACAATTATAAAGCCATCTTAGAAACTGAGAAACATATAGAGAAAGAGATAATTACATTTTGAAAAAAAGAAAAGATTGTGTGCATTGTACTGGAAATTCATCCGCCCTAACTGATGCGTTAGCATGCAAGGAAGTCCTGTTACTTACCGTTCTTGGTAATCTAGATATCTAAAGGATACTGTCTTGGGAAAGAGCAGGAATGGTAATTAATCCAATGTAGATTCACATGACTGGAGGCTGGGTGTTCAGATTCAGTTCAATTCATACATCACTTATGGTTCAATTACACATCACATTAACACATTTTAAAGGGTGAAATTTTGGCTTGAGCACATCTGATAGGTAAGACAGTAAGAGTGGAATGTTAAAATGGAGGTCGTAATACATATCAAGTCAGAACTCACTAAACTGTGTTCACTGATGTATAACTAAATTGATTAGCTTTCCAGTATTTTGGACTGGAGTTGAACTTTGCAAAAAGAAGAGCCCAGAGTTAAATGTCAAGCTCTACTGCAACAAAAAGAATGGTTAGATTTTTCCTACCTCTTAGGGTCCCAAGTTAAGCAAGATATAACAAGCTAGATGTTCTGTTATGTCCTTAACCCCATGTAGCTCGGGAACAGACTCTGTTCACTCCCCAGATGCTCCCCTGGACTCAGGCATGGGCACAACCCCCTCTCAGGGATTGACCAAACCATGTTGAGTCCCTGGATTCCTTTAACGGAATACCCTTCACATAGGGATGGCAAGACCATTCTCCCATCCCTATCACATGAACCAGTGCCTCTCCACAACCTTACAAGTTGTGACAATTTGCTACGCGGCAGAAACCCAAATGGCAACAGTCAATCAGCCAAGTGGGAAAAATTCCTACCGTGCCCCTGTCCCAACAACAGACGACACACAACGGCATAGCAAGGTCAATCACAAAAGTAGGGAGAGGTGGGCAGGTGTTCCGAATGCACGAGCCAAAATAGGAAGCTCTGGGTCACGTGCATAGGTATATATAGGTCCCGCAATCCGTTTAGATTGCACCCCATTGGCCAGATTAAACCCAGCAACGAGGGACCTACCAATCGGGTGTTGTGGCTGTCCAATATACCCACCCACAACCAGGAGGTCAGTCTCCAGGTCTCATCGCAACACGTGCCCTCTTTTAGGGAGGACACGATTAATGTAAAACTGAGACTGTGACAAGCCATAAAAACAATGAAATTCCTTCACAGAATTAAACCTCTTAAATCCTACTGTCCCATGAGCCAGGCAACAGGACAGCATTACACTTGTTTAGTGTCCTTGTGATTTAGCATTAAAGACTCTTCTCTCAAATGTGGATTTTATTGCTGTTGAGAGGGCTGGCTCTTCAAAGGTGGAAGTAAATCCAGGACATACTATTGTATATGCCTGTGGGCATGAGTGTATTGCAAATAGCCTGATTGGTTCAAGTCATTTTGTTCTGTTTAATAAAGTATATTTCCCATCCCTTTTTTTCTCAGCCCAAATGTTAGATAAACATACAAGGCAGCTGTGCTGTGGCTACCCTGGAGTATAGCATACTCCTCAGTAATCCCAAAAGATGATAGCCATATTCAGTGGGGGTTTTTTAAACAGCCCCTCTATCCCTGGCCTTCCTGGTCTGAAGGGGAGTTGCAAATGCATTTTGCTGGCTATAGCTACATTCTTCCCTGGAATCAGGAACACAGTGCAACCAGAGTTCCCAATCATGGTGAGGATTGTAACTACATCCAGCTAAAAGCACAAACCATCCCACTTCAGATCTTCCTGCTGAAGATCAGTGGTAGAGGGAGGGAGGCCAATACACAATTTATGAACTCTCAATAAAAGTAGATGTTATTTCAGAAGGCACTTCCATTGATGAGGAACTGTTGTTTCCCAGCACATCCTAGACTTCTTCAACTTGGTACCCTGCAGATCTTTTACTCTCTAACTCCCAATAGCCCCAGCCAGCATGGCCTATGGTGCAGGATAATGAGATGTATAGACCAAAATATCTGGAAGGCACCGGTTTTGTAGAAGGCTGACTGAAAACAGTAAATGAATTTGCTGAGGAGCAGCAATTCTTGACTCAGGTTGTGCAGACATATAACTCATATGTTCCTGCTTTAGTAGATGTTGCACTTGTGTGATGGGCACCTATTGGATGGTGCCTGTAACTTCACATTACTGCAAACTTTTTCAGCAAGGGGCTGGCCCACTGTCCCTCAGACCTTGTGGGGGGCCAGACTATATTTTGGAAAGGAAAGGAAAAAAAGAATGAATTCCACAAATAACCCAGAGATACATTTTAAATAAAAGGACACATTCTACTCATGTAAAAACACACTGATTCCTGGACTGTCCGCGGTCGGATTTAGAAGGCGATTGGGCCAGATCCAGCCCCTGGGCCTTAGTTTGCCTACCCATGCATTACTGCAAGGCAAATTAAAAATCCCCCAAAACTTAGCAGTACCATTTTGAATGCATACTATTTGAAACTCATCACACACCCCTTAATTTTGGAGAGCAGAAAACTGCATTCCCCTTTCACTGCATTTGAGCACATGTCACGACCTCCAGCAATAAGGTTAATTCTGCTCTCTTCCATTGCATAGGGGAATATTAATGAATAAACTGTGAGGCAGAGAATTGTTACTTTTATATTGTGATTTTATTGGTATTGTGGTCGTAACATGCACTACCTCAGAAGGATTTTGCTCGGAAAGGCAGTATATACATATTTGTAATGAATAAAGGTCAGCTTTTGACAGCCCTCATGGCTCCCTAGAAACACAGTTTGACAAGTACTGACTTAGCAGACTCAAATGTGTTGCTTTTTTCCTAAAGCATTTCTCATTTCTCAGTCTAGCCTAGTACAAATAACTGTTTGGCTCTTGGATGCTAGCTTCAAGAGTGGTAATGGGAGGTTTCTCCCCACCCTCCCCTCTCACACATTCTTTATTTTTAAGAAAGGGGCTATGAAAACACTTCTTTGTTAATTCTTATTTTACAGCATTATAGTAAGCGTGGTGTTCTCCACTGCTGTCTGAGATAAAGGTTGACATCTGCTGGCAGAGGAGGTAAAGTTACAGGAGATGCAGCTTAGGTTTCCACTAGTCACATTTTTCTGCAGGAGCTGGATTCAAACTGCTTTTTTTACATGCTGGAGTTGTTCTGATATGCTTATCATGTATAAGCTATTCTCTCAATGATGGGCAGCTCTTGAACAAGTTAAATGATAAAGTCATTTATGATGAATGACATGTGATGGGAGTTCCATATTTATTTGTCACATTTGTATTCCAAACATTCCTCTAGGAATCCTGAAGAGTTTATGTAAGATGGTTTCCTTTTATCCACACAAGATTAAGCTGTGATTTGTGGAGACATGCTGCAGACCACCTAGTGAGTTTTATGGCTCTCGGTGGACTTGCTCTCCTTGTTCTTACATAACAGAGAAGTGATTGCATGATCACTGTCCTCAAGACAGAAGCAAGTAAATTAGGATAAGGCATGTGTGTGTAAAGATAAAGAGTGAGACAGGCAGGTAAGATAACTTCCTTAATGGGTGTGTCAACAATTCTTGTCCTTGGAAGTTTATACTGTTTGTTAAGAGGCAGCTTCTGAATTATTTAAAGAACATTCCTAAGTTGTTTAAATAATAAGAACATCAAAGAGCCCTGCTGTATCAGACCACAGGTCCATCTGGTCAGTTCAGATATCTAAAGAATATAGGAAGTTGCATTATACTGAGACCATTTGTCCAATTAACTCCATACTGTCTACACTAAATGGCAGTGACTCTCCAGAGTTTCAGACAAGGGATGCCCCAGTCCTACCTGAAGATGCCAGGGACTGAACCTGGTCCATTCCAGAGTGGAGGTGGGCAATGTTGTCCCCATCTTCAAAAAGGAGGGAGGGGAGAAGACCCATAGAACTGCCAACTGCTCAGCTTGATGTTGATACCAGGGAAGTCCTAGAACATATAATTAAATAGTCGGCCTGTGGTCACTTAGAAAAGGATGCTGTGATTAGTAAGACCCAGCATGGGTTTCTCAAAAACAAGTCATGTCAGGCGAATCTCATTTCATATTTTTGACATTGTTACAAGATTAGTGGATTAGGGGAATGCTGTGGACATAGTATATCTTGATTCCTGTAAGGCTTTTGACAAAGTCCCCCATGATACTTTTGCGCAGAAGCAGGTAAAACGTAGGCTGGATGAGGTAACTGTTTATAGCTGGTTGAGTGACCGAACCGAAAGTGTATGGAATGGACTCCCTCAGAAGGTGGTGGACTCTCCTTCAATGGAGGATTTTAAGCAGAGGTTGGATGGTCATCTGTCAGGGATGCTTTAGTTGTTATATCTGCATTGCAGGGGGACTAGATGACCCTCGGGATCCCTTCCAACTCTTCAGTTCTATGATTCTGTGATTCTACTGCATGTAAAACAACTGTTCTACCACTGAGCTGTGGCCCTTAGGTTTTAATATTTCATTCAACAACCTCAAGCCCTTGTTTCTGCATTCCTCCCTCATCTGAAAGCCAGAACAACAGACAAAGCTGAAACTCACAAAGCAGGCAAGCTCAACAGCAGCTGCCAGTACATATTACAGTGGCATTAAAGCTAGGTGCATCCTAATGGACACAAACACACTCTCTAGCTTTTCTTGGTATTATTTTCTTCTTGTTTTCAGCAATTTGACACAGACTATTCTCTTAAGCTTCTCCAGATTGCTTTAAAAATAGGATCTGGGTGCAGGTGACAGGGAAAGAGGAAGGCCTCTTGATTATTGATTTCTTAAAGTCTGTGTAACATTTCCTGCATTTTCTATTATAGTTCCTCCCTTTGAAAAGGAGAGCAAAGCTTGCACAATAGCTGCCAGAGGCATATCTTGTCTTTACAAAGCTGATAGGTAGGGTTAACTTTCACAGTCACCTCTCCCAAGTGGAACCAGAGCAAATGACTAGGACAACAGCAAGGGCTATTGTCGTAGGCTTGGCAGTCCTTCCAATAAACAGGGTATCAGAACCGATTCTTGTGGGTTTTCAGAGACTGTGACATTAGGTCTTCTGCTGTTTGGCAGTTGACCCAGCAGAAAGAAGTGTAAATGAAATGTATGCGGCTCAACAAGATAGAAGCAAGGTCAATGGACAGTAGACTTTATTCCTAGATAGTTGGACAAACAAATAAATAGGTATGCAGCATTCATCTAAAACAGAGAAATCTGGAGATGTATGCTGTGGACCTATCCTATGAATTTGCCACATGGGTTGTGCGAGTAAAATAAATGATGTCATTCTAGCTATTGCTCTGAGAATATCTGGTTAAATTAATGTTAAAATTAGAATCATAGAATCACAGAATTGTAGAGTTGGAAGTGAATATAAAAGTAATTTGTCATACAGAGTCAGAAAGAAATCAAGGGAAGAATTTGATTTGAAATGCACCATAAATTAGAATTAGCTAAATTCAAAACTAAACACCAGCATCCCCGAAATTTATGTTCCAGACAGACTTAAGCACCTCTAAGTCCAGTTGATTTCAGCAGGTGAGTTAGGAGTGTCCTTTATCCTCTTCCATAGTCATCCCCCTCGAGCCTTAGTTTCCCTCTTAAGATCAGAGTCTGACTTCATGGTTATAATTTATATGTATCAGGTAATGGGGGTGAGGGGATCCCACAACAAATCGTCTGATCTCTTCATACTGCAAGGAAGATTTCAAGTTGTTTCACACAAATTGTCACAGTTCTGATAGGTATGGAGCAATGTATTTCATTGGCATATGTTTAAATAACACATAGATCCTGGCCCAAGAACTAGGAGAGAGTTAAAAGCTGTTTGACTGCTGTGACAGTCAAAATAAAAACAGCATTTCAAGGACTTTCTTTATGTGGGGGCACTAGTGTGTATTTTTATAGACTTAGCAGATCTTCAGCTGTGGATGGTAATGTGATTGAATTTCTATCATAAAACTGAAAGGTGCCATCATGTTGTATATAATGGATTGGCACAGATAGTAAGCAGCGAAGTTGATTCAGTGGACCAGTACTATTTCTACCTCTCAGCTAACACTTTCCATATTGACACATCTGCTAAGTCATATAGGGTTGTTGTTATTGTTGTTAAAAAAGCCTTCTTTTCTAAATTTTCTTCTTTGATAGCTATTTTTGACTCACTGTCATATGGGCAACATTTCTGTCTGATTCTAGCCTGCTAATATGTAAGCTATTTTCTCATTTTGCTCTTTCAACTGCTTCGGCCTATTGGCTACTGTGTATTCGGGTCTGCTTGCCCAAGACACCAAGGTCATTTGCACAGTGATCACACCAAATGCAACTACTGGTAATATCACCTGATTCTGGAAAAATCATTACCCATTGGATTATTTTATCTGTAGGTAGAAAAACCAGTCTCTGCCTACAAAAGTTGTTTTCTCCTAAGCCCATCCTCTCTCTGAGTCAGTCAGGTGAAAATGTGACTTCTGTATGTGAACATTTTAAAGATGTCTCAGTAATTTTTCCTAGAACCTAGTCCTTCCCTTGCCCTGCTGGACAGCTCCTCTATTTGCCTCTTAAGATGAAGCACAATGTTGATGGTAACAGGATATCTACAAATTATCTGAGAAAGATAAAAAATATGCCATACATATCTGTACATATCTGTTTCTCAGAGAAGTTGTGTTTAGGACAACTATTGTCAGGATAGGTCAGCAATAAAACACCTGGTGTCAGAGAAGTTAACTCTGGCCTAGTGACCACAGCAAGTCTTCCAGTAGGTCTTGCCCCAATGGTGCAGTTGCGAGGACCACTTCCTACCGCTCTCTAAGGCTTCTTCCCCAGTTCCTTCCCAAGCAACCTGAGGCTCCTTCACCTTGTCTCTTTTCATAGAATCATAGTATCATAGAACTGTAGTGTCGGAAGGGACCCAAGGGTCATCTAGTCTAACCTCCTGCAATGCAGGAATCTCAGCTAAAGCATCTGTAAGAGACTGCCGTCCAACCTCTGCTGAAAAACCTCCAAGGAAGCAGAGCCCACAACCTCATGACAAAGACCATTCCACTGTCAAACAGCTCTTAATGTCAGAAAGTTCTTCCTGGTGTTTAGTCGGAATCTCCGTTCTTGTAACTTGAAGCCATTGGTTCAGGTCCTTTGGAGTCCTTTCTCCTGCCCTTTGGAGCAGGAGAAAACATGCTTGCTCCATCTTCCATGTGACAGACATTTGAAGTTGGCTATCATAACTCCTCTCAGTCTCCTCTTTTCCAGGCTGAACATACCCAACTCCCTCAATCATTCCTCATAAAGCTTGGTTTCCAGACCCTTGATTATCTTGGTTGCCCTCCTCTGCATGTTCCAACTTGTCAATACCCTTCTTAAATTGTGGTGTACAGAATTGCACATAGTATTCCAGGTAGGGTCTGACCAATGCAGAATAGAGTAGTACGATTACTTTACTTCTGTTGATGCAACCTATAATAGCATTAGCTTTCTTTGCTGCTGCATCACACTATTGACCCATGTTAAGCTTGTGATCCATGAAGGCCCTTAGATCCTTTTCACATGTACTACTGGCAGATATGGTGTCCCCATTTTATATTTGTGCAGCTGGTTATTCCTCCCTAAGTGTAGAACCTTACATTTGTCCCTACTGAAATTCATTTTGTTAGTTAGGGCCCAGTTCTCCAATCTGTTATGGCCATTTTGAACCCTGCTTCTGTCTTCTGTGGCACTGGCTACCCCTCCCAGTTTGGCATGATCTGCATATTTGATGAGCATCCCTCAATTCCTTGGATGAAGTCATTTATGAAGACATTGACAACAACAGGCCCAGCACACAACCCTGTGTATATGTGATTATAAACTATATGAGGAAAGCTGCTAAATCAGTCAAATTAGTTCCTTAATATGATAAAGCCCTGAGCTGGCCAGTTAAGTACTACCATTTACATATCCAACAAGGCTGCACCGTTGCTATAGAGACAAATGGGCCTTTTCCCATCTCACCAGGCTAGGTGCCACGCCACCCTAGAATAGAGAAAAACAAGTGAAGGGAGGCTGTGTGAAAGAGAATTTTCACTGCTTTTGGAAGCTAGCTTGCTGTGTACTGAACCCAAAGTGGTGGTTTGGGGCTTTCCTGGAAATCTAATGGAAAAGCAATATCTCTTGTAGTGTTAAAGCTTTGAACCCCTCCATCCTACATTCAGCTTGCATATATGTGTGAATAAAAGTACGGTATATATCTGAAAGACACCACAGTTTCCATGGACCTTCATTCCATGGAAACTGAGCCCTGGGAATGTATCAGCACCTATCAAGTCTTTCTGCTTGGAGATTGTGGAACGCATAGTGCAGGGAATAAGCATGTAGAACTTGGAAGAAACTCTGGCATTTCTTCTAAAATGATAACAATAGTGAGACACATAAGATTGTTACACAATTTCATGGCTGCTTCTACAACACACTCTGGTTGGATGCCGGCATCTGATAGATCTCAAACAGCTTTTCACCATGACTCACAGCATGCACATTAAAAAAGAGCAGAAAATTGTTGATCAAAAGTAGAAAATGTAAAACCAGATAGTTGGAAAGTTGTTTCATTTACAATCCACATTACTTTTTTAAAAGCCAAGAAAGTTACAAACTCACCTTCTGGTCCTTTTTGAGCTCAAATGATAAAACGAAATAGGAAGCAATTCGGCTAACAAAGGCACCCGTGCTCAGATCAATGGGGAAGGCTTAAATCAATAGGCATGGAATCAGTGAAAGTATAAAGTCAGCCTTGCCATCTACAGCTGTCTTCTCATCAAACTAAAGAAGATCCTTTGGTGGACCCAAGGAAATAAAAATAGGCAGCATTCCCTCCACTGTGTTCCCAGAAAAAGGGGGAGGGAGAAGAGGAAGAAATAGCTTGTTTTTATAATAAAAAGGGCCCGGTTCCTTTTTTTATCTCATACATTATTTTTTGAAATAATATAGTGGAAGGACCACAGTGCTGAACAGTGGGAAAACACACACACACACACACACACACACACACACACACCCTACTGGGGGAGGAGGGAGAGAGAGACTACTGAATAATTATTTATTTAAATATTTTAAAATCTCGTTCATCAGATAGAAAAAGGGCTTCCAGAGCAGTTTACAGATCATAAGAAGCAAGATAGCTCCTGCCCTTAGGTTTACAATCTTTTAAAAAGGCAGGAGCAAATAAGCAAACCTAGGTGTAAGTTCCTCTAAAGACCAGCTGGGGTGGAAAAGTTAAAAAAGAGGAAGTTCCAAAAGTTGCTGGCCCGGCGTTCATGCTGATGGAGTATATGGCATATGTTTTTATGGGTGGGTTCATAGCTCTTCCTTTTGGAACAGTTTGTCCGAAACAACTAATACTTGCAGCTATTAACATGGAATGGAATCATTGGAAGAATGGGAGAAACCCATAGCACGGATCAAGGTGGAGGAGGAGAGGTCTCCCATTTCCCCAGCCCAAAGGAAACTAAAATGAAATGCTGAATTTCAGTCAATCAATAAAGTAGGAGGCAAAGCTCTATCTTAAATCCTTCTCCTGCCCTGAACACTTAAATGCAGGTTGTGTTCATTCCAAAGACTGAGAGAAACTGCTGCGGACGACTGTATTAATTCAGTAGAGATTTACCTTTGTTCCTTTCCTCCCATTGTCACCTTTGGAGGTGAATCTATGCAGATTACATCAGAAAACGCGGTTCAGTATAATGGCACAAATTCCAGGTGCTGATTATCTATTGTAATCAGTGAGTTACAGAAAATTTCGATTTATCTGTGCACTCAGTGTGCATTCTATATCAGTCCATATATTCCACTTGAGAAAACACTGTGATGCTTGGAAGAAAGTAAAGTCTGATTAGCTTTTTCATTATTTAAGTGAAAGTGGAGCGGGTGGGGTGGGGTAGAGAGGTTCTGCCTTTAAAAAAAAAGATTAGTTCTGACTATCCTAGCAATTCAGTCTTTAAAGTTTGTCCAGAGGACGCAAAGGATAGAAAACAGGTACAGCAGTAATTTTTTTTGGACTAGCTTCAGTTGGTGACAAAGCACAAAGGCTGATCAGAACAGGCAAGGGGTGCTTAAGAAATGGGATAATTTTTGAATTCCCATATGAACTAATCTAATGCAATCTCAATTGATGTGTGGCTCTAAACTTAGTTATCCACCACCTTTACACTTTCCCAAATGTTACAACACAGATCTTAGCTCAAAAGACTTATTAAGATGTCAGTCTGGATGATGCCCTGAGTTCCTTCCAGTTTTTAGGATACTGTGCCCAGTGAGGGTTAGAATCTAAGAGAGGAGGTTGCTGAACTGGTCAGACAAGTTTCTTTGTAAGACAATAACCTTAGCTGGCCACTTAAGTGCCTTCATCAGCATCACAAAAGAATGAGCTAGGTTTCTGAGAGCTACAACTAAGTGATGGTTCTCTTCCGGTTAATGGATGGGCCTTTCCTCCGCCCCCCTCACCTAGCTGCTAGGTAGGCGAAGAACAGCCAGACTGGTGTGTGAGACCTGAGCCGGAAACAGGCTGGAAGCTCAATAAAAAGAGCTGTACTGGATCCAAAGCTGTGACTAATAGAAAAGCAAGAGCTGTTGGAGTGTTGATGCTGTGAGTCCCTCTATCTTGTGCTCAGGTTATATATGTGTATATAAAACTATATATCCTAAAGACACCACAGTCTCCACTGATCTTCGTTGCAAGGAAACTGAACCCTGGGTAAGCATCTAGAGTAGGGTTAGTCAACCTTTTAATATCTACCGCCCACTAATGCATCTTTCTTGATGGTAAAATTTCCTTACCACCCACCAGTGCTCGGTGGAAGGAGAATTCAGCTTGTGCCGTAGAACACCCAGCCGCCCACGTAGAATCCTGAAACACCCACTAGTGGGTGGTAGGGACCAGGTGCACAATCTAGAGTTTCTCTCTGCTCAGATTGGGATGGCATGTAACTGTACATTTCAAAATAAGTATCTTGGGAGAAAATGTGCTTTAAAATACATATTTAAATACTCATTCGAATATGGATTTGCTTGCAAATGTTTTAAAAAATGCAATTCAGCACAAAAATGTAATGGAACAGACACATGCGAAAATGATTCCAACCGAAATAGACAGATTTGCGCATCTCCCCCGTACAGACGCAATACCACTTGTTTTGAAATTCTACCAATGCCTTGAATCCAGTGGGACTTACTACCTTCATTTCAAGGGCTTAAAAAATAGCCATGTGAAAAAACATAAAACATTCAATTCAAAGGTGAAAAAAACAAATCCAGGGCTTTCTGTTTCAGTCTGCAATCCTGTACTAAAGAAAGGCATTGCTAGATGCGGCAGAAGGGTCAAGGATATGTTTCATCTCCTCTGTGCTCACTGATGCAGGAGTTTTTGTTGTGTCTCTTTTGCTCTATTGATTCTAGGAGAAATGAATTTCTTGGTGGGATATACAGGAAAAATAGAAAGAATTAAAGAAACTGAGGTCATCCGGCCCGTCTCCTGAATCCATTTGGCATCTTGCACTTGAGTACTTGCTATTAACTTTAAAACACAGCTTATGATCAAGAGTTATTAGGTGTTCCCCATTTGGGGGAATAATTCATTTTCCTAATATACTGGCCTCTCACACACATGTTAAATGTACATAAATACCCCTGAATAACTTAAGTCCCAGTGAACCTACTTCAAGTATGACTAAGGCTGCAACCTCAGAAGTAAGTGTCTGCTCAGAAGTAAATCTCACTGAATTCAATAGCGCTTACTTCCAGGTAAATGGGTTTAGGACTACAGCCTAAATCTGGATCCATCACCATATATGCATTTAATAGCATGAATCCATCAGAACCTAAATGGGATAAGGAAGAACTATAGAATATACCATACAAAATTCAAATTAAAATAGTTATATATACTATGTTATAGTGCACTAAATGATGTTCAAAGCAGTCCCATTGAAAAGTGAGGAACGTAATCATATTTCCCAATCTAGTAGGTACTAATACTGAACGGGGTTTTTTTTTTCTACATAGAGATTACCTCCATTATGATTTTTTTCCTTATAAATTATTTATTATTAATATTGTTTCAATTAATCACCCTCCCTTCATCCTAAGGTCCCGGGGTGGGTTACAACCATTTAAAATGCAACATTAAAAACCAGTTAAAATTTACAAATGCATTCACACACAAAAATAGTTTGAGTATTGAAAATATACATTTCATGTGTCAGAGGCCAGGGTAAATTAGCTAGCTATTTAAAAAGACTGTTATAACTGGAATACTCCATTCTGTAAGTAGTGTATGGTCCAATGCTTAAAAAGAGAGGGAAAAGAATCAAGCATGAACAGCACAGGTGATTTGCCCACCAAGGTGTGAAATAACTTGATTAGGGCAGCATGGTACACTCAAACCAGTGGTGTTTAAAATGTTAACTTTCTGTGATGCTGATTCTATTACACATGGCCGGTTTATATGAGATGCTTACTGCAAGTGTGATGTGATAAACAGGTGTTTCTATCTGTTAGTGAAATGGAATCAAAATTATTTTATTTCCCATAAATTTTCTAGAATCAATAAATCCATGCTTTAAAAGTGGGGAATTAAAACAAAACAAAACAGTGCCCCCCTATACTTTAGTCTATATTGAATGTAGCCTCCCTGGCACAACACCAACCTGCAGTGCTATCCTATGTGGGTCTGCCAGAAATAAGTCCCTTTGAGTTCAGTCAGACTGAAGCCAGTGTGGTGTAGTGGTTAAGAGCGGTAGTCTCGTAATCTGGGGAACCGGGTTCGCGTCTCCGCTCCTCCGCATGCAGCTGCTGGGTGACCTTGGGCCAGTCACACTTCTTTGAAGTCTCTCAGCCCCACTTACCTCACAAAGTGTTTGTTGTGGGGGAGGAAGGGAAAGGAGAATGTTAGCCGCTTTGAGACTCCTTAAAGGGAGTAAAAGGCGGGATATCAAATCCAAACTCCTCTTCTTCTTCTTCTTCTTCTTCTTCTTCTTCTTCTTCTTCTTCTTACTCCCAGGTAAATGTGGTTAGCACTGCAGTCTTAGCTACAAATTTGCACACCCTTACACAGAAGAAAGCCCTGTTGAACTCAAAATTACTTATTTCTGAGTAGGCAACGTGCACAGGACTGCCCTGTTAGGCTGCAATCCTATAGACTCTTCCCTGGGAGTAAATATCACTAAACTCAAAGGAATTTATTTCTTAGACCCACATAAGATTGTGTGGCTAGACTCGCTCAGGAGTTAGGCCGAAAATCTGTGTTTAAAAAATTGTATAGCCCTGTCAATAGACCAACTAACCCTTAACAAACATTGTCCATTAAAGTCTTTAACCATAATTTTTCTTAATTTGAAAAAAGAATTGTTCCTTTTATGGAAGCTGTTGTTTCCCAAGTTGTTTTAAAAAATCATGTAGGAATCCAGTGCTCTTTGTGGGGCAGTGTCCATTGCAGGGCTTCATACTGGCACAGTTCCCCATTTGTTAAATCATGGCCAGTAACTACCAGCCAGTTTACAGAGATGGATAAATTTCTAGCGGTTGAACATTTTGCTCAGGCAAATTTTACACACTCGATTTCTCATCACACTGATGAGAATAAAAGGATTCTTGGACGAGCATCTTCCACTAAGCATCATTTTTACTCCCCACATACTGCCTCCATAAAAGAAAGTTAGATGTTTCAAGCCCTTGATAGAATAGAAACTTCTATTGCATTTTACTTCTTCATCTTCCATGACTAGCTTGTTATTCAGATAAATTGGGCAATTCCACAATAGCAGGGAACATCATGGACAATAGCCAGATTCCTCAAAGTAATAATCACTTACAAAATTTTCTCTCGCTAACTCATATTTCAGCTGAATTCTTGACAGTTTTTGTTATTTTTATTTTTTGTGCTGCCTGTTCTTGAGCTCTGATTACTGGGAAGTAATTCAAGCTGAGAGGTGACTTTTCAAAGAAATAAATGCATATTATTTGTCCTAATCTAATGCTTAAGACAGATATAATGGTATTATTCCAACAGTTTTCTGCAACACGTACAAGTTTCACCTTCAGTTACACACACCATTGCCATTTGAATGCATGAAAATGAAATAATGCAAGACAGGTTTTTGAGGCGCTCCTGTCTGCATGTGGATTGTTATACAGTATTCCTCCACCACACAGAAATATGGACTGTCAAATTTCACCACACAAAATGCATGTGTGAACCAGGCCCTGCTCTTTCTAGTAACACACTTTCTAGAACTACAAAACTGAAACACAGCCTAGATTATGACTATTCTATTTCATACAGCACCACAATCCATATACAAGACACTTTACAGACAATGAGATGGCTAGTCCCTGCCTGATGGGCTTATGATCTAGGTGGAAACACAAGGGAGAAGACAGAGCAAAGGGAGGGAAAAGGGAGAGTAGGGATAAACAAGTAAAGCATACTTAAGCTACAATAACGCCTTGGTGTCTAGAGGCAGTGATGGACTACATAAGGGCAATAAACTGAAATTCTGGTAAAACGGAAGCACTATGGATAGCTGGCTTTGAGGACTGAGAATTAGGGAGATAACCTTTTCTGGGCTGGATAGCAATCTCCATAAAGGAACAGGAGTCTAGCCTAGTACACTCTGACACTGGAGGCCCTGGTGGGCAGAGTGGCAAGGAGTGCCTAATATCCCATTTTGACTGGTGCACCATCTATGGCTATACTTTGATGAGATGATCTGGCTACAGTAGACCATGCTCTGATACCTGGGTTGCTACAATGTGCTTCATGTAGGGCTACCCTTGGAGATAGTCCAGAAGCTGCAGCTAACACTGTTGACTATATATGTGTGTGCAATTTCTTGATGTGAGCTGCAATCAGCTATGATCACATTTACATAGCTTTTATCTAACACAAGCTCTCAACCCCAAGCTATAAAAGGACATCATAAAAATTGACAGGGGTGGAGGAAAGATGCATGTAGGAGAGAAAATATAAGTGCTCCAAATTCATAACTGGGCTATGACAGTTTAGACCACTTACAGTTACTTGAAATATGTATTTAGGTTACGCATAAATGTGGGGTGCTTGTAAAGCAAGCAAACTCAATTTAATGCTAACTGCCTCTGCAGACTTTGAAGTGTTACCAAAAGCAAATTATTAATTACTCTGTAAAACTTGCCCGTCTTCATTGTTTTGGCAGCAGCTGTTACTTACCTCAGGGCAGAGTAAACGACTTCAAATGTTGGTAACTTCTGCATTTATTTTTTGACATGTGTGCAGTTTACAATTGGCCTGTCTGAAGTGCTTGTTCCCCATTCTGAAAATACAGCATGTATTTGTTTTCATGGCGTGAAGTGAATTTAAAACTGGGAAAGGGAGAATTAGTCGATTTGGATTAGCCAAGTTCTGCAAGCAGGGCAAAATATTAGCCCATTCCCCCTCCCCCATATTGGAGGGGGGGGGGAGAAAAATCAGGGAAGCATTCAAAGAGGCCCATGTTCACATACCAAGCACTTACCCACAAGAAGTATGGCAGTCAAGTAATTGTAAGTGAAGCAATTGCCTGTTCTTTCCATGACTCCCCACACTTTTGCTTCTCTCCTTCTGTTTCCCTGTGTCTGTTTTACACTGAAAGCCCCTGGGTGGCAGGGACTTGTCATTTGTTTTCTTTGTGTTAAGGATCATGCACCTAGATGGTGATGTTGCTATGGCGAAATATTAATGAGGTCTAAACTGAGATATCTTAAAGACGATTCTGATGGGACCCAGATGATACTAGTTAGCTATTCTACTAGCGGAATTCAATGAAATTGCCCTCTATTTTCCTTCTTCATTATTTCTACTGCCAGCAAATTAATGGCACCATTCCCTTAACACCAATTTGCTGCTTTTATCAATTAAAATGTTGTACCTGGCTTTAAGCTTGAATCTCTTTGGAAACTGAGGGGGAGAGGGAAGAAATCCCCAATTAAAATTGAAACAGAATCACCAAACCTGTGGAGAGTTGTTAACATTATTCTTAATGTCAGCATGTTGCCCACTTGGGCTGGAAATGTACAGCTGAAATTAAAATGTCATCTTGGATTGTCAGCACAAATATGTTTTTTTCCTGTTTTTTTTTTCCTTTCGGGAATTTAATTGATGTTTTTGAACAATCAGAAAAACAGGAGCCATCACTTAATTTTGACAAGCAATGGGCTGATGAGAGCTTACTTTTCACAGTCTTCAGTGAGAAATAATTACAACTTGATTGTTTGTTTTTTTCAAACCCCTCCAAGGAGCAGCTGTTTTCTCCACTGGACTTTAAACAATTGTGCCATTATATTGACAAAATGACAGGGGATGCTTTCAAAATCTTACTTTAGATAATTCTCGGATTTGCAAACAAGTGAAGGAAGTGTCCGATTGTATAATTGATTCAGAGAGCTCAAGCTAAAAAGGAGCTCTACTAGTCACTGGGATCTCTTGGTTAGAGTGAACTGGTATTATCCAAATGCCAATCTCTATGGTGGACATTATGGGGGAAAGTTGGTGGGGATCATTATGATGGGTAGGGGTGTCCCTGTACATTTCAAGGACCCATGGGACCCTCTTGGTGGAGCGTTCCCCTCCCAAATGTTGGTCTGGTTTCACTCTCACCACCTTGTTGCTCCCTGTGTATGTCCTTTTCCCATTTGAGAGGAAGAAAATATGTGTAAGTAAGATTAAATCTGTACCTGATTATCTGATATTGGGGGAAGAGATTCCCTTTCATTGCTTATGTTAGCACTTACAACTACAGAAGTCAGTGGAAAACTAAGCCAGATTTTGCTGCTGAAGAGTATCTTCTTACCTCGAGAATTGAACTGGCTCCCAAACCAAATTCTACTCTACAAATTTAGGTCATGCACACCAGCTGCATTCTGAATAACCCAGTACTTGCAGGACATACATTGAGCTGCAGTCCACTCTCACTGTCAGTGAGATATGCTTTTAAATAAACACTGTAGGCCTGCTACTGTGCATCCAATAATATTTGATTTCAGTACTGCAAGTTTGACAGCATTTGCTAACTGACTTGCTCTGGTTTCCAGCAACTGGTATTCAGAAACATACTGCCTCTAATAGTAAGGGGAGACCCTAGCCATTGTAACTAATAGGGGTTGAGAGCCTCACCCTCCATGAATTTGTCTAATCTACTTTTAAAGCCTTTTTTTCTCATTTCATTTCTATATCACTTTATATTTTTAGGGAGGGGAATCTCAGAGCAGTTTATAACACCTTAAAACATCAAATAAAAGAATTCAGAATAAAACATTACCGAAGAAAGTCAAACATAAACTATACATTTAAAGCAACATAATTAATAGAAAACTAAAATCGTATCTTGGAGATTTCAAAATAAAGCATTGCAAAGGAAGGCAACTACAGAAAGCACATTTCACACACAAAAGTTAACAATTAAAAATTTTTTTAAAAGGAAATATTACTAAAGGAAGTCTAATATAGAATGCACATTTAAAACAGCACAATTAACAAGAGAATAAAATATTATAATAACCAAAGCACATATCTGCTGCTGTTGCTGCCAGTCCTGCCAATAGTGGTTCATGGCAGGCAGTGACTATGGAAACTTGATGACTTGGGTCTGCACTAAGACACAGCCAAGATCCATGTTGGTGGTCATTAGTGCCTCTTGTGAGAGTGCATTGCATAGTAAAACTATGTGCTGTGTGAAGAAGTACAGTCGTATCTTGGAAGTCTCAAGGAATCCATTCTGGAAGTCCGTTCAAAAGTTGACTTCAGAACATTTGGAAACCAAGGTGCAGCTTCCAATTGGCTGCAGGAAGCTCCTGCAGACAGTCGGAAGCTGCGAACTCCGCCATGGATATTCGGGTTCTAAAGAACGTTCGCAAACCAGAACAGTCACTTCCGGGTTTGTGGCATTTGGGAGCCAAAACTCTAGACTCTCAAGGCATTCGACTTCCAAGGTATGACTGTACTTTCTTTTATGTATCCTGAATCTTCCAGCATTCAGTGCCATTGGATGTCCACAAGTTCTAGTTTATCTGTACCATGTATAATTTTATGCAGTTCTGTCCTGTCACCTCTAACCTGCTTTTTCTCTAAGCTAAAAAGCCCCATTCCTCATGGAGGTGTTGCTCCAACCAGGTGATCATTTTGGCTGCTCTTCTCTGTACCTTTTCAAACTCCACCATGTGCTTTTTGAGGAGAGGCAACCAGAACTATACACAGTATTCAGTGTAATCAGTTTACATATCAGGCTCGCAATACCTTTATTTCGCCAGACGATGTTTGTTTTATCTTGATGCTATGGTGACCTAATCATCATTTTTATCAGTGAAAATATCAAAAAATATTTAAACATTCAGGACCTGTACAGGAAAGATCTTGGGAGAACTCTGGCCTCTCTACCTCTGCTGAGGATAGGACGAGAGAGCACAATGTAATCTTATTTGGTTACTGCTGGAATTCCTAATCTATCTGTATTTACTCAGCTCTCTATCATGCTGAAGCAGTCGGGGTGTTTGCTTGACATCCGCCTCAGTGGTTGGGGGCCTGCACATTTCATCTTCTAACACAAGAAGACAGATATAAAACTGTTTGGTATAAATGGAAATTGGTCAAAGAATTATGCCCTGCAGGCTGAATAACCCTGCTAGACTTTCTTGTCCATTTCTTCTCTTTTATTCATATTGCTAAGCTATTGTTCTATTTCTGCTATTTTCTGCATCTACCATGACAATGATGATGAAGAAGTAAATTGGGAGAGCAGCCGTAATCATTATTTTACTCTGTTATTAGGTTTGCTGAATTGTTTGATGAGTTCCCTGTCAGAATATAAGTGCTGAGGCATTGAATTGTAGGCACAATCCTATAGGTCTCACTGAGTTCAGTGGGGCTTTCCCCCCAGGAATAGGATTGCAGACTGCAAAGGTCTGCAAAGGAAACCCCATGCATGAGAACATTGGGACAGGGCATGCATGTGCACTCTCACTCTGTCACCATTTTAGACCCTTGCAATAGGGCTGGTATCATATGACACTGAGCCATGAGAGAAAGAATGGGAACATGTGAGGTGGGTGACTGTGTAGAAGGCTTCCTATATGTAAGGACTAAGAGCATGAAGTTTAGAAAATGAATGGGAGCCTGATGCAAGGGCTCATATCAAGGGGACCATGGAGATAATCTAAGCAGCTTGGTCATGCATCATCCTACCGAGTGGCAAGGAGAATTTTGCCAACACATAGCAAACTATGCATTGAGTGTAAGATTAAATGATCATCTGTATGAGCACAGCAAAGAGAGATGAAGTTGACAGATTCATTTAGTGCGTTTACATTCATCTGCTCAGACAGTCCTGTCCTTATCTTGGAATGCAAAGCATCAGTTGTAATCAGTTTCCAAGCTCCTATGTTTAACCAAATGATTTCACATCACAAATGTTCTCCCCCTGCCTCATTCCACCTACATGATGTGTGCGCGCTCGTTTCTTTATGTTTATCCATCTCACTAATATAACATTATACTCTAACGGTAATGAGGCATCTATATTTAAAATGATGGGGACTGACAAAGTTAATGCTGTATATGTTATTTCTGGTTGCATTATAGCAATCATCTATTTTTCTTGATTGCAAGTGCTGGAGGAATGGTAAAGTATAGAGGAAAGTGAATTAAGTGTAAGGAGAGTGAAGGAGTTATTAACCCAGATTAAACGTTTGTAAGACTAAGCCCTCTAGGGCCCAGTGAATGATCTGTGAGCACCTAATACTGTAGGGCTGCTGAAGCTAAGCAGGTGGGAAACTTAGTCAGTCTCCTGGAAAAATTAAAACACTAATAGCCCAATGTTATGCATGTTAACTCAGTGAGCTAAATGGGACTCCCAGATAAGTGGGTAGAGGATACATACTTCCTTAAGAGTAACCACCATGCTGAGTGACTGTGTGCCCTACTTTACAGAGGACATGACTCTTTTTGAAGCCTTCTATTTGAAAGAATTTCCTCTGTGCAGGTCTGCCCAGTCCAAATATGGTTTAAAGATAAGACTCCATAAACAGGGGCAGAAGGAGGGGTCTTCGGAATTTGCCGTCCATAGCTAGTACCTGGCAGGGGTTTAGGAAGGGGTCGGACCACCCTGTGTGCCCTAACTGAGGGAGGTGACATTCGGCGTGCCGCCTGCAACTCCCAAGTCTACCCCAGAGCTGTCGGGGTAATGGGGGAACTGCGCCACTTTGCCAGTGGCATTCCTCCCTTCCCCCTTCATTTTGACAGTTTGGGGGAGTCGCGGGCGGGCAGTGCGCCGAATGTCTGCCATGGGCGGCTCGCCCCAACCCCTGGCTTCAGGGCTTGTGTGCCACTCTGGGCACCCGAGCGGCTATCCCACGCCTAGGAGGGCACCCTCCGTGACACACCTCCCCCCCCCCCGGGATAGAGAGCGCCCTGGGCAGTGCAGTCATATGCTCCGCCACTGGTACCTGGACAGTGAATTGAGCAAGAACAAAGGCCATCTGATCACAGCCTTCCCCACCATAATGAGATGCATTGGATTCCTGTTTAAATCATAGTTATTAATCCTAAATTTGCACCTATGCATACAAATTAGTATGTGCCCATTTTATGCAAATCTGTGTACTCTTTATTTAGTGATCCATTTCCTCTTTCTTGACAATGCATAAGTGGTCACCCTAGATCCACCAAACGCAAGGCAGCTTACTTCCAAGTAACCATGCATGGATGTCAATCCTTACAAGCTGAAGCCCTATGCAGACATCCAAATCCTATGTACTTCTGGGGATCAGAATAGCCTTGGCCAAACCCCTATTTTGCATCTACCCCTCTCCTGCCTTGCATGTATGTGTTGGACTTCGTGTTTATATGAAGGGCTTAAATTACAGGGTCCAATATGCATATTTGTCTCGCAGAGTTCCAGATGCCTTTCTCCAAACACTTGTTTGGATCTCAAGAGAAGAGGTGTGGCCTGGGGGAGTGTTGCTGAAAGAAAACAGCTGGCAAGGGAAGAGTTAAGCAACCCCTCACTGCTTCTTCACTGAGAAACGCCTCAGCAGAAGCTGCTTTTCACTAGAAGAAGCAGACATCCTCACTGTCATAGCATACACATTTGCATAAAATGTGTAGTTTGACCCTGTAGTGCTTTGTTTTTCTTCAATGGGTTCATTCATTTATTGAACTCAGGGAATTTCCTTTGCCTCTCCTTCAACCAGTGGGCCCCTATTGACTTTGATTTCTTCAATGTTTATCAGGAATTTCAACTGACAGCTCATCAGTTCACTCAATTAGGACAAGTACTGTACTGTACATGATAAACTTGCTTATAATGACATTAAAGCAGACGGAAAACAACAGGTTGTCTCAGCACTCACAAGCGTTTAATAAATTGTGGTTATCCACAGTTCCTGTGAAAAAAGAGATGGAGGCCTATAGCACCCCACTCTGTATGGAGTAATCAGTTGAATGATTCCATTAAACAAAGCATTTTCATTAACAGGAAGCTGATAAATGGCTTCAACTTCATTTCCCCTCCTCCACTACCCATTTTATTTATTCTCTTGAAAAACAAGCCTGACAGCATTTAGGTACATGGCAAGAGGCAAAGGAAAAGACCATTTGTAAGGTTAAAATAAGGGCATTTTAATGGTTTCTTGCTGTTTCCAGCCAGGTTTCAGCTGCTTTCCCAGGCTTATAACTTGGAAAATAACTTGTTCTATCACTTCTACTGGGGGGGGGGACCCTGTACTTCATAATTGTTATTATTATTATATTAATAATTGTTAAGTTGTGGGCGAACATACCAGACGACACAGCGATTCTTCAAACAGCTCTTCTTTATTCCGAGGCCAGAACAGAACTGAACTGAAGGGCTCAGTCAGCCTGCTTATATAGAGCTCCAGTACCTTGTTACTGTAACAACTTTCTAAAACTACCCAATCACTGAATGTCACTTTCGATCCTTCATTTGCATACAAACTACCCAATCACTGAACGTCACTTTCGATCCTTCATTTGCATACAAACTATCCAATCACTGAACGTCACTTTCGATCCTTCATTTGCATAACTATCTACAGTATCCCCCTGCTGGCCCAGGGTGAGAACTTCAGTACATAACAATAATATTTTTGAATAGCATCAGGTATGTTACAGTATTGATTTAAAAAATACCACTTAGAAGCCATGGAAAGTGTTGGCATTCAGACATGTTTTTAATGGTTTAGATTTCATTTTAAAGGTGGATGCATTTGAAATAGATTTTAGATCTGAACTTCCTTTTACCCTAGGTGCCAGTTCAGATGTACTGCATGGTTTAGCTTTTACAGGAATCAGCTCCCCTTCTGTTCTCCTTTGCATACAGCTTGAGGAAGCGGAAAGCTTCCATTTCCTCTTTTGAATTAATCACAGTAACTCATGATATAAAAACTTGAAATACTGTGGTTTATTTCAGCTCTTCTAACAACCAGGTTATATCAAATCATGGTTGGATCCTAGCTAACTTCAGTATGTTCAGGACATTAATCCATCTAGCCCATTATTGTCTGAAAGGAGTGGCTCTATAGGATTTCAGAAAGAGGTCTTTACCAGCCCTACCTAGAAAGGCCAGAGATGGAATCTGGGACTTCTTGCATGCAACTTTTAGATGTTCAAAAACTAAATACAAAATATCTGAAATAAGACCCATGGAGGGACTCCTGTCTTTGACACTAACTATTCCCTGCACAGAACTCCCTCAGTCACAGGCTCATGTACATCACAAGTATATCACATATGCATCACATGTACATCAGGGATACATTGCATGAATTCATGACTTGGCTTGTGAACTTCAGTTGCAGGAACTGATCAGCCTCCTCGAGCCAATGACCACCTCTTGCTAGCAGGATAGGTAAATTCCTACCATTCTGTTACAGATACTCACAAATTTATACTGTTACTTTCTTTTCATCACCACCCAGAAGTGTGAAGGTATATCCTTTGGTCTAACACTAGTCATTGTATGGACTTTTAAGAGCCAGCTAGATTTCTCTTCCTTTCCCCCTCCCCTACTTTTTATTGAGTGTTCATAAATTTTGGGATGGATGGCACCTAACAAGACCAGGTGTGGGACAGCTGGTAATTTTCAGAACACATAAAAAGAAGCTTTTACCCATAAGAAACCTACATAAAAGTCATACAAATCAGAAAACACTGGCAGTTTTAGTTTGTTGGGAGAACTTTTTTATTTTTGTATATATAGTTAAATAAATAAAAATAAGGATAAGACTTGATATAAATGCACTTCATTATTTACAAGTGTAAGGATATAAAACTGGGTGTAAACGTGAACTTCTAAATGGGAAAATAGCTGCTCAGTTAGATTCATGTGCAATAACGGAATGTAGCCTATAAAATACACCACAGCTTGCTCTAGTATATTTACTTGGGGGTCGCATTTTAAGTGAATTGAATAAGTCCTTTGATGGATAGCAACATACTTGGTAGCTCTGAATACTGCAGAACTGGTTTTGCTTGAGTTTTGCCTGCCAGAAGGGCCAAATTCTTTCTATTACCTCCTATATCAATCCCATCCCACAAGAGTAGGGATGGGTGAATATGTTGATTTCTGTTTTTCACAGCTTCTCATTTTTCTGTCACATAGAAATGCAAACATCAGTATGCCTTTTTTTTAAAAAAAGTCCTCATATAAATTGATGAGCATTTCTCCCAATACAGATGTTGTTGGGACTCCCAACTCGACAGCCAGCATGGCCAATGGTCAGGGATGCTGGGAATGGCTGTTCACCAGTGTCTAGAGTCCCACAGGTCCCCTCCCCCCCTGGTTTTGTTGGTTACTACTATATTTTTACCACCACGAGGGGACAGGGGTTTGAAGGAGACCACATTAATTTGGATCGTTTGCCTCAGATGCCATAACAGACCAACTCTGTTTAGACATTGACTGCAGACGTTTTGTTGCAGCTGTGGCATGTGATCAGGAAGAGAGACAAATACATTTGCTTAGGCAGATGAAGGCATTTTCTACTGCCAAGGAGTCTCTTGGGAGAGCTGTGTTCACACACACATACCACACAGGTGATGGCATCTGACCGATGCTTGCAATTTGGAGGGGTCTGATAATGAAATCTGCTTAATCTCTGAATAGCACCAGATGCCTTTGCAAGCTCCCGTTTCCCCTCTTGCCTTCCTGAACGTCAGAACGAATCGATCCCTAGCTGCTCCTGGGTGCTCTTGACACCTCTAAATATGAAGGTGTCATTCTAAAATGAACCATGGCAACATCCTTAATAAACCCCTTTCTCGGCACATTATACTCCGCGACATTCCTTTATTGACTTATCCCTCATGCAGAAAGCCTCGTTTGTTTCGTGCATGCTAAAAAGCAATGAGGAAAAAGAAAGCCATTCTATGGCTGTTGAGCATTTCTCATGCTTTTCCCCATTAAGAAGCCACAAGCACACAGGACAGGGAATTTCTGTGCAGGTCCCATGCAAACGGGATAGCTTCCGTAAATCTTATGCGGGTTTCATTCATTTCAGCGGGGCTAGGCTATGACGAGTTTCACATGGATTATGCCATATATTGTAACTACAGCTATTTATTTATTTTCTTACATTTGTATCTTGCTTTTTCTCCCAAACACTCTCACACACACAAACTTCTGGCATCAGAGTGTGGGAACAGTCAGTAAAAGAAATGAATGCATTTTAATTTGTTTATTGTTTTATAAAAGGAGAAATGTAGGGGGTTAGATTGCCACAGAAAACATTTTGGCATCGCAGTATCAAGGCAGGGAAGCTATGGGTGCAGTTAATAAGAAAAAACTATTATTATTATTATTATTATTTTATTACACAAAATAGGGAAAAAATTAAATGGAGGAAATGAGGGGCCACAAGCTTTTGGCATTGTAGCATCCTAGTGGCAAATATGGCCACAAAAAACCTTGGGTCAGTGGATGTAGCTCACAGGCAACAAATTAGCCACTCCTGTCAAAGGTACAGCATATTTTTGCCCATTGGATTCCCAATGTATATTCAAAATCCCTCCATAATACCTTTTCTATCCTTCATTTGCCCTCCTAGCTGGTTTATTCAATTTAAAACATTTTTATACTACTTTAACAGTCATGGCTCCCCGCAAAGAATCCTGGGAACCGTAGTCTGTTAAGGGTACTGAGAGTTGTTAGGAGACCCCACACAGAGCTATAATTCCCACCACCCTTAACAAACTACGAAAGATTATTTGGGGGAAGCCATGACTGTTAAAATAGTCTAAGTCTGCTTTAAATATATGGTGTGGATGTGGGGGAGGGGGGGAAATCCATTTAGCATAATACAGTGTAACTTCATCAATAGCTTTCACATTTGAGGGCAGGGCAGGATTGCCTTAAGAGCAATGCAGGTTTTCAGCTCTAAAATTCCATTTACTTTTGTCATTACAGTTCAGTTCTTGGCTTGTTTTCTGGTGACAAGGGGAGGTAAACAAATCTCATAATGAGAAGAGAGAGAAAGGGAAAAGAGAAGTGCCTTATAATTATTGCCCTGAGGACAATGCAGTGATGGAAATGATCTTTTGAAGAAAAAGTGAAAAGAAAGAAAGAGAAAGATGTAGTGGAATGCCTTGAAATATCATATTGTCATGATTCGTGTTGTTCTGTTATGCATGGCGGTGGGGGTGGGTCTCCTGGGCTTGGCTTGGCCTGCTCGGTGGTAGGATGGCAGCAGGTAATAGCAAGCACTTTGCAGTTCCAAGCACTTGGAATGTATGTCACATTCTCCTGCACTAGGAGTCAGTTTGTGAAGCTGAAACAAATTATTCTTGAATAAGCATCTGGGGAACTGAAAAGCAGTAGTTTGCTGCCAAAGTAGCTTATTTGGAAGGGAAACAAGGCTGGTGTTGCTTTCAGACTGGTGCAGTTTGGCTAGGTCATTGCTGCTACATCCTCACAATGCTTGCTCTGCCTGTAAATGTCATTTTCCAGCCTACCTACCACTGAGCTTAATTCCCTTTCCTTCTGGGAGAATTTTTTTTTTTTGGGGGGGTGGTATTTATTGCTGAAAGTGTTCATATACTAATTAGTGTGACTGAACAGGTTGATTGCAGATTAAAGTGAATTTTTAATCAGAACTATCAATTCTGCAAAGTGTTTAATGTTAACAATTTGCACACATTTCTTCACTCCGGTGGTGTGTAACTTTTCCCAACAATAAATCATTTGACTGTGCTGTCTAGTTGAGAGAGAAAATGTTATCTCTTTTTAAATATCTTCAAAATGTCACCCATATATTGAAAGACAGCAATTTTTATTTTAATTGATTCATTAGACAATCAGCCAACAGTTAATTGACTGTTATCAATAATTAATAGACCACTTTTAAATAGCATGCCAAGAACTTCTAATCATATTGAAACTCATTTGTGCCGGGTATAAAGACTTGGGGAAAGCCAAACAATTAATTCCCCCAAGTTTCTTACATGGAGCAATCAACTGGAACAAGTTTAGGACCCAGTGAAGATAAATAATTCTGGCTAAATCACCTGCAAAGCTTGAGAAGGAATTTTGCTGGAGAAGTAATTAGCAAAAGAAACAAAAGGAGAGGGAGCCAGATATTATGTTTGGCATTAAGGCAGAGAAGGAAAGTATAGTTTAATATGAAATGTACTGTCCAGTTCTAAAATGTCACTATTTTGTCTATATAATTCAGACATATACTTGAAAATTAAGGTGGATTTGGCACTCTTGTGGGGGGAGGGACCCACTTCAAAAAGAGAGAGGTATTTGTAGTAAGAAAATGCACTGGAATGTGTGGAGGAAAAGCAATGTTGGGCTGTTAAACTTACGCAAACAAATCAGAATGTGTGCTCAATAAACAATGATGTTCTTAACCCCCTTGCAAATTATGCACACAAATCAGAATGAATCCTCAGTACATCACTCATCTGAACAACCCCTTACAGCGCTTTGTGAACATTGATATTGGGGTGCATGCTATTCAAATCCATTTTGTGTGAGTTCCACTGGTCATCACCAGTGGTCATTTACCAACAGACCATTTATTTCAGGAGCAATGAAAACAAATTCTCATGCTCACTTATCTTACAGTCTGAGATGATGACACAGAGAGCAAGGCTTCCAGATCTGATTTCAGAGTCTGACTACGTTTATATATGGGAATAATGAAGACTTACACAGCTGACAATGTTAATTACATCTAACCCAAATCTCCAGTTTTTGCTCTCACCACATACATAGCATGTAGTGTGAAAGTGATTGTACCCCTTATCTATGAAGATCAACATTTTTGTTTTAAAAAACATTTTTATTGAATTTTCGTTGCATTCAGAAACATGCAGACACCCAAAAAGTTGCAAAGATAAAGGAAAACAGTAATACAGAGTTGCAAAATGAAATAGCAACAAACCAATTACAATCATACTTGACTGATTTTTAACTGATAATGAAATGGCAGCTCACCAGCAGCATACTATGACTGCTGAGTTAAAATACGTGCCATTTGTCAGGTGGTTTCTTTGAACACTGCAATGTTTAAAACAAGCTGTTTATCATTAATTCAGGAGTGCAAAATTGTGGCTCTCCTTTGGATGAACCAAGAGCGGAAATGAGTATTAACCTTTCAAATCTGTCTACCCAGTGCAGGCAGATAAAGAAGCAGTCTTTGGCTTTGCATATATTGATTTCAAGGCAGCGATCTATCCTTTAAACTAGCAGAGAAAATTCAGGTTCACTTTGGGGCTCCTTGCTACAAAACCGAGAATGAATGAATGCTTATGCACTACCATTAAATAATACATACATAGCAAAGAGCTCCTGCTAGTTGTGGGCTCAGGAAAAAAATATATCCATGAATATTCACTTTGTATAAGAAGCTTACAAATGCAGCCAGAAGGTGCATTAGCCATTCTAAGTGTGCTGCAGCTAAGAAAATGGTAAAGATTTCTACTCTAGCATTCCTAAACAATATATTTCCAAGTGTAAAACGGACTCCAGTTAGTAATATATTGCCCTGTGCAGAAGTTCCTTTTAATCTTTTCCTATGCACATTTACCAGTTGTTGTTGATTTTTTTCAAATATAGGCATTTTATTAGCTCTCCAAAAGTAAATTGTTTACAAACGACAGAACACCCCACAGAGTCCGAGCATAATAAGAAGCATATGTTATGTGCTCTCACTGGTTTAAGCACAGAGAAGAGGCCTGCTGGCTTAAAAGCAATCTGGGATGAGAGGTTCCCACACTGCTTCAAGCTTCTCAGGTGCCGTTCAGACTCTATGCATGGCCCTAAGACGAACCTGCACCCCGACCCACTACCATGCTGAGCTGCTTCATGAATGTACCTTGGGTTACATACGCTTCAGGTTACAGACTCCGCTAACCCAGAAATCACAAAACAGAGAAACCAGTAGGAGAACACTTCAATCTCCCAGGACATTCTATACAAGATCTCAAAGTAGCTGTTTTACTACAAAGGAATTTCAGAAATAGACTGGAAAGAGAAGCTGCTGAATTGCAACTCATTACCAAACTTAAAACCATGGAGAGACCTGGTCTGAACAAAGACATTGGATTCTTATCCCATTATACATGACTAAGCCATTTTTCACCTTCTCACCCCTTGCCTTTTCCTGTAAGACCTATTGCAGTCGTTAAGAATCATCAACAGGCTCATCTCAGCTATCTGCCAATCTCCCATTCCCACCACCCTTCTGAGTAATACCCTTCCCCACCTTCTCACTATATAGAAGGATCTGGCAACTTCTGTTTCAGTGTATCTGAAGAAGTGTGCATGCACATGAAAGCTCATACCAAGAACTAACTTAGTTGGTCTTTAAGGTGCTACTGGAAGGAATTTTTTTATCCAGAAATAGTGCTTCAGGTTAAGAACTTTGCTTCAGGATGAGAACAGAAATTGTGCTCCGGCAGCACGGCGACAGCAGGAGGCCCCATTAGCTAAAGTGGTGCTTCAGGTTAAGAACGGTTTCAGGTTAAGAATGGACCTCCAGAACGAATTAAGTACTTAACAAGGTACTACTGTACTTGCTTTCTGTGTTGGTGATCTCCAGTCCTTCAGCCTTTAACTGACATGGGGCATAGTGGAGGGGGCAGGGGAGCCGTTGCTCCGGGCTTACAATTTTGAGGGAGTGCAAACCAGGCACCCCCTTGCAGGGATCCCTGTCCTGCTCTGCCTTCTGCCGGGGGTCTCTTGGTCCCGGGGCCCAGCCTCACCTCACTGCCACACCCCCGCCTTCCTCACTGAATTACCACCTGGCCAAATATATGAACTATTTGAAAAGTAATTGCAATGAACAGATTATGCTAGTAGGATTGCGAGAAGTTTTGTAAGGAGGGTTATTTGAAATATTGCAAAAAAGACTATGAAGAAAATTATTAGTTAATGATAATTAAGAGTAACAGAAAAATTAGGAAATGCAGAATAAGTGATAAAAATGGGAAATCGCTAGAGGAACTGACAGAAGACCAAAAATTTGTTAAAAAAATTAATAAATGTTCTAATAATAATAAAAAAAGGATTACCACCTGGCCAGAATTGGGGGGGGGGGGAATTCGCCTGCCAAGGGCCGCATCACTAGGTGGGCTTCCCCCATACAGGCAGGCAGGCAGCACAGCACAGTCTCATTTTGCTCCCATGGCGAGGACTAAGCTGGCGTGGCAGGTTCTGTTCACCCTCTGGACCCCTGCCCAGCACGCATGCACCAGCAAACAATCCAATTCCACTGTCACCGACAGCTAGCTTTGTGCCCAGTCCTGAGCTGGAATCAATGTTATATGATTCTGAACAGCTGGATCATTTAATAGTGTGGAAGCTGTGTTTTGCCCTAATTGCAGCTTCTAGACCATCTTCAAGAGGAGTGGGAGAAGAGTGCAGGTCCTGTTTGTGGACTTCTGATGGGCATCTGGTTGGTCACTGTAAAAGCATGTGGATGGGTCACTAGTCTGATTAAGCAGACTCTTATTATGAAATTAAGGGCAGTCCTATATAGAGCACATGGCAGTGGTCCAATAGGAAGGTGACCAGAGGATGTATTGCCATGGCAAGGCAATCTACATCCAGGAATGGACAGAGCTGGCAAAAGGCACTCTCTGCCACTGAAGCCACCTGGGTCTCCAGTGACAATGCTGGATTCAAAGGTACCTCCTCAGTCCTTCCCAGGACAGGCTGCTTACCTAACTCCCAGACCCAAGAACCACCATTCCACAAGGCCTCCATCTTCAATGTTCTTCTAAATTTTTATTTCTTCAAATGTTTTCAATACCCTACAGACAACTGGAGCCATACTAGAGTTAACATTGACAGGTCTGCTTTGAAGAGGCCAGGTCCTCCTTCAACTCTAGCACTAACAATCCAAGAGCATTACTCTGGATAATGGGCTGCTTTATTTCTGTTACGTTTTCCTCTTTGTGCAACATTGGGGTGAGGATATAGCCAAATTACCGCCTTAAACTTTCTACTTAAATTCTGCTTTAACGGATTTTGTACTTTCATGACTGCATGATCCTGAAAAGCAGGATTGTCCAGATATGCAGAAGGGTTAATTAGAGACGACACACTGCCTTTAATACAAAAAAGCCCAGGTCTTGTTTGGGTTATGCTGTGCCAGGCACGGAGGGATTGTGTTGTAATAGAGAGGCAACAGTAGCTGAACTCAAGTCAATTGGAAGGATTATTTCACTCCATAAAGATGAAATATATTGAATTATCCAGAGACTCACTCTCACTCTGGGTAAAGTAGAATTTGTTTTATGCATGTATTACAATTCTATGGAGAGTTCCTTTGACTTTACGGAAGCAGCTCTACTCCTAGTTGAAATAGTTCTGCTTTTTCAAATGAGAACATTCAGACTTGCGTATGAAGTTATATATATATACCTGTCAAGGCCTGACCCAAGCAGGAAGTTTCAGAACATGGGAAGCTGCCTAATACAAGATCAAATTATGTATCCATTCATACTAACCCTCCCGAGCCTGGTGCTCTCCAAGTGTTTGGAACTCCAATCCCCATAATCCTTGTCCATTGGGCTATGCTGACTGGGGCTGGTGGGAGTTGTAGTCCAAAACGTCTGGAGGACATGACTATGGGGAAGGCTGATCTTTCTCTGACTGAGAGTCAAGAGCCCGAGGCCATTCCCATCATCTCTTACCCGACCCTGGAGATGCCAGGGATTGGACATAACGTCTTCTGCATGCAATGTATTTTCTCTGCCACAGAGCTATTAACCCTTTCATATATGACCGGAAAGCATATTTGGGAACAAGAGGTTATTGGTTTGATTACCCCTTAGTCCCAAAGTATCTGTCAAGACATGTTAGTGTGTCGGCTGCAGTGTGTAGGTGTGTCACGCAAACACCTCCCATGCTCCTCCTGGGGCTGGAAAGGGGTTAGTTTAACCTCCGGTTTGCTAGTAAAACTGAATTACTGTGTCGCAAAATTATGCATTTCCAAAAAGTGTGTCACCAACATGAAGAGTTGGAAAGCTCTGGTTTAAGCAGATACACGTAAGAGCAAATCAAAGTAAGCAGAGAGAAACAGATCCAGCTAGACAGGTTCTAGACAGTTTCTCTAATAAAGTCAATATTTTTCTATTAGCATCCTTCAGATCAGCTTCTGCATTCCTTTTCAGCTTTCTCCTTGCTCCTTTCTGCTATAGTAACCCAATTTTGCTCTCCAATACTTTGCAGTGTTCCAGCTCTCTTAAAGCATTTCATCCCATTTTCCTTCTTGGACATGTTCAGTTCTTAAAATCTGTTGTCTCCATAACTTTTGCTCACTTCAACTAACTAGTTCAGGAGTGGCTAACTGGTGACCCGCCACATGTTAGTGGACTACAATTCCCATCATCCTTAACCATTGGCAATGATGGCTGAAGCACAAGGGCGTTAGAACCCAACAACATCTGGAGGGACACAGTTTAGCCATTCTATTTTAGTCAATCAGATGGAGAGAAGGCTCCACGTTAAGTTTCTCTCCCCACACTTAATTGCTAGGTTCCTAGGCTAAACTGCTATTCTTCTGTGCAAAACTTCCTAAACATAATATCCCCTTGAGCTTTTAATATTCCTGTGAAATTCTGACACTCCTATTCATAAGAATTTCTGAAGCAAAGGGTAACTGTTTTATAATAACCAAGCAAAGCACAAAGTGGTGGAAGAATTTCATTCCTTCACACAGCCCAATTTCCATCTGCCACTGAAGAGGTCTTTGTGGTTGTGTATACACAGACCACATTGATTCACAAGGTTAGATCTTAGCCCCATTCCTTGAAGCTCTCCACAGGCTTTGCTGGTTGTCTAAACAAGGTGTGACAGAATACTGACCTACTAAATAGCAACCCCCCCCCCACTTTCCTAGTGTCATAGCATTCTCTGATAAATGCCTACCTTTCTTGCCAACTCAACCTTTCCCCTGTGGCTGCAGCATTGCATCAATCCCAAAATCTAACCAGCCTGTTCATTCAAAATCTGTATGTTCTTGCATATCTTAAAAGCAAACTTGTTTCAGCACCATGCATTCTCCAGAGGTGGGATAAGATGTCACCAAGACACACTAGTCTTGCCAGCAATTACAGTGCAGGAAGCACTGGGAACCACTGTTGAAGGTGAGCCAGTGTGGTGTAGTGGTTAAGAGTGGTAGTCTCGTAATCTGGTGAACCGGGTTCGCGTCTCCGCTCCTCCACATGCAGCTGCTGGGTGACCTTGGGCTAGTCACATTTCTTGAAGTCTCTCAGCCCCACTCACCTCACAGAGTGTTTGTTATGGGGAAGGAAGGGGAAGGAGAATGTTAGCCGCTTTGAGACTCCTTAGGGTAGTGATAAAGCGGGATATCAAATCCAAACTCTTCTTCTTCTTCTTCCCCAAGTTGCTTGTTGAGGGGCACAAAACCCACTTTCAGAGGGCAGAACCTAATACAGTCATACCTTGTGTTGCATTTGCTTCAGGTTGAGTGTTTTCAGGTTGCGTCCCATGGCGACCCGGAAGTACCAGAAAGGGTTACTTCTGGGTTTCGCCGCGCATGCATGTGCAGACGCTAAAAATGAAGTCACACACATGCACAGAAGCAGCAAATCATGAACCGTGAATGCGCAGACACAGGTTGCATTCTGCTCATGTTGCGAACAGGGCTTTGGAATGGATCCCGTTCGCAACCAGAGGTACCACTGTAAACCCCTCTGCACATGGAACCTCAGTGCTTAATTTTTAGAACAAGAAATGTTGTGGCTCAATTTTGCAGGGAAACAGATTTTTTTTGACAGTACAGTGGTACCTCAGGTTAAGTACTTAATTCGTTCTGGAGGTCCATTCTTAACCTGAAACTGTTCTTAACCTGAAGCAGCACTTTAGCTAATGGGGCCTCATGCTGCTGCCGCGCCACCGGAGCCCGATTTCTGTTCTTATCCTGAAGCAAAGTTCTTAACCTGAAGCACTATTTCTGGGTTAGCGGTGTGTGTAACCTGAAGCGTATGTAACCTGAAGCGTATGTAACCCGAGGTACCACTGCATTTTGGCTTTATCCCTGATGTGTATGAATTCTCTGGTTATTCAGTGATGAAGGAAATGCTCTCTGCACTTGCTCAGGGGCATTGTCATCTATTCTTACTTTATCAGTTCAAACACTGAGCCTTGGCATTGAAAACATATGCAAAGGCAGAGCTCTGTAAGCTGTGATAAAAATTAAGCTCCTTCACATCCGTTTGGATCTTGGCCACTGTGTTTCAGTTTTACCCTGCTCGTTGGCATGTAAGCTCCATTACCTGTTAGGTTCTCAGAGCTGCCTGCAGAACAGCCTAGGAAGCTTGGAAGTTTTGCATAAACAAAGTGTCACAAATCCACCAACAGACATCCATGCAATAAAAGATGTCACCTTCCTCTACTTTGTGTCTTTGAATATAAAGCCCTTCAGAAGTTCAGGGGGATCAGCATCAGATTGGCGGGCAGAGAAATGGGCTGTTTATGAAAAGCCTTTGGAATTGTTAAAAAGTCACATATATATATCCTAAAATATTTGTTTAGGATCCTAAACAAATATTTTCAATATGAGTTTTATCTGACGGATTTTTTTACAGTGTCTGAATCAAATAGTCCTCTTGATAGTTTTATGTCAACCCCCCCCCCTTTCTTTTACAATGGCTATGGTTTTACAAGCCATATCTATTTTTATAGACACTGTAGGCATTGTTCTCCATGTACATAGACCAGAGGATGTTTCATTGGATGCCATTTTTATATCATGAGATTTGCCAATAAGACAACTTCATATTGTTTATTATTACCAATTTCTCATTCTCCAGATTTTCTTTATCTCTTTTGGGAAGGACATTTTGTTATTAATGCAGCTTAGAACTGAGGTTTCATATATCCTTTTCGTTTCATACTTGTGCTGTTCTCAATGTCCTTTAAAGCTGAGACTATTTCTCTCTTAATTCCCTCAATCCGATGCTTTCCCAAAGTCTAATTTAAAGTAAAACTACATCAGCCTACTGATTAAATGTTCAGTCTTATCACCATTCTGTTTAAACAGGCTGATCATATCAAATAAAATTATAAATACAAGAAACCTCAATGTATTACTGGTTCAGTCTTCAGTTGATCTAAATACTGTGCTAAATTCGTTGATCACAGTTGAAGGCAATATTGCCTCACTTGACATTATGGAGACAATTCAAAATTTGCGCGCGCGCACACACACACACACACACACACACACACAGTCAATAGACATTTTTCTGCAGGTGCTCCATGCAGAAGTTATAATATTTGAACACATCTTACTATGTGGTTTGTCCTGATGACACGAAGCATCTTAATGTCAACACTGACACCAGTCTGGGAAGGGCAGCATTGACATGGAGAAACGTCATATGATCAGCCTCCCGCCACACCACCACTTAGTTGCACAGTGGTAAAGTCAAACTGCTAGAGAGTTACAGTGCCTGCTGTGGCTGTAGAGAATGATACAGAAGAGAGAGGTTTTGTTGCAGCTGGGGTGGGGGCGGGGGGCAGGCCGCCCCGGGTGTCCCCCTGAGGGGGGTGACAGAATGGTGGGCGGCCAAAGGCTACACTCACTGTAGGGCAGCCAAGGGAGCATGCGAGCCGTCTTTATGGGCGCCACGCATGCACTGTCCATATTGGCGCCGCTCGAGCACCATTCATATCGACACCGCGCATGCGCTGTCCATATCAGCACCACGCATGCTCTGCCGGGTGGTTTGCCCCACCCCTTGACACCCCACACCAGGTGCCAGAGAGCCTTCCTTTGCCACTGAGCTGGGGCACATGAAGGTGCCTGGTTGTGCTGCAGCAGATGCGCCACGGTATTTCTTCTCTCTGGGTCCCCCCTCCCCAGGGGTCATTCCTCCTCTGCTTACTGCTGTGGATACATGACCTGACTGTCTCCAGGCACTGTGATCATCTGCAAGGGATTCTTATACAGTGGGGAATCCCTTTTGCAGATGGAGGGACAGAGATATGCATATAAGTACTAAGCTCTCAATGGTGCCCACTAATCCTATGATTCAAACTAAATAGGCTGCTGACCCCAGTGATGTGCCCAGATGCAACTTTAGCTTTCTCACATGGAAAGTTAATAGTTAACGTTCAGTCCTGGAGGGACAGAAGAAGTGCCAAAAGGTCAATCTACTCCAGCACCTTCCTTATTTGTTTATCATGTTCTACCTCCATGGGCATGATAACATAACATTCCCTCCCTCTGTTTAATCTTCACAGCAGTCCTGTGAGTTAGGTAAGACAGAGAGATCATAGCTGAATAGCAGTTTAAGTGCAGAGTTCCCTAAACCAAGTCCTAATCTCTAACTAGTGTACTTCTAGGAAGCCTAGAAGGCAAGTCATGAAGGCAGACATCCCACTCCACTCTTTCCCCCCTCCCTTAACTGGTGGTCTCCTGATCTCTCAAATGACAACCATTCCTGCCACTTCTATGGCCAGACCAGCTTCGCAGAACCCCTGGCATGATGCCACATCTTCCTTTCAATCCCTTCTCAAAATGTACCTTACCCGTGAAGCCTTTTCCCACCTTCTCCTAGTTATCATATCCTGCTGTAACCAAGCCTTGGCATAAGGTAAAGGTAAAGGGACCACTGACCATTAGGTCCAGTCATGACTGACTCTGGGGTTGTGGCACTCATCTCGCTTTATTGGCCGAGGGAGCTGGCGTATAGCTTCTGGGTCATGTGGCCAGCATGACTAAGCCGCTTCTGGAGAACCAGAGCAGTGCACGGAAACGCCGTTTACCTTCCCGCCAGAGCGGTACCTATTTATCTACTTGTACTTTGATGTGCTTTTGAACTGCTAGGTTGGCAGGAGCAGGCACTGAGCAATGGGAGCTCACCCCGTCGTGGGGATTCGAACTGCCGACCTTCTGATCAGCAAGTCCTAGGCTCTGTGGTTTAGCCCACAGTGCCACCCGCGTCCCTAGCCTTGGCATATTTAGCTGCAATAATAATTCTTCCTTTATTGATATCTTTGTGCGTTTCCCTCTCCTTCCTCTATTGCCTCCTATTGTCAGATTTTAGACTGTAAACTCTTTGGGGCAAGGACCTGACTTATTTTACCCTAATGCACATTGGTGGTATATCATAACTACTACTACTTATTGTTATAGCAACAGTAGTATCACCATAACTATGTGGTGAAATCTACACTCCATCCTGATATTAAGTGGTTTTGCTTTTAGCAGTTAGGGATCCTATGTAGGGTAGAGTGGGGCACAGGGAGTCTGGGCACAGAGGACTGCCTCCATTATACAGGCTATCCCTGCAAACACATACCACCCATCATAATGATGGATATTCTGCTACTGTATTGATACAAGGCATATCATAGTGTTCTGCATGTCTTTTGAACAAATCATTTTCTCTGGAAAGCATCCGGATTGTAGAACTCAGCCTTTCTTGTAGTATAAAGGCAGAAGCTTCCTCACTCTCATTTCCAACATCACCGTCAAAAGCTGATGATAAAAGATTTCTTCCTCCCACAGAAAGCCCCTAACAACCATGGCAACTCCATCAACAGCTAATGTCTGGGCTTAGGGAGGAAATGGTTTTCGAGGGTCATTATTAAAAGGCTTTTCATGCTCAGATGTAAAGATGGTACAAATGTGATTTTTCTTCTCATCCTGTATGAAACAATGGGCCTAAAAACACACACCATTTTTTTGTTGTTTCAGATGAACATGCAAGAGTGCTTTTTAAAAAAAAAATTAGGGAAAATGCCAAGAGTAAGGGAAAGCAGATAGAATATGAATTGATGAAGATAAGCAATTTGTGGGCACAGCAGTAAAGTTCTGAAAGTAACTGGTGGCCCTGTGGTATTAGCAAAATTGCTGTGACCGTCTTCCTATCCGGAATCAATATTGTTATTGCTCTTTCTGTACCTGAGAAGCTTTTATTGCATTTGCTTCTCTTTTTAAAAAGTAATAACCAGGCTTTGGTGTGTTTTTTTCTCCTGCAGTGTTTGCAGTAAGCATCATAGCTGTTGTCTCTCACAGTAAATTGTGTGATAAGATGTTTGGGTTTACAGGGCAGGTCGATTGCTCTTAGTCTTCTTCCTCTGTAAATTGTAACTCAACTCTAAAGATTGACTGTAAGAATGACACTAGGAGGGTCTGTGTTTATTGAGTCTGAGGCATTCCCATGTCAAGTGGATCAAGCTGGAGACAGCTGCTTTCATAACATTTATCCCTTGCCTCATTGACTTGGGCCTTCTTTAATGACTCTGCTATTAGCAAAGGCTCCGGAAACCCAACATCACCATTCACAAGCTACAAGGAAGTGACTCAATGGGCCATACCTTGTCCCTTCCTAAACCTCATCCAGCCCAAGAAAGTGATGAAAATCCAACCATTCAGCGCAAAGATTTGGGTTTTATGTTGTTGGCTGCTGCAAGGCTGGTCATTGCCCAGCAGTGGAAATCCTCAGAGGCTCCATCTCATGAGGTTTAGTTTAATAACATATGGGACTTAACCCTTTCTACCCAGCATTGCCAAGTAGTTTGGAGAGTCCTTGATAAAGTTTGGTCTGTTTAAATATGTCAGTGAAGGGTCTCCCATCAACTTTAAGCACCCCAAACCTCACTGTGGCTTGGGTTATTTGAACACTACTTGTCTTATTTGGGCACCATGTTCTATAACTACCTTGTGATCAGTTGTGCCGTGCATTTATGTGCATTACTGTCATATTTGTTTATTTGTACCATTTTTCATTTCAGGCTCTTGTTTGTATGATAAAAACTAATAAAAAATTATATGGGAAGGGCAAACAAAGCAATAACTAATTCTGTTTTGGACCAGGAGAAGCCTGGTCCAATTCTTTAGTCCAATTGCCTAGTGTATGTTTTGTAGGCTGGTTGCATTATTATTTTTTTACTATTACATGGTTACATATCCATTGATCAGAAACGTTTCTTTCACACAAACTTCTCTAAAAGCTCTTATGACCCTGGAGAAGTAAATCTCTTATTATTTCCTCTTGATTATTTCCTCTTGGTTGGCTATCCCTAAGAGCCAACCTTGTAGCTTTGCATAGTTCCACTGGTTATTGGTTCCAAAGGCTAAGATAGAAAATCTGAAATCAGGCCAACTTTATTTCCCCCTGAGCAATGCTGATTTTAAGAGTCATGCTACTATAACTCTTCCTCCTTGGCAACCTAGATATTACCACCTCCACATCTTGATTTCTATCAGCAGATAGACTTGCTTCCTACTAGAATGCTACACTTCAGCACAGCTGCAATTAAATACTTCCCAAATGATCTAGGGCTGTTGTTTTTTCCCTTGTATGAAGTCCAACCACCTTCCCTTGATGTTACTCATCTATTATGGGGATGTGTATTTTTTCCAGCATTGTATTCACTGCTTGCATGATTTCCACCTGGGATGGGGCAGACAAGCAACACCATTATCCCTCACCAATGCCCACTTGATTTTGTGATACATATTCTAAACAACCTGGTGCACTTTCATCAGCCTCAACCAGTCAATGGTCAGAGATGATGCAGTTGCAGTCTAAAACAGTTAGAGGGCACCAGGTTTCAGTAGCTCTTTTAGAGACACTGTGCTACTCCAGCATCCTTTGAAAAGCATTAGACACCAGCAAGGCTGTCTCTCCCACTATAGCAGTGCCGTGCCATTTTGTGATCTAGTATGTGTGTAGTAAATACTGTGTTGGAACGGGGGGAGGGTGTGTTTAATTGAGGGAATTGCCAGAATACTGATGTATTGCATTTGTATTCTACCCTTCTTCCAAGGAGCACAGCTTAATTTATCCTCAGATCATCCCTGAGAGATAGCAGCTTGCTCAAGGTCATTCAGTAAGTGTTGCAACCCTAAGCGGATCTCAACACAACTCCTCTCACTCAGTCCAAGTTTAACACTCTGTCAAACTCTCACAATGGCTGAAATGAAGTTGGAGCAAACTTTAATTTGATCATGCAGAAAGGCCCTCTGTGTTCTTGATGCCTGACATTCAACATTCTGGGCTTTTCCCACACATGCATTTATTCACCAGTCTATACAATTAGCTGTCAGGGATGTCTACAGCCCAGATGGCTGGCTTCCTCCCTGGAAGTTTGGAAGGAGGGGGAAAGCAGTTCAGCTATAGTCCCAACCCAAAAAATGTTGGGTGCTAGACCCTGGGTAATACCTGAGATACATATTCATCTGTGTCGTGTCTTTAGACATGAGAGTGACTTTCTGAAGCCTTCCTGTTTAGTTATTACATAAAAAGGGAAGGATGCCCTAACTCCAAGCTGTAGCAGTTATTTCTGATGCCATTATTTAAATCCAGTAAGAAGAGCCTCTGATAAGGGCAGTTAATCTGTTGAGATGCTGCAAAGACTACAGTGCCCATGCCTAACAAACAGCAGACATACTCAAGGATTGCTTCTGAACCGGCTGACTAGCCTTGTCAGAAAGATACATGAAGATTTTGGTTGACAGCATTGTGATTGACAACTAAACACTCTCTTGTCACTTTGTGGAAGTGTCCTGCATGGTGAGAGTAAAACATGTCAAAGAGAAGGGCATGCAACAGTCGTATGCAGAAGCCAAGGCTAGAGTAAAATATACCCTCCACCCGAATACAGATTTTCTGTCAAACGTTTCCCACAGAAAGCTGCATTTGAAATCCCACAATTTTCAGTGATTTCTGTGCACTGCAGTGTCTCTGAAGAGCTGTATCAAGCTTCATCCACACAAATGAAAATTGTCCTTTTCCTTTCTTTTATTGGTTTCTGTTTCTATATGTATCTTTATCCTAGGAGGCAATAGTTATAAAAATAAAAATTATAATATACTAACTAGAATTGTTATGGGGTTACGTGTATTCTGATGGATGTGCATAAGAGATGGGACCTTTTCTGTCATGGCCCCTGTTTGCAATGAATGCAGTCCCCCTAGGAAGCTCAATCAGCCATCTTCTTTGTTTGGTTTCCCATCACTTAGGAAAGCTTATTTGGAACTGATTATTAGTCGGTCTTTTGACTTTCTTACAGTCTCTCTCTCTGTGTGTAAGATGTTATATTATTTCAAATTTATTTATTTGGTCATTTTACCTAGTATTATATATTAGTAGCTTTAATTTTTATTATCTGAATAAATATTTATTTATGTGGTATTTATAACATTAACGTTACTCATATTAGTTAAGCAATAGTCATTTTGTGCAGGCTTCCCTGCACTGAAAAATGGAGTACAGTGGTTAAGAACTTAATTCATTCTGGAGATCCGTTCTTAACCTGAAACTGTTCTTAACCTGAGGTACCACTTTAGCTAATGGGGCCTCTCACTGCCACTGTGCCGCCGCCGTGCGATTTCTGTTCTCATCCTGAAGCAAAGTTCTTAACCGGAGGAACTATTTCTGGGTTAGCAGAGTCTGTTACCTGAAGCGTCTGTAACCTGAAGCATCTGTAAACCAAGGTACCGCTGTATATAAACACCTACTAATGAAACCAGGAGTAACCAACAAGATGCTCTACAGATGTTGTTGTATTCCAACTTCCATCAGCCTCAGCCAACCATCAGGGATGATGGGAGTTATAGTCTAACAACATCTGAGGGGGCACTACATTTCCTATCCTTGTATGTACTAAATAAATATTCTAGAGTCCATACATTGATCATATCCAATTCCAAGTGCAGCCCAGGGATGGGATCATTCACTAAAACTAAGGCCTCAATCTGGAGATCAAAGCAAGAGGAAGCAGAAGAGGAAACATTAGAAACCTAATGTAAAACTGTATAGTATTCCAGAGTTGTAAAATGGCCAAAATGACCACATCTTCAACAATGAATGGAAGATACCCGATTTCAAGGATGTTCTATAAGTGGTAACCAGTATGTTGGACTCCCAGTTCTCACTGCATGTCCACCTGCATCCCACCAGTCACTGCTTCCACCACCATCCGACTCATAGCAGATGGCTGTCTGAAGTGAGGAGACTTCTATGCTCCTGGAATTTCCCCATCTGTTCCAGAGCCCTGGTTTTCCAGAGTTCTGTAATGAGCAAGGAATCTCACTGCGTACAGGGGCTGTACATGTCAGTCAATCACCCTCCAAACGGTAAGGGCAATACAAGGGTAGAGTCAGAACACTCATCTTTGCTGCCTCGCCTCACATGTTTTCTTTCTACTTTATCATGATGCCTGATTCTGCAGTCAGCTCTCCAGTGGAAGAGAGCTAGAGGCATCACTCATGCAATCGAAAGTGCCAAACACTTAAATCAGCCCCAGTTTATAAAAGGGGCAGCAGCAGCAGCCAAGAATGTATGCATAATGGCAAGCTATAAATGCGACAGAATGGATGGGTAAAGGACTTTCCTTTTCACAAATTGTAACAATCCAACTGAGGGAAAAGTTAGCCCAGAATGTATGTCTTCTCATAGATTGCAAACTCTGCTTATTAGCAGATTCATAAAGACAGGACCTGTCCAAGACTTTTCGTTGCCTGCGGGTAAGGACAGGACGTCTAACTTCAGATGTCTTACTTTACAACAAGACATAGTGGCTTGGGGAAAAACATTCAGAGAAATAACTGAATCTGAGGGATGCACTGCGGAGGGTATTTCATTAGCAGCTCTTCACTGGTATGAAGAGGTGTTGCACACTTCAGCACGCTACTGCCATAGATAACATTTGTGGAACACCAGACTGCTGGTTCAAGAGTCAAGACCTACCCAGGCCACTGTTCCTGGCAAAACGTTGATTAAAGACACATTTTCCAGGAAAGGGTCTTCTTAGTGATGAGCAATGCCCTGGAAGAGTGGAAGGCACAAGACCTTTTAGGCCTTGAATATAGCTGGTCAGCGGATGATAGCAAACACTATTATGGCAGCTGTAAATGGTGAGTACATATATAAAAGTGATAAAAAGTAAGAGCACAATTACTACTTGTGTGCTATATAAAGACTTGAGCTGCATATTGCTATGGATACCACGTCCTTGCATGGAAAGATCAGCCCACCAAGCACGAGGAAAGGCAAAATAGCACTTCAGCGATCCATTAACTTTATAATATATAAGCTGGAAGGACACCTTAATTAATCTGACTATATTGCTTCACACTGACGTTAATGACGCTGCAGATTAAAAGGGGGAACAGTACTGGCCTAACACAGATGTTGGAAGGATTAGAAGCAAAGGACTTCCAAAGGATTTGGCTACAATTTGAAAAAGAGACCATGTAGGTGATAATAAAAGGACTCTACCCCCCCCCAAAAAAAATTTGAGATGCAAATAGAACAAATCTGGAACTGGTGTAAATTACTTCCTTTCCAGCAGGATGCAGCTAACAGCCATGTATGGGGGTGAGCCAAGGGCTCCATAAGCCTCTTGTTTTTGCCAGCTTGCTATCTGAAACATGGGAGGGAAAGGGTCAGTGTTTGCCAAGCACTTTCAGGACACAATCCATGGAATGTATCTGGCTTAAGTTTCACAGTACATGTGTCCATAGAACCAGAGCTGACTCCAGAGAAACCAATTGTGTGGGTGGGGGGGTTGTGAAGATGTGGCAAAGACAAGGTCCATGGGAAATCGAGAACTGGAAGACAAGGCCTGAATTCTGTCTCCTGGTGGCTACTATTTCTTTTTTGGCATTCTGAATGTTCATTCGTGAGCACTGCCTGCCACAGCCCATAAGCAAATTACTTAACCCTTCCAGTCTCAGTTTGCCCTCCTTGTTCAAAGGAGGAATTATATTCAGAAGCAAGGAGAGGATTTAACAGGTCTCTTAAAACAGTTAGCAAAGTTGTGGCTTTCTTAGGGGTTTATTTTTTCTTATCGCTGAGGAAAGAGGGGAACGGGTTGTAACTGGTCTGTGACACTGATCGTAAATAAAGTTCCTCTGCTGTTGCAGCATGGGCTGCTATATTCCTTCTCGCTTTCCCATACCAACATGCCTCCTGGTTCAGCCTCCAGCAGTTTCAGGCAGCTGCTGATTCCAAGGGTGAGACTCCCCTTGGAATTATTTATTGCAGCTCTCAAAGGAAGGACAGTGATTTACTGGACGTTTTCTGCAGCAGCTGTGAATTTGCAGCCCAGTGACAGGCCATTCTGTGCAATCCTAATTTTCATCCCGACACAAAAATTAAGGAGCAGTAAGCGGTCCAGGTGAAATGAATGGCTCTCTCACAAAATGCTACCCAAGAAGACCCCCTTTCTCAGAGGAACTCAAAGGCTACTTAGGACCCCTTACCTTTGTTGTATGCCACATAGTCTGTATGCAGAAAATCCCAGTTCAGCCCCAATATCTCCCAATAAAAGGGCTTCTTGCTGACAGGATCACTGCCTAATGCATGTTAAAGAACACTGGTGGGTATTATTTTTCCCCTCTTTCTGAGAGAGTATAACCCACCTCACAGGGCTGTTGTGTGGATAAGATAGGGAGAGGGGGAACCAAGCTTGATCTCCTTGGTTGAAAGATGGGACAGAAATGTATGTAAAGTAATGTATGTAAAGAAGTATGGATAACCTGTTAAACTGCCTCATTCTGGTTCAGCTAGCCTTGTATTGCCTGGTTTGAATATTAGAGACTCTTTAAGATGCTGGTTGGGGAAGAATGTGAGGTGAATAATTAATGGACAGAATAGCAACACTTCTCTGATGAAAATAGGGATGTTCCATTCCATAATTTTACTATTTTACTACATAATTTTACTATTATTCCCCACACATCTTATTGAGTTGCCCCAGCCACTCTGGACTGCTTCCAACATATATAAAAACATAATAAAAACATTAAACTTTTTTTTTTTAATTCCCTATAGAGGATTGCCTTCAGACGGCTTGGGGGCCAGATAACTCCATAACCTGCAACATTTCTCCAATTTAAATAGGGACATTCTAAGGAAATGTGGGACATTCTGGGATCAAATCATAAACTGGAATGGCTTCTCTAAATCAGGGACATCCCTGGAAAATAGAGACACTTGGAGAGTCTGGAATAGAGGCTTAATCCTTTTCCCACTTGCCAATTTCCCCCTGGAAATACTTCCCATTTTCATCCAAATCATGGCTCTGAGTGTTGGGAATTTCAGCCTAGGAGACAATTGTGTGCCCTTGAGTACCCCCAGAAAAAAGCACTGGGTATCAGGGGTATTAATAACTGCACCAGCAATAAAGCTGCTTATGAAATGTATGAATATCACAGAGATGGACAAATTGACAGATACTCTTTGAATAAAATACAGATTTCCAACCTCCAAATGACTCCCATTTCTTAGTTACTGGAGCATACACTGTCATTTCATTTCACAGAACAGGAATAAGTTTTGGAAATATTCCATATATTGCATTTTTTTAAAAAAACAACACCCTCAAACATAAGGAATGTTCAGGATCATTGTCCACACTAGCAAAACAACATCTATGTCAGAAATCAAAGGGGACAGATTACTGCAGTACTTCTGATTAGAAATATTGTATGTCTGTCTTGCTAGAGTAAAGGAACTACGGCACCCCAGTAAACCATGAGGTTGCATTAACAATTAGAAAATGAAGATCTTCTGATCTCCCTTTTAGGAGGCTGAACACATCCCAGTGAATGAAAAATAGCAATTCTCTTACTACATGCAACACACCAACCTTTAAGCTCCGCATGGTTGAATTAAATTATATGAGTGTGGTGCGGATAACACCAAGGTTGCAGGTTCAATTCCCATATGGGACAGCTGCATATTCTTGCATTTCTAGGGGTTGAACTATATTATCCTAAGGGTCCTTTCCAACTCTAAAAAAATTCTATGATTCTGTGATTATAAGAATATGAAAGGGGCTTGTCTGGTTTACGATCTAGGGAGGCTCAATTTACAGGGCACATAAGGATTGTGACAAACTGAGCCTGTGGCCAAGGAATATACTCTCACCAGAGTTCTTCTCCCAAGAGATGGCTGTGGAATTGCAAACGTCAGTGGCTAAGTGCTCTCAGGATATAGAATATAAGCAGCAGCACATATTCTTCAGTGTTGTACAACATTGTTTTCTCCAGGGAGAGCCTGTATTTCTCACTGGACAATAATTTATGTGGAAGGGCTCTGGAAGTCAAAAACAAAACCATGCCCTCCAACAAGCCACAGAAGAAAATCAAGGCGCACGTCTTTGGGGGCTACACTCTCGCAGGAGCCAAAACAAGACGTCTCAGGATCCAATCAGAAGCCAGGATGGCTTCTGTAATTCTGGGATATCTCGCTTGAAGCAGGACTGTTGAGGGGTATGCAAAACCCAAGAACAAGTGAACAAGCATTCTGAACTGCTAACTGCAAAATATTGGTTCACTGTTATCATTAGAGCCCCATTCAGGCATTCATCTTCTAGGTTAAATTAACATGCAAGAAGGGAGAGTTGTAGCTCCTCCTCACTCCCCTGTTCTCAGCAGCAGAATCATAAAAATGGAGGATCATCTGACACAGCAGGTCACTGTCTGATAAGCTGACCCTGGGGGTACCAAATGGAGTCATTCCTTTGGGGTTATCATTTCAGGGTTGAAATGTGTGTGAGGGCACCAGCCGACTATGGTTTGGTGTTTTGCTTGCCTGCTTGCTTGCTTTTCTTTTCTTTTTATCCCATGGTGATCTCCGAAGTGGTAACCCCCAAAGGGACAACCTTGACATATACTTATGAATATGGAACAAGGGTGTTTTTTGTAGATGGGGGCATTCCATTTTATGTGATTTTCCCCACTTTCAGTCTGAAGTCTAGGGATGTTTTTGCCTTGTTCATTATGTCTGAGGAAGAGTAGAAGGAATTAATTTCATAGCGTTTGTAAAGACAAGGAAGGAAAATAACCCTAGCGTTGACAGTCTACTTCAGCTCTTACATACACTATATTGCCAGAGGGATTTGATTATCAACAGATGAGACTCAGGGTCCTTCTACAGATTGTTATCAGTATTGAATGGCACTCAATTGTTATGAAGCTGCTTCTCAGTGTTATTGAAACTTACAGTAGTGTCATTCACTGAGTAAATATTTCAGCGTGAACGGCTTGGTGCAAAGTAACTCATGGCTCTTGATGCATGATATCAGGATCAAATCGTCCAATGAGGCATCTCACATTATGCTTAGAACTGTAAGGTCAGGGGTACTAAGCAGCCATTTTTACCCCTGACTTTTACAATTGATGGTCCTGTCAGCTTCAACTCTCATGGAAAAACTCATTAAAATTGCTTAGAACCTCTGGTGTGTTCAAGTGAATAAATGCACAGCTAATGGTAACAAATGGGACGTGGGTGACGCTGTGGGTTAAACCACAGAGCCTAGGGCTTGCTGATCAGAAGGTCAGCGGTTCGAATCCCCGCGACGGGGTGAGCTCCCGTTGTTCAGTCCCTACTCCTGCCAACCTAGCAGTTCGAAAGCACATCAAAGTACAAGTAGATAAATAGGTACCGCGCCGCAACCCCAGAGTCTATCATGACTGGACCTTTACCTTTTTAATGCTAACAACCTACCATTTAGAGGCACACTGGTGTAGTGCTCTGCTGGTGATTTCTCTTGAAGAAATCACATTCAAAAATTTCCAAAGGGGAAGGAGAAATTTGTTGAAGATAATGGTTTTTTATTATCTAATTTTTTGTGACCTCTGCAAACCATCTCACCAGCAGTCTGTACTCCACAGCCTTCCTAGGTGTCCATGATTCAGTCAAAATGCAGGGGAAGGCATCATGAGGTATCTCTTTCCCTGGAGATTTTTCAGATCAAGAAGCATATGGGCAGCCAGGGAGGCTGCAAAGAGCTGGAAAAATGTTTACCAAGTGGCTCTTTGCCACTTGGAATGATAAGGCAATGTCAAAAACCCCACATGAACTGAAATTCTCAAGCGCTCCGATAATGAGGCAGAAAAATGAAAGCCTCTTTTGCAGAGGATGAAGACTTTCAAGAAAGTGGAGGCCATATTTTGTCATCAGACTAGTTTTAAGTCCTTTATGTTCTTTGTAGACCACCTGCACAGTTTCAGTAGCATGAGGGCAAATGCCACCAACTGAGTCCTGTCCCTTAATCTTTACATAGACTTAAAAGGATTACAGAATCATTTTCCTGATCTTCAAAAACCTCTTCCCTTATTATTCATTCTGTTGCTACCCTGCACCTTTGGTATGATATAAGTTTATAGGTTTAGCACTCATAGGCTATATGAACAAAGTTCTGGTAACACGGAATATATTTTACAGAGCGGGGGGGTGGGAGAAATTGAAAATGTTTTCTGATGGAACATTGATTTTGTTTTCCTACCGCCTCTGGAAAGTTGTCATTAAAACAACAGATTTCAGTGCTGATGCATATTATTAGAGACGTAATTTCTGAATGTAAGGGACTGTCATGAATTTCTTGGACATTTATAGAGAGGTTGGAGTTTCAGCTCATGAAAGCATAGCATTTATATTATGTCTTCAATTTCACCTAGGAAGGATATGATCTTCCTGCTGGAGCCTCTGTAACAGCTCTGTTGACGATAGCAAGATAACTCCAAAATAAGTACTTGTATGAGAACCTTTATAAGCTTTGGGCTTTATTCTTAGTAGCCACATAATAGGTTTTGCAGGAAACTGTAAAATAATAAAAAAAATCTGCAAAAATGTAGTTTCTTTTTCCTCCCCTGCACTTTTTTTCATTTATATTTAATGTGATTGAAATTGATTTTTAAGAAGCAGGCTGTGTATGATGGGGCCTTTTGACCTTGTAAATGTCATTGTTTACAAGCTTAAAGAGTAATTGAAACCACAGTCCTTGGGTTTATGCAGAAGTTGTCATGTGTAGCTTTTACTACCCTGTAATCCACTTTATTTATTTTTAAAATAATAATTTCTGGATCACATCAACTCCCTAGCCTGTACTGCTGCCTTATTTCCTTTTGATCCCTCAACTTTCTGTTGAATCGATCTGTGGTCTCTTGCTTTTTATTTTGATTAGTTTATTTTCTTGGAACAGTGCCCTATTAGTATGTATTCAGTGTATGCCCAGTACAATAGCATACTGAGACCTCAGAATTTGGATCTCTTTGGTCACCTATAGCAGTCAAACATTATGTATGCAGAATTGTATGACTCTATGAGAGGGGTCAAGAACTGTCAGGAGCAATCCAGCAATAAATCACACCAAGTAAGTGAAGTTAACTATTTATTAGAAGAAACAGGATCTGCTCAGGAATGCCAGGCCTAATGAGAACAGCAACTCTTCTTTGGTAGGTCTTGTCCCTATGAGGCAGTTACAGAGACTGAAGGTTCCCATCTTCCCACAACTGCCTAAGACTCTTCCTCTCTTGGGTTCTTCCCAAGCAGTCTGAGACTGTGCCTGTGTGGCTGCCTTTGCTCCCCCCACTTCATGCCTCTCCAGGTTCTGGGAGACCAGTGTGGAGGGGAGCTTGTCATAGCAGGAAGGAGAGACACCTGTGCCTCTTCGCCAGCCAGACTCATCTCTGCCTCTTGGCCTCCCTCATCCCACTCTCCTGCTTTGGCTTCTAGCTCTGACTCTTGGCTGCTCTCTGCCACAGACTTCCCCCTCTCACTAAGCCCTCTTCAGCTTCCAACACCTTCTCCCAGTCTTCTCCCTCTGACCACTCATTGTCATTCCACCACCAATCCCTGGGCTCTGAGCGTTCTCCCCTTGAGGGTTCCCAACTGCTTCCTTGCATTATTCCTCTACGTCCAACCAGTCCCTGACAAAAAAACTTCAGGGATGTGGTCCTCCAACTGCTGAGCTTCAGATTTGCTCCCACCCCTACCTGCAATTTGGATTGAGGGAAGCCTCCCATTACAGCCTCCCTAAACCTCACATCAGTGGTGCCACACCAGCAATTTGCTGCATTTCTGCTCTGGCTGAAGAAAAGTCCCTCCACATTCAGCATAGAAGCTGGGGAGGAGCTGAGAAGAAGTGGCTCCACAGGTCAGATCTGGTACAGGACTAAGGACCTCCATCCCTCCTGTCTCTGATTCAGGTTAATAATGTCTCCAGCCTACCAAATCAGCCTGGCTCTGTGCTCAGTCAGTTAGGTCTGATGCTGTTGCTCTAAATTATGGCTCCAATATTGGATGTCTGAACAGCTGTGTAAGAGCAAGCACCAACATTGCCTGAAGCATCACTCCAAGGCTGAGATGATTGTTTCCAGATTCTCACAATTAAAAAGAATGATCTTTCTCCTCTTCTTCCCTCCTTAACTTTTAACCTAAATATCACATCGGGCTAAAGAATTATGTTGGCATTTTAAAAAAAGAAAATCACTCCTAGTGTTTCCCTTTTCCATTTGCCATTATGGCTTCTGCCTCCACAGGAACCATTACTGAATCCTTCCCAACAGCCCTATATATTTCTTAGCTTGGTTTCATAATGCCTATTATCTGTTCATTTGGAGCACAGCTACCATATTAGGAAATATCATGCCTGCCAGTTCTGTAATGAGTGCTTGACTTTTGCAACTTTAGCATAAACATATAACACATATAAAAATATTAAAGTTCACTAGTCAGCATAACTCTTAAGAGCCACTGAGATGCTAATTGGATTTTCCTTCTCAATGGTAAAGGAATGGTTTTGCACATTGCTTCAAAAGCAGGTCAAAGATCCTGGATCCCTCACTTATTGATTTTCTTTTCTGCAAGAAAAATGATGATGTTCAAGCAGAACCCATTAATTAAAAGCCTATCTACCAGTTTGATTTTTCCATGTAACTTGCCTCTAAGTAAAAAGGGCAGGGGTAAAGTCCTACTGTACAGCTTTCTGATCCAAAATCCAATTGACCATAATGAGTAGACTCTTCCTCCCTTATTCTCACTGATTAAAGAGAGCTCATGTGTTGCCATAGAAATATTGTTGGACTTGGACTAGAGAGCTATGGGTTCAAAGCAACACTCAGCAGTGCTACTTGTTGGATTACCTTGGACCAGTTCCCATCTCTCAGCCTTAACTATCTCACAGCTTTGTTAAATAAACAACAAAATATTATAGTAGGAATAATACTGAAATTAAGTACTCTTTAAGTCCACTAATTTCAGTAAAAGGGAATTAAGCATGTGTTTTTAAACCCTACCATTGACATAACTGAGACTTAAAGATGCTTAATTTTGGCTGGATCACACCAATGTTTGGCAGAGTCCTATTCCAGCCTTTTGAGCCAGACTAGGGAGTTGTTCAGTAGTGTCAGCGATTCAACAGGCTTAGGTAGGAGAGGAGCTATGCTCTCTTGGTGGACTAGGAACAAGTCTTGCATTAATAACTTCCAGGCAGAAACTGAGGATTTAATCATTCAACCTGGATGCCCTACTCTTCCTAGAGCACTTGTGCAGTCCCGATCCTGGTCCTTCTGGGTAGGACTCTGACAGAGGATGCTTCGTGCTGCAAAGCAAGCACTGAATCAGTGGGACCAAACTTAGGACTTATCTCACTGCTTTCGCTGTTCTTGGTGTCTGTAGGGCATAGGATCAAGATTTAGGGGATGAGTCCAGTTGGATCACATTAAGTCATCTTCTGCAGTTTCCTTAATGGATTGCTGTATTTGGATATATGATCTCAGGAGCTTCCTCTTATATCCCACTTTATAGCCCTGAGAGACTCTCAAAGCAGCTTACAAAAACATATGATAGTAAAAATGATATCCCTGTTGTAAGCAGGATTACACAGAGGGCATTTCCTGCTCTCCACACTTAACTTTTGACCTGCTCTTTCAAGGCACAGGTCTGCGCTTAAGAGCTCTGCTTTCAAGCATGGGGGGGGGGGGTTGCCCCAGAGCTTTCTCCATGAAAACCCACTCTTTACTGCTCAATGTCAATTTGGGTTTTAAGCAGATTGCCATTTGCTCCAATTGAGCTTTAAAGAGCAGGTTTTTGTGGGGAAGACGCTGGAGCAAAAAAAAGGACACAGACACAGAGCCTGAATGCATGGACTGTGCCTGGAAAGAGTGGATAAATAGTAAGTGTATCTTGCCATTGTCCTTTGAAGCAAAGGAGGATGTTATTGAGCCCTTGATGGAGGCAACTCTTTGCCAGGCAACAGCACCCAGTGAAATATTCTGAGGAGGGTCTGAGCAGTTGGATCTCATGCTGGACCCCATGTTGGGGTCCTCCTCTGATGGGGTCCTCCTCTGATTAACTAGGACTCTGGTTAATTCTAGCTCCAGGAGAGGCGGATTCTCAGTGGCAGAGCTGTTTTGCATGCAGCAGGTTCCAGGTTCGATCCCTGGCATCTCCAGGTAGGGTTAGGAAAGACTCCCTCTCTGAAACCCTGGAGAGTTGCTGCCAGTGAGTGTAGAGGCAATACTGAGTTAGGTGAACCGATGGTCTGACTCAGTATAAGGCAACTTCCTACACTCATCAGATCATTGTTTACATACACTGTGATGCAGGTCCATTAAAAGCAATAGGACTTAGTAACTGATCCCATTAAGATGTGGCATATACAGATCACTCTGGGATGGGATTCTGAATTGTTTTTACTTGGAGAAAATTGAAAGGATCTTTGTTTGTTTGCAAACGGCCCACCTTTCAGACTGAAAGCTGACACAGAAAGCTAGCTCATATCATTGATTGCTCTGGTATTAGCAGTCACAGGGCCTGGTACTGAACAGCAGAAGAGATGCCCAGAAGACTGGGCTATAAAACAAGTCTATGGTGGTGGTTGCATCTGTAGCTTCCAGGAAGGTGGATCAAGTAGCAGCATCTCACCAGGCTCTCAGGCTCAGAGTGGTATTTCCCATCACTGGCTACCTTGCCTTATAAATAGGAGATGCTGTGGATTATATTCAGTTAAGAGCCCTAAATCAACGTCCAATTGGAATCAAATATCCAAACTGGACAGGCTTGCAATCTTTAAAAAGGAGAGAGCCACAGGTGGAGGGGAAATGAGGAAAGGGGCACAACTATGGAAGGGATAAAGGAAGTTAATCATATTTTGATGGATAGAGAAAGTAAGGTGATGGGAAGGGCAAAATGTGGCATGAGAAGCCACCCCTAAATTGCTTCTACCAAAGCATGTATTCTTTAATAATAATAATAATAATTAATAATAATTTATTATTTATACCCACTGTCAGAGCTGCTCTAGGTCCCAGCTCACAAAGGACCAACGCTGATTCGTTGTTATATACAAAAGTCTTTATTGAAGTCACTGCCATACTCCCCTACGCTGCCCTCAGATCCTTCCCCTTTGCTCTCCATCTCCTCTCTCCCCTTCGCGTCTCGCTCCGATGTCAGTTCCCTGACACCCGCCCATCTGGCTGGGCTTCCCCAGCCACTCTGGTCAGCATCCAACAAAATATTAAAATACAGTAATGCATCAAACACATTAAAAGCTTCCCTAAACAGGGCTGCCTTCAGATGTCTTCTAAAAGTCTGGTAGTTGTTGTTCTCTTTGACATCTGGTGAACTAAAACCCCAATGATGTCAGTGCTAATAGGGATGGCATTGTGAACCAGAGCAAAAAAACTGTAAGCATATTAGAGAGCCCCCAGTTGCCTTTCTAAAACTGGTCAGAACCTATTCTAATCCCTTGTTCTGGTAACACTGGCAATGCACATTCATGACTCAATGTAATGAAGTCATTTGATGTTTACTATAAGAGCCCTGAGCTTAATGAATTTATAATATTTATGTGAGTCCCTTGGGAATAACTGCTGGGATAATATGTAGGATTGGTAAATGGACATTCACATTTCTATTCTCATTTTCCTCTGGGCGGCCAATAAATGAAGAGACCTTCCGTGCATCCTTTTCATATTAAAAGTACGCAGAAGATCTTGATTATCAAATTTTCTCCAACTTTTAGAAATGAAGTACTCAGCAGAATAACAAAGCAAGTTTAAGAAACTAGCATTACATTTAAGAATTCCCTCCAGTGCTTATTCCAACAATAAACATAATGAATATCTCATTTCATATTAATGTGCACACTCTTCATTATAGTTTAATGTTGTGTATTCATCTTTTTTTAGACAAGAAGAAAAGTCCAGTTCTGCAGCTAGTGCTGAGCCAAAGTGTGGAAGGTGTTTTTCACAAATTCATTATCCTCCCATCCCATAACAAGCACCCTCCCTTTCAGCAAGTTTTGTACCCGTTCATGAACGATTAAGAAAGTGCTAACAAAGCGACAGGTATCCCTGTTGCTCACAATCCAGCCACACACAGTGAATTAACTATGGCAGAATATAGATGCCGGTGTGCATCCAGATGTCCAGACTGTATGGTCTAATGCTTGTCCCCATTCACATCCTGTGACAATTTGTCATGAATAACTATGTGCAACTAGAACTGGACTGGGGTAAAAATCTTGCTCGGCGACTCTGTTAAGCAATGAAACTACCAACAAGAATAGTTTATGTCATGTATCTCCCCCATTATTTATTATTTTCTTTATACAAGTATTTATATACAGTAACACCAATTCAAACAATATAGCATGCTGGTACACAGCAGTATATAGACACTAAAACATGAGCACCATAAAATGATTAAAATGACTATTAAAAAAAAACCAAATTGAACAGTTGCATAAGCCTGTATGCATAAAAAGTGAAGCCTGAAAATCAAAAGTGAGAGTGCCTGCTAAATCTCTGCTAGAAGGTTGTTCTACAGCATGAGACTTGGGCTTGCCAATCGGAAGGTTGGCGGTTTGAACTGCCAACTAGCAATTTGAAAGCACACCAGTACAATTAAATAAATAGGTACCTCTGCAGCAGGGAGGTAAACGGTGTTTCCGTGCCCTCTGACACTGGTCCTGTTGTACCAGAAGCAGTTTAGCCATGCTGGCCACATGGCCCAGAAAGCTGTCTGTGGACAAACTCTGGCTCCCTCGGCCTGAAAAGCGAGATGAGCGGTGCACCCTATAGTCGCCTTTGACTAAATATCCAGGGGCTTAGGCAGTCCTTAAAGAATCCTATACCCAAATTGTTCAGGCTTTTATATAACAGCCTGGAATTTATTCCGCAGCATATGTTACAGCCAATGCAGATGTCACATTTAGCAAAGGTGTTACAACGCCATCCGCCCCCATCCACAGCCTAGCCACTGCATTTGGCACTAGCCACGGCTTCCAGAGCAGCCTCATGGGCAGCCCCACAAAAAGTGCATTGTAGTAATCCGGTCTCAGTGTTATCAATGCATGGATTACAATGGCCAGATTATCTCAATCCAGATATGGCTATAGCTGGAGTACCAGACGAAGCTGATAAAGGGCATTCCAAGCCACAGAGGTCACTTCAGCCTCTAGTAGCAAATATGTATCCTGGAGTGCCCAAGCTCCTTTGTATAAAGTGCAACCCTATCCAGAACACACAAATGCCTATCTTCCAGGCGGTTCTGTATATATTAGAAGGGCATACAGACATTTGCCACAACTCTTGAGAAGTTGGGTAATGAATTGGGGTGGGTGGAGAATTGTATAAATAAAAACTACCAAAACAATTTCGCTGAAAAAATGATATGGTTGTCATCAGCACTCTAATTGCTTAGAAACATCATTCCTCATATTCTGTCAGTACGGATGTCACTCTGATAACTGAATGACTTATGATAATTTATTGGGAACTGCTATAGCCTTGTAGTGTAAGGAAGAATTATTATTCCAGCTTTACACCCAGATGATTGAGAGCCATTAGAAGCCCACCGTGCAAAAGAAGGGAGTTTTTTAATACAAAAATAAAAATATCCTATGGCTTCGTATTTTAAGTTTTTAAAGAGAGCTTCTTAAGCACTCATCTTGGACTAAAATGTGAACCATTAAGGTTCAAATGTTTGGGGAATGAAACATGACCCTATATGACTTTCCCAGTGCAGTGTACGGTGTTCAGCCCACGTAGCTTTAAGTAACAAGCAATACCTATATTAATCACCAAGAATTGAAAATCAAGTAGAACTAGTGATCTATTGACCATACCTAGGACCATGCCTGGTGAAAGTAAGCAAATAACATTACATTTGAAAGTGTAACAGAGTGAGGCAAAGAAACAAAAGCCAAGGAATTGAATTCACGACCTCCCCTAACCCTGAATATGGCGTCTCATATGTTCCACTCCAGAGACTATGCATATTTAAATGAGCATCCCATATTTGGGTGGATCCAGACTACCTGTGCTCAGGTTTCATTGAAAATAATATGGAAAATTAGTTCATTACTTTCCTGATTGATTTCATTTGGGAACCACGTTCAACTAACATTAGTTCCAACCCACTGTAAACAACATGCTTACAGGTATAATGGTCATGTAAACCTATATTCAGTTCTACTTAAGACCCAGTACTGTCAATTGTCATTAGGGGCAGAAATTGCATGAATGCAACACTACTGGGTTACAGCTCAAGGCCAAATTACTAACACAACCATCCCCATCTCCGTCCCCATCCTCTCCCCACAGTGTTGCAGCAACTAGTTCATGGTTTGTTAATAGGAAGCCCTCTCCATGTGAAGTCAAATTATTCCCATGTCATTTTCCAGAAGCTTGACTTCTCGCACTTCCTCTCATCATTGGTTTTCAATGAGGAAAAGCAAGCAGCTGAAATAATGTCTTTCAGCTGACATGCCCTGGTACAAGGAATTGGCACGCCACCTCAAGCCATCTGTGAAAAGAGCTTGTGGTCCCTCTATGAATGTGGCATTAAGCCTCTCTGAATCTTAGTAATGTGTGACCTGGATTACTAGAAAAAGAAATGCTAGTGTATATTCACAGAGGTGCTGTTTGCTGGAATAGCACTTGCATTCCTAATAATGTCACTTCTTGTCTGAATACTAGCAACCATTAATTGGCACACTGTGCCCAAATAAATGCACATGCCTTAGTTATGGTATAAACATGGGCAAGGCAAGCTTGATGTGCTGGTATTGTCATAGCGCAACTGTTTCACGTCCTAGCCTCTTGGAACTCAGCTATACAGCTGTAAATAAAACAATTTAAATGTATTATAAAGTGGAATATACAATGTGACACTAGATGGAGACAGTGAGCTATGCCAAATTCAATGTATTTTTCAAAACGTTTTTTTTAAAAAGCATTTTCACATCGGTTTTTTATATGTGTGTAGATTCCACCTTGGAACCCAACCTGTGTTGGACTATGCTTCTGATTCTGGTCCAAAGGGACTCACACATAGCTTTCCTTCCCCACTCCCTCTATTTTTTGGATCAGACCAACTGGAGCCTAACCCTTGCTAAGGCCCAGCAGTTGTGCCACTATGATATCCATTTCCCACGGCCAAACGTCATACACCATACCGGCCAGCAACCATGTATTTAATCTAGGGGATCTCTCCTTAGAATAGTTTCACATTGTATGCAGTCTAGGGAAATGGAAAAACACTACAGACCCGCATGCCCATACACCCATCACACGCATAACATTTTATACAAACCAATCACAGTGTATATACATTAGGCTGAATACATCCAGCCCATGCAAACTGCCCAACACACACAAAAAATGATGAACAGCATTATAATTGTGTATTTGTGCATGCACTTAGAACTTAGGTTATGTGAAGGAATTTGTGTGGGCCTGATATTCCTGTTCGTTGCATTCCCCTGGCACACACATGCTAGAATTCAGCGTGATGTGACTCTTATAGAGATCTTGTTGGAGTAAATAACATACAGGGGTGTGCCTCTGCTCAGTGGCTTTCTATGATGACAGTTCCTATCCTCCTTTATTATTACCTGTGTTGACTGGGGCTGATAGGAGTTAGAGTCTAAGTACATTTGGAGGACCACAGGTTCTCCACCTCTGTTCTATGGTACAGGAGAATTATAATGGGTATCTGCTCAGAAGGAAATCCCAGTGTGCTCAGTCAGTGGCAGAGCTTCATGCTTCAGCACTGGCGCTGGGCTGGCGTGCGTCCCGGGGATGTGGGTGCGCCGCCCGCAGGGGCATGATGTGCATCCTGTGGGCGTGGCACACCGCCTGTGGGGGCGCGGTGCCCAACGCAGGTGGGGGAACAGCCGCAATGGCACCCCACTGGGATAGCACTGCCCAGTCCTCTTCCTCCGCCAGTGTGATCAATAGAACTTACTCCTGGAAAGTGTACATAGTATTGCAGCTTTAGGATGCAATCCAAATCCCTAAACCCCTTGGTGGGGCAGAAGCAGTAGAAGGGGACAGGGCAACTTTGCACAGCCCCTGCATCAGCTCCAGGTTGCCATTAGGTTAAGACAGCAAGAGCAGCTCAGGATGCAGCAAATCTCTGGCCAGCTCATACCCACCCACTCCCTGCCCTCGGAAAACCCTGCTCGGGGACTTTCTGCTAGCAGGGATACCTCCAAGCTTCTCACCCACCAGACATTTGGCAGACAGAAGGAGGAGATTGGTGATGGGTGGTGGGAGGCCTGTTCAATCCACACACATATATATACACACACATACACCCCATAGCCAGGAACAGGGAGGGAGTTTGATTGCTCTTCCAGACTCTTCCAGTCTTTCATCTCAGGAGTAAGTGCTAATGAAGTAGATCACATATGAATGAAGCACAAGGTTCTGAAACATCAACAGAGCAAGCCATGAAGAATTTTGTATCCCATACCCCATTCTTTATGTCAAGAATGTTCATGATGTCTTGACTGAACAGATCCAGTTGCAATGGGGATCACTTGAGTACCACTTCCCCATCTCTGTGACTGCATCTTAACTGATCCACTGATCCAGCCCTGAAACATCCATGTCCCATTATTTGATGTATGCTGTTGATGTCCCCAGCTTTTGGGCTGATTGGACAACTCTCCATCCCCCCACAGTGTACCTCTGCCCTGCTCCTTGTTCCTTTGGTTTCCTTATCCCTGGACTAAAGCTTGCAAAGTCTGAGCAGCTAGTTTTGTGGTGTTGTTTTTTACTGGGGCAGGGAGAAGGGTTTACAGTTCCAAAGTCTGAGGGAACCTGGTGTACTTGATAGCTCAGAAAAAAACAAGTGTTAGCATGTTCAAGTGATGATGCACAGGTTTGCTGCTTAGCTGAGAAACATGTACTTACTCTACACGAGTGCTGGAGCAGTGAGCATTGTTTTTATGTAGAGGCTGCCATCTTGTGGGACATTTGCACATTGCAAAAAAAGTATGTTCTTAGCTATCAAATTAAGGCTGACATTGCCTTAGGTCTCTCTTTAAAACACTGCTCTCAGTGACTAATACTATCCTCCAAAGCATCCTCCATTATTCTCTCAAACAAACCCCGCTGAAAATTAGTAGAGTTTGTACAGCAGAAAGGTCTGGAGGTAGATTTCTCTTAAGCTCACAAACCTCAGCACAAATTAGTTCCTCTTATTAAATGACTGAAATAACATCCACTGATTTTGTGAAGGGCAAATCAGATATTACTTTTGGTATCACAGAACAGATAGACAGACTCGTTACCTTTATTCTACTGTAATTTCCCTTGATACATCATTTCCCTAAATGAAGGTTATAATCGCCTCTTTCCATATCTACAACTCCTCTGCTTAGTTATGAAATCTTTATCTCTGAATTGTGCATATTTTTGATATCTGGAAAGAGATCTTTCCCATCCATTAACATCCATTAGTGGGCATACAATTAGACATAATTCTGTTTCAAAGAGCAACTTAATGTTCAAGTATCATACACATAAAAGTCTCTCCTACAGAAAAGATGTCTTGTGTCATCAGGAATTATACAGGCAAATGGAACAGCTTTTTAGTAATGAGAATGGAGCAATTATTCTGTAACTGAATGTATAAAAAGAGAAAGGACCAATGCATTGGTCTAAGACAAAATGCACATATTCAAGGCCAAAAAGAAAAGACTTTCATGCCACCATTAATATGATAGAGAGCATGTGATTTTTTTTCCTAACAAGACAATTTGGAAAAATAAAGATTACACATGAAAAAATCCTTAGTTGGTTGTTCTTTAGAACACAGGAGCAAGTGGCTAGAACAGAGACTGTATATTGAGCTAAATTTAAATTGCATTTAAGCTCAACTGATTTCAATGAGAGAAATTTAAGCAGGTGCTTAAAATCAATAAAAGTGCTTTTTAAAGCATGGCCTAGTTTGAGCACATTGAGACTGCAATTGACTGTATTCCAGGTGTTTCGCTGTAGCTGGGAAAATGGGAGTCAGGGCAGGGAAAGGCTTCCTTCCCATAAACTCCTGATGCCACTGAAGTGAGCAAGCCTCCATCCCCATTAGCCATGTGGGATGCATGACAACCTGTAAGACTAGCTCAGCTGAATGAGTGGTTGAGGGTCAGCTCAAGGCAGTTGTCCCCCATGCACTCTTGCCTAGTCAAGCTAAGGATATGCTCTGAAATAGTGCTGAAACAGTGCTCTTCCATATCAAACCATTTGTGCTTTGGGGGCTGCCTACAACACACTTCACACTCGCATTTCCTGCTGCATCATTAAAGTGACTTAAAACCTGGTCCTAAACACATTTTCCTCATAGCCAGCTCAGAGTTAGTTATGCTTTAAGTATCAGCAACTTCGATGGGGTGCATGCATATTATAGTACAGTGGGTTGTGGCCGTCATACGGAAGTCGTTTCCATGGATTCAGATGGAGCTTACATCTCATAATATCTTCAGGACTGGATTATGAAAGCACACAACTGCTTTCTACATGGCAGTTGCACATTTTTAGCATCAGCCTGGCCATCTGAAACTGGTTGTGATGGCTATCTTCTACCTCCACTGTCAGAGGTATCATGTGTATGTGCCTTTTGGTGAACTGAGTGGAAGACAATGAGTGACGCGGGTGGGGAGAGATAGCATGTGCTTGGTTTGTTTTTGATATTTTGTTAATGTTGCCTATATATATATATATATATATATATATATATATATATATGGACTATGAGTGCTGTCATGCTTTGTGAGTTTTATAAGATGACTTTTCTTGTGGTTGTGCTGTATAGCCTTTTTTAAAAGTTGTTTTGTTAATAGTGTTTTACAGAAGGTGGTTGTTTTACTAAGGATTTGTTAATTATTTTATATGGTTTATGCTGCAATTGTGGTGTTCTGTTTTCTTGCTTATTGTTTTTAAGCCACTTTGTGACTCGTGTGAGTGAAAAGAAGCACAGAAATATAAGGAATGAAAATGAATAAAATGAATACCACTTGCTGGGAACCACAAGAGGTGGCATGGAGTGCTGCAGTGCTCATGTTTGACTTGCAGGCTTCCAATGGACTGTGGACTAGATGGACCATTGGTGTGACCCAGCAAGCTTCTCTTACATTCTAGACAGATGTCATGGGACAGCCATAGATGCAGCCCTCTAATAGAGTGGTACCTCCAGTTGCGGGCAGGATCCGTTCCAGAGCTCCGATCAGATCCCAAGCTTTCCACAACTGGAGGGACCATTTCTGCACATGTGCACACTTCCAGGGGTGCCACTTTCACAACCTGAAGTTTATGTTACCCAAGGGGAACGTAAACCGAGGTGCTACTTTAATTTGTCAGCAGCACGTGTTAGTGAGACTGCTTCAAGTCATACGAGCTGGATATCAGAATGCATGCTTGGCCAGCCACTTCAGGCATATTTTTGCTTTCACGCATATGAGATCTTTTGAGCAGCATAAGTTTCATCTTGGGAAAGTCTGGGCTTGGGCTGTACAGCTGTGTAAGGAATTATTCATTATTGCTAATGAGATTTTGAATGACTCTTGTAATTTCTCCCCAAGGATTCTAGAACTTCAGCAGAATGGACACATGGACCTACTGAAGCATAAGTGGTGGCCAAAGAATGGCCAGTGTGACCTATACTCCTCCGTGGACCCTAAATATAAAGGAGGAGCTTTGGACATAAAGAGCTTTGCAGGTGTATTTTGCATACTGGCTGCTGGGATTGTTCTCTCCTGTTTAATTGCAATGTTGGAAACATGGTGGAATAAAAGAAAAGGCTCGCGGGTTCCTTCAAAAGAGGTATGAGACCCTTCCATTTCATCATAGCACTAGAGGTGAGAAGGAAAATGTGTATTCTGAAATGTTTTACTATAGCCTTCTAGCAGTATATCCCTCTTAATCACCAACATGTGGGGGGGAAATTGCCTGCGGGCCAGAAGTTCCTCACTACTGATCTAAAAGAACTGTTTTTTCATTTTTTGTAATGGGGGAGAGAGCCAAAAGCTACTTTATGTGTGCTTGGATATGCCCAGTGGGGTTTGTTTTACTTCTACCCCTTTGGATAGTAGACCTCAATATCATACCTCAAATGGCTTCTGAAACCCCTTCAGTTTCAAAAGAAGTTTTCAATTTGGAAGGAAAGGCTGCTATTGAGAAACACCAGCCCCAGGGCCACCTTGGCCATATGGTGGTTTCATTGTATCCAAGCCACTGGGTTCAAATTTGGTTCTTGTTACCAGCCCTTGGTGATTTTAATCATTGCAAGAAAAAAAAAATTCTCATTTGCTTTCATATTCTTAACACCGTCTAAGGGCCACTTCACAATTACATGTTCGGATGTACACCTGAACTGTTTTAAGTGTACATCTAAAAATGTAACATGCAAATGCAATGAACATGTGTTGGCAGACACATGTATCATCCAGGTACACTAATCAGTGAAGTGTATTGGCTGCTGCTCCTAATTGAGCACACTAGGTGTTGCAAACCCAAGTTTGTTTCTGCATAATGTGTGGAATGGCCCTAAATAGGCATTCATTTGCTTTGCAAAGGTCCATCTGTGCATCTCACTCAAAAGAATGGTGTGCATCTATAAACCTCACCATCATCTAAGAATCAAATGTAAACTAGAGCTTGATTAACCAGCACTGAAATGTTTAAGTCTATTTCCTAGCCTGTTTGGGTGTAGTGTCTCTCCACTTTTGAATCATTCTTTTTAAGGAGGCTTGCCATTTATCAAGGCACATGTGTGTCTTTGCTTTTAAGTAAGAGTACAGAAAAATGGAGGATGTAGCAGCACCAGCAAGCATAGGGTCTGATTAATCAGTCTACTATTTAGAAGGAACTTGAACATTATCCTTGTGACTTACTTCTGAATAAAAAGGGGAGGACCATTTAGGTATTTCAGATGTTGGAACATTTCAGCTTGGGTGTGGTGGCAAGTAAACACTTGCTGTAAAGTGGTCCCTTGGTCCTTTATATCATGATTTGCTGGCTTGCAACTTGAGTCTTAAAAGAGTTCACATTATACAGTGAAGTTTTATGTAAATTAGAACTTCACATGGAAATCTGTGCTGAATATCCCCTCTATCCAAGGTACAGGGTTCATTCAGTGCTGCAACAGTTATGAACCAATGTTAACAATCATTTTATCATCCATTCAGTCCATTGGCTGAAGGGAAATGAGAAGGGCAGCAGAACCCAAAATTGGAAGTCATATTGGGCTGCTGTCTTGTGCTCCAGAATGCAAGCTTCTTCTTTTAAAAAAAAAAAATGTACTGAAAATTTACCTTATGGTTGTGAATATAACTTTCCAGCTGTGAACCAAAATAACCCACGCAGTCATGTCTGCTTGTGTCTGCAGACAGCCTTAAACAATAGCTCTGAGAGAAGTGTGACCTGTCCCCATTAATCTCAATGGGATGTAAACTCTGAAGCCTGGTGATAATTTAAATGTCTGCATTGTTGAATATTTCACTGTTGGTCAAGGCACACGTGAAAGAAGAGGAGCAATCATTTTATGGAGCTATGCACAAACCATCCTGTGAGTGGTGTCTCATTTTGATGTATTGAGAGGGTGGAGTGTGGGTCATTGGGTGGCGTTTGGGCAAATATCACCCCTAAGTCTTTCCCCTTGTTTTCATTCTGACATCAGCTGAGATAATGTATCATTCTGTAATGTCACAGACTCAGCAGTGACACTGAAGAAAAATCACAAAATACCAAATTTGAATAAAATGAAGGCCAGACTCTATCAAGTAAGGGAATTTAATGTTAGAAATTAGTATTCAGGCATCATACAAACCAAGGGGAGATAGCATGGTGCCCAATGTTCAGAGATGATGGGAGTTGTAATCCACAACATCTGGAGGCCACCATACTGTCTACTCCTAGCATAAACAGTAATGTCTCTGAGCTCAATAGGACCTCTGGAGCTCATAGGTACCACTTCAGTTGATCCATTCTTGGGATGTAATAGAATCAGAAGCCTAGTCAGGGAGTCCATGCCCTAGTACTGATTTAATGCCACAATTGTCTTTGACTGTGTGCAAATGGTCTCTCAAAATTCCCCATCCTATTTGTGGGCAGGGAAATTGGGGTGGGGGGGGCTATTTCACTGTATTTTTCAAGAGGCAGAGAAGAACTTCTCCAAAAGTTTCTTGGGGATGGGTCTCCCCATTAGCAAAACCAGTAGCACAGCTTATTTTCTTCTTTTTTTTTCCTACCACGGCAAGCAACCATGGCACCAGCTGTCTTGCCAGTCTAGGCACCATTTTGCATCGCCCACAATGCCCCTGACCTAGTGTCAATCCAGCACATTAGTACAGGGCACTGTGGGGAGGGCAGCAGACATTTAGAAACAAATGGGGTTTTTGCATGGCTTGCCCATAAATCAAACGAAACAAATAGGCAATGTTGAGTCACCTTTATATTAAAATGGCCCACTTTCTAGCTTCCATCACAACATTCAAAACGGGTAGTTGTAGGGAGGAAGGGTGTTCTTAGCAACACTTGTGAAAATGCAACAGGTCCAACATTGAAACTACAATGAAAAATGAAGGTGGCAATATTCTAATTTTATACAATTTGCTTAACTGGACCATTATTTGGACTGTTTTCCTCTTACCTGCTTCTGGTCTTAGCTCATGGCTGTTCTGCATTTTACAGGGCAGTCTTCCCCAACCTTATGCTCTTCAGATATTGTCAGATTGCAGCTCCCATCTATTACTAGCCAGCATGGTCGATGGTCAGTGATAAAGGGAACTGTAATCCAAAACATCTAGAGGGCATGAGACTGAGTAGGCTGTCATAGAGTAACTCCTTTTAAGGCAGATCTCTTATCACTTATCAGACTTAGAGCCTATCGTACTTTGTTACCTCTATCACTATTGCTGCTAAGTCTCGAGACATCTCTGCCATCACAGAATGATACATGTTGAGACATCAGTAATGGCCAAAATAAAAAAAGTGGATTTCACCATGACTAGTGTAAGTATTGAGAGTGTCACTGTAAATTTATTTCTATGCTGAAAGATTAACAGCGTGGCAAAGGATGAAGGGGATCTTCAGTGCATATTTCCAGACGAAATACAATTTTGGAGTCAAAATCTGGTCAGTCTTGAGTTAATTCATCTATTGTTGGACCAACTAATTGTTTTAAATGTTGCAAGCTTTCAAACGTAGGCCCACATTTCTTGTACTAGTGCAGTGTGGTTCCCACCAAGACAAGAATTTTATGGCTGCCATATTGTATGGCATGTTGTTTGTGTGAAGTGGACCCCTTGTGATGCAGGTTAATTTTAAATATGCTGATGCAGCACACACAAAGAGACTGGAAATGAAGGGTTGCACTAATGTGGTTAATACTGGCCTGACCCACATTTGATACTGCTACACACAAGCAGCATACCACATGGTACGGCACTCATATGATTTGTCACCATCGGAAGACCAGCCACGTTGATAATGCATCAACCACATTCTTTTTCACATATGGAATTTCAGAACAAAATAGTACAAATATGTACATATTTGTCTATATATTCAGACTGACAGTTACGTGATGATGGGATTTTAAACTCTTATCATAAAGGTGGTGAATATAGGTGAATCACACATGAAGGTTCCAATGCATACTAGGAGTTCAATCTTCTCAAATTATCTCAGCAGAGGGGCACTCTCCAATGTACAGAGGATACATGTGCAGAGTTGCCGTTTGTGTAAGTTAATGAGGGCGCCTGCACATACAGGAGCTCCATGCACACAACACTGGGCACATGAGGCTCTAAATTTGTAAATGAATTAGTATGTGCAGTTAGGTTTCCCATGGATAAATACCTGGAGGATCTGGTTTCATAGGAAATGGGGAAACAATGCAGCTAGTGAAAAAAATAGTAACTAGAGAATAAGGCCCCTGGTGCTCTTTGGCCCCTTTCATGTGCTACTCACCTGAAGTGTGTAGAAAAGTGTGTAGAAAGAGACTGTGGAACTACACTTCTGGTTCTGATTGTACATGGCTTCTCTGCCATCCACACTAATATTACCATGGATGTCTGAGGCAGGGAAACCTTCATGAATGCACACACCTTTACAATCAGGGCTCCTGGATCCAGAGAACCCTACATGTCTTGAGGCAAGGGGATCCATGCATAATAATGGATGAACCAGAGCCCTGGCTCCATATTACCTTTCTCCATCCTTTGCCAATTTGAACAAGTAACACAGAAGGGGGCTTTTGATTTTCACCTTTCTGAAAAAGGTTATATTAGCAAAGCTGAATATTAATTTGGAAAGCGCACACAGTACAGAGTCAATACGTGTTCAGTGCATATTATTTATAATTACTTCATCCTTCTGTTTACTTTTCTACATGTTACTAGTCAGTGATTAGTGGAGTTAACATACAGGTGTTTATACTGAATTTTGCAGGGATTTTGCAGAAATTTTTGCTTTGAAAACAAAACAAGGAAAAATATGAGCAAGTCATCATATTTTAGAGTAACTTCAGTGGAATCACTGCAGTCCTGCTTTTGGCCAAGTGAATAACAGAATCTCTGGCATATTGACTACCAGAAAATATTAAATAGGGTAACATGTTGTTTCTTCCAAAGTATTCAATTAAGCATATACATGTACTAAATAAGTACTAAATATTTAGTACTGCTGGTACTAAATAAGCATGTTCTGCTACTAAATGAACCAACTACTATAATTAGGCATCTAGCATTACTTACAAAAATATTAAATCAAAAATTAGTTTTAACATGAGTCACATTTTATTTCAAAATATAAGAGCTTTTCCATTTAAATTAGAGCTCAGGAACTTGTGGTCTTCCAGGTGTTGTTGGACTACGGTTCCCATCATGCCTGACCATTGACCATGCTGGTTGGAGCTTATGGAAGCAGGAATCAAACAACCTCCAGAGGGCCACAGGTTTCCCACCCCTACTGAAAATTCAGCAAAAAACACCAATGGGTGCTGCTTTGAGTTGTTGTTATTCAGACAACACGATTCAAAGGAGCAGCAAACTAGAGCACAGCAGGCAAAGATCTTGCTAGTTTGTTCCAGTCAATATGTGAAATTCAGCATGTGATCTCAAGGGCTCACAATTTTTCCTTATTTCTCCATGACCATTCTACACAAAGCACACAGTACTTTCTGTCTCTAATAGTCTTTTGTGCAGTTCCCCCCCTCCACAATTTCCCCATGATCTTTGTCTCCATTTCCCCGTATTTTTCCTGTACTGTTTGCCTTGTGTCTCTTGCACTCAGCCTTCCGCCCCACCCTAAACAGAACACGGCCTTGAGGGAAATTACATGGACCACGCAAATGCGAAATTAAAACACAGTGATTACACACATAATCCTGGTCGTGCTGAAAGGCCCTAAGAGGAAGAACAGGGATAAGCCTACTGCTAGTGATACTTGGGATACTTCCAGGTATCAGCTTTCCCGGAGACCCCATTATACACAGGCAATAACTCACAGAAGAGATACCTCTTATCGTGGTGGTTTGGATCTGCCACTGCTGGCTGTTTGATTGTTGTTGTTGTTGTTTAGTCGTTTAGTCGTGTCCGACTCTTCGTGACCCCATGGACCAGAGCACGCCAGGCACTTCTGTCCTCCAGGCACTTCTAGTTTAAATTGTTACTGCACATTTAAACTAGCAGCAATCATCACAGTTAACATCTAGAAAGCCTCTTGGGCCATGCCAAACTCTGCTGTTCTGCTAGCAGAGCACACTTCCACTTGTGCAAGAGAACTTTCCCCTGGAGTCCCCTGCACACCCTTAAAATCTGCTCCAGGGGGCTGGAGGACCCTCTGGAGAATATTTTGAGGGCACTCAAGGAGAGGAAATAAAGGGAAACTCCATCATGGGTGTAGCCCAGGAGCAGCTGTCCCCTCCCGATCAAGTAAAACAATAGAAATACTGAACTAACTGACCAATCACATCAGTTCAGCCCCCTCTATCAAAGTCCTGCCCCTACTAACAAATATCCTGGCTACACCCATGCACCCCATTGCATGAGTGGAACTTCCCTCGTGCAGCACTGGATGCAACCCAAAATATGGAAATGCTCCATAAAAAGTCACAGAAGCTTTATGATGATGAAATAGGGGGGGGGGAGAATTAGCATCTTGGTATTTTCAAAGTAGAGTCATATTCCATTTAACACCTAGAAGGAAAGTCTGGCTGCCTTGAAGCTCTTAGGCCAAGCTGCTGGCAACTCCATCAACCTTACTCAAATTCAATGTTTATTCTAAAACATTTCTTCCACCAAACCAGCTTGCGAACTGGTTGTCATAAAGTCAAACAGGGTGGAAGATGTGTTGCCAAAGCTATTTTCTACAAATCCACATTTGTTTGTGGATATGGCATATTAGAAGTTTTGTGGGGGATTCAGCTAACCAGCCTCAACAGCAGAAGCCCTGCACAAGGAGTTCAGCTCACGCAATTGGGCTTTCCCTGCTCTCTCCCCCCCCACACACACATTCCTGCCCCCCTCAAAACTGACTCAAGGTGGGAGGCAGGGAAACCTCCAGAACAGCTCACCAAAGTGGATTATGAGAAGAGTGGGATTGTTCCATCAGGATGATTCGAAGAGCACAGCATTGAATTCCACCCAATATACCGTATTTTTCACTCCATAAGACATACTTTTTCCCTCCTAAAAAGTAAGGGGAAACGTGTGTGAATCTTATGGAGCGAATGCAGGTGGGAAAAGCCCCCAAGAGCCGCACACACACTCCACGTGGCTCTTGCAGGCTTTTCCCTGAGGAGGGAGAAGGGACTGACTGGCCGTGTATTTATATTCCTGAAATATCTAAACTTCTAGCTGATAAATTTAAGTCTCTTATATTTAATAAAGCTACTGAGAATTCTATGGAATGTAAAGAGGGATGGAGAAAAAGTATGAGATTCTGGTTTTCTACAGAAATAAATTTTGTTGCTGACATTTCCAAATTTTCATTTAATTTATAGATATATTTTTTCTTGGTGGGGGAACAAGCTTGATTGCAAGCTAGCTATAATTCTGTTGAACATTTCTATTGCATCGAAGCTAAAAATTCGCAAGAGAATGATTCAGTTCTTTAGAGTATCTAAGCACTGAAAAGATTACGATACCCTAGCCCTATATACTTCAAAATAAAAACAATACTTTTAAGTTGTAAAATAAAATTCTATTTTTCAAAATGGCACAAAATTTGCATGTGTGCTGAAAAATACATGCATGTATCTCATGTGCAACACATGACAGTGTCTGGTTTCCTCACGTTGTTTCTATCTGCATTAGGATGACACCTCCTGGTTGAGGTGGGATAAGTAATAAAAAGAGAACAGTAAAATGAATAAAGAGTTTGGAGTGGAGTGTAAGGAAGTCTAACAAAGTTCTGATATTTCCCACAATGACTACTTCAACACTCCAATGTTTTTTTGGGGGAAATATTTAACATCATTTTTTTAAAAAAAATAGTCTCTTTTGGAGTGAGGTGCCCCTATTTTGCTGTGCCCTGAGCATGCAGTTAGGGACGTGGGTGGCACTGTGGGTTAAACCACAGAGCCTAAGACTTGCCGATCAGAAGGTCGGGGGTTCGAATCCCCGTGACGGGGTGAGCTCCCGTTGCTCGGTCCCTGCTCCTGCCAACCTAGCAGTTTGAAAGTACATCAAAGTGCAAGTAGATAAATAGGTACCACTCCAGTGGGAAGGTAAACGGCATTTCTGTGTACTGCTCTGGTTCGCCAGAAGCAGCTTAGCCATGCTGGCCACATGACCCGGAAGCTGTACGCCGGCTTCCTCAGCCAATAAAGCGAGATGAGCGCCGCAACCCCAGAGTCGGTCATGACTGGATCTAGTGGTCAGGGGTCCCTTTACCTTTAAGCATGCAGTTAGTCTGCCTATTGGGTAATCTAGCACCGCCAGTATCAATAACTTATTCTGAGCCAATCTGGTTTTGACCCTAAGCTTGGTTGCTGTTATTTTTGTGGATCAATAGCTAAATACCCATCACAGTAATGGATGGGAAGCTAAGGGTGATTGGATGGACACGGGCCTTGTGATGTCAGATAGCAGCACTGCTTAGAACTTATGTCCTCTCACTTCCAATACCTTCCCAGAGCCGGCAAAGAGTTGAAAGGAGTCAAAGGCAATTGCCTAAACTGTCATACTATAGCACTGCCCTTCCAACGCGAAACAAAAGAGTACATCACACTGAAACTGCAATGTGTGGTCGACAGCCAGCAGCTCTCACAATCTTCTCCAGTCATTCAACACTTCACTGTGTTTCATCTTCATTACACAAAAGTCATTCTCATCCATGTAACATTGGTCTAAATCATGAGCATCCTACTTCCAAATCCTCATCTTCCAACAAGCATTTCTCTGCAGCATCTGCAGCCAGATGTTCAAGAGGCTAAATTGTAAAGATGAACGCTTTGGAAAGGGAGAGTGCACTTGTATGCCATCCAAATCACACAACTCACCCTGTAAGAAAGATTTACCACAGATTATTTGCATTCTGCCTTGGCTTGGCGGTTGTAAAGTCAGGCACCATTTTTGCCAGTTTTGCTTAAACTAGTGAGATGGTTCAGCAAAGGACTTGTTGAGCCTCTCTTATTTTTAACTGATGTGCAGCAAGCCTAGTTTTCTTTATTTGAATAGTTCTGATTATTATTCTGTGGAAAATCTTTCTGGGTGTTGTTATTTTTGTCTAGAAAAAGGTGGCAATGAATGATTTGTTGTTGTTGGTTTTCCTCTTTTTGCCTTCCAGGATGACAAGGAAATTGATCTGGAGCACCTCCATAGACGTGTGAACAGCCTCTGCACAGATGACGAGAGCCCCCATAAACAGTTTTCCACCTCATCTATAGACTTGACTCCCCTGGACATTGATACTTTGCCCACGCGTCAAGCACTAGAGCAGATCAGTGACTTCAGGAACACTCATATCACTACCACAACCTTCATACCAGAACAGATCCAGACTCTTAGTCGTACGCTTTCAGCTAAAGCTGCTTCTGGATTCTCTTTTGGCAGTGTGCCTGAACACCGAACTGGCCCTTTCAGGCACAGGGCTCCGAATGGGGGCTTTTTCAGAAGTCCCATCAAAACGATGTCCTCAATTCCCTATCAACCAACTCCGACCTTAGGGCTCAACATCAGTAACGACCCAGACCGAGGCACCTCCATATAAAGCTTCAGACATTGTTTTGTCACTGTTTCTTTCTAGGACTCCCTTTGCGAGGAGCAGCTGTGATATTTGTGGGACTAACATGGATGTAACTTTTAAAAAAGAAATCAGGAGTATTAGTAACAACTCACTATCCTTCCCCTCCTCTTTTTCACTTTCTCTCTACTTGAGGCCATGGTTTTCAGTCCAGCTCCTCTAGAGTAGCTCCATTAGCTCAACTGGTGTGTGTCTGGAATAAGCGCTTTCTAGAATGTATTATGGCCCCAACTCTGTAAACCATCAAATCAACTCATTCTGGCCAGTGGGATTACTCTGAAGTAACTTCAACTGAGCCACCATTAAAAAAACCAACAGGTCTGCCACTTCCCTAACATTCTACTAGTACAGCATTTCATAAACTTGAAGACAAGGAAACGGACACTGAACCTATATCAAATATATGGGGTTATTTCACTGAAAGACCTTTGTATTGTTTCGCCTTTGAGTTTTTATACAATTGCAATAATTTCAGTCTTTTCTCTGTGTTCTGCTGCATCCATTCCAGTGCTTCACTGCTGTTCTGTGTCCTGTTAACTGTGGACCAAAGGCAATCCTTGCAGTATTTACAGTTGGGGGGTGGTGAGAGAAAGGAGAAAGAGAAGGGAGAGACCATTCAGGCCACCTAATATGAGAATGCAATTTTGTAGGATTTCAAGAAGCCATTGCTATGCCAGTAAAGACTACAGTTAAATCTCCTTTTTGCACTGCAACAGTGCATATGACCTTTATGTGATTGTACAGTGTTTCAAAGGTTTTCTTTTACTTATGTACAGTAAACTGTATCATATGGCAGAATCCTCTGTTCTGTTAAATAAATTAGTAGCTCATACATAGATATATATATATACACATATACCTTGGTATATGTATATACATATGTACTCATGTATATATCTAATAAAACGGAAGCTGATGCTATTGCAATTTGTCTAATAAAGCTTTAGTTAAAAAAAGTGTTGTATACTGGAAAGATGTACAGGACAGGGGGTTTTCCGCAAAGAAAAGGAAGGGTGGTTTAATGTTATTTGGATTGTTTGATATTTAATGCCTTTTATTTTATTAGAACATCCAGGGCAATGTAACATTTGTTACCTAGATGTGTAACTCATTCATTTAGGTTTTTGCATTGGCTATTCAGCTGTGTTTAAGGGTAACCTTAATCATCTATTACTTTGGAATTACTTTTGACAAAATGGGAAAAACTGGTAGGTAAAAACACACACAAGGGACAGCTGATTTTCAGTTCCCAAGGGCTTGAAAAACAGATCAAGGAAGGTTAATAAATGCTCTTTGAAATCAATACTATCCATCATTGCAAGTGTGGTGTGAGAGTTTGAGGATGGCAGCGGTCGAGAAATATTGGTGTGGCCTTAATTGCAATCCTGTGTTACTCCAAGAATATAAAGGAGAGGGGAGGAAAACAAAAGAATGATCTCTTGTTTAAATCTTTATTACATATTCAATTATAGATGTATTTTTGACGTGAGTGCCAATTGTATAGAACGATAAACTGATGACGGCGAAAACAGTGCCTCCTTTGGCACGGCGGCATTTTTGAAGCTAACACTCTTACCTGTTTAGATCTGTAAAATGAGCTTTCAGTTGTAATCCTTAAAAACTAAAATGCGATTAAGTAGAAAGCGAGCCAACTTATCCCGTGTTTTATTTTTAATTTGTTTTAATACTTATTTTAACCTAACTCCATTATGTGACTAGGCCTTGATTATAGGAAGCAACTTAGGTGATCTGCTTTAGGAGAAATTTCAAGATATATTCTTCAGATCTATTCTATTTTGATGCTTAATTCTGTTCTGGGAAAGCATCTTGTACTGTCACTGTTTTTTGTATGAAATCTTCATAATATTGTCTACTGTGTAAGGCAGAACAATTTTCTTATCATGCAAAAGGCCATTTTGTTTCTAGGGTACAAGTGTTTAAAAGCATGCACAACTTGTTTCCCCTTGTAACATTCATGAGCTCCTACACAACTGACTTTTTAGAAGAAGAAGAAGAAGAAGAAGAAGAAGAAGAACAGAAAGAAATTTCTTTACAACAAACTAGAGGGATATACCAGATGTTGCAGTGATTTTAGTGATAAACCAATTATTTCAATGTGTTGCCTATTATACTGATACACAAAACACATTTTGGAGGCCTCAGTTACAAGTGGCAGAGCTTTCTGTGTATAATTTGTCTAAATAATTTGTCTAATAAAATTGTTTTCTAAACTTGCCTCTCTGCTTGTTTCAACTACCCTGTATGCGAGAAGAAACCATGGCCACCAAGCATACCCTCTGCAAGGTTCCAGGGCATGTATACCTGGAGCCAGGTAGGGGTGGAGCCAGGTGTAAGGTTATCAAATGCATGGCTCCAGTCCGTTGTTTGCCAAGGCAACACAAATGCAATGCCAAGGGATCATTTGCAGGGTAAGCTTAAAAGGTGTGGAGAGAAGGAGGTACTCAATGCCTTACACCACCTGTTGATTATTCCACTAAAAAATCCTGCTCTCTGAGACTGATTTACTTTTCAGCAGAGTCGGTTTTAGAGTAGTGCAACCAGCGCAGCTGTACTGGGCGCCATGCTGTTGGGAGCACCCAAAATGGGGCAGGAGAGATAGGGGGGCACCAAATTTTAGCATTGCCTAGGATGCCGCTGTAATTTGAGAGTCCCAGGTCCGCCACTTGTTTTCAGGTTCACTTCCCGTTTCAAAGCTCAGGGAGATTTGAGATTTGCAGCCCTCTGATCTTCCCCCACAACCTCTATAATAGAATCGCAATGGTTGAGAACCCCACGTTTCTCAAGCCACCTTGCCTAGTTTGGCCCTAATCATATTAAAATAGAACGAAATAGTTTCCAAGTCCATCCCTTTTGTGCAGTAGGACTTTCCCGTTGGATTCGCGCTATTTCTGGTGAATGAATCCAGTGAATTCTTAGCTTGCTGTATTGTGAACTTCCTTATTTCTAGGGATAGCTACAGGTTAAAATGCTTTATTAATATTTAATAAAGAATGTTTTTTATAATAATAAAAAACCATGTCTATTAATACCTTGGTTTTTTTTAATTAATATTTACAATCAAGGTGCCTTTAGAAAAAGCCAATGAGCTGTGCTCTCAACTAGGTTAGTTCCCAACAAAATACTTGTGGTAAAATAAAATCTTCATGAGATGATCCATTAAACCAGTAACTCTTGCATTATGTGTGGCAAGAAGGGTTGGGATGTGCCATGAAAAATCAAGCTGCCCTGTTGAATACAGTGGTACCTCGCAAGACGAATGCCTTGCAAGACGAAAAACGCGCAAGACGAAAGAGTTTTCCGTTTTTTGAGTCGTTCCGCAAGACGAATTTCCCTATGGGCTTGCTTCGCAAGACGTTTCGTCTTGCGAGTTCTTGCGAGTTTGTTTCCTTTTTCTTAAAGCCGCTAAGCCGTTAATAGCCGCTAAGCCACTAAGCCGCTAATAGCCACTAAGCCGCTGATAGCCGTGCTTCGCAAGACGAAAAAACCGCAAGACGAGACTCGCGGAACGGATTAATTTCATCTTGTGAGGCACCACTGTACCACCACTGCTCAACACCTACTGGAGTAGAGAGATCCTATAAAAATAATAATAATCTCCCCCCTCCTCTATTTTCTGCCAATATGGATAGCAACTGCACCTCAGCAGACAGAGCAAGGATGCATTGCAATTCCCTGATCCAGCATGCGCTAGAAGTGGAATGCCCAGGATAACTGTGACTTTAAGGATGAATGGGAACCTTTCACAAAGTATTTGAAGACGCAACAAAGTGAACTGGACTCCTTGGCAGGTTTTGAATAAACATCCACAATTTTTTACTGATAATAATTAGCTAAACAGTTGGAGGATCTATACAACTCTATAACATGCAGAAAATAGCATTTTTGGAGAAACCAAAGACTGGAACTGAGGGAAGTCGGGGGGTGGGGGATGGGTTTTGTGGGGGGTGGGGGAGGGAAAATGGGGGGAATAAGGATATGTTTTTGGAAAATATGTTTTGTTATAACTTTGAATAAAAAAAAAAATAGAAGTGGAATGCCCAGAATAATCTCATAATAATAACGTTAGTAGTAGTTCTAGGTTGATTTATCTATCATTTTTCAGTCCCAAGGTCCCTAAGTGGTGAACGGTATATTAATACAACAAAAGAGACAAGGTAAGTTCAATAACATGCAATGAAATAGGATAGCAAAATCACAGCATAAGAGAAGAATGAAACAAAGTCTTCCCAGACTAAACAATTAAAGAAGGTTCTCCCTGACCCTACCAGAGCAAGAAACCTGAACAACGAGATAGAGTAAAAAAAAAGGCTACCCAAACTAGAATAATTGATTGTAGACAAACAACACGGTTCTAACTACTCAAGTGTTCAGGGTGAACAAGCAAAACAAACTTTTTGCCTACAGAACAGATTTTTTGTGGGTTTTGAAATAAATAAATCAGAGCACATCCAATATTAATAGCTGCAACAAAAGGAGGAAATCCAACACTTCCTCCTATAAACCTTGGGGCTACCATGAATCAGCTGTTGTGTGTCTCTTGTGCGTGACTCATGGTGTTTCGGCTAACATTTCCATGAGCCCATGACGAATCAAAGCAGGAAAATGGCAGCAGTTTCAGAACATCAGCAGAGTGACTTCAGTTCAAGTGTTCACATGCTGCCCAAGCTGGATAATTTAGAAGACCAAGAAAGAACACCAGTGTTACTGTAGCCCCTAGTCTTTGATTCAATGTTCAGATGCAGCAGTTGTGGTGACTGAGGACTTTTGCTTGGGTCAGAGTGGATTTTCCCCCTGCCCCTGCTCCTTTCCTAGGGAAAACACACTCTTCAGTGCAGCAGTCCAGAGAACATCCAAATTGCTGTTTCTTCCTGCTGAGTGCAAAAGAGCGGCTTTCCCTGGGGGAAAGCAGTGGGACAAGAGAAAGTGTTGATGAGCATCTAATTTGCATAGGGAAGGTGTTGCCTGTTCTTCCCTGGACTGGATTAAGCAGCTGATCTATAGTACTGGGCTGCTGTTCAGCCTTGGACATTAATGAAAGCACGGCTGACTAACCAGCAGGCCTCCAGATGATGAACTCCAACTCCTATCAGCCCCGGAAAGCATGGCCAATGGTCAGGTGAAATGGGAGTTGCACTCCCAACAACATGTGGAGGACCACTGGCCCCCACCCTTGAACTAAATAATTAACGGTGCAATCCTTTGCATGCCTACTCAGAAGTAATTCCCATTGAGTTCAGTGGTACTTGCTCCAATGTAAATGTGTTTGAAACCTAAAACTGGCTTAAAGCCAAGGAATCTATCTTAACTGACTGTAGATCAGGTTGCTTATTCAGTAGCAAAACACTCTACCCAAGAGAATTGTTTCCTTTAAAGTAAAGCTGTTTGGACTATGTTGGTTGGTTGGTTTGTATTATCTTGCTTTCTGTTATGTTAACTGTATCAGAATGCCGTTCTTTCGCAGAAAAGCAGGAGAAAAATAAGTCTAAGAAAACTGCTTTATATCAAACACAACAGTGGTTGTGTGCTAGGCTGGACTGCGTTGCTTGGCTGCCACCACAGAAAGGCCTTCTAAGAGAGAGAATAAGTTTCACAGGAATGTAACATGGAGGTGAGAGATTGGCAAGATGGGGTAAGGCAGGCTCTGTTGTGGTACAGCTGCCCAGCAAATTTTTGAAATCAGTGCAGGCATAAATCAGTAATACCATTAAAGGTAAAGGGACCCCTGACTATTAGGTCCAGTCGTGACCGACTCTGGGGTTGCGCCACTCATCTCGATTTATTGGCTGAGGGAGCTGGCATACTAAGACCTGGGTGGCGCTGTGGGTTAAACCGCGACGGGGTGAGCTCCCATTGCTCGGTCCCAGCTCCTGCCCACCTAGCAGTTTGAAAGCATGTCAAAGTGCAAGTAGATAAATAGGTACCGCTCTGGCAGGAAGGTAAACAGTGTTTCTGTGCGCTGCTCTGGTTCGCCAGAAGCAGCTTAGTCCTGCTGGCCACATGACCCGGAAGCTGTACACTGACTCCCTTGGCCAATAAAGCGAGATGAGCACAGCCCTAATTCTCTTAAGTGCATACATACATACACACAAAAATCATTTATTCCTCAGTACCTGATGACTCACAGCTAAATGTGTGAACAGACTACATAGGAAGGGAGGGCATGTTTGGGACTGCAGTGATATTTGTGGTACTTGACCTGTGATTGCTTTTTAGCACATGCAAGTAGCCATTTGAGGCTGCAGCCATTAAATGTGAATGTATATGTGTGAACAAGCTTAGGGGGTAGCAACAAGAGAGCAGAAGCAGTTGCAGAAAAAACCAATGTCCTTCTATTCTGTGCAGGAAAAACAACAACAGCAATATCCTTTATTCCCAATGCACTTCAGATAGACTTTTTCTGCTTTTGCTAGTGTGTATTTTTAGGTGGGCTGAACAGATCCATTACCTGGATTTCGGAGAAGGTGGTCAGGTTTGATACATTACTTAGCTATATTCCCTTGATAAAGAGTTTGCCTAGAAATATGTGAGGAATAAAGGATACTTTTGCTGCTCAGATGCTGTGCTTTCCCCCCTAAATATCCCTCACATGTTTAATCCCCCTTGTTGTTTTGATGCATACAATTAGCCCTACATCTTCACTATGAACAGAGAGGGGACTGCAAAACTGTGAATAGAACAACAAGCCTTGCAATATTCACGGGTGCTATAAAGATATTGTTGCATGCCACCCCAATCTCCAAATAGTGAGATTCCAGAAGTTCCTTTTGGAAATGAGGCACAGCAGAGACTGTGGTGTCATAGAATCTTAGAGTTGGAAGGGACCCCAGGGTCATCTAGTCCAGCCCCCTGCAATGCAGGAATCTCAGCTGAAGCATCCATGACAGATGGCCATCCAACCTCTGCTTATAAACCTCCAAGGCAGGAGAGTCCTCTTGTGGCAGTCTGTTCCGCTTCAGCCTTTCTCAACCTGTGGGTCCCCAGATGTTGTTGAACTACAAATCCCATCACCCCTAGCTAGCAAGGCTCAGAGCTCAGGGATGATGGGAGCTGTAGTCCAACAACATCTGGGGACCCACAGCGGTTGAGAACCGCTGCACTATATGATATATAGCTTCTTTACACATATCTACAGCCTGAGCCTACAATGGAGAAGTTCACAGCATTAACACCCCAAAATGGTCTTGTTTCTCCCAAAGCTACAGCTGTGGATTCAAACAGAAATCAACCACTGTGCTTGGACCCTCTTCTCCAGATTGCTGCCTTTACCAGCTTGCAACCTTTATTCCTCTAGGTCACAGCCAACCCTAATGACTCTAATTCAAACTCTGGCTTTGTCTTCTAACTCACTCTGAGCGAGAGGAGGGGCCCCACCCATCTTGTGACTGATGGACCTCAGTGGGCCATGGGAAAGAAAGTTTGAGAACCCCTGCTCCATGAGCACAGCAGAGAACCAGTTGTTTGCTGTTACTATTGGTTACAATCAATGTCCACGTGAAACATAATTTATAGAAAGCAAACCAGAAGATGTATGATTTCTCTCTGGCTCTTTCAGGAAAACCGGGGGGGGGGGAGGGGAATCCTTAACAAAGATGTTTGCAATCTGCTACATCTTCTGCAGCCAGTAGGTGGCACTTCAGCACTATGCTTACCAGCTTTCAATTTTAAATAAGTTTCTAAATCTCTGGCTATCAGCACAGAGCACTTCCAGACTGCCACTGTTTTACAAGCAGGGTTAAGCCGCTTCTCAGCAGATTCAGGTTGTGCAGTTAAAGTGGATCTGGCATCCTTGCACAACATACCCACTTCCAGAAAAACCACCCTTACTTTTTGCAGTAAGGAAAGTAAATGTGGGAAATTGTACTGGAAAACGTGAGGTGACAATTCCTTTGAAATGGTATTGTTTAGCTTCCTCACAAATCAAATCAGAATGAAGGCACAATAAACCGTCAATGTCATATAACCTTCCCGCAGTCTTTGTGCAAACAAATCAAGATGAATGCCTAACACATAGGCCATCTAGAAGCATTTCAACTTAATTTTGTTAGAGATCACGTGTGTTAACATTTGCAGCTCACTCCAGAATTATAACTCAATTCTCTAAGTCTAATATTTTAATTAGTAAAATGGGATAGTCTGATGCTCAAACCTTTTTTTACCCAAGATATATGGTTTTGAGGTGGGATTAGACACATTCATGGAGAATGCATCTATCAGCGGCCATTAGCTATCAGGGTCAAATGGAATAGGCATTGTTTTGAGGCAGTACAGTGGTACCTCTGGTTGCAAACGGGATCTGTTCCGGAGGCCCGTTCGCAACATGAGCAGAATGCAACCCGCGTCTGCACATGCGCAGGTCGCAATTTGCCGCTTCTGTGACGTCATTTTGAGCGCCTGCGCATGCGTGAGCAGCAAAACCCGGTACTTCCGGGTCGCTGCGGGACGCAACCTGAAAACATGCAACCTAAAGCAAACGTAACATGAGGTATAACTGTATACTGCTGAATACCAGTTGCTAAAAGGAGCATGACAGCAGGGAAGGAATAGTTAAACGGGTTTTGGGGGGTGGGCGATCATTCTGGATTATACCTGTGGGTCCCTTCCATACCTGTGAGCCGGTGTATGTGGGGCTAGAATATGTGGAACCTGCTGAACAAGCCAGATTTGTTTCTTTGTAAGATAATGGCCTGAGCTGGCCGGTTAGGCACTGCCATTTACATGTCCAAAGAGGTTTCACTGTTGCCTAGAAACAAATGAGTGGGACTTTTCCCACCTCACCTGGCTGGATGCTGCATCATCCAAGGATGGAGAATAACAGGCCAAGAGGGGGCTGTGAGCATGTAAGTTTTGGCTGGTGCTAGAAGCTGGCAACACAAAGGCTGACCTTGCTATGTGCTGGACCCAGGGTTAGATATTAGGATCTTCTAATGGGAACTTAATAAGGAGCCAAGATCTGTTGAAGTGTTAATACTCTGAGCTCCCCCAACCCATGCTCAAGTTGTTGTACATGTGTGTAAGTAAAACCATATATCCTAAAGACACCATAGTCTCCACTGACCTTCATTCAAAGGAAACTAAACTCTGGATAGGCCCAGGCATTCCTGAAGCCTCTTGCTTCTTGGAGATTGGGGTATATACATGTCAGAGCTGCCCGAGGTCCCAGCTCACAAAGGACCAACGCTGGTTCGTTGTTATATACAAAAGTCTTTATTGAAGTTCAGTTTTGCTTTCACAGCCGCAGCGCACAGCTCTACATCTTAGACTCTAGACCGCTGAAGCTCCGTCTGAGTCTCCTCCCCCCAGACACCAGTTTAAGACCCTAGCCTTGCTCCACCTCTTCCTTTGTTCTTTCCTCCTCTGGGTCCGCCTGTCAGCTGGGGTCTCACCCTTCCTAGACTCTTCTGACGCTGAGTCCCCTGAGTCTTCCCCCTGCCTCCGGCGGGCTTTAGGACCTGGTTCCCGATCCGGGCTTTCTGCTGTCCCGCGCGCCTGTACATTTGAACTTGGCGCGCACGCCCAGCCGGCAACCTTCCTCCTGACCGTTACACTGCTCCTGTCACTGCTTCCCCCTTCGGGGAGGCTAGCTGTACTTGACCTCCCCTCCGTTCCCCCACTCCCCAGTGGAGGTGTGGTCAGTCTCGACTCATCTTCTCTCCCTGCTGGAGGAGACGCTGGCCCTGACACCTGGGACTCCTCCCCCCCACTACGCTCTGGTGGGGAAGCTGGCCCTGATCTCCAGCTGCTGCTTTGGGAGTCCCCGCTGGCCCCCCTTGCCCTGACCATCAGCGCCTCCTTCTGGGAATCTTCTGATTCGCTGGAGAAGCTCATGGAATCTCTCGGGTCACTGCCATACTCCCCTACGCTGCCCTCAGATCCTTCCCCTTCGCTCTCCATCTCCTCTCTCCCCTGTGCCTCTGTTCCTGAGCCCCTGACAATACAGCAATGCCCTGCCTTTGGGTTTCTCAGAAACATCCAGCCATAGTGGAAAGCATAATTCTGGATTTGATGGAACTTCAGTCTATCAAAGACTCATCTGATCTAGAAATTCCCTTCACTGATCCCAAATATGTAGCAGTGATTATGTAAGCAAGTTAAACTTAGGCACTCTATGCATGCTTGGGGGTCCTTAAAAAAAACAAAAACCTACCGGTATGTGTAGAAAGATCATGCATGCTATCGTGCTTGCAAATTCCAGTAAGGGGAAGGTGGGTGGCTCTGTTTCAAAGCTGTGGCTTGAAATCATGTCCTGGATGCAGTGACTGTGAAAAGAGAGAGAGAGACCTCAATGCCAATGTAGCTTTGACAGGGTAGTAACATCTGACAAGTCCTTTAGTGCAATCTATTTAAAGAATAAAGTTGCCAGCTCAAGTAGTTTTCAGAATTGCAGCAATAGGTTTCTCTTCTCCTTTTGCAACATTTCCTTTCGGCAGTGAGCCTGAGAAGGCATTTTCATTGGGGGGAGGGATTCCACTGAAATCAATGGGATTTACAAGCAGGCGTGTTTATAGGGTTGGCACCTTTTAACTTAGAAAGCACTGCAAATAACAAGGCCTTAGAAAGCACTGCATATAACAAGGCCAGTGGAAGTGATGGTATTCCAGCTGAACTATTTAAAATTTTAAAAGATGATGCTGTTAAGGTGCTACACTCAATATGCCAGCAAGTTTGGAAAACTCAGCAGTGGCCAGAGGATCGGAGAAGATCAGTCTACATCCCAATCCCAAAGAAGGGCAGTGCTAAAGAATGCTCCAACTACCGCACAATTGCACTCATTTCACACGCTAGCAAGGTTATGCTTAAAATTCTACAAGGAAGGCTCAAGCAGTATGTGGACAGAGAACTCCCAGAAGTGCAAGCTGGATTTAGAAGAGGCAGAGGAACCAGAGACCAAATTGCAAACATGTGCTGGATTATGCAGAAAGCTAGAGAGTTCCAGAAAGACATCTACTTCTGCTTCATTGACTATGCAAAAGCCTATGACTGTGTTGGCCACAGCAAACTATGGCAAGTTCTTAAAGAAATGGGAGTGCCTGATCACCTCATCTGTCTCCTGAGTAATCTCTATGTGGGACAAGAAGCTACAGTTAGAACTGGATATGGAACAACTGATTGGTTCAAAATTGGGAAAGGAGTACGACAAGGTTGTATTTTGTCTCCCTGGTTATTTAACTTATATGCAGAATTCATCATGCGAAAGGCTGGGCTGGATGAATCCCAAGCCAGAATTAAGATTGCTGGAAGAAATATCAACAACCTCAGATATGCAGATGACACAACCTTGATGGCAGAAAGTGAGGAGGAATTAAAGAACCTTTTATTGAAGGTGAAAGAGGAGAGCGCAAAATATGGTCTGGAGCTCAACATCAAAAAAACAAAGATCATGGCCACTGGGCCCATCACCTCCTGGCAAATAGAAGGGGAAGAAATGGAGGCAGTGAGAGATTTCACTTTCTTGGGCTCCATGATCACTGCAGATGGTGACAGCAGCCACGAAATTAAGAGACGCCTGCTTCTTGGGAGGAAAGCAATGACAAACCTAGACAGCATCTTAAAAAGTAGAGACATCACCTTGCCAACAAAGGTCCGTATAGTAAAAGCTATGGTTTTCCCAGTAGTGATGTATGGAAGTGAGAGATGGATCATAAAGAAGGCTGATCGCCGAAGAATTGATGCTTTTGAATTATGGTGCTGGAGGAGACTCTTGAGAGTCCCATGGACTGCAAGAAGATCAGACCTATCCATTCTTAAGGAAATCAGCCCTGAGTGCTCACTGGAAGGACAGATTGTGAAGCTGAGGCTCCAATACTTAGGCCACCTCATGAGAAGAGAAGACTCCCTGGAAAAGACCCTGATGTTGGGAAAGATGGAGGGCACAAGGAGAAGGGGACGACAGAGGACAAGATGGTTGGATAGTGTCTTCGAAGCTACCAGCATGAGTTTGACCAAACTGCGGGAGGCAGTGGAAGACAGAAGTGCCTGGCGTGCTCTGGTCCATGGGGTCACGAAGAGTCAGACACGACTAAACGACTAAATAACAACAACAACTTAGTAAATTATGGACACTCCAGCTGTTCATTGTATTGACAGGGTGGGAGGGGGAGGAAGCAAAGCAGAACCTCAAGGGATTTGTTGAAGCTGTTATAAATCAAGTGTTGTTGTTATTATTATTATTCTCATTCATAAATAGGACATGTTGAAAGCTTACCAGTGCCTGCTGTTGCAATCCTTTACTCTCTGAAGGGCTTCTTTTAAAAGCAGAAAGATGGGTTTGAATGTCTTTTTAAAAAGAAAGAATCAAAAGTGGTGTTCACATTTACTAGGCATTACATTTCTACAAAACAAATTCTCATTATTATTATTTTTTTAAAGTTAAAGCATGTTTGCTGCTGTTGCAGCACTTTTACCTCACAGTTTTATCCTAAACTAAAACATGCCTGCTTAGCCCCACTGTGCTCCATGCGGGTCTTACTTCCAGGGGAAAGTTCAGAGTTGGACCCAGTCCTATCTTTGCAGATGGAAAACTTGTCTGACATATATTTGTCGGACATTCATTCTAAATGGAGGGGATTGACAAACTCCAGGTCCGGGATATGTGTTCTCCTTTTACTGTGGGAAGAGATTTCCCAAAGGTAAACCATCCATAAAAAAAAAATTATGAATGGGTGGCGACGTGGCAAGCCTACACAGCTCTTATTATCAGGGCTCGTCGCCACTGTCTCCATGCGGCTCGCAAGCCTTTGGCGTCTCCAACCTTTCAGGCGTCTATATTATTATTAATATGCACCTTATACCCCTCCGCTTCGACCGCATCGCCCTGCGTCTCCATCCGCGCGGCGAGATTTCCAGGGCGACAGGGCAGGCGCTGCTGCTATGCAGACTCCCTCTCGCTGGAAGCCAAGCCCGCGCCCCATGTTGCGCGCCCTTTTCCAAAGAGGAAGCCGAGCGTGGCGAATGGGACACAGACTGCCATTGTCCCCGCGACATTTTAATAACCCGCACCTACAATATTCAACCTGTTGTTTGCACAGGGGACAACCCTGCGACACAAAAAGAACCCACCCAATGGGGGCCGGCAGGCAAAGCGCCTGGGCAGAGAGACTCGGCGCTCCCAGGCGCCACGGTCCTCAGCCGAGGGGACTCCCGCGCGGCGTGGGCGAGGAGGAGGAGGAGGCGGCCGCCGCCCCCGCGGTTTCCCTCAACAACCGCCTGGGCGTTTTGCCCGAGAGGCACGCCGAGGGCGCCTGACTGCCTTTCCACGTGAGGACCAGGCTTTCTTGGAAGACGCGTTTGTTCTGCTGCCTCCACTCTGGGAGGCTCGCGCGTTTGAGATCCAAATGGCGTCGTGCCAGCTGCTGGGAATCGCACTTGTTGGGGATGCTCCCCTTGCTGCAGCCTTCCCACGTGCATCTAGTTGGCCACTGAGATGCTGGATTTCATGAGCCACCACCGGGCTGATCCAGCAGCTGCTCCTCTTGTGTTGACTGCGGAACACATAGCAGCTGGTGCATGGACCAGCCCAGTGCTGGTGGATGGCATTTTCCTCCACTTGCATCTGAAGCACAGTGGTGTAAAAAGCCTGGGCAGAACCATGGAGGGGATGCCATCTTACACTGGCCCTTTTATGGTAGGGCCTGTGGAATCCAGTGGGACTTGCTCTATAGGGAACCTGTAAAGGTAAAGGGACCCCTGACCATTAGGTCCAGTCGTGGCCGGCTCTGGGGTTGCGGCGCTCATCTCGCTTTATTGGCCGAGGGAGCCGGCGTACAGCTTCCGGGTCGTGTGGCCAGCATGACTAAGCCACTTCTGGCGAACCAGAGCAGCGCACAGAAATGCCATTTACCTTCCCGCCAGAGTGGTACCTATTTATCTACTTGCACTTTGATGTGCTTTCGAACTGCTAGGTTGGCAGGAGCAGGGACCGAGCAACAGGAGCTCACCCCGTCGTGGGGATTCGAACCGCTGACCTTCTGATCAGCAAGTCCTAGGCTCTGTGGTTTAACCCACAGCGCCATTCGCGTCCCCAGGGAACCTGTGAAAGGTTGCAATTTGCAACTTAAACTGGTGCCAAAGATGTCACAGCAGCATTTGAAAGCACCATTTTAGAATGAAGCCCCTTTCACAGCCAGTCTGAACAAACTTTTTGCGACATCAACAAAAAGTATTATTATTATTTAAGCACTTGGCTAAACATGGATGAGAAACAATATTTTAGAAAGGAAATCTCTGCATTGTTTTTAAATAATACTAATGCATTCCCAGCACAGCAGTAATAGTGAGAAGTAAGGTCCATTGAGTTCAGTGAGATTTATGCTCCCAGGTGAGTTTAGGATTGCAGTCTCAGTGGCAAAACCCATTTTAAACAAATATGTCCGAACAACAGACTCCAAAGCATTGCACTAGGAGTTGAGCTAATGCTCTACAAGCCCACCCCCCAAAAAAAACCCTAGATATAAAATAGTTGGAGAGATCTTTATAGGCAAAAGCAACCTGCTGGTTGGAGCTACTATGGAGATAGACACTAGGGATGGATCTACACTCATCTGTTTAACATTATTAGAATGATAGGTGTGTGGTTCCTAAAGGTCACAGGGCATACTTGTAAAATAAAGCATTTCTTACCTCTTTTTTTTGTCAAAAGGGCTATCTCCCTACTGCTGGTTGCTGGTTGCTTTGCAGCACCCTCTGGTGTCACATTTTAATAATCCACTATGAACATTAAAAGCTGGATGTAATGTGTCCATCTACGTTAAGAAAACCATTTCTTAACTCTTCCTTAACGTTAAAAACCAGGAATGTAGATCTGCCCTAGCCAAATGTCCTGAAAGTTGTGACTGTTAGCAATGTCACTAATTGTAATCTCTTTCAGTCTTGCTTAGCAGTAGGTAGAATTTTGATCTGTCTTTAAATCCAGGTGTTTCCACATCAACAGATCAAGCTACAAAATGAGCAAGTGGCCTACAGATGTGGGCAGAATATGGCATTACATTATGAAAAAAGCAAGTTTTTGTTTTTCTCAACTTGAGTTACAAATTCAGCATCCAGAAAATTAAGCAAAATACTTATTATAAATGCACCATGAAAAGCTCTTAGCAAAACTGAAGAGCAAGTGATTCTGACACTGTGTGAATTCTCTTTATAGCTTTGGACCTTTTTGATCCTGAGCAAACTTCCAGATCTTTCCTCTGTTTCTAAACTGAATGGGTGCTGACCTTTAAAGCCCTTAACAGCCTTGGTCCTGTATACCTGAAGGAGTGTCTCCACCCCCATCATTCAGCCCAGACACTGAGATCCAGCGCCGAGGGCTTTCTGGCGGTTCCCTCATTGCAAGAAGTGAGGTTACAGGGAACCAGACAGAGGGCCTTCTCGGTAGTGGCACCTGCCCTGTGGAACGCCCTCCCATCAGATGTCAAGGAAATAAGCAGCTATCCTATTTTTAAAAGACATCTGAAGGCAGCCCTGTTTAGGGAAGTTTTTAATATTTAATGCTGTATTGTTTTTAACAATCGATTGGGAGCCGCCCACAGTGGCTGGGGAAACTCACCCAGATGGGCGGTGTATAAATAATAAAGTATTATTATTATTATTATTATTATTATTATTATTATTATTATTATTACAACTTTGCTTGATTCTCAGCCTGATCCTAAACATGTTTTAACTCAGCAATAGGTCTCGCTGATTTGAGCGGCAGAGGCTTCCAAGTAAACACGTTTAGAAGCAAACACTAAGAAACTGAACAGTTTTGATTGATTCCCCCCCCCCTGCTTCTGGCCCCCTTGATGATCTTTGATTCACCTTGATTCTGTGGAAAATACATGTTCAAGCCTTCAGACATTCCTGCTGCTATACAGTGACTCTTCCTGAGCAGTGCGTTGCTTATATTTCCGATTCCTGTGAAGTTCTCTCTGCAGCAGGGCGTACCCTGACTCACATCAAAGGGACCAAGTCCAACAAAAGAGAAAAGAAACTCAAGTAGGCTTGAACATACAAAGAGAGCCGGTAATAGAAGAGAAAAGAGCCAGGCAGTGTTGAATACCAAATGAATTCAGCCAACCCCAGGAGTTCTTCAACACTTACATTTATCTTATTCTCAGAGAGGCAGAGCTAAACGCAACCCCACAACGAGCCACCTACTGCCTTTGACATTGACTCTCCGCATGCATGTGTAGTTGCAAAGGGTATGTGTTGCAAAGGACACAGACAGTGTCAGGAGTTTCAATAGATGACTGGATTTACTCCAGGAAGAGATGCTTATAAGAGTAGTCAGTGGGATGAATAAAAGATAAAGAAAACAAGTCTATGTAAGTCAGTTAAGTCTTGAGTATTTGGATTTAAGGGATTTTTTAATTTTATTTTTACTTCCTCTCATTGAAGTCAGTGGAACTGACCGTGCAAACCTACAGGCACTAAAAAAAAAAAACCTACAAGGCTCAAATCACTTACTTTATATTCATGTTGAAAACAAAATAATTCCCTTTAGGATCACAGACTGGCACCCTGCTGTTAATCCTATCTACGTGATAATAGAAAGTGTTTGTTTCAGTTAACCTTACTTCTAACTGGCTTGTGGGTAACAGTACAGTTCCATTATTCCTCCTTCAAAAGCAGAGCAACCACATCCAGAGTATGAGGTTTCAGGTTTGCAGTCAGCATTATTTAACATGTTACACACAAAACAAATGTTTGATTTTAGATTTTCTTTTGTGGCATAGTACAGAATAACAGCTTAGTGCTTTCAAAATGAGGATTTTCTTAGTGTTACTTTTTTATTTAAATAAAATATCTTCATGGTCAATAGGATGCACTTGGGTAGATTAAACCCTGCACTCATTTAATACCAATATATGTAAGTTTATATAATCAGAGAATAGAATTGTAGAGTTGGAAGGGACCACAAGAGTCCCCTAGTCTAACCTACTGCAATGCATGAGTTTATTTTTGTGGGAATGTTCAGGAATGCAGGAGAGGATATATTGTTTGATTATATCCTTTCCAACTTGTGTTAACAAGTTCTACAATTTAGCAGAGTAACATTCCCCTATTTTAAACTTGCACAGCGGATACATTTGCTCAGGCTCTCTAAAGCCTCTAAAATAAGTTACCTGGTATTTTCCCCTTTAGTCCCTTATGAAAAAAATAGACACGACACAGAAGAAGAGAAGAGTTTGGATTTGATATCCCGCTTTATCACTACCCAAAGGAGTCTCAAAGTGGCTAACATTCTCCTTTCCCTTCCTCCCCCACAACAAACTGTGAGGTGAGTGGGGCTGAGAGACTTCAGAGAAGTGTGACTAGCCCAAGCAACTGCATGTGGAGGAGCGGAGACACGAACCCAGTTCACCAGATTATGAGTCTACCACTCTTAACCACTACACCACACTGGCTCTTCTATAAAAGTATAAAAAGAGTTTACTCACTCACATTCTGTTCACAGATGGATCCCAGAAGTCAGGCTTAAGTGACAAAAGTAATATACCTGGAAACTAAGCAGATGTTGCTTCTTCAACAAATGTTGTCAGAGACAGAGAGATGGCGGCCATGCTTTTGTTACCTGCACAGGTGAGGCCACACCCACCTCTGGTTACATGTAGAGGAAGTCTGTCCCCGTTTAGGAGGAAACAGGAAGTTATGACTGGCTAGTCCAGACATCCCCTTTTTATGTCCACCCTAGGGATGTTGTACTTGACTGCTCTGTGTTTCAAAAAAGTGCCACCCAGCAGCTGCATGTGGAGGAGCAGAGAACTGAACCCGGTTCACCAGATTACGAGTCTACCACTCTTAACCACTACACCACACTGGAGGAATGGTGGAGACCACCTCCCCAGCCTGATCCTTCCAGAGAAGAAGGCAGTTCAGAATTACAACAGGGGTTTGAGGGAGGTCACAGCTCAGAGGCAGATGAGGGGAAAAGCTGGGAGTTAATGGGAGGGGGGAGGAAGAGGAGGGATCAGGAGGGCAACAGCTGATGGACACAGTGTCTTAGAAAGCATTCCCTTCTCCCATAACTCAGTGAGCCTTGAAAGTAGTACAGCAAAGGGCTCAGAAGCAAAGGGCCCTCAGCACCATTCATAAGGGAGATGATGGCAATGACAAATGAGGAAGTGGGAGGAAAAGGGGGTGGAGAGTCACTCAGGACAATGCCACTCCAAGAGGCTGCGTTCCAAGCCTCTCTCTGTAAATATTGAATAAAAAGCAGATGGTAAGAACTTTTCCTTGTCTTATACGTTCCTGGCAACCCACCATGGAAGTTGCTTCCTCTGCGGCCTGACACAGCCTGAGAGTGATTTCTTTGTGGAAAAAAAAACCTTGGAGGGGGGAAATAGAACCTAGTCTGCCTAAGTATCCTTGGATATCATAATCATTATAGAAGGTTATGCAACCTTGTCTCTAACAGCTTCTAGAGACAAGCTGCACACTGATGGTAAATTTACTCCGCTGAAATAGGTATTTGCAATCTTACACAAGTAAGAAGAGGAAGGATGAATAATAAATAAAATATCCTCTCCTACTCATCTAAATCCATCTGACAAAAAGTACATAAGAATTGCCTTGCCGGGCTCAAGCTGACTGTACCTTTAAGTACATTTGTTGTTGTTGTTTAGTTGTTTAGTCATGTCCGACTCTTCGTGACCCCATGGACCAGAGCACGCCAGGCACTCCTGTCTTCCTCTGCCTCCCACAGTTTGGTCAAACTCATGCTTCGAGAACACTATCCACCCATCTCATCCTCCGTCGTCCCCTTCTCCTTGTACCCTCCATCTTCCCCAACATCATAGTACATAGAATCATAGAACTGTACAGTTGGAAGGTACCACAAGGGTCATCTAATCCAACCCCCTGCAATGCAGGAATCTTACTGCCCAACAATTAAGGATCTCATGCTCTACTAACTGAGCTACCCCAGCTGCTGAATCACAAGTGAGCCCCTTCACCTTTTCCTCCAGCCTTCTTAGATACTGTTTCTAGATCGCTACAGAGGGACACTGTTTGACTAAAATTAGAGGGAGTCAGAGGATAGAGCTGCTGTTGCCCCATGATTTGATCACTGCCTCTAGTCCATCATAACCGGATGGATCCATTTCCATTGGGGTTTAGGCCTGGTTTTGGCACAGAAACTGCTTTGGTCACCCTATATGATGACCTCTGTCGAGAGAGAGACAAAGGAAACAAAGGATAGTACAAGAATACTTGACTAGTTTAGATGTATTCAAGTCTCCAGGGCCAGATGAACTGCATCCAAGAGTATTAAAAGAACTGGCAGATGTGATCTCAGAACCACTGGCAGTCATCTTTGAGAATTCCTGGAGAACAGGCGAAGTCCCGGCAGACTGGAGGAGGGCAAATGTTGTCCCTGTTTTTTTCAAAAAGGGGAAAAGAGAGGACCCAAATAATTACCGCCCAGTCAGTCTGACATCAATACCAGGGAAGATTCTGGAGCAGATCATTAAGAAAACAGTCTGTGAGCACCTAGAAAGGAATGCTGTGATCACCAATAGTCAGCATGGATTTCTGAAAAATAAGTCATGTCAGACTAACCTGATCTCGTTTTTTGACAGAATTACAAGCCTGGTAGATGAAGGGAACTCAGTGGATATAGCCTACCTTGATTTCAGTAAGGCATTTGACAAGGTGCCCCATGATATTCTTGTAAAGAAGCTGGTAAAATGCGGTCTTGACTATGCTACCACTCAGTGGATTTGTAACTGGCTGACTGACCGAACCCAAAGGGTGCTCATCAATGGTTCCTCTTCATCCTGGAGAAGAGTGACTAGTGGGGTGCCACAGGGTTCTGTCTTGGGCCCGGTCTTATTCAACATCTTTATCAACGACTTGCATGATGGACTCAGGGGCATCCTGATCAAATTTGCAGATGACACCAAACTGGGAGGGGTGGCTAACACCCCAGAGGACAGGATCACACTTCAAAACGACCTTGACAGATTAGAAAACTGGGCCAAAACAAACAAGATGAATTTTAACAGGGAGAAATGTAAAGTATTGCACTTGGGCAAAAAAAATGAGAGGCACAAATACAAGATGGGTGACACCTGGCTTGAGAGCAGTACATGTGAAAAGGATCTAGGAGTCTTGGTTGACCACAAACTTGACATGAGCCAACAGTGTGACGCGGCAGCTAAAAAAGCCAATGCAATTCTGGGCCTCATCAATAGGAGTATAGCATCTAGATCAAGGGAAGTAATAGTGCCACTGTATTCTGCTCTGGTCAGACCACACCTGGAGTACTGTGTCCAGTTCTGGGCACCACAATTCAAGAAGGACACTGACAAACTGGAATGTGTCCAGAGGAGGGCAACCAAAATGGTCAAAGGCCTGGAAACGATGCCTTATGAGGAACGGCTAAGGGAGCTGGGCATGTTTAGCCTGGAGAAGAGGAGGTTAAGGGGTGATATGATAGCCATGTTCAAATATATAAAAGGATGTCACATAGAGGAGGGAGAAAGGTTGTTTTCTGCTGCTCCAGAGAAGCGGACACGGAGCAATGGATCCAAACTACAAGAAAGAAGATTCCACCTAAACATTAGGAAGAACTTCCTGACAGTAAGAGCTGTTCGACAGTGGAATTTGCTGCCAAGGAGTGTGGTGAAGTCTCCTACTTTGGAGGTCTTTAAGCAGAGGCTTGACAACCATATGTCAGGAGTGCTCTGATGGTGTTTCCTGCTTGGCAGGGGGTTGGACTCGATGGCCTTTGTGGTCTCTTCCAACTCTATGATTCTATGATTCTATTCTATGAAACATGTCCCTGTTAATTTGTCTCGCCCTCTCAGTGGCTTTCAATACCATCAGCCATGGTATCCTTCTGGAGCAATTCTCTGAACTATGGGTAGGTGGCACTGCTTTGTGGTGATTCCAGTCTTACTTGGATGGTCGTTCCCAGACAGTGTTACTTGGGGAATGCTTTTCAGTCCCGTGGAACCTTCAATGTAGGGTTCCACAGGGCTCAATCCTATCCCCTACGTTGTTTAACATCTACATAAAAATGCTAGGTGGGGTTATCCAGAGGTTTGGAGTACATTGTCGGCAGTATGCTGATGACACTCAGCTCTGTTTCTCCTTTACATCTGCAGGTGAGGCAGTGGAAGTGCTGGACCAGTGTCTTGCCTCTACAGTGGTACCTCAGGTTACAGACACTTCAGGTTACAGGCGCTTCAGGTTGCAGACTCCGCTAACCTCAGGTTAAGAACTTTGCTTCAGGGTGAGAACAGAAATTGCACAGCAGCGGTGCAGCGGCAGAGGGAGGTGCCATTAGCTAAAGTGGTACCTCAGGTTAAGAACAGTTTCAGGTTAAGAACGGACCTCTAGAATGAATTAAGTTCTTAACCGGAGGTACCACTGTATAATGGACTGGATGAAAGCCAACAAACTGAAGCTCCACCCAGATAGGACTGAGGGCGAGGCACTGTTAGTGGATGGTTCCGTAGACCAGATGGGTGGGAAATCATATGCTTTTGATGGGATTACACTTCCACTGGAGGAGCAGGTTTGTAACTTGGGGTACCCCTGAATCCTTTGCTGTTGTTCAAGGCTCAGGTGGCCTGAGTGGCACAGAGTGCCTTCTGTCAGCTTCAGCTGGGGGCCCAGCTACACTCCTATCTGGACAACTACTGTTGTCTATGTTCTTGTAACCTCAAGGTTAGATTACTGCAATGTGTTATACGTAGGGCTGCCTCTGAAGATGGTTCACCAGAGCAACATATTACACCAATCCTGGTCCAACTGCACTGGCTACCAATTAGTTTCCAGGCCCAATTCAAAGTGCTGGTTTTGACCTATAAAGTCCTAAACGGCTCAGGACTGCAATACCTCAAGGACTGCCTCTTTCCATATGAACCTACTTAGCTCCTGAGATCATCTTCTGAGGCCCTCCTTCGTGTGCCTCCTCCTCAAGAGGTCCGAAGGGTGGCAACACAAGAACGGGCCTTCTCTGCAGTGGCTCCCCATCTGTGGAATGATCTCCCCAGGGAAGTTCGCCTGGCACCTTCATTTATACACCTTTAGGTGCCAGGTAAAAACGTTCCTTTTTAACCAGGCCTTTGATTTGATTGACATCCTATGACCTTTTAAAATGTGGTTCTTTTTGGGGGGGGAGTTATTGGGTTGTTGATTTTATTTTGATTATATATATTGTGGTTTTAGATGTTGATCTTGTTTTGTGAACCACCCTGAGACCTCCGGGTATGGGGTGGTATACAAAACAAACAAACAAACAAATAAATAAATGTGTCACTGAAGTCCATTATTACTTGGTTCAAAATGAATCTCTGCAGCTGTGTATTCTGCAGGTGTATTCCAAACTGAGTACCATTTACCCAATAAATCAAATTTGAATTTAAAATAGAATCCCAGTCATGCTCTGTTAGTATCCATTAGGCTGGGCACCGAATGAAAGAAGTGCAAATAGTTCTCTAATGGTAAACCCCTTATTTTCACTTAAATTCCCATGGATTGCTGTTAGTTAAATAAATTTACTGCTCAACCATGCAATCTTTCATTTGGCGAGTATCTCTTATATTTGAGCCAGTGCTCATGTTCTTGGCAAATACCTCATGTGATTGTTTGGTCCCATTCCCTTCTAAAATTCTCTCTTTTTGCTGGTTGTATAGTGGCTCCATGCCAGAGCTAATGCTGGGAACTGTAGGGGCAATACAATATGGGGGGGGCACTATCTGCATCCATGTGCCAATATTAAGAACCAGCAGAAAACTTGTGTGAAATGATTAAGGGTTTTTTTCCTGAACTCTCACCAAGAAAGCTTGTAATTACCAAGCCGATTCTAAATCAAGCCAAGGTAAATTCACCTATCACTGGTTCAGCATTCCTAAGCAGCCAACAGAGATGTTGCTAGGTCCTTAAAAAGAACTCAGGGCACTGAAGCATGACACAAGATTGCAGGTACTATTTATATGTACTCAAATCTATGCTGATTTTCAGAAGGAAAGCCATCATCTTGTAAGCAAAGTAAAAACATCTTGTAAGCAAAGTAAAAAGGGTTTTTAGGGGGGGGGCAGAAGAGCCAGGACTCAGAGTAAAAGAGAGCATTCTATAAGAGCAGGAAGGAAAAGGAGGGTTAACAGATGAGTTCAAAATAAGCCCTATTGCAAATACATTATCTGGTAGTAAATACAGAAGTAATGTCTTCCCTGTGTTAATAATTATGTAAACGTAGCCCTCAGGTCTGTGAACTTCTGAACTGAGAATTGTGAACTATTGCACTGAGGCTTCCATCCAACATTAGGCCTGTGTCCCGTGTCCTGTGCTTCAGGAAGTTGTAGCTAGACAATATCACTGTCAGCTACTGTACAGTGGTGCCTCGGGTTACATATGCTTCAGGTTACATACGCTTCAGGTTACAGACTCTACTAACCCAGAAATAGTACCTCGGGTTAAGAACTTTGCTTCAGGATGAGAACAAAAATTGTGCTCTGGCGGCACAGCAGCAACGGGAGGCCCCATTAGCTAAAGTGGTGCTTCAGGTTAGGAACAGTTTCAGGTTAAGAACGGACCTCTGGAACGAATTAAGTACTTAACCCGAGGTACCACTGTACTGGTATAGCATTTCTCTGGAATGTGAAACACAGAGCAGTCAAATACAACATTCCTAGAGTGGACATGTTTGGACCAGCCAGTCAGAACTTCCTGTTTCCTCCTAGGCTAGGACAAACTTTCTCTTCCCACAGTTTACAATCTTAGTATGCTGTTAGGCACTTCACAATCTTGGGGTGGATTTGAAATCAACTCCAGGAGGTACCATAGAAGATGAATGCAGGACCATGGATGCAAGCATTCTCCCATCCTCACTTCTGCTGGAGTTGAGAGGCCCTCTATTGAAGTAATCACAAGACAAGTTGGAAAATAGTTCAAATGGTGGATACCTGGAACTTCTTCAGAGGGCTGCAACCAGTCTACCCTACAAGCCTTATGTTGTGCAGACCCGACCTTGCATGTGCTAATGGCTGGTATTCTTGTAAGCAATGCTGACATGCTTGGGCCTTCTGATATATCAAGATAATTAAGCAGGAGTGCATCCCAGTGTAATGAAAAGCCGGTGCTCCACTCTCCTGAACTACTCATTTCTGCCAAGGACTATAATCTCCTAAGAGGAACACAAATAGCTACTGCATTTGTGTATGTTTCCCTGTGCCAGACATACAAAGGGTTTTTTTATCCTGTCTGGAGGGGAAACCCTAGAGGGTACTTTGGTTCAAACCTTTTGCCTCACCTTGATGGCTCAGTTGACAGAGGCTGAGATGGGTTGCAGGTATTACCTCAAGCAGGGTTTACTCCCTCAGGTGGTTGGATCCTGACACTCTCTCCCCAACTCACCCCTCTTGGAAGATAATAATTAAAAAATAGCATTGATTTGGGGAATAAAGACATCTCCACTGACCCAGAGCACACCCACAGAGCCAAAATACTACCGCAATACTACAAATTATCTAAACTCCCAAATGCTGGAGATGTTAATACTACTGATTTCGACGGGATCTTTATAAGTTTAGAATCCGTTCGTGTACATCCCTCTTGTTCGATGTCCCCTTGAGGGAGCACCCTGGGTTATGCTGGTGCTTAGCAGACCTATAAAGTACAAGCATTCAGAGCTGTAGACACTCGGCAGTGTGTTCCGTGTGGGCCAACAGTGCACCATAAACCTCTGCGTGTTTACTGAGAAGTAAGCCCCACTGTAGCCAATTGCGCTTTCTAAGCGCGCGCAAAATGCCTTGGTGACCCCGCGCAGAGGCGAGCCAGGAGCGACCTTCTTCTATCTCTGTGTGGGCTGAGCTTCAGGGCCATCTCGACCTCGGTTTCCTCTCTCGATTTGCGCGTCTAGCGAGCTCCGCCGCTTGCCCAAGCCAGCTGGCCGCCGAGATGCCCAGAGAGCTCGATTTAGTCCCCGGGGGGCGCTCAGTTTCCCGCACGCGCCTCGGCTCCGTCCTGCAAAGCGCAGCCTTTCCCGAGGGCGCACCACTCGCGCGCTGCCCGGCGAAGAAGCCGCCACCAGCTGCCTCCGAGCCGCAGGCTTCTTTCTGGCAAAGCCGACTCTGCGCTTGCGAGGAAGTTTTTCCTCACACCTTCAGAGGCTGGACCAATCCGGCGCCAAAAGGAAAAAAAAAACCCAACAGGGTCTACCCATGACTTTGGGGTGTAAATCCTCTCAAAGAAAGGGCGTCTCGAGTTGAACGTGACTCGCCCACCTTTCTTGACTGCAATTCCAATGCCTTTGAAGGGGGTTTCGAGGGGTATCCCCCCCTTCTCCCCTTGAAGGCAATGGGAGAAGCGCCGCTTCAATGGCGTTGCAAAACCAAACGCAGCTCCTGGTTTCGGAGAGCTCTGAGGTGCAGGGTCCCCAGCGGGCGTCCAAAAACCACGTCCCAGCCAGTTTAGGCGACCCAGGAAATCTGCGCTCGCGCGGACCCCTTTCTAGGCACGCGCCCTCCCGCTTGCCTTTCCCTTCCTCACAAGTTGGCACACTTTTACCTCACTCACACTCCCGGGGTGGCGCGTGACTGCAGGTATATGTAACTCCTGCTCCCTCAATTTCTCCCTCACACGCACGCACAAGCAATACCCTGCCTGCTATAAAAACGCGCGCCTTATTGTTGGCGGGACAGCAACTGTTACTTAGAGACACTCAGGTATTCCGTCCTTTGTATATCAACTTTTTGTTTCCTTCTGTCTCTCCGTCCTCGCCCTCCTCCTGCTCCCTTGCCCGCGCCTTCTACTCCGGCGCTGGCCAAAAGAAAGACAGACAGAAAGACAGAAAGAAAGCCCAAACAAACACCCAACCTTCACGCTTCAGCCCATTGGCTGCCCGCACGCGACAAGGCCCCGCGCGCTCCAATGGCTGAGCCGACACGCGACTGGCGCGAGGAGGGCGGGAGGTGGAGGGTGGGGCGCCGAGGAGGGGTGTGTGCGGGGAAGGAGGAGGTGGAGAGGGTGGGGGACCCCGGCGCGTGCCGCTTTTTAAAGGGGGCGCAGCGCCCTCCGCAACCGGAGAAGCCTAGTTGTTGGCGGGCCGTGTGTCAGTATATGTGTGCTTTATTATTATTATTACTATTATTATTTTCCTCCCTTATGTATGAGCGCGCGTCGCAGGGTTAGACAGGGCTCCTGAAGCACTTGCTGTTCGTCCCGGGCTGAGGGGGAGAGCGCAAAGGGCGCGTGCAGCAGGTCAGGCGGCGGCGACTTCTCGCGCTGAGGCAACCCTCGCAGACGCTATGAGCCACCTGCGCGCCGTGGCTGCGCCCAGCGAGTGGGGCGAAGGCGGCAGGGATTTGGGCTCCCAGCAGCAGCCACTGGAAGACAGCCTTCTGCTGGGACAGGAGGCGACGGCGGCAAGTCGCGGCTTCTCCTCAGCCTGGCTGGGCATCTGCTGCCCAGGCCGGGTCACCTCGTCGCCCAGGTACCTGCTCTCAGGAGCAGCTGAGGGGGACGAGGAGGAAGAAGACGACGAGGAGGAGGACGAGGAGGACGACGAGGAGCTTTTGGAGGCAGGCGCGGCCGAGCACTTGGGCGGCGGCAGCCGGAGCCGGAGCGGCGGGTCGGGGAAGCTGTGCGCTCTGCAGGAGCACCACCGTCGCCACCACCACCACCACCAGGCAGGCGGCACCCCTGGCGACGCGGAGGCTCCGCGGCCCCGCGCGCCCTGCCCCGTCGGCGGCGGCGGGGGTCTGCTCCGCCAGGGCCCTCAGGTGAGCGGCGTGCAGAAGCAGAGGCGCCTGGCGGCCAACGCCCGCGAGCGGCGGCGGATGCACGGGCTGAACCACGCCTTCGACCAGCTGCGCAATGTCATCCCCTCCTTCAACAACGACAAGAAGCTCTCCAAGTACGAGACGCTGCAGATGGCGCAGATCTACATCAGCGCGCTGGCCGAGCTGCTGCACAGCCCGCCTCCAGCCGACGGCGCCCCCGCCAGCCAGACTTACGAGCGCGCGCCCTGCACCCCGCCTGTAGGGGGCGCTCTGCAGCAACAGCCAAGGTCCCAGGCCTCGGGACACTGCCGGACGCGTTTCCCCCAAGAGCAGCCGGCTGGGGGCGGGGCAGGAGGAGGAGGCTTCTCGGTGCAACTGGACCCGCTACATTTCCCCACGTTCACGGAGTTGGGGCAGAAAGCCCCCTCGCCGGCTCAGCTTCTGCCGCCGTCGGGCCAGCCCCAGCAGGAGCGGAGGAAACCTTCGCCGCCGGCCCATCGCAGCGATGGGGAGTTCTCGCCCCGATCCCATTACAGTGACTCTGACGAGGCCAGCTAGGCGCGCGTTAGTCGGGCAGGGAGGGATAGGTGAGATCGGCGGCTGCCAGTCAAGCCGACCCTGAAGCTGACCGGGGATGCGGGGGGAGGACTGCTTGTCAGACGGCTTGTGAAAGACGTTGCTGGCGTGAACAGGGCAGGATCCTGGGCATGTGGGGGCAAGCAGACGCGTGTCGCAGGCTCTGACGGACTCACCTCGCCAGCCTTAGAAAGCTTTGGAAACCTGCGGGGGGAACTCTCCTTAACTTCTCTTTCTAGAAGTAGCCATTTACCCTGCGCAGGTCTAGAACGGTAGGGAAAGCTTTTGAACCATGATTTCTCTTGAACTCTATTCGTAAAGCACTGTGGTCGCTGTTCTCGCAAGCAAGCAAAGGGGGCTTTCTTCCAAACAACTGTGCTTCGAATCTTAGCTTTTAAGCGATTTTCTAGAAGCCGATATTGGTACTGAATGTAACCTGGTTTGTTTTTCTAGTTTTAAAATTTTGCTTCCCCTTTCCTGCTGGAATCAGTTGCATATACTTCACCAGAGAGAGTAAAACAGATTCCGGATTGCAGATCCTGGGACAATGGACTGTACCCATCCTAAATTAAGCACTGCTTTTGGGGACAGCTCCTCGAGGGTTCCTCGCATGTAAACTCCAAAGCGTTCACTTCGGATCGCTCCCTAGTAAGTTTCGGTCTCCAGATGACATTCACGTCACCCAGAAATAGTACCTCGGGTTAAGAACTTTGCTTCAGGATGAGAACAGAAATCGCGCGGTGGCAGCGGGAGGCCCCATTAGCTAAAGTCAGGTTAAGGACAGTTTCAGGTTAAGAACGGACCTCCAGAACGAATTAAGTTCTTAACCCGAGGTACCACTGTACGTGGAAGTAAAGCCCGTTGACCTCAACGACGCTTACTTCCAAGTAGACATAGTCTGTACCGTTACAGCAACTTGCCTGAGAATAATCCAAAATGAACTCAGCGGGGCTTATTTCTCAGCAGTAATACAGAGGAATGAGCTGTCCCATTTGAAAGCCTAACCATCGTTTCTTGGAAGTATATTAACTGAGATCAACTAAACAATTCCAGGTAAATGCATTTAGGGTCGGAGCTGCGAGAACTCTGTCCTTTGACGTTTGGATATAGATCTCGTTCAGTTTCATTCTAAGCACAATTGCTCGGAAGTACATGTTAATTGTTCTTTTTAATACTGCCACGAAGTGTGCTTGTGACTCTCATTACAATCAACAAGGCTCCATTCAGTTTCATTGCAACCCTTCATCTGAACTAGACGGCAAATTAGCCTTTCGCTTTGAAGTGACTTCAGCTGATAGAATTGGGCACAGTTTCGAGGTTGCAGTCCTCGCTGCATCCGTCCCACAAGCTTCCCTGGGGATCCTGAAGATTGTGGCTATACTAGTGGTCTGAGTTTGGTTGTCGGTTCTTTTGGGTCCACCGACTTTGTGTGCGCTCCTCCGCCTTCCCAAACGCAGGACTGTTTTGTCCTCGCTACATGTACTTGCAAGGAACCCCCCTTGATGTAAATCAATCTACTTCCGCGCTTAGTTACATAAGCAGTCCCTCAGCGTGTTCAGTGGGGCTCCTGTGCGCTCATGACCGCAGCCTTCCTTCCAATAGAGTTCGCTTGGGATCAAGCGCCCTCCTTGGAATTCCTCCGGAGCGAGGGGACCCTAGGCGGACCTGCCTTCTAGCCATCCGCCCCGGTGTCCCGGTCACCCCAAGGGGTGTTTGGCTTTTGCTAGCGAAAAGGCAAGTACCTTTCCTTGCAACCTGGCCGCTTGCAAAGCATCCCGAATACAGAGTCGCTGTACAAATTCTGAGTGCAAACGAGGAGGACCGGTGGAGAGGGCAGCGTTAGTGGGTATCCCTTTCTTCCCGGGCTGTAAATAGGGGGAGCGGATTTTTGTTTGTATCCTGCTTAGCTTTTCCTCAACGTTCATCCAAACCGAATGTTGGCGTCTTCTGTAGGTGGGATTTGGCGCAAGCACTTTATAAGCCGCCGGGAGTGGAGACTGAGAGACGCGGCTCCAAAAGAAAAGCGACTCACTGCCAATTGGATTAATATACCAAGGTCGAACTCAGCCATGTCTCTAATCGTCATTATTAAACTCATTTGCAAACAGCATGGGGTGGGGGGAGGGGAACGCGGGAAACTACCATTTTTGTTTGTTGTGTCAAACATTTATGTCCATTTCATTTGCTTTTGTGATGTTTTAGCGACAGGTTGTTTATTTATTACTGGATGTTTGCTACTGGTTCTGTTTTATCTTTTTTTAAACCAAACGACTTTTTACACGATCCGTTTATTTTTTAACAAATTCAGCTGCCATTGTTTATGTAACTTTTTTGAGAGAGAGAGAAAGAACAAATAAAAAAAGTTTTAAAAGCAACAACTTTTGTTGAGGTGTGTCTTTACAGGAAACGATATAACGTGCGGGTAAGTCTCGAGGAGACTTGCTTCAGGGAATGATTTGCCCCTCAGCAGGATCCCTCCCCTTGTCAAATAATAAAGCGCGTCTGCACCGATGGTTCGCTATTAATAATAAGTAATGATAATACGAGGTCAGCGCAATTCCTCGCAAATGCTTCGGTCTGAAATACATCAGCACAGACATTTCAGGAACACGTTTACTAAGGGGTTTCTCACACCTTCTACTCCAGAAATGCCATTACATTGTACATTGCAGAGTAATCGAGAAAGGGTAATATATTAGTTTCAGATCACATACATTGTCCTAGGTTCAGCTCTCGGCATCTTCCGGTAAGGTGGGAATGCCCCCTGTTTGAGAGCCGCTGCCGGTTAGTGCAGACAATATTGAGCTACAATATCGAGCTGGACAGACCAATGGCCTGCTTGCTAGGTGAAAGTTCATTAAATCGAGAAGCTCCTTTTTGCAACCCTATTGTTCTATGACATCACAACAGGACTACTTCACAATTCACGCACCTGCTGAACGGGAGCAGTCGCGTTCAAACCGGTGATGACCTTAGTCCCAATCATATTAATCCTCTATAGCCCACTGGTTTCGCCCTCGCTGACTCTCACGATGCTCTTTTACTTTAACCTAGTAGAGTTATGTATATGCAGTGTAAGCCATTTATGCACAGCTGAGTCCTATGCACATCTACTCATAAGTCCCCAAGTAGGTAGATGCAGAATTGAAGCCTTACTTCTTTGGAAACAAATTCCACTGGGCTGATTCATTGGCCTGTTCAACACTGGGTTTCATCAGTCACTGAGCCTCAGCAGAACGCGCGAACCATTTCCAACAGACGACTTACCAGCTGATGACCGTGCAGACGGGAGCTCGCTCCTTTACTTCCAAGAAAAAAGTTTTTAGGACAACTGGGTTATGTTTGGAGACGTGAATGCGTTTGCTCGGGAAGGGGAGGGAAATGCGTGGATTCGAACTGCGCTTATTATGCCAGATGACTGGTTCTTGTTACATTCATAGCTAGCCTTTCCTCCGCTCCTGTGAGATTAAAGCAACTATACCTGGCTGGTTCTCTCTGCCCTTCCCACATTTAGCGAAATATGAATCGCAAAATAAATTGAACGCCCCAACTACAAACATGTTGAGCGTCTTATGTCCCGATAGGAAGGTATGCTGAACTCCGGAATCCGGAGCAAAATAATTTAAACTTTAGATATAGCCCGGGCGATACCCTTCGAGCGCACATTTTTCCAAGACCTGATTGGCCTTAACTCTTCCGGCTACGCTATGGAAGAGGACGCGACAATGCAGCTCCCTGTCTAGCTAGCCTCAACCTAAACTCCCGCATTTATTACTGAAAAGAGATTATTTGGGAAGCCTTAAGCCAACAGAGGTGCAACGTAGTCATCCCAGAACTTTATTAGTTGCCCGATCCCGCTTAGTCTAGACTGCTGTGGGAAGGCTTAACGTGAACCTCACAAAGCAAGGCTGAGCCTCTTAACCAGATTCCAGCGCCAGAACTTCAGTTCTGAAGCATTCGAAATAATTATTAAGTCAGGAGTGCCTCTGAGGGTGCGCAGAGTACAGCCGCCTGCACTCTGCGTAACTGCAAACAGGGAAGTAATTCCAGGACAGAGAAGGACGTAAGCGCTTAAGAACACGTTATATAACACGTCGTTTTATAGCCTCTCACACACGAAGGGATGTCCCTTTGCCCTTATGTCACTAGGTGACTAGAGGCAAACCACTTTCTCTCAGCCGCAATGGGAAATGGTGGTGGCAATAATACTTGCGGGGTTGTGAAAATCATGGCAACTCGATCATGCTCGCGAAGCCCTTGGAACGCTTAAAAGCTCTACACAAACGTTAAATATTATTAGGAGTATAATACATTTCGTACCCTAGTACTAGACACTTCATACTTTCCTTACCGACATGAATCTAGCAATAATCTCAAGGAAGTGTGTCAGGGGTCGCCAGTAGAACATTTATCTTAAACCAATTCAGCATCCAGATACCCTAAAATACTTCCCCTTCAGTAGTTTGTGGGATCCCATTCTCCACCGATACCCATTACAAGCCCACGAGGGGCAAATGTTGTTCTTGGTTTAAGCCAGGGGTATATTTATATTGTTTCCATGAATGTTTTTATTTTGAAACTGGACTTCAGTTTCTTGAGTAAGGTGGTGTATAATTTCTCAGCAGGAGAGACTTGCTGGCTGACAGCTGGAGGCGGGGGCATTTATCCAACCCTCTTCTTCCGACAGCGGTCAAATAAAAGCTTCCAAGGAGCGCACCGGCAGGCTATGAAGGCAAGAGCCCTTTTTTCTCTCCCAAATTGCCCCTTGTAACTTGGAATACTCTTATAGAATTCTGGTCGCCTCAACTCAAAAAGGCTATTGTTGCAAAAGGTTCAGAAAAGGGCAACCCGAACGATCAAGGGGGTGGAGAGGCTCTCCTTTAAGAAAGAGGAGTAAGAGGCGACGTGATAGAAGCGCACAAAATTACGCATGGCATAGAAAGTGGATATTCTATCTCCACTGTCTGAGGCAGTATAACTCTGAATGCCAGTTGCTAGGAACCACATGCGTGGTGAATGTTGTTCTGCTCAGATTCGGTTTGGAGAGATTCGGGTCTCTCCAATCTCACGTGAGTTTTCCGCAGCAGATTCAGCGCAAATCACTAGCGCAGGTTTACTCGGAAGGAAGTCCCGCTGGAGAGGGGTACCCCCCCCCATCCCGCCCACTTCCCTCGCCTGCCAGTCTCTCCTTTCTCGGGCTGCTCGTTTCTCCTCCCCCCTCCCCCCCCGGGAGCCGGCAGCTCTGGACAAGGAGCGGAGCAGCTCCTGGGGGGCTCGCCTCGTGGCTCCTGGTCCTGATAGGCGGCCGCGGCATCCCGCGCAGGAAGCGAGCAGGTGAGAGTGTCACTTTCCCGCCGCGTAACAAAGCACCTGCCCCCTTGATAACCTTTCGCGCGGCCGCCTTCGCCGGGGCCGAGATAAACATCGGCCATCTTCGGGTTACTTGGAACCCCGGAGCTGCTGCCGGTGAGCGGCGAGCCACTCTCGCCCGGCAGCTCCCGGGGGTTGTTGACGGAGCGGGTGACACCGTCCCTGGGCAAGGTGAAAAGTTCAGCGAAGACCGCCAGGTCGCCCGGCTGGGCTTGCCTCGCTGCTTCTCCCGGACAAAACACCTCCTGCACCGAGTCTAAACACAGGCTGCGATCCTAGGCACGCTTGGCAGCGGGTGTGCGTGTCATGGAACCCGGGGGACGGGACTTACTTCTGAGTAAGCCTGTATAGGTACGATCCGGCTGCAGATCCCTTTGAACTTACTTTTGAGTAAGCATGCCTGGGATCGGACTATCAATCCCTTAGAATTTACGGTACTTCTGAGTGAAGATGCCTAGGATCGGGCTGCAAATATCTTTGAACTCAGCTACTCTCAGTAGGACTTGCTTCTGAGTAGACAGGCATAGGCTCAGGATGCAAATCCCTTTGAACTCAGTAGGACTTGTTTCTGAGTAGATGTCCATAGGATCGGGCTTTGTAAGCCCATAGAACTCTATAGCGGTGCTTTTAAAAGCAACCAAATCCCAAAGTGGATCTCACTTGGAACCTTCCCAAGCATCCTCTCGCGTTGGGAGTGAGGGAGACAGATGACCCTGATATCAATTAAATCATTCCAACTCACGTTTATTTCAATGGGAGCCTTAAGCACACAAATCCTTGACTAGAAAGTTCATATTGACTCAGTGGAAAGCTCCATTTTATCCCGTTGGTTAACGTTAAGTGTGTCTAGGATCGCAGCCTTAGCTGTACTGAAGTGGCCCCTGCTTTAAGTCTGGCAGGAAGAAGGTTAGGTTTAAAACAAGCAAATAAACAAATACCGCCCCCATAAACGAGCCCAATGCATACTTTCCCCGAAGTAAGCTCTACTGAACATAACGGGGTTGTGGTTGTTTGTTTGTTTTAAGGGTAAAAGCCCTCAGGATTGCAAGGATAAAGGCGTAAGCTCCTTAAACGGGGCTTTGCTTCCATTGGAGCAAGAACATTTTGAGCTTGGACTTGGAAAGGTCTTCGTCCTGGTTCCCAACACGCTAGTCAGTTTGCGCTCGACAACACTGAACAAATACATGCTAACTGAGTGTGGTGCAGTAGTTAGAGCATTGGACTAGCATGTGGGAGACCTGGGTCTAAATTTCCACTCAGCCATGAAGGTGACCCCGGCCAGTGAGTGACTGCCTCTCGTGGGGTGTAAATAAGGAAGGGGAGAACCATATAGGTTATCTTGACCTCCATGGAGGGCGGGGGGGGGATTGAAGTGGACTAAATAAAGAAATAATAAAATAAAGTTATGAGGCTAGGATCACAATTTAGGATCGCAGGATCTAGGATCATAGCGGCTGGTCGTCAACGAGGTTTTTCTCACAGCAGACCCTGCCCATATAAAAGAATGACCCTAGCTTAGTCATGTCTGTTACTTTCAATGGGTCTACTCTGAGTAAAAGCTTAGTTGAAGAGCACGCACGTCAGGCTCGCTGAGTTACTTGGCACCTGTCAGCCTTACGGACCTCACGGAATTGTTGCAAAGATGCATCGCTCCCTGGTTGCAGGAGCGGGGGAGTTCATTACATTTAATTCTCTTAATTATATCTTTAAACGGGCACTGGGTGTAAGGGAAAACCAACACACATTTTCCACTCTGAGGTTCTGTTCCGGCCTTTGCATAACAAGCCTTTGTCACTCCCCCTCTCCTCCCCCTGCCCCCCGCTTGTTCCCCCATTTACAAGCTGTAACGCGTAGCTGCAGGTTGCTCTAATCTCATTAATATTTTGGAAACGTGAATATTGTGCGTTGGAGGCCGTTCATTCGCCATATGCCGGACCACTCCCGCGATGCTGGCTGGTTCCTTTCTCTCCATTATTAGCAATTAGCTTCTACCTTCCCAAGTCAGCCCCCTAGTATCCAAGAGACTGGGCGCAAAGGAATCAGTTATGCGCCCGCGCCAAGCATGCTTAATAGCGCCTCGGAGCGAAACAAAGGCGAGGGCACGGTGTGGCTTTAATAAGTCATTGGCACCTCCTCCCAAATACATCAGCTGGGAAGCAGCTCCTTGGAAATCAATGGGGTTTGGGGTTGGGAAGCGCCTCCAAGGACCCCGGCGGGGCGGGGGCGGAGAGCGTTAGAAAGAAAGTTACCGCACCGCGATGCGGGCGAAGTTCTCCGGAGGTGGGGAGGCAGAGCGCGCGTTTCGCTCTCCTCTCTGGAGTCGTCAGTGGGATTTGCAGTCCTGGTCGTGTTTTCTCAAAAGAAGTCCCATTCTTTTTGATGCAATTTACTCCCAAGTAAGAAACTGCAGCGTCGGTGTGCTTAAAGATCATGGCGATATTAAAACAAATACTAATATTAATAATAAAACCAAAACTTTAAGCGTATTGGCGCTGCAGTCCTAAATCATTGCATTTCTATTCTTTTTCATTTGAAACTTAATGCCAAAATACTCAGAAGTCTCGCCGAGCTCCGTTGTCTCTCAAGTAAATTACGCACGGGATATTGAAGGTTTTGTTGGGTTTTGGTTTGGGTTAGTTTTGGGGCTTGAAATTAGGACAGGCTTCCTCGAGGAAAGGACCAAATAGCTCAATGGCCGGGCATGTGCTTCGCATGCGGAAAATCATAGGTTCGATTCTAGGCACTTACAGGCATGAGCGTAGCCAGGATTTATTGTAGTGGGGGCAGGTTTTTTTGGGGGGAGAACCGAAATATCTGTGATGCAGTTGGTCAGTTAGTTAAGTATTTTATTTATTTACTTGATTTGGGGGGGCAGCTGCCCCCACCCTTGGCCACGCCCATGCCTATAGGCAGCATTGGGAAAGACCCTTTGCCTGGAGAGCTACTGCCAGTCAGTGCAGACAACGCTGCCTAATGGTCGGACTCGGTATAAGTCAGTTTCTTATGTTATTTATGACGCTGCAGTCTTATGCACACTTGCTTGGAAAGCGAACCCCTCTGAGGCTTGTTTGGTTCAGAGAAAAGCCGAGGGAGAAGTGCCTGGATAGAAGTGTATCAAATTCTACACGTTACGGAGAAAGCGGATGGAGACAGTTTCCCCTCCCTCTCTCCGAACTCTCCGAACTCAGGCACGTGATCTGATGCAGCTGAACGTTGCATGAAAGAAAGTACTTCCTCACGCATCGCATGTGGAACTCGCTGCCACAAGATGCAGAGATGACCACCAACTTGGATGGCTTTCAAGGAGGATTGGGCAATTTCGTGGAGGGTGAGGCTGCTAGCCACGGTTACGAGCCACGGTGGTCATGCTCCGGGGTCAGAGAGACAGCCATGTTTCTGAATACCCGTTGCTGGAAACCACAGGAAGGAAGAGCACTATTGTGCTCCGGATCCTCTTCGAGGACAACTGGGTGGCCACTGTGAGAACCAGATGCTGGACTTCCTGGACCATCGTACGTTTCTATATTCTCCCCACTGCACCCCGCTTGCCTGATTAAGAGTTCCGGGTGACTCAAACCTTTGCTCGTTACTTTCGTGACATTGCTTGGCCATCATGAAATAACACCCCCCCCCCGAAATAAGAGCGACAGCTTAACCCTTAACCTTCCATGATCTCCCTCTTCCTCTGCTTAACGTATTTGGTGGATGACTGAGAAAAGCGCATTCATCCGATATGCAGATAATGGACCAATGGCGCCCCGAGAGACAACGCTATCCCCCCTACTGTGACATCAGAGGTGGTACTTTCCCTCCTTCCACTTACACGAGTAAGCGTGCATATAGGACCGGGGATTCCAGTTTGACACGAACAGTGCAGTCTTATGCTTGACTACCCATAAATATTTCCCAATGAGTTCGACGGAGCTTACTCCTATGTAAGGGTGCATAGACTTGCGCCCCCCAAAGTGCTTGTGTGCGCCTTCTCTCGCTGCGGAGCGCAGCGGTACCTAAAGGATGGGTTCCTGTTTCGTTTTTAAAGTGGTGTCTCACTTTTCAATCGATGAGGCAGAGCGTGTTGGGGGGCGGGGGGTGTTAACACTTGGCCGAGCGGAACTTACGCGTCGGAGTGTGAAATGAGTTGGGGGAAGCTTTGTATTGGCGTGAAACCCAGGGTGCGTTTATCGATCGGAGCACGTTTCAGGGGTTTGTACTAGCCGAGAGGGAAGTTTATGATCTTAGTGGGCGGGGAAGGCTTAACTTAAAAGGTAGGACTCCCTGGTGGAATTTTCCAGCGTTTATATTCTATCCATTAACACGGCAATCCGATACACAGTCACCTAATAGAAAGCCCAATTGATCTCAGTGGGTCTCAGATCTGAGTTGATATAACTACGCTGGTTTGTTTTCTTGTTTTGGTTTAGAAATCTAGCCGGTAATCCGAAAGGTTAATTTAAATAGGATGACTTGTATGCTGGCAGGGGTGCCAAGCTGAATGAATATTTTTGTGGGGGGCAGATCAGCCCCGCCCCACATAATCGATCACAAGACACGGCCGCACACACTATTTGAATGGCAATGCCCATCAGCTTTGTTGGGGGGAGGGTCTGTCCCCTCAAATTTTTTATTGGGGTGGGGCTGAAGGGTCCTCGGACCCTAGCAGTTGGCTCCTATATGTGGAAGAGTTCGCTTCACGGTACTCCAAGCCTCTCAGATATTAAGAAATACGAACCAAAGTGTATTCTAACTAAAGCAGAAATGTTTTGGAAGTGGTTTTCACACTGAGCCTATTTATTTTCAAGCAAGACGGTTGTTAATTCACATTCTTCCCCCTCCCTCCCAAGAATTCTAGGTACTGTAGTTTGCTAAGGATATTGGGCACTGCAGGTCTGTGAAGGGTAAACTACACTTCCCATAATTATTTGCAGGAGGGATGTGCTTGGAATGTGCTTTAAACGTATACCGAGTACGAGGTCTAGGGTCCCATTCCGCAGAATGAGCACGTGGGGCCCCGAACACAGCAGGGCTGGCTGAGCATATTATGAAGTAGCACTTATAACTAATGGAATGGGGAAACCTGCGGCTCTCAGGAAGTTGTTGGACTACAAATCCCACCAACTCCATCCCCAGTGAGGCCGCTGGAAACGCAGAGACTGAATCTGTGCGCGATTGCCCAAGAGTGGCTTCCACTGACTTAAAGGCGCTTGTTGTTGTTTAGTCGTGTCCGACTCTTCGTGACCCCATGGACCAGAGCACGCCAGGCACTCCTGTATTCCACTGCCTCCCGCAATTTGGTCAAACTCATGCTGGTAGCTTCGAGAACACTGTCCAACCATCTCGTCCTCTGCCGTCCCCTTCTCCTTGTGCCCTCCATCTTTCCCAACATCAGGGTCTCTTTTCCAGGGAGTCTTCTCTTCTCATGAGGTAGCCAAAGTATTGGAACCTCAGCTGCAGGATCTGTCCTTCCAGTGAGCACTCAGGGCTAATCTCCTTCAGAATGGATAGGTTTGATCTTCTTGCAGTCCATGGGACTCTCAAGAGTCTCCTCTAGCACCATAATTCAACAATATCAATTCTTCAGCTATAAGCCTTCTTTATGGTCCAGCTCTCACTTCCATACATCACTACTCCCTGGTAAGTGTGCAAACCACTTCTATCTAGTTGGTTGATCTACCGCATGTAGCCTCCAAAGGCAGTCTGACGTCAATCCAGCTTTCCTCCTAAGCCCCACTAAACACTTCTGAGAAAACATGCAGCAGATCAGGCTTTAGGGCTCTTGCCAGCCCCCCTTAGGAGTAATAAGTTCAGGCACGTATTTGCATCAAAGCGCAGAGCGCAAGAAAGCCAGCCTTCAGGTGTCGCTTTGCCACCTGTTTTGCAATCCTCTCCACGCTTCTTGGGGCGTAAATGCATTAGATTCAATGGGACTTACTACCCATTGACTGCAAGCAGGAGCCTAAGCATATTTAAAGCTATTCATTAACTCTCCTTGTTTTCATTGGGGCTTGCTACCGGTTAAAGGTCGCAGCCTCACTCTTGCTATCGAACTAATTAATGGGGATCTTTAACTACCATTAATTACCTTTTTTTTAAAAAAAAAAAAGGAACAGCAGCTAATTAGCTGGGTGAAAACCCATTAGAGGGGAGATGGGCACCCCAGATGATGTTGAATTCCAACTCCCATCAGCTCCTGTCAGCCTGTCAATGGTCTGAGATGGTGGGAACTGGAGTTCAACAACATCTGGCCGGCCATGGGTTAGCCACCTAGTCTAGCCTTGCAGCTCCAACAAGAACAGATTTAAAACCACTGTAACTTTCATATGTAGTAAAATGGCCCTCCGGCTCCGCTCAGCAAACAGCCGTGTGGTTTTTGTTTGGTTGGTAGGTTTCTGCAGTTTGCAGACGTGGATCATTTCCTCAGTTGCTTAAATAAGCTTCTTATCATTCCATAAAATCAATTCCATATATTGTATATGAATGAAATGGAATGGAGAGTAAGATCTCAAGAAATGTGGATAAGGAAGAAGTTATATTCCGGATCGTAATGCACAATCCTCATAGCCCCTGCTCCTGTGAACACCACGTGGGACTTCATGCCGGTTCAAACATGCATATAGGATTGTGGCCGCGCAAAAGCCCCGCAGCGGACTCGCTTTTCTTTTCTTCACCCAAGTTTTCAGTCGGTTGGCAGCAGCCCTCGAAAAATGTTCTCCACCTGTAACTAAGGCTCGTCTCCGGCGTCCTTGGCTCCCTTCCCCATGCAAGGGGGTCTGGAGGGATGGTGAAAAAGGAATGGGTTAAGCAGAAGGGGAACAAGCGGGAGGGTCGCCACTTCGCGAGCGCTTCTTAATTAGGGCTGCCCAGATGACAAGGGGAGCGAGGGGAAGAGGAAGGCGAGCGCGCGCCTGCCTGCCTGGTCGCGCGCGGGTTTGCAGGGCTGGCTGGCTGGCTGGCGGCGTCTCTTGGCCGCCGAGGCCGGGTGTCTGGAGCGGAGCACGCGCTGTCAGCTGGTGAGCGGAGGGGCCATTCAGGCTGCCCCTCAGGGAGCTGCGGCGGCGCATTGAACGTCCTCGCCATCATCCTCTTCATCATCACCTTCCCCCGCGGCCCAGCGGAGCACAACAGCCAGCATTAGTCAAGCCCTCCAGGGCGCGCACAGCAGCGAGGCAGAGGCTCGCCTCCCGAGGAGTTGGCAGCACGCGAGGGCACCACGAGGCGGGAAAGAGGGACGGGGGGCCGGTGGGGTGGAGGTGGGGTGGGGTCCACGGTTTGCTCATTCCTCAAAAGACTTTCTTTTCCATGGAACTGTTCCCCCCCCCATTTCCCCACACAAACAAAACAAGAGCTCACAAATCAAGGTAGAACACCGATATAGATGCGGACAGCAACCGAATAGGAATGATAACCCGCAGTACGAATGAAAAAAGGCACATGCAAGAAGATGGAAGCAAAGTCTGTGGCACCAGCAAGCAAAAAACTCCATTGGTTGAACTGCCCTTCTTACCAATGATTCCCAAGTGGAGCAACCCATAAATACATTTTTTTTAAAAAAATACACAGAGAAGAGAGATAAAGGCAAGGAATAGGAGGCAGACTGGAAATGTAAAGCTTAAGTAAGGTGAAATGCCAACTCAAATCTTAAATGTCTGGGAGAATGTGGTGATCTTGAGCTGAGGCCTCAAAAACTGTAATGTCGGTGTCAGGTGTGCATTACTGGGGAAAGGATTTCAGAGTCAGGGCGCCACAACTTCAAAGGCCCTGTCCTTTGTGGAGATGTAATGTGTTTCTGCTAAACAGGGTACAGTGATACCTCGGGTTAAGAACTTAATTCATTCCGGAGGTCCATTCTTAACCTGAAACTGTTCTTAACCTGAAGCACCACTTTAGCTAATGGGGCCTCACACTGCCGCCGCGCCGCCAGAGCATGATTTCTGTTCTCATCCTGAAGCAAAGTTATTAACCCGGTGTACTATTTCTGGGTTAGCGGAGTCTGTAACCTGAAACATATGTAACCCAAGGTACCACTGTACTTGGAGAAGCTCCGCAGTAGAGCTTAGCCTTTTCTTATCGTCTTTCCTCAGGACACACAGGTCTTGAGGAGCACCTGGGAAGGTGAGTGTGGGGCAGCCCTAACAGTTATATCAGGCTGTGGATGGTCCCTTCAGGAGCTGGTGGTTATGTAGTTTCTGGCCTGGGCTTTCTTGCTTCCCATTATGAGTGAAAAATAATGGTTAAGAGACAATTAATTCTCTTAAGTACTTTGCACAGCTGCCTTAGGCAAAGTTGCCCAAGGCAAGCTGATATGCATCTTCTAAAACCTGTGCATGCTTGGATTAATAGAATGATTATTGTGAGAATCAGGGAATCCTTCCAGTATGTACCGGATACACGCATTATAATCTTACGCTGTCATAGCAGGATTGCTCTAAGTATAAGCAGTTGGTGCTGGAGCCAGAGAAGAGGACCTCCCCCTCTTGTTTTGATGTTCCAGCAACAGCAGAAGCAGCACAACAAAAACACATTGCATTCAGGTCACTTTTAAAACTAGCTGAACTGTTGAGTCATCTGCAGATATGCACCCTTACTGTTCCACTTGAAGCCTTCAAGATGTTATTAGGAAAAAGCACCACCACCACATGGTCCCACTGAATAGTCCTTTGCCAGAAGCTAGGATGCATCTAATCCATCTATATCCTGGCACTGTGTGGACTGCTTTATCAGTTTATCCAAGTGAACTTGCCCAAGTCCTACATCAAGGATTCCCATGCTGTTGTCTGTGGACCACCAGTGGTCCACAAGCTTCATTGTGATGGTCCATGGTGTATTTGTGGTTGAAGATGGGAGATGGCACATCCATCACGCTAAATATTCCTATTGATTTTTAGTTGTATTTTATCGCTCCTTCTATTTCTTACATCATATTTTATTGCATTGCCATTCGAATTTTATGGCGTTCAAATGGCAATGCAATAAAATTCAATATATAAAATCCAATACAATAAAATCCAATATATAATAAATAAAATAAGCCATAAAAATGCAATTAAAACCATTCAGCATCTAGCATAGCACATTACAATGGCTGCAAAGGCAGAAAAATAAATAAGTGATCTGCAAAGTCCCTCAGCAGTTTTCAAGTGGTTTGGGGGCAGGAAGTTGGGAAACCACTGTTCTACATTCACTGTCAGAGACCCTGCTCTCTGGCCTCATCCCTACCCAACAGGGCCAGCTTGAAACATTTTGCTGCCTGAGGCAAAGGTTAATGGCACATTTCACCATTCCACAAGGGTCTGTCTGGTGTAGTGGTTAGAATGTCAGACTAGGAGCTGGGAAATGAGGGTTAATATCCCTGCTGGGTCATGAAAGTCACAGGGTGGCCTTGAGCCAGTCATTGCCCAAGGGATTTCCATGAGGAAGTGGAGAGACAAGTGGAACCTCTCAGACACATGGCTTCTAGGCATGGGAAAGGTGGAAGTGGAGATGAGCCCTTACTCTCAGACTTCTTACCTTTTGCATCTGGGTCTTTTTAGTGTTGAGAAAAAGCAAGTAAGAAGCAACACAATAAAAGTTTATAAAATTATACATGACATGGAAAAAGTAGATTGGACCATCACAGACATCCAATAAAACAGAACATAAGAGGATTCAGGACAGATAAAAGAAAGTGCTGCTTTATCCAATGCATAGTTAAGCCATGGAACTTATTCCCAGTGACGACCACCAACTTGGACCACTTTAAAAGACAAATTCATGGAGGAATAAGCCACCTGATTTTTTCGGTTGCATAGACATTAACAGGCGACGACGTAACCAAAACTTCAGGTTAGGCAAAATCAGTTTTTAAAAGCATAATTTAATCAATACATTTAAATCAGTTTCTGTCTAAGCACTTTGGAGGCTGATGATATGTGTGTGCACATATACATGTGTGCATGTGTGTAGGCGAAGGCTTTTATTGGCAGTTATTCGGCTGCAAATCAATGAGACTGGGCACCATCCCATCTGGCTGATCTATCTATATTCAAGAGCGGGGAGCTCTGTTTGAAGTCAGAATTCTTCCCCTGGAGATCATGCTGTGTAATTTAGCCTCTTTCAAAATATACACACAGATAACACAATGGACTTTAAAGCTCATCTAAAGGATTATTTTAATGAATCTAGCTAAGTGTTTTAACAGTTCAACAATGCTAATTCCTCTTGTAAAATAATAATAATTAGAAAAAGTCAAACACTTCTATTTTCTCTCTGCCCTTTTAAACAGTTGGGTGGGAGAACAAATAGGACAGGATGAACCGCTGGAATTGAGTGTGGAAGGGTGCAGTTGGGATCAGTTTATCTGGAATATAAACTGTGTTTCTTTGTTGTATATGCTAGGGTGGAAGGAGAAGGGAAAAAGAGGGCAACCAAAATGGTCAAAGGCCTGGAAACGATGCCTTATGAGGAACGGCTAAGGGAGCTGGGCATGTTTAGCCTGGAGAAGAGGAGGTTAAGGGGTGATATGATAGCCATGTTCAAATATATAAAAGGATGTCACATAGAGGAGGGAGAAAGGTTGTTTTCTACTGCTCCAGAGAAGCGGACACGGAGCAATGGATCCAAACTACAAGAAAGAAGATTCCACCTAAACATTAGGAAGAACTTCCTGACAGTAAGAGCTGTTCGACAGTGGAATTTGCTGCCAAGGAGTGTGGTGGAGTCTCCTACTTTGGAGGTCTTTAAGCAGAGGCTTGACAACCATATGTCAGGAGTGCTCTGATGGTGTTTCCTGCTTGGCAGGGGGTTGGACTCGATGGCCCTTGTGGTCTCTTCCAACTCTATGATTCTATGATTCTATTCTATGATTCTATGAAATACACAACCATTCTGTCAGCTGCCCTGTTTGTTTGTTTGTTTGTTTGTTTGTTTTTAAGGGTGGGGTATAAATTTATATCATTTGTATGATTGTTTCAAGCTCTGGTTCCTTTGTTTTCCCATTCCATCCTGCATTGATGTTAATTCAAAGCATGCACAATGTCCTTGCAGAAGCCTAGTCTGGTACCTATTAACTCCCACCCCAGTGCAGTCCTCCAGGACCTTATCTATGGTCAATATTTTTTACACTGAGGGATGAGGAATTGAGCTCCCTCCCTGCTCCAAGGGAGGGAACCACATAAAGCAATTAGATAAGGCATCCTTGGCAAATAAACGTAACCATGGAGGAAAGGCAATAACTCCCTGAAGTTTGTATGAGCTGATTCTTTGCCCAGTGTTTATTGATCCCAGAGGCAGAGCCTTCTATATTCAAATGTTTTGGGAGGGTATCCTTGCCCATGATATGGTGGGCCAAGAAGGAAATGTTTGTCCTACTCTCTGCATTTACACATAAAAGCCTTTCTCAAACTTGGTCCCCAGATGTTGTTGGACTACAACTTCCATCATTCTTGACCATTAGTCCTGGTAGCTAGAGTTGATGGGAGTTGTAGTTTAACAACATTTGTTCAACAACATTTGGGAACCCAAGTTTGAGAAAGGCTGACATACAGTATATACCTAATATTATTTATAGCTTTTCATTGAATATACCATGCATAGAGTGGCCTTTTTTCTGCAGTAGCTGCAAAACTATATATAAAGTGTTTAATAAGGTGGCTGTTAACTATAGAGTTAATTCTATAGTTCTGATTATAACATTGTATGATATTTAATAGCCTTTCCTGCCATTGGCAGTGTCAGTGCTTTGACTAAATACAATAAAATGACTCAAATACTTGTCTGGATTGTTGAAAGTACAACAGCAGAGATAATTCTCTGCATCATTCAAGGGTTAATTGAAGAGTTATCAGTAAGTCAGCTAACCAAGAGGGTGTTGGTGGAGGTGTTGTTTAGCAACCAGATAGGGTGGCATGGTCTTTAGTGAGAGAGCACATGATTTGATTGGCTGTGTAGTTCTGAGGGAGTTTTTATGGCATGTTTCGCTTTATGTCTCCCTGCTATGTACAAAGATGAAACCTCCGTTCCTTTCTCCTCACAGTAAGTGGTACCTCTGGTTAAGAACTTAATTCGTTCCGGAGGTCCGTTCTTAACCTGAAACTGTTCTTAACCTGAAGCACCACTTTAGCTAATGGGGCCTCCTGCTGCCTCCGCACCACCAGAGCATGATTTCTGTTCTCATCCTGAAGCAAAGTTCTTAACCCGAGGTACTATTTCTGGGTTAGCAGAGTCTGTAACCTGAAACTTCTGTAACCTGAAGCATCTGTAACCATAGGTACCAGTGTATACACTGTTTTCGCTGAGTTTCCTCAGTAAAAAATTATCAAGACTTTTCTCTCTGGACTCCATCTGCGTGAAGTGACTTTGCTAACATTAATAAAGAAAGTCAAGTAATGAAGCAGGATTAGTTTGTACTAATTTCTCTTTTCCACTTGTCAAGCAATATATAATTGGCAGAGAAGAACAGACCAGCTGAGTCAGACAAAAGGACTATCTAGCCCAGCATCCTGTTTTCTGGCCAAGCAATTGGAAGCTCACAGGCAGACTCTGAGAGCCATGGGCCTCTCAAAATGCTGTTTTCCAGTTCAAGGTAATACAGGGCTTTGCTTTAGGGTTCATGCTGAAGACCAAGGCATGAAGAACTAAAGTGTGCTGTTAAAACAGTAAAGCACACACTCTGTTGTGTGTTCCCCATTCATTATTTTTCAGTGCAGCAGCTATAATTTGAGAGTGAACCTGGCTAAGTCCTCAACAATGGATTTGATGAAATATAAACGAAGTTTATATGTAAATGTTGCCTGATGGCTTGTAGCCACAGATAAACTTTTCCTCCATAGATTTATCTGCTACGCTACACTAATAATCTAGTCAGATTGCAAAATTGTTTAATAAACAATTCTTACTTCAATAATTTTTAACTGAACTGCTCGGAGCAGAGTCTGCTGCTACTTTCAGACAATTTTTTCCTTTCCCCTCGCCTTAAAAACAAAACAAAAATGAACCAAGTCTGCCTGCAGTATTGTCCCTGCTGTGCTCCTGCGATTAATTCAAATTTTAGTTTTATGCACCCTGCCATAAACATTTTATGGCAACTGCACCTCATAGCATTTACTCTTACCTAATAATAATTCGTTAACAACTCAAGAGGCAGGTGTTCTCAAGGATGTGATGCATCAACAAGGTGAAAATCTAAACTGATTTAGGAATTGTCATAAAAAGAGAGAGAGAGGGTAGAACAGAGCTAATAAAACTGCTGGCTTCATGCTCATTAAGCTGCTTGAATTTCTGGTTTGTAGAATTATACCTGGTGAAGCCATAAAGAGTATTGCAAACAGTAACACTCAACTGAATATTGCATCTGCACAGGTACACATGTAAAGGTTCATTCTTATGCATTCATGCACATAAAGACTTTGCTTTGATGGTCTTCTGAGATGGTCTTTTGAAGTTAAGAGACTCTTTTCAGTTGCATGGGCAATTCTATATGTCATTTCTAAAGCTAGGTGGTGGTTACTATATTACTAGTCACATACAGTATTTATTTAGAGTGTGCCTGGTCATATATGGAAACTTTTGCTCACTGCAACACAGGGATTAATTCAATAGTAGTCAACCGCTAGTTGAATTGACAATCAAATTACTTGGTAGCTGGACTGAAGTACTTAATAGGAGTATAGTAGGGCAATTAATCTTACCATTCTAGGTTTTGGTGGAGATTTCAGTATGTGTGGCATAAAAGGTAAGACTTCCAGCAGACTTCCAGCTTAAATTGCACAAAATGTTTTAAAAGCATTTGTTGTATTTACTTTTTAAATGCATCATCATAATTAGAGACAGACATTAGAAAAATTCATGGACGATACGGTAATTAATTGCAACTAGCAATGACAGCTGTTGTGCTATCTTCAGGTTCAGAGTCAATATGCCTTAGATTGAGAAAAATGAATTAATTCTCCCACTTAAATCAATGGGACTAAAAAGTGCTTAATTTTGGCTTTACAGTTGTACCTTGGAAGTTGAATGGAATCCGTTCTGGAAGTCTGTTCGACTTCCAAAATGTTTGGAAACCAAGTGTGGCTTCTGATTGGCTACAGGAAGCTCCTGCAGCCAATTGGAAGCTGTGGAAGTCATGCTGGATTTTCAGCTTCCGAAAATCATTCAAAAACCGGAACACTCACTTCCGGTTGTTGATCGTTTGGGAGCCAAAATGTAAGAGTTCCAAGGCGTTCAGCAACCAAGGCACGACTCTATTATGCAATCCAAAAACTTCATCATGAACTCTAGTTCCTCCATGAACCCTGAACCCAAGTATATTCTAGCAATGTGCAAAGATAAGTAGGGCTCTGTGACTATTGCTGTGGAATTTGAAAATGGTCAGATCATCCCTGCATGTTTTTTAAGTCCACATGGTTTTTGTAGATTAGATATTCTCTATTCCTTCAAATATGTCTTTATGACTTGGAGATATGTAAAACCAAGGCAACTTGTATTGGGTCACTGCCCTTGTTAGTGTTGTTAGGTAAGTTATATGTGACAATATATGCAATGATGCCCTTAAAACGTTCTTTGTCATAATTGACACAGTAGCAAGTAAAACAGTCTTTGGGGGGACCACACCCGTGTCAATACATTAAACACTATATGTATATAAGTTTGAACAAACTCTAGGAGAGTGTTAGATGCTATGATTTCTTTGCATTGTGGACACACCATAATTTCTTTACAGTATGGACATATCATCTGAACATCTTGCAACAGTTTTCACCCAGAGCAGTTCTGATTGATTGAATTTATATCTCACATTTCTCCCCCAAGGAGCCCAAGGCAGATACACAACTGAAAAGCAAAAACAGGTGAAACATTGTGAAAACAATCACAGTTAAAAACATTCTTCCATCCAATGATCTTGGGGTTGCCAGGAGCAGTATTCTTCAGCCACCAAATACCCAGGTAAACAACAATTTTTTCAAATTCCTCATGCAGACTTAAAACCACATCTTCCAAAAAGCTTGGATGGATAACAAAAAAGAAAAATGAAACCATGTAAAAAGCTAAACATAACACCATTTCATCAAATAATTAACAAGTCTCCCATGTTTCCCAGTTTATGTCTAAGCCCATCCTGGCTCATTTTTCTAAAAGCTTCCTAAAGTTGCTATCACTGGATCAATAGGTGGGACAAGTGGGATTCAACGTGCCTGTAGTTTTTATTGTCTTTGGAACTGCCATTGGAATGAATAAAGAAGGTCCATGCATAATACACCATAGCTAAGACTGACCACAGTGAAATGTTCAGATGCTGAACTGTAGTTAATTGGAAATGGAAGCAAAGACTGCTGACCTCTTCACAGGCACACTTCAAGAGGGGAGAGAGGAACACATAAACCCAAGGCTCATGCATGTAACAACAAGCCATCATGTCTGAACTGGACCAGTGAGATGCACAGCTTCTTTGTAAACATGGGATTGGGCTGCATGTCAGTTTAAATCCAAGAACTCTTACTGAAATTATTTGCTGAAATGTTTGTCCCCTTGGTTACACACTCTTCGGACACTTCTGGGAAGCACCTGTGGGCTTAAAGAGGGGAGAGGGTGGAGGCACACAGACAAGCCATGCCCCTACCATGTTCACATGTGCCAGCTCCACTTCAGACCTTCCTGGCCTGAAGAGAAAAGACCATAAGTTTTGTTTTTAGTATGTTTGGGTGCATGCACATCCTAGCAGCTGGGAACTCTGAGAAGCCTGTTACCAATCATGGGACAGAGTCTCACTGTATTAATGACAGCATACTAAGAATCTTCTGGTGCATGGGTAGGCAAACTAAGGCCCGGGGGCCGCATCTGGCCCAATCACCTTCTAAATCTGGCCCGGGAATCAGCATGTTTTTACATGAGTAGAATGTGTGCTTTTATTTAAAATGCATCTCTGGGTTATTTGTGGGGCATAGGAATTCTTCTTCTTCTTCTTCTTCTTCTTCTTCTTCTTCTTCTTCTTCTTCATAAAGTCAGGCCCCCCACAAGGTCTGAGGGACAGTGGACCGGCCCCCTGCTGACCCCTGTTCTAGTGTGATCAGGTCTGAAGTGGAGCTGATGCGCTGGTGGAGACTGAAGGTAAGATTAACACATTCTTCTCTTTCCCCCCTTCCTCACTTTTAGCCCCTATGCAATCAGGCACAATGGGACGTGGGTGGCGCTGTGGGTAAAAGCCTCAGCGCCTAGGGCTTGCCGATCGAAAGGTCGGCGGTTCGAATCCCCGTGGCGGGGTGCGCTCCCGCTGCTCGGTCCCAGCGCCTGCCAACCTAGCAGCTTCGAAAGCACCCCCGGGTGCAAGTAGATAAATAGGGACCGCTTACCAGCGGGAAGGTAAACGGCGTTCCGTGTGCTGCGCTGGCTCGCCAGATGCAGCTTTGTCACGCTGGCCACGTGACCCGGAAGTGTCTCCGGACAGCGCTGGCCCCCGGCCTCTTGAGTGAGATGGGCGCACAAACCCCAGAGTCTGTCAAGACTGGCCCGTTCGGGCAGGGGTACCTTTACCTTTACCTTTAATCAGGCACAAGCTGATTCCAGCTTCTGTTATTCATATATATACATATATGTACATATACATGTACATGTACATGTACATGTACATATACATATACATATACATATTTGGTGTAGCGTTAGTTTTTCATCTAAAATTCATTAAGTTTGTATTTCATCAAATCCATTGTTGGGGCCTTCATCAGGTTCACTTTCAAATTACAGTTGCAACTCTGGAAAATAATAAATGGGAAACACACGACAGGGTGTGTGCTTTTACTGCTTTAACATCATGCCTCGGTTCTTCACCATGAAGCCTAAAGCCAAGTCCTATTAAAGTGTTATAAAACACATCCTGTAGCAAGTCACTAGTACTATAAAACAACTTTTTATGGCTGTTGTAAAATGTGTACACCGTCCTTTGCAAGCTTGGTTTTAAAATGCCAAATAGTTTACTCGCTGTTAATCAAAGTTTCGCAAGTAATATGATTTCTTGTTCATATTAAGGTCTTGCTTCTTATAAGATTCTGACAATATAATACTAACAAAGAATCAAAGCTAAAATGACATGCCAATTTAGCTGCAAATTATAATTTAATATGCTTTTCAAGGAAGGCAACAGACACTTTATTGTCTGAATGCATGATTTAAATAGTACTTTTCAGATACAGAGTGCATTACAGCCATACCTCAAATCCATTTGTTTTCTTTGCCTTCTTCACTTTATGTCAGAGTGTCCCCTGGGTTGACCCCAGCCAACCAGCTGTTCCACCCTCTCTGAGCACCTAAAGATCAAAAGCCATCAAATGCACTTTTGCATTTTTTGCTGTGTACCATTTTATTGTGAGGATTGGCTTGTCAATGATCTATAAGGCTAAGGTACTTTTCACTTTTAGCTATATCTCTGCATACGCTTGGCATTTTACAAGTGGAGCAGGAGCTGCAGTTGCATTTATAAGTCACATAAAACTAGATGAACTTTAAGGGCATGTCCTGTTGACTTTTCTAAAACATCAACAAAACCAATTGTGAGTGTTCTTGATGGTTTGCTTCATAAAATCATAATGCTGCAAACATGACTCGAGGTGTGCGAAATGTTCAAGATTCTCCAAGACCAGCTGGTCAGTTCTGGCCCTAAAACTTGCCAGATATAGAGAAGTAGGAATTTAGACATTGGCCTGCACTTGTGCTACTAATTCCTTCCAACTGTGTAAGTGATACCAGGGCATGGATCAAATCTGCTGGAGTGGGTGGGGGGTGGGTGGATGAGGAGAGAAGCCTCTAAAATGGGATTGCAAGTGAGACAGGCAGGTGAAAGTGGGATGGGCAGAGCTACAACTGCAAGTTATCAGTCATCCATTATTCATTCTGTAAACAATGAAGGAGTGTGGAAGCAGCCAAACTTTCGTTAGGAAAGGATTAGGTTGTTGGATAAGAAAGACGTGGAAAATGAAATAAAACAAAATCGGACATTATTCCGACAGAGGCTCTGCTAAAATGAATAAAAAGGCAGTGAATTATTCATCACTTTCATTAAGTTAATTGGAGCACTGGGCTTGGGTAGACTTTCACATGGCTTGCATGGTGCAAGTTTTTCCTGAAACTGAAATACTTTATTGTCACTTGTACAACTTGTATACAGTGAGATTACACAAGCACCCCCCACTCGGCTCTCTTAGTCTTAATTCCCCTTGTTTACTGACCCACCAAACCCTGAAATGTTCTCCTTCCAAACCTGCACGCAGCAAAAGCTTTAAAATGAACTCATTTTTTGAAATAACCGCAAGCCCTGAACTTCAGTTCTGCTGACCAGAAGTATGTCTAAGCATGTCCCTCAGTGGAAGTGAGAGTGGGTTGAGTTTTCTTGTCCCAGTAAGATACATATCAGAGCCACTTCCTGCTCACTAAAGCCTGTTGCTTCTTCAGCTTCCAATACCTTGTCTTCCCAACCTGCTCCTTCTTTTCTCTCTGACCACACAGTGTTGTCCCACCACCAATCCCCAGGCTCTGACCTGTCTTCCCTTGGGGGTTCCCTTTGGTGTTCCCCAACTGGTGCCTCCCACCACTCTTCTGCATCCACCCATAGCCGTGGACATGCCTTGGACCTGGTGTTTACCTCTATGGATGTTGGTGATCTGACACTAAGTAAAAGCGAAACTAAAGAAGTGCCATGGTCAGATCACTTCCTGGTGCAACTGGACTTCTCTGCGACCCATCCCCTCTGCAGGGAGGCGGGACCAATTCGGATGGTCCGCCCCCGCCACTTAATGGATCCAAATGGTTTCCAGAGAGTGGTAGGGGATGCTTTATCCCATGTTGATGGCCTTTCAGCCGATTCCCTGGTGGCCCGCTGGAATGTGGAGTTAACCAGGGCTATTGACTCTTTGGCTCCGAAGCGCCCTCTCCGATTGCATGGAGCCCGGACAGCCCCGTGGTTTTCCACGGATCTGAGGGCAATGAAACAATCGTTGAGACGGCTAGAGTGCCGGTGGCGGATAACTCATTCCGAATCTGACCGGACACAGGTTAGAGCTCAACGTCGAGCCTACCAAGTGGCGATAGCGACGGCGAAGAAGAATTTCTTCACCGCCTCTATTGCATCTGCAGAAAACAGCAGCAGGAGACTTTTTCAGGTGGTTCACAATTTAGCGGAACCACCTGCAACATCGGGGCCCAGTACGGGCCACATGTTCTCCTGCAATGATTTTGCAAAGTTTTTTGCAGACAAAATCACTCAGATTCGGGAAGAAGTAGACTCCACCGTGGGAGCAGGGCCGGGGCGGGAGAGTGCAAGAGTTCTGTCTGGTCAAGTTGAGTGGGATCAATTCCAATCTGTTACCTCCGAGGATGTGGACAGGCTGCTTGGACGAGTGAAACCAACCACCTGTCTCCTGGATCCTTGCCCATCCTGGCTAATAAAAGCAAGCCGGGAAGGGCTGGGCGATGGGCTTCGTGGGGTGGTGAACGCTTCCCTCCGTGAGGGAGCCTTCCCAGACCCGCTGAAAGAGGCGGTTATTAAACCACTTCTTAAAAAACCATCTTTAGATGCGGCCACGATGGCCAACTATCGCCCAGTCTCAAATCTTCCATTCCTGGGCAAGGTGATTGAGCGAGCGGTTGCCGAACAACTCCAGGCACGCCTGGAAGAAGCGGACCATTTGGATCCCTTCCAGTCGGGATTCAGGCCTCATCATGGGACTGAAACTGCCTTGGTCGCACTGGTTGATGATCTCCGGCAGGCTAGGGACAAAGGTGAGAGCTGTTTCCTAGTTCTGCTGGATCTCTCAGCGGCGTTTGATACCATCGACCATAGCATCCTTCTGGACCGTCTTGAGGGGCTGGGAGCTGGGGGTACTGTTATACAGTGGTTCCGCTCCTTCCTCCTGGGCCGTGTTCAGAAAGTGGTGGTGGGGGATGAGTGTTCAGACCCCTGGGCTCTCACTTGTGGGGTGCCTCAGGGTTCTGTCCTCTCCCCCATGCTTTTCAACATCTACATGCGGCCGCTGGGAGAGATCATCAGGAGGTTTGGGCTGGGTGTTCATCAGTATGCGGATGATACCCAGCTCTACCTCTCTTTTAAATCAGAACCAGTGAAGGCGGTGAAGGTCCTGTGTGAGTGTCTGGAGGCGGTTGGAGGATGGATGGCGGCTAACAGATTGAGGTTGAATCCTGACAAGACAGAAGTACAGTTTTTGGGGGACAGGAGGCGGGCAGGTGTGGAGGATTCCCTGGTCCTGAATGGGGTAACTGTGCCCCTGAAGGACCAGGTGCGCAGCCTGGGAGTCGTTTTGGACTCACAGCTGTCCATGGAGGCACAGGTCAAATCTGTGTCCAGGGCAGCTGTTTACCAGCTCCATCTGGTACGTAGGCTGAGATCCTATCTGCCTGCGGACTGTCTCGCCAGAGTGGTGCATGCTCTGGTTATCTCCCGCTTGGACTACTGCAAAGCACTCTACGTGGGGCTACCTTTGAAGGTGACTCGGAAACTACAATTAATCCAGAATGCGGCAGCTAGACTGGTGACTGGGAGCGGCCGCCGAGACCATATAACACCGGTCTTGAAAGACCTGCATTGGCTCCCAGTATGTTTCCGAGCACAATTCAAAGTGTTGGTGCTGACCTTTAAAGCCCTAAACGGCCTCGGTCCAGTATACCTGAAGGAGCGTCTCCACCCCCATCATTCTGCCCGGACGCTGAGGTCCAGCGCCGAGGGCCTTCTGGCGGTTCCCTCATTGTGAGAAGCAAAGCTACAGGGAACCAGGCAGAGAGCCTTCTCGGTAGTGGCGCCCGCCCTGTGGAACACCCTTCCAGCAGATGTCAAGGCGATAAACAACTATCTGACATTCAGGAGACATCTTAAGGCAGCCCTGTTCAGGGAAGTTTTTAACGTGTGATATTTTATTGTATTTTTGGTTTTTATGGAAGCCGCCCAGAGTGGCTGGGGAGGCCCAGCCAGATGGGCAGGGTATAAATAATAAATTATTATTATTATTATTATTATTATTATTATTATTATTATTATCCAGACAATGACAGCTCCCTAGATCGCCTGAAACAATCCGTGTGATTCATTGTTATAATCAGTAAGTGGCAATGCTGGTTGCTTTGATCTGTGGGAGTTTTACTAGGTAAAGGTAAAGGGACCCTGACCATTAGGTCCAGTCGTGGCTGACTCTGGGGTTACGGCACTCATCTCGCTTTATTGGCCGAGGGAGCCTGCGTACAGCTTCTGGGTCATGTGGCCAGCATGACTAAGCCACTTCTGGCAAACCAGAGCAGCACACGGAAACGCCGTTTACCTTCCCGCTGGAGTGGTACCTATTTATCTGCTTGCACTTTGATGTGCTTTCGAACTGCTAGGTTGGCAGGAGCAGGGACCGAGCAACGGGAGCTCACCCCGTCGTGGGGATTTGAACCGCTGACCTTCTAATCAGCAAGTCCTAGGCTCTGTGGTTTAACCCACAGCGCCACCCGCGTCCCATAGTTGTATGGGACAGTGTGTATCACTCCGTAGCCTCCAGAATGACATGTGCTCCTTCTAAACACTGCACAGCCTTCTGCCAAATACAGGGGGCAGAGCCATAGTTCAGTGGTAGAGAACATGCTTTGCATGCAGAAGGTCCCAGCTCTAGGAGGCAAGGTTAAGAAAGACTCATGTTTGAAACCTAGGGGAATCTCTGCTCATGGGAATATACCAGGGTGCCCTTCAGATGTTGTGGACTACAACTTCCATCAGCCACAGTGAGAATGGCCTTTGATCATGAATGATGGGAGTTATAGTCCATAACATTGGCCAACCCTTGTACAGATAATACTAAGCTGATGAGCTAATCGTCTTATTCACTAAAAGGCAGTTTCTTAGGCTTGTGTTATATCTTTCCTCTTATTTCAGCAGCAAAGTAATCAAATCAAGCTAATGTATATGTGACATACATACATATCCCTTCCAGTAAAAAGTTCAGTCATTTGATAAACCGGTAAAGGATCCTAACTGAAATGGGGCAATCCAATTCATTTTCAATCATACCATGTAGTAGATACCATCTATCTAATAATGGACTGATCATCTAAAGCTTTGCTTTCCAGTTGTGTATGGAAATAAACTTGGTTAGCCTACCTCAATGTATTGTTTATAGCTATTTCCTGTTAACAAGTATTAATCATACTGTTTGTGATATTGCCATTATCAGTCTAATTTGCAGCTGGGCACAATTTCAAGAGCTATAAGCTCTGTGTAGAAATGTCAGAAGTAGGTTAATTTTTATGAGGCAAGAATGTTCTTCCATCAGAAGTTTCTTATCTATGTTTCTTTTGCAAATAAGCCATTCCTATCTACAGCAGCTTCCAAAGCAGGTAGTCCCATGGAAAACAATCAGTCTACTCTGAAACACTCTGAGGACAGCAGGCACAAGCTAATAAGCCCTAATCTTGCCATTGTTTAACAAAGGCAGAGTTTTATGTGCCTGTAAAATATAAAGTAATAAATGAAATAGGCAGCAATTTATGGTCAAGATAAGGTAGGGGAAAACACAAGATATTAGTTCCCGGATGGGTTGAAATAATGTTTGATTCCTGTACAACATCTGATGGAAATAATATTCTCCTTCTCACATAAAACAAGAACTTGGGGTCTCCCAATTAAGCCAACTGGTAATAGATTCAGAACTAGCATAACTGCTCAACATGTAATGAGGAGACATCCATAACTTGGTGGTTTTCATGCAACAGGTTCAGTCCTCAGTATCCCCACGTGGGGCTGGGAAATACTTCTGGTTGGTAACCTGAACAGCTGCTGCCAGTCAGTGTAGAACCAGTGGTGGGAAATGTGTGGCCCTCCAGATGCTGTTGGACTACAACTCCCATCATCCAATACGCTAGGTGGCTGAAGCATTAGCATGAGAGGAACAGGAATGCAATAGAGCAATGGTTCCCAGTTAACTATGCACTGCAGACTCCCTGGCCACAACCATCCTACTTTTGAAAAATTTGATATCTCTATGGTAGTTTTTGTTATGCGAATGGTGCCACCGCCCCACTGGGTGGGTTACGCAGACCCCCTGGTGTCTACAGACCACCAGTTGGGAACTACTGAAATAGAGTGCCCTGTTTAAACTGAATTGGTGCAACACAAAGTGGCCACAACCTAATGTTGGTTCTCAGTGGCCTGACTGTACCTGACAAATACCGAACCAGCTCCTCCTTCTGCTTTCAGAACTGCTGAGTACTGCAGCTATACTTGGAATGTTTCCAGACCATCATGTTGCAGTGAGAGATGAATCCACAGACAACCCCCAGCTTGGTTCTGTCCTTTGCTTTCTAGCATACATTTGTATCTGCATCACTTACAGACCCTTAAGATGGTCTTTCCGTTTGCTTGCAATGTGATGCACTGCAATATGCATTGTGGTGTGTAGAGTGTCTGACTCGGGCTATGGGCCTTATTTAGATTCCTGACAGTAAGTCCTTATCATACATTTAGAACAGAAGAAAAGCCCTGATGGAGGCCCTTCCAGTCCAGCAATCTGTTTTCAGAGTGGTCAACCTATGGGAAGCACCCTATCAGGATATGAGAAGAGGAGGAGGAGGAGGAGGAGGAGGAGGAGGAGTTTGGATTTGCTATCCCGCTTTATCACTACCTGAAGGAGTCTCAAAGCGGCTAACATTCTCCTTCCCCTTCCGCCCCCACAACAAACACTCTGTGAGGTGAGTGAGGCTGAGAGACTTCAGAGAAGTGTGACTGGCCCAAGGTCACCCAGCAGCTGCATGTGGAGGAGCGGAGACGCGAACCCGGTTCACCAGATTACGAGACTACCGCTCTTAACCACTACACCACACTGGCTCTCTGAGTGCAGTTCAACCCCAGGCATCTTCAACTAAAAAGATTAGGCAGGGAGTATGTGATGGGAAAGACTTCTGCTTGAAACTTCTGAGAATTACCGCCATGCTGAGTGCACTCTCATGAGTGCAATACTTCTCTGTCCCCACTTGGCATTCAGAAGCAGGCTAACTCTGACAGTGGAAGTAGAACATAGCCATCATGGTTAGTAGCCACTGATAGTCTTAACCTCCAAAAATGAGTCCAATCCTCATTTAATGCTATCCAAGTTGGTGGCCATTGTTACATTTTTTGAGAGTGAATTCCATAGTTCTAACGGTTGCAGAAGCCATGCTGGTTTTACTTGTTCTTGTTCTTATATATGCTTTGCAATTCCTCCATGCTTTGTAATTCTGTCTTTAGTAATGCCATCCACATTTCCCCCCAGAACAGTTGTTAAGCTAATAGGATTGTAACTTCTCAGATCTATTCCACAGAAAATTCCAGAATCCACTTAGAGCAGTACAGTGGTACCTCAGGTTAAGAACTTAATCCGTTCCGGAGGTCTGTTCTTAACCTGAAACTGTTCTTAACCTGAAGCACCACTTTAGCTAATGGGGCCTCCCGCTGCTGCACGATTTCTGTTCTCATCCTGAAGCAAAGTTCTTAACCTGAGGTAATATTTCTGGGTTAATGGAGTCTGTAACCTGAAGCGTATGTAACCCAACTACCACTGTACTAGCAATATGAAAGCATATACAGTGAGCTATAACATAGGGTAATTTGTAATATGGTGTAGCATTTATTATTATTAACTATACAGTTCAAAATACTTCTCATAACATAATCTCAGTGTTCAGGACCAAAAGAAGATATTGGACTTCTTGTCCATCAAACCAAATAGTATCTACTTGGCATGGCGGTAATTCTCAGAAGTTTCAAGCAGAAGTCTTTCCCATCACATACACCCTGCCTAATCTTTTTAGTTGAAGATGCCTGGGGTTAATCAGAGTTATGATCCCTGCCCAAGGGAAGGAATGTTGCAAGCATATGTAAGTCTTACCATGTATAGTAAGCTAGTACTACTGCTATACTGCAGATTTGGGGGTGGGCACTCAGGTTGAGATGCAGAACCTTGATGGAAGGTCGTTTTGTGCGCTTGTGGCGGATGCAAGTATTGAACTGGAGATTTCTGTGCTCACTGTTCAGCTAGGCTAATCTGTAAGGGCACTTAATGTGGTCACTTTCCTAAGCAGCTGTGGATCAGGTCAGTGCCTGGATGGGAGACCTTCAGGAAAGCCCATTTATGCCACCTTGAGTTCCATCAAGGGAAGAAAGGTGGGCTATAAGAAATGTGCCCAACAAATAAAATTAGCAACTGTGCTACAGTGAAGTAAAGAGGATTGTCTTGGTGCACCTTCATGTTCATGCAATGAAGAGTTGCAAAGCTTCTCTTTGAAACTTTCTGTGGCAATGGTTTTGTTTTCTAGAAGCAGTATGGATTCTGCTTGCAGATCTTTGACTCGCATTCTTCACTGCACCATTGAATAGAGCTTGTTCAAAGAAAAGTCTCTCCCTTTACAATGTGAGTCCACATGAATCCATTCTTTCTGTTTCCCTGCGTGTGTGTTGGTGGGGGTGGGGAGTGCTGCATCCTTCTGTTATTATCGCAAGCTAACATCAATTTTGCCCCATGAATCGTCCTCCGTGTGGTGTTTGTATAAATGTTTTGCTGCACGAGCTCTCTCAGTGCCCTCCGCTATCAGAAAGGTCGGCTGGATAATGTGACACGCATTTTACTTTCAGCAAGCTTGTTATAGCAGCTCTGAATTTTTCATGAGTGCTTCAGTAACCTGTAGCCGAAGCGCTGGGGGTTTCCACCACAAAGAGGTGGATCAGCTTAGCTCTCACTTCCCATCTGGCACTGGGTGACAGGGACAGTCAAGAGGCTGCAAGAAACCTGAAGAACAAGGGGGGGGGGAATTGATGTGGGGCATCCATTGTGATGCATGAAAAGCTAAACATGTGCTTCTTGTATGGGCATGGATTTTGAGACACTTGTTTATGGTTTTTACTCAATTCACTAGAGTCATCAGAACAGCTGTCTCTTCTGCAGATAATACAGCATATAGGCACCGACACCCTCTTTTGCCAAGCCTGAAGACTGAGGATTCTCTTTGAAGTTAGTACTTGAAATTCTTCACCCCTTTGCTGTTTCAAGCAACATTTACTGAGTTGCTTTTGCAACTGGCACCAGAGCATTGCATGCTCACAGTTGGATTGAGGAGGGGAGAAGTGACAGAAAGGACCAAGATCTAACTACCATGATATTATGCAATGATGTTTAAATTTTAATCATTTGATATACCGGTAAATGCATATTAGTGTAACTCGCAACCAGTGAAAAACGATCCCCTCTTGCCTGCGGGTTTCCTAGCCATGCAATGCTTATTTTATTAGCCAATCATAATGCTCTCTACAAAACAAATGTATTTCTAGTAGTTCATGCTCATAAGTGCTTTTCCAATAAATGATAAATCGAGAGCCAAACAAGGCTTGATGTTTTATCAAGCATTTAATTGCAGTTTTAAAAATACAAATAGCTGCTCAGGGAGGCTGATACTTAGCATGATCTCAACAGGTAAGGAGAGCCATTTAACCCTTTCATCCACTGCTAGCTCTCAATTAAAACCTGTAGTCTAAAGCACCAGCATGGAGCTTTCCTCCCAATATAAATAGCAGCCAAACCAGTTGCGCAGCCTCTGTGCACACCACTTTCAATCCTCTGGATGAAAGATGGGACATTTGCTCAGATGCTGTTGCACAAAAGGCTCCTGGCTATTCATGTCCACAGTCACATGGCTGCTTCGAATGAATGCCTGGTTTCCCACAGACATCTAGTTGATCATGGTGAGAACAGATGCAGGACTGCTAGATGGGCTACTGGCCTGATACATAAGGCTCTTCTTTCCTGGCTCCTCCACTGGCCATGTTCAGCGGCTGAAAGTGCAGAACTGTACTAGGCTGCATGAAGATACAAAGTTGTTGAGAAACTGCATTGTAACTGTATTGTACCTGTGTTTTCCCTCCAGTGCAGCTAATAGCAGTTTTCAGGAGGCAATTTTGATTTACTTATTAAAAATTATATGCTGCTTGGTTGGTTTTTGTTTTTTTTAAATATCAGAGTGGTTGGTGGGTAAAAGGTGGAGGGGGAAAGGGTCAAAACCCTCTCCTTCCAATTCTGTGTCCCCAACTCCCGCTGCTCCAGTGATTGCTTTTAAGAATGAGAAGGAGGAAATACTTGGAAATTCCATCATGGATCTCCAATGTCTTGTCCAGTTTAGTTGTAAGGCTATAATCCTATGCAGCCCAAAAGTAAGCCTAAATGAAAATAATGGGAGAAAGAAAGAAAGAAAGAAAGAAAGAAAGAAAGAAAGAAAGAAAGAAAGAAAGAAAAGCCTGCATAGAACCAGGCTGCAATCTCGTTCTGTACATAGAGCAAAGATGCTGATTCATTTTCTACTATTCTCATTATGACTCAAAATAGATTTTTCAAGAAGTAGATAAACCTGTATCCTAATAAGTACCTTCCCTTTAAGTAAACTATAGCATGGGACATAATTTCATTTAGAAAAGCCAATTATTTTTTTTTAAAAAAAGCGTACAAAGGTGAAATGTAAGACACCCACTCTATTACTTCAAGCCATTCACTCCTGTGACCCCATTGTGTCATTTCTTTGCAGTTAAGGTGCTAAGTTTAAACAATCAAGGCCAAGTTTGGGCTTTGTCTCCTAAGGTCAGCAGACACCAACTATGTGCCATAAATTCGGTTTTTATGGGGCAGCAGTTGATCTGCCTACAGACGTACATGGGATAGCTGCTGTTGAACTTTGGCAACCTTAGATGGGAGGAACTGTTCATAGAGCAAACTTTGGCCTGTGTCAAGGCACAGAGCATAAAACAGTACGTGGCTCTTTTGCTTCCAGCAGGTGTGACTTGTTCGCATAAGTATACACTTAGGACTGTAGAAGAGTCAAACTGAGGACTCATCCACACTTACCTTTTGCCCCATGCTTTCTAGATACAGGTCTACGCTTGCCTCCTCCATGTCTGAGCAATTTTATTTCTAGTGTTGTTGTTTTTGCCCTGCCACTTCCCCCAGGAAAACTCACTTTTTAATGCTGAATTGAAACAAACAGATTTCCATATTCCTGTTTGCTCTGATTCAGCAGTCAATAGTGGGCTTTTGCAGGGAATAGTCCCAGGTCAAAAAGAAAAGCTTTCAGACATGGACCTGGAAAACTCAGAGCAAAGCTAAGTGTGGATGAACCCCTTAATGTGACTGGATCTGCTGACATTTCCCCCCTACTTAAAGAGCAGCCATGGATTTGGGTGGTACAATGCCATTGCTCTAAAGTCAGGAAGGTCACTCCTGCCCTTAATAATACCACCTGTTAAAGAGGAAAGACTGGGATTTGATCTACGGAACCATATTCATTCCTAGTTTTGCACTTTTCTCAACTCGTGGGCTTGTCGACCTCCTGGGCTGACTCCTGGATCCCGCTCCAAAGATCCCACTCTGACGCACACATCAATCTTGCAGGCTGATCTCCAGAATGCTGTTTTCAAGCATTCTAATTTCAGAGAACCTTTTCCATACTGACTTAGAACTCTTGCACATGCCGTGGCATCCCTGCTCATTAGAGCGCCCAGGAGCATATTCTGGGATGGATCATCAGTTCACACAGAGTGCAGTCAGGCCTTATTCAGCCTCTTGGTCAATCTAACCCCAATACTACTTAACAGTCTCCTCTAAAGCAGAGGAAGGAAGACCTTCAGGCTTGCAGGATCTAGTTTATTGTTTACCAGATCTCCATCCTACCCAAGATCTACCAACCAGATCCAAGTGCAAAATAGTAGCTGGAGGGGCAAATATAGAATTCCTCTGAGAAAGGAGTTATGGGCTCCTTTTATGTACTAAGCTGGACCTGCAGCAAAATGTTGAGGTATATCCTCACCTCTTAATAATACTGTTCTTGTTCAAGGTCCCAGACAGATGGCCATCCTAGACACACAAACACACACAGTTTCCTCTTTTTCTTTTCCAGCTCCATACTCCTTCCATGGCTACTGAATTTCTTCATTCTGCATTCGACTTTTTGGAGAGTGGGCGACACCCTTTACAGTTTTTCTTTTAAATAAATATTTGCATTTCTGAAAACTTTGGGGTTCCCATGAAATATTAATACCTCTTTTTTCTTTCTCAGTGGCCTTGTTTTGGATCCACTTTTGTTGGCTCTCACAACCTAAGTTTGCTATTAAACATTCTTAGAAATCATTGGAAATGCACACCTCATATAGGTATTTGTATTAAAACGATAGATTTAAAGAAACCAGTTGCTTCCCATCTGAACCTGCTAAGTTCAGGTTCCCAAACTCTTCTAAGTCAGATTTTATGTAACCACAGGCAGAGAGCGGATGGATGTTTTCCTACGGAGCTGTTACTAGGTGCCAGATACATATTTAATGTGGTTTCATTATTTCCTATAAATGTTGGCATTAGAATCATCTCCCCAGGGTATTCTGTGAATAAGAGGAGAAAATTATGAACAAACATAGCACACATCAACACAACTTCATGATAAAAGCCAGCATTTCTCCGTACAACACCTGTTGCTGGAGCCAGGTTAATTACTCTTCATTGTCATCAACTGCCTGAAATATTTATTGCCCTGCCCGTTTATTTCCCTGAAATCTGAAAAGCAACACCCACAAAAACAACAAACTCCTTTAGCTTCTGTTGGATGGTAGTTTTACCTCTCCCTCCAAATTTCAGTTCCTGAATTTACTTTTAAGATAAGCCTTTGGGGCATTTTCTTTCACAACAGAAATTCAGGTGGGTCAGTTTAAAAGCTCTGCTGGAAAATGACGGTCTTTACTGGAAAAAGAAATCAATAATTTATATTACTGTATACATTGCTATGCAAGGTCAGATGAAAAGATACTGGGCCTCATTCTATATTCCTGGGCCCCAAATGTGGCTGCCTGTCATATGGTATGGTTGGGATTTTTCCAAGTGCTGGGGTTGACCTTTGAAACCAACATGGGTTGGGTACGGCCATGGGCCACGGCAGGGGTGGGGAACCTCAGGCCTGGAGGCCAAATGTGGCCAAGTGTGGTTTCTCTAGCTAGCCTATGGAACTCTCCCCAGGCCACACCCCTCTCCTTAAGGCACACCCCTCACTTACCTTGCTTTGCAGTCTTCTAAAGTGTTTTCGTTGGGCTGGAATGCATCCTTGAACTCTGACAATGCCTCTTGCTTGCCCAAGTGCAGGATAGTTTAAGTGTGGAATTTGCGCCCATGAGAGGCAGTGGTGGTCAACAACATTGATGGCTTTAAAAGAGGATTAGACAAATTCACAGAGAAGAGGGCTATTGATGGCTACCCTCCCTGGAAAAGACCCTGATGTTAGGAAAGATGGAGGGCACAAGGAGAAGGGGACGACAGAGGACGAGATGGTTGGATAGTGTTCTCGAAGCTACCAGCATGAGTTTGACTAAACTGCGGGAGGCAGTGGAAGACAGGAGTGCCTGGCGTGCTCTGGTCCATGGGGTCACGAAGAGTCGGACATGACTAAAAGACTAAACAACAAACAAGCCATGATGGCTATGCTCTGCGTCCGTGATCAGAGGCAGTAATGCTTCTGAATATCAGTTGCTGGAAACTGCAGATGGGAAGAGGACTCTTGTCCTTGGGTTCTGCTTGAGGGCTTCTGGGTGGCCATTGTGAAACCAGGATGCTGGACTAGATGGGACACTGGTCTGATATTTTTAGGATAGAAAGTAGTGTGTGAATGTTTGTGTGGAAACTAGCCTCCTTCACAAAGGTTGCCCAGAAGGGAATGTGGTCTTTGAGCTGGAAAAGGTTAGATTCAGGAGTCATCATCCTCAGGCATCTGGCCAGGCCTGCACTTCAGATGGGGGCAGAAAGCCCACTGCCAATTCAAATGTCCCAAGGGTTGGTCCAAGGCGTTTTGCTACCTGAGGCAAAGGACAAAGTTCCTCTCTTCCCCATTCCATGAATCCTACTTCATCACTGGTGACATAGCAGCATCCTTCTTTGCACCTGAGGACATCAAGATAGCTTAGGGGATGCAAGGCAGTCCACATGGAACATACACCTCCAACAGAGAACAATAGCCAGGTAGGCTCAGGAGGAACAGTTGGGTGCAATGGCCTCCACAGTTTGGAGAATTCTCTAAGTCTGCTCTTTGGGAGGACTGGCCCTGCCAGCCTTCTCTGAGTACACATATGCAGTAACAAGAGGGATAGGTGGGACTACCTGTCTCCATTTGCCTTTGCCTGTTCCTCAGACCCTTACACAGCCCAAGTATCATCTGCTGGCTCTGACATAGCATGCCAGCTACAAATGTGGCTTTGCTACTGAACTGGCAAATTCCACCACAGACACCTGAGTTCTAGCAAATGCTGGTTGCTGAATATAGGTTTGAAGTATACAGATCAGCTTGTGTGGTAGCTGTTTTGATAAGAATAAGCAGTGGGTGTTGGTGGGTGTTGAAGGGACCAAGAAGACCTCAGTCACACAATTAGTCTCATCTCTGGAACCTTAAGGGATGTTTAAAATAGGCAAGGAAGAATCTCAAAGAGAGGGAGAGAGGGTGGGTGGGTGAGACCCACTGAAACTCATAACAAACAGAGCACTTACTTGAATCTGGGCAAACTGGGAGCAGAACATTTTTGCCCAGTGGGAGTTCCTCAGGCCTAGCCCTATCTATTCACTTGTCTAGCTCAGCCCATGTAAGAGCATCACAACCTCACATGCCCTCTCATGTCTCCCAATTCAGTAGAGCATTGCAATGGCCGAGGAACAGTGGAAGGATAAGAGTATGTTGGCTTTTGTTTGTTGCTTTCTATATTACATATTCCATTACCTCACAAAGCTGCTGATTAAAGTCGGCATATGTTAGTTTATCAATCAAACTTTGATTTTATTGCGGTTGAAATCTTAAGCACACTTACTGGAAGGTTAGTCCCCAGTAACTTACTTCTGAGTAAAGATGCATAGGATTGAACTGTAACATTGTAGTCCATGTGTGTGCATGCACACTTTTGTATGTTTGAAGCATACCATGCATACATAGCAAAATCTAAAATTGTGCTGATCTTTATGTAGTTATTTGATGTAGCGCTTAATGTTCCTCACATCATAGTGTATATATTCGATGAAAGGACAAACAAAACTTAAGAGGGGTTTTAGTTGCATGTTTTATGTAAACATGTCTCTTGACATGTTGGGCTGTGGCACCAAACATCAAAGTTGTCCATTTATATTGCTGCGTGTGTGCCTAAAAAAAAAAAAAAAGTTCCATTGTAAGCCTGCCAGTGAGCCTCTGACCTCTGTCCCCTCTGTCACAAACTCTACTGTCAATCAAATTCTCATTAGACATAGATATGACATAGTTCCATGAATAACTATCTAGCTGATTGACATCTCATCAACAATGAATTTTTAAAAAAATCATCTTGTTTTTAAAGACTAGAACAATAAAGCTACCCACGGTGCTCTTTGCAACTCACTCTACACCAACATTTAACCCACTCTTTCAATTATCTTTACCTGTCAACTTCTTTATCTCCGTGATCTCATTTTCGTGACAATTCCATAAAATGCTTTTCAACCATGAGCTAGTATGATTTTGACAGCAAATGAAAAATTTGTCAATAAGAGCTTAATAGTCGCTTTAAAATTTCAGGTTCACACCAGTTGTTTAAAAAAGAAGTACTACAATGCATAACCAGCAAACCTAGTTGTGAGGTTGGGAGCATCCCAGACCCCGAGATTTCAGGGTCAAAACCTGAGACTTAGAGGTGGCCCCCCAGTGATGTCACAGGGTGGGCCCTGAAGATGGAGATTAACTGAGAGAGGGAAGAGGAGTAGGGTAGACCCCCTGGGGTGTTTATGCTATACAGTGGTACCTCGGGTTAAGAACTTAATTCGTTCTGGAGGTCTGTTCTTAACCTGAAACTGTTCTTAACCTGAGGTACCACTTTAGCTAATGGGGCCTCCTGCTGCTGCCATGCCGCCGCCGCACGATTTCTGTTCTCATCCTGAAGCAACGTTCTTAACCTGAGGTACTATTTCTGGGTTAGCGGAGTCTGTAACCTGAAGCGTCTGTAACCTGAAGTGTCTGTAACCCGAGGTACCACTGTAATTGGCAGCAGCCTCTGCCACTTCTTCTTCTTTCTTCTTCTTCTTCTTCTTCCTCTTCCTCCCCCCCCCATTGGAGATTTAAGCCCTCCACCTGCCACTTGGAGGGCACTGGGCAAGCCTGGAGACTTCAGGTCAGACTTGAAGGTCTGGCAACCCTATTGCTGGTTAAGACAGTTGTAGCTGGATTTCCCTTCATCTTGGGCAGTATCAAGCCTCTCAGTTGCAGTGCCTGTACTTTTACATGAAAATAGCCTCACTTTCTTTCCCTCCCTTCCCCCTGTCCAGTCCACAAACCTCAGAAGAGACAAGAGTGGGAGAAGCGTCACAAAGCACTTCTTGTATTGAAGAGTCTTTGCTTGTCATTTGTGCATTGCACTTTGGTGTTCAGCGGTATTAGTTTCCTTGCCTTTTGTTTTTTCAAAGGGCTGCACTGTCAGCAAGTGTTACCCCCGTATACTGCACTAAGTTTTGCTATCTCTGACTAAGGATTTGTGCATTGGCCAAGCAGGGAGATAATATTAAACAGGGGGCCTTGGTGGCCGTGGGCCTTGTTCTTTTCAAAGAGGCTGGCTCCATGGCAACCGAAGCCTATTAGGGAGCAGCAATCTTGTCACCACAACTTTAAGCCCTAATAATTCAACCCAAAAAGATAAAACGGAATGTGGCAACTTTATCTTGCTCAATCTTTTACATAAAGTAATTTCTCAGAAACATGATCAGCGTTAGAGACAACAAGCATTTAAAACGAGAGAACCTTCGGGAGGGGGAAACCGTCCTATTCACCGTTGAGTTTTGAAAGATGAGTGAAAGAGGGAAGAAAACATGATATTTCAGCAACCTTCTAAATTCCCCGCACCCCAGCATCATGAACAATCGAGCCAAAGATTAGAATTTTGATATTTTGATTAGTAGCAGTGATTGGCGAACTGAAATATGTCCCTTATTTTTTGTTTGGAAAAAAGGAGAAAGAATGCTGTTCAATAGCTGAGGTTAGAGTGGTCTGCCATCATGGCAGATAAAGCGAGACATTCTCTCACAGATGAAGTCATGGGCTGGAGAGGGGCAGGTGTGCTAAGGGTCAGGAGTAGAAAACCAGCATATATTGAGAAGTGCATGCAGGAGGGCATAAGGTGGGTGACGGGTTTGGCTCTCAATGCTCCCGCAAATAAAATTGAAGTCACGGAAGGACAAATCTAATGGGCTGCTTTCTGGCTTGCAGACCACTATGTTCAGTAGCGACAGCATGTACTGTGGGGCTGTGTGTGGTGCTAAGGGTGCCATTTTGACTAGCGCAGGCCTGTTCAACATGCCTGACTACAGAGAAAGGAAAAGACAAAAGTAACACATAGCCCTCAGTACTTGTGCCCATGTGAAAATGACACTTTGAACAGGGGCAATTCCTCTACCCCAGCCTTCCTGAACCTAGTGCCCTCTAGATCATGGGTATACAAACGAAGGCCCGGGGGCCGGATCTGGCCCAATCGCCTTCTAAATCTGGCCTGCAGATGGTCTAGGAATCAGTATGTTTTTACATGAGTGGAATGTGTCCTTTTATTTAAAATGCATCTCTGAGTTATTTGTGGGGCCTGCCTGGTTTTTTTACATGAGTAGAATGTGTGCTTTTATTTAAAATGCATCTCTGGGTTATTTGTGGGGCATAGGAATTCATTCATTTCCCCCCAAAAATATAGTCTGTCCGCCACAAGGTCTGAGGGACAGTGGACCAGTCCCCTGCTGAAAAAGTTTGCTGACCCCTGCTCTAGATGTTTTGCATTACAACTCCTACCAGACCCAGGTAGCATGGTTGGAGCTGATGGGATCTTTAATCCAAAACATCTCATGCCCTCCAACTTTCATCAGATGAATTTTCATCAGACATTTCTCGCCCCCCCATGACCCTCCTCGAGCCCCCAATTTTTGTGTTGTCCCCCCTGTACAGAGCAATTCCTATCAGAATAAGGGAGGGTTCCACCACCATTACACCGAGAGGATACAGCACACACACCCTCCACCCTCCCAAGAAAACCCCTTGTTCCCCATTTTATTTTATTGTTTGTGTTGGAATCAAGCCTTTATCAGGAGAAACTGGCCACTCTCCAGGCACCCGGCTTGATCTCCGGTTGACCTCCCTGTCTGCATTCCCGGCAGGATACAGGCTAGGTCGCGATCGGCGATCCTTCTCAGCGTGAGAAGAACACCCCCCCCCTCTTTCCTGCCCCCCCAGGCAGGGGAAAGAGATAGACAGAAACGTATTTACATGCCTTTATTTCTGTCTTTGCAGCGTTACAGAAAACACGTCTGCTCTCTTCAAACTCCAGCAGCCGAGAGACAAACTCCTCCTGTACTTCCTGTGCAGCTCATATTACACTCTGAGCTAATTCCGGTGCTTTGTACTGTGAATAGACTGTCCCTCTGTTTCCCACGGAACAGTCCCAACATTCCCATTTATGTTTTGCTTTCAAGCTAGCAGCTCGCTGCCGCATTGCTTCTATATCGTAACAGTTTGGTAGCTTTACAAAAAGAAAATCACACACACCAATAAATAAATTTTAGAGAGGGGCAAAATTAGACGTGGACAAACAAAGTATTTATTTATTTATTTTAAATCCATACTCCTTGTGCTCTGCTCCCCATTTCTTCCCACTCAGGGCAGTTTCGGGATGCTCCCCTTGATAGCGGACTGCCGTATAAACATCAACACACATCCAGAAAGATATGTGCACACAGAATCAGCAGAAGCAGAGTTGTGTTGGAATTGTAGCATCAAGCATTTTTATTTACAGCAAAGAAATAAACGCAACTGTTGAGTGAGCTGCTTTCTCACACATCCTCTCTGTTGGAGAGAAAGAACAAAGAGCGGAAGTTTATCAGCCTGACTTCCGTTCACAGAGACATTCATAACAAATGAAATCATCCAGTCATGTGACCTCTGTGATAGTAGCAGTGAAAAATACTGATAGGCGGCCCTGACCTCAGCCTGCACCTCAGAGCCGGCGCATCGCATGAAGCTGGGCCTTGGTGGTGGCAGCCTCTTCTGCTCCTCACCCACTACAAGCTGCCCAAGGGAGGAGTCTGGAAGCGACAGCCATAGAGAGGCAAAGGGATGCTCCCTTGCAGCCTTTGCAGCTGCCACTTGTCGTAACAAGCGCTGGCTCATCCTCCTCCCCGAGCTTAGCAGCAGCGGCTCTGGTGGGGGAAATAGGGACATTCCAGGGTCAAATAAGTGTTGGGATGCATCCAAGGAGACAGGGGCAATTTGCAAGCCCCCAGCTGGCCCCAGCCCACTGGCTGGTAAGCCGGGTGATCTCCAGTCCTTGGAGCAGTGTCAGCGACCCCAGCTTCAGAAGCTGGAGCACGCTCTAATCAGCAGAGTAAACACTATGCAACAGAAGTGGCAGGAGAGGCTGTGTCAGCATATTTGTTGTTGTTGTTTAGTCGTTTAGTTGTGTCCGACTCTTCGTGACCCCATGGACCAGAGCACGCCAGGCATATATACAAGCAGTTTATTCAGCATACAACAGGACAAGAGGGAAAACATGCCTTCTCCCTTTCATGTCCAAGCAAGCAGCATAAGCAATAGCTATACACAAAACGGAAGTTCCCAGAAAGCTGTGCTGGAGTGTAACAGACATGTGACATACATCAATCATGCCTGTTCCTCTTAAGGTGGAACGGAATATCCTAACAATAAGAAGCTGAGATGGCTTTCATACTTCCAGGTCCGTCCCCTGGAGAATCAGGAAACTTTTTTTTTTCCTTTTCAAATAATGTTTATTAACCGGCCAATCAAATCAAATTAAATCACATCACATAAGTTCCGAATTACAAAGCCGAATTTTAAATTTTGTTGGGGGGACCCATATTTCAAGATCCGAAGGGGGATTCTGATCATCTTCTTGCTACTGCATTATTGTCCAAATCAGACCAAATCAGTCCAAACAGAGTTCATGATTCTATCCAGTCTTATCTTGCTGTTTCTACATCACATCTTGTTCATATATTTTCTCTTTTTTCTTTATGATCTCTTCTGATAGTCTCCTTAAGCCGATAAACACCAATATTAATCCTGGGTGAATTTTTCCGTTCTTCCAATCCTCAAATCGAGATGGTTTTCATATATCATCACCTTCATAGATAACACCGCTCTTTCCATCATTATTTCGCAAAACTGTCGCTCTTAAGTCCCTATGAGGAGTTTCACCCACAATATAAAAGCAGCTCTATTTCTCTATTTCTCCTCCCAGACTCAAGACCTCCGTCAGAACTTCCCAATATGGTGACGGCAATTTTAACTGCGTCATTCCAGAGCTCTTATACATTCCACGCTCTTCTTAAAACATGCTTTGGTTCGAAAGTTTATCTCCACACAGTCTTAAATCCACAACTTAAGTCCTTAAAATGACATTTATGACTCGTGAGGGGAGGGGTTTCTTGTTTAATCACATAAGGAAAGAAAGGAAAGTTTTTCCCCCTCCCCCATCAGTCATTTGCCATACCGTATCTTGGCGTATCTTCTCATGATTAATTCTTGTCTTGTTTTATCAGAGATCTCTTCTGTTAGCAGTCTTTACTCCTTCGTTGAAATATGTGCAATTAGCTTCATCCAAATTGTTTCTTTTGAAGTTCTTGCAGCTAGTGGCGCGGATCAGGGACGGCGTCCAGGAGTGCCGGAATCCCACAGGAGGGCTTTGTGCCTAGTGCCCCCACCCCCACAAATTCGGGGGTGGTGTAGGGCACAGCAGGCAAGGGCAGTCCCCCCCATCCTGGAGGGGGGGTAAGGAGGCTAATTACCCCCATCATAGCCTCCAAATTAGCTCGTGTGGGTCGGAGAGCTGTTATTGTCAGCCATCTTCCGATGCACCCCCTAGTGGCCCCGAGAATCAGGAAACTTGGAGGGTATGACATCTGGAGAGGGCCAGGTTAGGGAAGGCTGCTCTGCTCTCTTCAGCCTGTTGGGCAATTCCTACTGGTTACACCCAAATGGAGTGGTTCTCATCTTCCTGCGTGTGTATTATTTTAACAAATAAAATAAGTTTCATCCTATTAAATTGGTGTGTTCAGCACTCTCTGTCCACACAATGTCCCTGAAGTTACATTTTTCATAGCTATCAAAGAAAAGATGTGGAGAGCCACATTGCTGGCTTTTCTCTTCAGTGTTTTCTTGCTTGGTCATTAACATGCGGGGCAAGTTGGCCTGCCATAGGATCTTCTTTCAAAGATAAGCATGGAGCAATTTGTTTCCTTTCACTCGAATATCGGCAAAGACATTCTTTGCCACAATCAGATCCTACCGTCCTCTTTGCTGAGGGCATTAAATTAGAGACTGGCCATTTCTGTATTTTAAATGTATATTAACCATGAAAACAAAGAAAATTTGATTGATGCATTATGAGCATCAGTGGTGGCCAACGATGGAATAAAAGAGAACCAAAAACAAACACAAGGGGACATCTAGATACTGTAAACCTTTTGTTCCTCTTGCTGTAGCGTAGAGGGAAATCTGCTTATGAAAGGGCTGTTTCAAGAAACAGGCAACATGAGGCAGAATGGTTTTGGAGCTGCTTTAACTGGGGGTGCTTCCAGGTGTGAGTATTTATGCTGTAAATGGGTCATTGAGATCTTGCAAATGGATTCCCCACCCCCCGAAAACATAAAATTGGATTAAATAGGGGGAAATATAGGCTGACATTGTGGGTTAGCCAGTTATGCACTGCCAGGTCAAATAACACGCATCACCCATAAGACCATAAGAAGAGTTTGCTGGATCAGGCCAATGGTTGATCTTGTCCAGCATCCTGTGATCTCACAGTGGCCAGTCAAGATATCTGTGGGAGACCAGCAAGCAAAACTGAAAGCACAAGCGCACTTTCCCCTCCTGTGACTTCCAGCAACTGGACGGACACAGGACGTGGGTGGCATTGTGGTCTAAACCACAGAGCCTCTAGAGCTTGCTGATTGTAAGGTTAGCAGTTTGAATCTGATCAGTGGGGTGAACTCCTGCCACTTTGTCCCAGCTCCTGCCAACCTAGCAGTTTGAAAGCATACCAGAGCAAGTAGATAAATAGGTACCGCTGTGGCAGGAATATAAACAGCATTTCTGTGTGCTCTGGCTTCCATCACGTTGTCCGTTGCACCAGAAGCAGTTCAGTCATGCTAGCCACATGACCCGGAAAGCTGTCTGCAGACAAATGCTGGCTCCCTCAGCCTGAAAGCGGAGATGAGAGCCGCACGCCATAGTCGAATTCAACTGGACTTAACCGTCTTGGGGTTCTTTACCTTTTCCTTTCTTTTACCTTATTCAGAAGCATGACTGCCTCCAACCATAAAGACACAAATTTTCAAATATTTGTTTATTTGCACAGGTGCAACCTTTGAAATAATTACATCCATCCCGCCATAGGGAGCAAACAAGACTGTGCCCAGGTAAGCTGTGTGCCTCTTCCATCTGCTGTTCAGATGCTGCAACTTATAGGGTCTTCCTGTTCTCCATTGTAAGGATTCTTTGTCTTAAAACCACGCTTGGGCTAGGCAGCCCTTCAAATAAGAGACACTTTCAAATGAAGGGCTGTCCTCTGCACGAAAGCCGTGTGACCATGTTATAGCAATGACTCTAACTCCCATCAGCCCCAACCCCGGCCAATGGACATGGGGCTGTAATGAAACAACATCTGGAAGATCACAAGTTCCCCATCCTTGCCATAAATAGACCTCATACGTGGGGTCATTGTGGTGTGGTAATTAGAGTGCTGGACTAGGACATGCAAGATCAGGGTTTAAGTCCCGACTCAGCCACAAACTCACTGGGTGACCTTGGCCCAGTCACTGCCCCTCAGCCTAACCTAGCTCACAGGATAAAATGAAGAACCACCTTGTGAACTTCTTGGTGGAAATTGTATAAATACAATTAATTAAATGTATTAGTCACTTCTTTTACCCCAGCAACTCAAAGTGACTTACAGTATTTTAAGCAAAAAACAGAACACATAATACATACATTAAAACCAGAGCGGGAAACCTACATTAAAACATTCTACCCATGCAAAAAAGGCCATACTGTATATAGTTAAAAGCCAAAGGCTTGGCTAAAAAAAGCATGCTTTTGCCTGGCACCTGAAGATTTGAAATGATGGTACCAGTTGGCAGTGGTGTAGCGTGGGTTGTCAGCACCCGGGGCAAGGCAAGTAATTTGCGCCCCCTAACCCGTGGATTTTAGCACTCGAGTCTCTTCCGCTGGCCACATGACCCACATGACTCGAGTCTCTTTCTGCTGCGGTGCGGCAGGCCCCCCCCTGCACCCCCCACGCTACGCCACTGCCAGTTGGGTCTCCTCAGGGAGAGCATTCCACAAGTAGGGAGCTACCACTGAAAAGGCCCGCTCTCATGTTGCCACCATCCAGACCTCCTGTGGAGGGGGCACATGACAAAGGCCCTCATACATTAATATAATAACAACTAAACAAAGTCTAAAGGGGGGTAAGGAGAGTCTTACTAGCAGTAAATTCGGGACAATGCGTTAATCAGTCTCTTCACAGTGTTATTGTGTAAACATGACCTAAGAGGCAATGGTACTACCTACCCCTGAGAATAACAGTTACCACTAACTGGTTTCACAAGTCTCCTGTGCATGTCAATTTTCACGTGATTCCTCTCAGCTGCGGCAAGCTAAGGAAAGGAACAATATCCCTCTATGCAAGGCAGATCCTGCCATTGTTCCATGCATAGCCTGCTGATGAACGTGAGATGGCAAAGTCATCTTCATTAGACGGAATTTAATAGTGAATCAAAGTTCTAGAGAGAATAGGCTGATCTAAACTTTAGCCTCCCTCGAGCCTTGCTGAAAGATTAGAGAGAAGGAGAAGGGCCCTGCTATGTTGAATGTATCAGATTGTTTTACACTAATAGTTACTTTTGTTATAAGCCCCTGAGTGCCACCCAGTTTTAACCCTTTGGGAGGGACAGGTTGAAGCTGAGAATAAAACATAACATCACCTGGGTTAGCAAGAGAGTACTGACCAGTTTCTTAACTCGTAATAAGCTTCGACTGAGTTTGAGATACTGAAATTAGCCATCTCCTTGGAGTTTTTCAGTTACAGGGCAATTTGCAAGGGGTGGTGGTGGGTATTGAAGTAGTGTGTTAAGTCTAGCAAAACAAGCAATTGTCAATTTAAAAAGTAAATGTTCCAAAGGAATCAGACAAAAACAATCCAAAATATGGGTGATATCCAATGTTCATCATACTCAGAGTACACTTGCTGAAAGGAATAGATTCAAGAAACATACGTTCATTAATTTCAGTGGGTCTACTTGAATATGACTTCATGAGATCTTACTCATAATCTCCAGATCACAAATATGAAACCAGAGAAAAAGACAAAGTTAGCAGTAACAGCTCCATGTAATTTATTTGTTTTCTGTATTTTCTAGGCACCCGATTGTTGTCACTCTTTAGCAATTATACTAGCAAATAGAAAAGCAAGATAACAGCACAGCCTCAACCTGCAGCCCCAACATACAATATAAAAGCAACATGAAACAATTATAAAAGTGGAGAGAGCAGCCATAAAAAGCAAACAAATACAATGTTCAAATTGTAGTTACAATGGGACTTACCTCTGAGTATAGTCTTGCACATAGAGTTTCTTATTATATTTAAACAGTTTCTATTATGCCCTTCAGAAAGACTTATCCAGGACAGTTTCTTTTACAACACACAAAAGCAAAAAATATTCCATAAAATGCAACAATATCAAAAATTATTAATAAGCAGCATGCAATGATAAACAGTGTGGTAAACAACATACAAAAGCAGCATAAAACCAATTTCATCAAGGATTTGAGGGAAATAAAATGGTATTTGCCTGCTGCCAAAAAGGTAACAAAGTAGGTCCCAGGTAAATTTCTCTGGGGAGAGCATTTTGTAGCAGAGGTGCCACCACAGAGAAGGCCTCCCTTCTCAACTCAATTCAACTCAAATGGGAGAGGCCCTCAGAGAAGGGCCTCTGGAGAAGATATTAGGACACATGTAGGCAGGCAATATTTCAAGTAGAGCAGTTTCAAGAAGCAGATCAGGGATGGGGAACGTGTTTCCCTCCAAGTGCAGTTGGACTCCAACTCCCAACTGTCCCAGCTAACATGGCCAATGTTCAGGAATGATGGGAGAAGTAGTCCAACGACTTCTGGAGGGTCATAGGCTTCCCAACCCAGCTCCAAGTTCCTCTTTTGATTGGAAAGCTCATTTAAAAAAGCATTGTTGGACTAATGCAGCCTTTTGTCTATAAATGCTTTGTCTATTAAAACCAAACATTAAATTGTGCTGTAAATAGACTTCCATCTTAAAAGATGAGCAGAAAACAAGAGTAGAAAACTGCTACTTGAGGTTTGCAGTAAGTCCTTAACCATTTTTTTAAATGTTCTTTATTTTACAGACCTTCAAAAGGGGGAAAGAGAGTCTTTTTTTGCTTTGAATGGCAAAATATACTGCAAAACAGGGGTGTCGTTGGAACATTTTCAAACCAGCACCTACACGGCAGCATCTGACACAGTTAGCATACACACAAAAAGGAAAGCAAAATGTGTTAGGTGATCTTTCTAATCAGATGCTGCCTCTGTACGGCTACCCACTATTTGCCTTTTATTCAAGCTTTCTTTGAATGAGTTCACCCATTGAAAGCAGCCGATGGGGGATCAGCATATCAAAGCTTCATTATCACTATCAGTTGGGTTGTGCGAGCATCTTTATTCTTTTGTTGATGCCTGAAAGTGTGTTATGCAGCAGTGATAAAATTGTGACAAAGAAGCTTAAACATAAGCTGCATATGTCTCCTTTAGCGATGGGCGAGATCTCCCCATTCTCAATTTGTAATTTGGTCTTTCAAAGGTTTCTCAGATAATTTGGAGGGGGAAGGCCAATAGCTCGGTGGCAGAGTATCTGATTTGCATGCAGAAGGTCTCAGGTTCATCTTCAGGTAGGGCTGGGAAAGGTGTCCTCTTTGAAACTCTGGAAAATCATGGACTATTCCAGGTTTCTTTAAATTATGAAGGCAAAAATCACCTAGCACAACCACCCCTGGACCTATTTGCCTGAACTTTGGTAAGTTTCTTATACTTCCCTCACACTCCTAGTTTTAAGACTGATTGTCCACAAAAAACTGGGGAGGGGAGCATGATTTCTATTTTCCCACCCCAAAATGGTGAAGTCAGGCCTTGTAGAAGTGTCACACCCATCTTTCTAAATTTTGACTTAATAAACTCTAGAGGGGCCCCTTTGCCTGCAAATTTCATCCACTTATGTAAAGAAGAAGAAAAAGTATAGCCTTTATACACACTGGGAATGAAACAGAGCTTCAGACTTAACAGGTAGATTAGGACCAGAATAACAAATTGAATCAGAAAGACACAGAGTGAATCCAAATCTAACCAGGCTGCTTCTAAACTCCATGGCTACAGATGCAAGGTGAATCTAGCATATGTGCACTGGATGCTTCTGCACATGTACATTGTCCCTGGGAAATTGTAGTGTGGTTTCTGGCTTCCTTTCTTTGGTTCAGACACAGTTTTCCACACAGGAGGGATGTGGGTGAGATGAAAGGAGGAAGACAAGCAAGGGAAAGAGAGAACAACTACAATGGTGTATATGTTCTTTCTTGGGTTCCTGAACCCAACACCAAAAATCAGCGATGTTCTGGAAGTCTGTTTTAGCCTAGCTTGCAAATGAGCTTCTATGATTCATAAAATGTAGCCTCTAAACTGTGGAGCCATCAGACAGGATTTCGGAGAAGTCCAGAGCCCCTCTCAGCAGATTGAGCAGGAAGGTCCTCAAATGCAGCAGAGTTGGGTAACCTTCAGACTGAGGGTCACATTCCCTCTGTGCAATCTTTTCAGGGGGAGCACATGCAGGTGGTCAGGGCCAGAAGCAAAAACACATTGGGGAAAAGAATGTAAATCTTGTCTTTGTACAGCCAGCTAGTTTCTACAACACTCTCATGCACCCCTCTCTAGGGGCATGATCAGAGTTCAAGGATACATTCCACCCAGGCAAAAATACCCAAGGCGGATGCAATGTAGGGTCAATGGCAGAGGCGGCAGGTGAGGCAAAGTGGCCTGAGAGTCTTGAGGACCAAAAAGAGAGGCCTGGAGAACCACATGTGACCACCAGGCCTGAAGTTCCTCTCCACTGAGTGGAAGCACCTGCAGGACCATCAAGTCTAGATTCTAAAACCACCTAATTGCATCAAAGAGATGAGCCCAAGCCTACTTGGAAACAAATGTATGGAATACTTAAAGGATTGCTCCCAAGGAGAGGCTTTGAAGGCTTCCTGTCCCTGGCCTGGAGAAGGGCTTCTAGCCTTTCTATCCCTCTTGTTCCTGTTGGGACTTATCACTGCAGAGCATGTCAGGAGTCTAGTAGATGAGTAGGACAAAGGATACAACTTCCATCTCTCCACTCTCATGGATGATGTTGCTTCTACCTTCCCTACCATCCCTTGAAAGGTAAAAGGTAAAGGGACCCCTGACCATTAGGTCCAGTTGTGGACGACTCTGGGGTTGCGACGCACATCTTGTTTTACTGGCTGAGGGAGCCGGCGTACAGCTTCCGGGACATGTGGCCAGCATGACTAAGCCGCTTCTGGCGAACCAGAGCAGTGCACGGAAACGCCGTTTACCTTCCCGCTGGAGTAGTACCTATTTATCTACTTGCACTTTTGAACTGCTAGGCTGGCACGAGCTGGGACCAAGCAATGGGAGCTCACCCCGTCACAGGGATTCCAACCACCGACCTTCTGATCGGCAAGCCCAAGAGGTTCAGTGGTTTAGACCACAGCGTCCTTTGAAGGAGTCCTAGTTGGAATTTAAAGATCAAAGAGCCATAAGAAGGGAGAGCAGGGAGGGGGCTTAAGCTGCCTATCAACAGTTAGCAGGCTGTACAGACACAAAGGTCACCTCAGCACAGTCTCCCCCACTATGATGAGATGTTTTATGTTTCAATGTTAATTAGAGGAGGCATTTCTAAAATTGCATTTATATATATCTTGTACCATATGCAGATTTTATGTAAATTGATGAACAGCAGCCATTTTGGACACGGTACTCTCGCACAATTTCGTGCCATGACCCGCCCCTCAAAAAAGGTTTATTTCAGAGCCACAATCTCACATGGCATCCCAAGACACATGTTTATTACCGTATTTTTTGCACCATAACACTCACTTTTTTCCTTCTAGAAAGTAAGGGGAAATGTCTGTGCGTGTTATGGAGCGAATGCCTGCAGGTGGCGGGGGGGATCTGCTGCAGTCGTGAGCAGAGGATCCATGGTTCCCCTTCCTTCCCTCCTCCGTGGTTACAAAGCATGGATCCACATCCACATGGATCCTCAGGATTTTTGCATTGGGCTACTCCAAACTCACTGTCAGATCACATGTCTGTGGCCACAGCATGAACCACAAAAATCATATATCCACTATTTCGTTTAGAATATTTTTTTTCTTGTTTTCCTCCTCTAAAAACTATGTGCGTGTTATGGTCTGGTGCGTGTTATAGAGTGAAAAATACGGTAATTATGCACAGATGTGTTAATATGACCTGAGAAATGTTTTTGGGTTAATGCAGCAGGTGGAAAGAATATACCAACTATTCTCATTATGAATTATGCACACTTAAAGACGGTTTATCAGGTCCCTAGTAATGTTTTCCATTTAATGGAACAGGAGGAAAGCACAAAGTGCATTAATCTTGAGAATTTACAAGCTGGGGGTCTTATTTGAATTTGCTTCTCATGAACGCATACTTTATTCCAGGTTAGAATTTCAGCCAAACTGCTCAAGGAAACCAATACTAATTAGCCTGAAACACATCAGTAAACACAGGTTTTCTGGCCTAGAGTCATGTAGTGTGAGAAGCCAATGGACTCAGAAAGTCATTGTAAAGCCAGGCTTTAGTCGAGTCCCCTGGGTCTACCTTTCAAAAGTATAAGAAGTCAGCAAGACAGAGTGGTCTTGATCAGAACTCAAAGTCGTTCCATTTCTGGATAGGATGGCTGATTTGCAAGCTTTCTGCCTACTACTGTCCCAATTGTTCCAGCTACACTCTGCATGCTGGTGCTCTCATTCCAATTGTTCCCAGCCTGCGCTCTTATTCCAAAAGGTTTGGCTCAATCTCCCCCACTCCCCGCTGAGTGTGCATTTTGACTCTGTGTAAGTTAAAGGTCTTTTTGTGAGATGTAACTTTGTCCACGAGAACATGATCCCCTTTCCATCCCTTGACCTTTTAACAAGGCACTTTGGCTAAATTCATCCTTGAACTTGGCACAATGAGTCAAAAGGAGGTGAAGGGGAGGGACTTGGCTAGTGGCCAGCTTTACCTCTCTCTTACTCTGGGGCCACTTGAAACCTCAACAAAATAATAGTGGTGGCCTTGGGAATCATCCCTTTTTGTATGGATCCAATTTTATATGCCAATGTGTGTGAGTCCTGTCAATTGCCAGGCATCACTTTAAAAAAGAAGAAGACGAACCTTTGATAGCAAAAGTGTGAAAGGAGCAGAAAAATATCTAGAAATGGGTGAGTGTCTGCAGTGTGGATGGGGGAATATGCCAAAGCTGTCCTGGATTTTGTTGAGTCCCTCCTCCCAAATGGGAAAAATCCAGAAAACATCCAGAGCCATTATGAGCAGATCAAATAGTCACCCACATCCCCTGCCCATCTGTGCACCCTGTTGCCTCCCTCAACCATGCCTGCAAGGAGGAGAGTGATTTGGTTTGCATCTAAGGGCGAACCTAATTAAACATAGCCTTCAAAACTTGCAATTCTCCAGAATGCCATTCTCCAACTGAGTAATGTGTACAAAAATGCAAGTGCTAGAGTAAAGTTTGCGTAAAGATGCATATCTTGGTGAAAATATCAGACAAAGATACATTATTTTAGAGGAAGCTGCTTTGTAACATTGCAAAATTCACACTAAGATGCCAATGAATTTTTGTGATTGGTATTTGATTTTTTAAAAAAGAAAGCCACAAACACAAGCTGATGCAAAAACCTAGAGAATTTAATTGTGAGAAAGCAAAATTGACAGATTAGCACATCCCTACGCGGCTGGTGCTGTGGTCTAAACCACAGAGCCCAGGGCTTGCCAATCAGAAGGTCAGTGGTTCAAATCCCCGCGAAGGGGTGAGCTCCCGTTGATTGGTCCCTGCTCCTGCCAACCTAGCAGTTCGAAAGCATGTCAAAGTGCAAGTAGATAAATAGGTACCGCTCCAGCAGGAAGGTAAATAGTGTTTCCGTGCACTGTTCTGGTTTCGCCAGAAGCGGCTTAGTCATGCTGGCCACATGACCCGGAAAAACTGTCTGCGGACAAACCTTGGCTCCCTTGGCCAGTAAAGCGAGATGAGCGCCGCAACCCCAGAGTCATGGGTCTTAACTGGACTTAACTGTCAGGGGTCCTTTACCTTTACCTTTTAGGACTCCTTCAGAAGTAGGACACTGTAAAGTTGGACACATGACCACCCTTCTAGAGATTTGAACCTGGCTTTGTTACATTGAAGTCTAACACTCAAGACTTCTATAACTTTTTCACCCAGTGATTGCTCAACCGTGCTTGACCTGAATGAGTTTGCTCTCTTTCCATAGCCCAATGTGAGTAATAATATTGTTCAGTGCCTTCTGGAATGTAATAAACCTCATGCAATATTAATTTATAAAACGCCGACAGTGTTCAGAGGATGATTTCCAAAGCCTCTACCTATGCCACAAGAGCTCTGGGCTCATGGAATGTGCATGTAAACACCCTCCGTCTCAGTTTCAGAACAAGGAATGAAAAAAAATAAAATAAAAGGGTAAAAATGAAAATTTGTCCTGTTTGCTGCAGTGAAACCAGAGAGTTATAAAGGACCCCTGAACAATATTGAGTTTAGGGCAGCACAATCACATCACAAAAGATTTACCTTCACTCTGCAAATTCAATCTTGGGCAATAACAGCCTATTACAAGTGGAGCAATACAACGTCAAAGGAATATTTAAAAGAATGAGACAGAACCTTTACATCAAAGCAATTGAGTTAGCCTCCCCCAAAGAAAGCACTCATGGGACAACTCCTGGTTTCTTTTTCCCAGAGTGACACTAACCTCACGAAAAGTTATATTTAAAATGTGCTTTAATGTATACTCCAACAGCCCTACTGAAATAAATGGGGACAACAGAGGTTTACACAGGAGAACTCCATGGGCTGCATCCAAACTAAGTCTGTCCAACTTTGGCTACATTGCAAAAAATGGGACAGGTTAGAAGACGTTTCTATTACTCCACAGATTTCAATGGGGACTACCAATGAAGTGAAATTCTAAGATAGCCCTTGAATGGGTATAATATAATGCTATGAGTTTGTGGGGTGCAAGACACTCTAAATTCCTCGGTCCAATCAAAGTTAGAATTAATCAAAGTTTGGGGAGTTAAACGGTGCCAAATATTGAATCCGTGGATTCAGCTTGTGTTAAAAATACAAGCCAGGCCTGCCTGGTGACAGCAGAACAGAGATAGGAGAACAGAGTAATGACCTGGGAGGTGAGCCATTAAACCAGAACATTAACAGGCAAAGACTATACCAGCCACCAAATGGTTAGAGCCCCACCCTGAGCTGAGAGATAGTTAGCAGAGGTTACCGTGGGGCGAGGTCTACGACCTGAATCGAGGGTCGGCAGACAGTCCTCCACGCGCGAAGCGGGGTCCACAGCAAGGAGCCGGGCAAGGACAGGAACTCTGGGGGAACCAGACTGGGTGCTGGCCAAAACAGCTCTTCAACGACGTTGCTCCCGCAACCTGGGACCGGGCTGACTGGCCTTTATCTTCTCTGAGGCCAGGGGCGGCCCCGGCCCCCAGGTGACCCGCCTCTCCTGGCCTTAAGGCGAGCACTCCTCCTGGGAGAAACAGTTCCCTCTGCCTCTCTGCCCTGAGCCTCTGCAGTTCAGGAGAGGCTGAAGGGTTACTGGACCCAGGGGGAGACTCACCTGTAGGCACTGAATCCTCAACCACCTCTGGAGCCAGAGTGGATTCACCTGGTGTCTGCTCCTGAGGATCCGGCACAGGTGCAGGCGCTTCAGAATCAAGGTCCTGCCTCAGTTCAGCCAGCCCTGGAGGCAGGGACGCCTGTGCAGCCTGGGATTCCTCCAGTTCAGCCTCTGAATCGGATTCCCAGGCCATCACACCCAGACTGGATTATTCCTGGTGTCCCCTTTGATCCCTCTTAAAAGAATAAAGACACAAAAGTCTTTCCTTAAAAGTAACAAGAAGTTTACTCACATTCAGTTCACAGTATGATCCCTGAAGACAGGTTTTAGCTAGTAGTTACAGAACAAAGTATGAGTTCATGCCATATGGGAATTGAGTCCATGTGCTGCTGGCTGAGAGCAAAATACATTAAGAGAATAGCATCAAGAGAAGAAAATGGCACCAAGATGGCTGTGTGACTCGGCTATTTTATGGAGTCAGCCAGCGTTGAGCCCATCTGCCTGGTCACACGTAAGGGGAGGACGCTCCAGACCAGTGGAACAGGAAGTTATACTGGCTGGAGTAACATCCTCCTGCGTGTGTCCACTCTAGGGAAACAAGGAATGTTGTATTTGACTGCTCCAATGGATTACATCCCACATAAATAAACTGAATATCATAAAGACACCACAGTCTCCGCTGTGCCTCATTTCCAAAGAAATCTTGCACAGCTTCAGACATAACAAAGGGGGAATTGCAGCAGAACATGGGTAAAATGCTATGTTCTCTCAGTAAATCAAAGCATTTCTGCAACATGTATGCAACAGTATGCTTGCAGCAATGCCAACGGAATAAAAATACTCAGTCCAGCAAATGATATTTAGGAAGAAAACCCCCCAAAGGAAATTAAAAATAAAAACCCAAGACCTTTTTCACCTACTGCTCACAGGCACCATTGTAGGATGGTATAACAGCGTATGTCTTAAGCCGTTATGAAGCAAAATGGGAATTATTGTATAGCCACATTTCAGGTGAATTTGATGCCAATTAATGGCATAGGCTGCCTTTGGTTGTTAACTGTCTTAAAATCAAAGGCAATGCAGTGCAGGCCATGGGATTGGGTTAACTACAAAATGGCTCTTGCTTAAATCCCTGGGTGATACCTGACACATCCAAGCACTAACTTTGCTGACTTAATACAGCAGATAAGCAAAGAGTTGTACAGTGGTCCCTTTGCATTTGGCCAGAGCAGTAAGTTTAAAAGCACAAGCAGGCTGTCCTGCGCGGCAGGTGAAATGCTTAAATGTCAGATCAGTATTGTTAAGACTCTATCTGTATGCATAGCAACTATCATGTGTACAGCCAAGAATAGGTTTCATGAAGAGAAACCAGGAATAATAGACAGGATACTGTTTTACCCATTCCCAGCTGACTTTGTAAAAAAAACCAAAAGCCCTTTAGCAATTAAAATGTTATTGACATTTGCTGACCTGCGTGTCGGGTCTCAAGATCAAGCATAAATATACAAAATGTTTGGGGGAAATATCTACATTTTTGGTGCAAGTGTCCAGTAACTGAAACCTCCTCCTTTTCCAGATTTGATCCCAAACTTTCACTTGTATTTGAAAGCATCACTGAGGGAGGTACATATATTTCAATTTTTCACTTATTTTTCCATGGCATTTTCTTATAAGACTATGGAACTCTCTTTGCCTCACAGCATTTCTGTAGGAGCCCTGGAAGGGGTTGATCTGAACACATGTGCACACATCTGCTTTTCTAATAAAATGCCCCAAAAGGCTTACAGAGAATTCAAAACAATAAGATCACAGCAACAGTCTCACAAGGGATGGACAAGACAGGAAAGAACACTGAAAAGACTAATGTAGAACTTGTGGCTCTCCAAATCCCATCAGCCTCCGTGAATGATCAGGGATGGTGGGAGGTGTGGTCCAGCAATTTCTGGAGGACTACAGATTCCCTATCCCAGGACACACATATACTGCATATTGTTAGCATCTGTCTGTCTTGAGAGACAATGGAGTGTGCCTCCAGGGGTGAAGCCAAACCACTGTGTTGGCAGCACCAAAGTTACCTCATTGGGTTTCAAGCCTAGGCTTTGTGTGCAGAGGTTCTGGGCTGCCCAGATGGCAAAATGCCCCTCTCAGCCTTGCTGATGTGATCCAAAGGAAAGCTTGGCTGCAGGAGTTGCTGGAAGGAGGTGTACAAGGCACTATCCAACTGTCTTAGGAGCACCACCCTGGATTTGTGCAGGTTAACTCCTTAACCTCTTCTTCTCCCGAACATATCTGTGATGGGATGATGAGCTGCTTGTGCGTAAAATCGTAGTCCCTCAGAGTCTGTGCAAGTTCACAAACCTCTGTCTGTGACAGAGCCCCTCAGACATGGCTGCTCTAGTCACTTGCAGATTCCGACAGTGGTTGCTTTCAGAATCGTTTCCAGCATAAAAGCTCCTTAACGGAAACACGTCTTCTGGACTCGCGGCGTGACAGTTTCCGGCGAGGAGTGGGTCTCCCTATGGGAGCTTCAGACACCTCCCCACTGTTCTTGCTGGACGTGTCCCTGAGCCCTCCCTCTTGCTCGCTTTCCCTCAGAGACCCACCTCTCCCCCTGCTGGTTCCTGCTTCAGCTGCTGGGTCTCTCCCAGCCTCCGTGAGACTTTCCACCAGAGACCCACCTCTCCCCCTGCTGGTTCCTGCTTCAGCTGCTGCGTCCCTTCCAGCCTCCGTGAGCCCTTTCCCCACCTGTTCCTCCGATGGCAGTTCCCTGACAATATCCCATAAGGCAGTGGAGGTTTCAGATCAGAGTTTTTCTTCTCCTAGATAGGCTACCTTCTCAGGTTCACAAGTCCCACCTGCCCCTCACGTCCCTCTATAGCACATGCAGAAACTGCCTTCTTGACCATTGGACCCACTATTGGTCTTGCCACTCTGGTCTGCCGTAGCCTGTCTTTGTATGCAAGGGAAGCCCCTAACTTACCAAGACTTTGAGACCCATTGGTTACCCTCACCTGGTTTAGCCTCCCCAGTTGAAGTCATTCCTGGGGTGTGGCTGCTGTTGCATGCTGACAGCTTCTATAAGCCACAGGTGAGAGCTGAGTGCAGGGTGGGGATGTGCCCCCCACCAGAGGTACTACCCCTTCCTTAACATCCCAAACACCCTACAGGTACATATATAACAAAGGTCAGTGACAAATTTGAACATTTCATGCAGAGCAGCTTCACACACACACAATGCCTGGGAGGATTAGATAGAATCAGAATGAAAGGAACTCCTGTCCACTGGAAAAGAAAGGTCTTAATCTTGACTACCAATCAAGGACTACTACTCATGATGGCTTTCTATTATCTCCAATCTCAAAGGCACCAACTTGATGCTACCATAGTGGTAGTGATGGCCACCAACTTGGATAGCTTTAAAAGAGGATTATATAAATTCATGGAGGATAATGGTAAAGCATGAGTCCAATAGACCTTGCATGCTCACATTCTCCAGCTACTGGTATTCAAAAGGTGTTCTGCTTAAAAACATAAAGAGAGCCTGCTGAATTAGGCCAAGGGACCATCTAGTCCAGACCTCTGTTCTCACAGTGGCCAGTCAGATGTCACCAGGAAGTGCACAAGCACTTGACCTGAGAACAGCAGAATCCTCCCCACTCTGGGCAGCGACAGTGCAGATTTCATCTGAGGGAGATCCACCAGTGTCCATCCTTTTTCTGTCTCAGGGAAAGGCATTTGTTTGCCTACCAGTTTTTCTGCCTTTTAAATGATATAGGTTTATCACTGTTCATTATTATAGCATTATGCTTCTGTTTTATTGTTCTTATAAACATTAGTTTTACTTCTTTACTGTTTTGATAGTTTTCATGTTGTAAACTGCCTTGGCTACAAATTAGAAGGGTAGGTATGGACTCTGTGCGTTGCATATTAGAAGGTAGATGCTCAATTTCTCTTAAAGGCTTAAGTCTGATATAGTAGGTTCACTTCCTAAGTTGTTTTATTGCTACCTTGATGGGGGGTGGAGGGGATAAACAAAGATATAGCCACTACCTTACCAATGGTCTCTAATAAGCAGGTAGTCATCTTGAGATTGGGGCTGATAAGGGGCTACTTTAGAGAATCTTAGAAGCTACTGGGGGGAAAACCCTAACAGGCCCCATTAGATTTTCTGTCATGCATATGATGAGAAAAACACACCAGCAGAAAATCCACTTGATTGTCTTACTGTGAAAGCAGCAGCTATTGTGCCATGCAGCTTTTTGGACAGTAGTTCCACCTTGGTGTTTATGCTCTGTTGGCCAGTAGAAGTTTCAGGGACAAGTTCCAGACAGAAAGGGCTTTGTGATAGGCTGTTGCAGTACAATATGCGCCTCAGTGGTTTGACAAGACAGGGGGGAAGTTTCAATAAAAGGAGTCTGACCTGGCCCAGTTTCACATTTCAGCTTTAAGCATTCACGGCCCCCACACCAAGAGCAGTCCAAAGGGCTGGTGCAGAAATTATATTTTTAGCCTGTTTGCAGTTAGCACTGGAACCAGCTTCCAAGGAAGTGTAGAATTGCTGGTAGATTAGCTTGTGTTCAGCTGCACCTTAAACCACCTGCATCTCCTTTAGGGACAGGGAAACTGGTGATGCTCTGGATGGTACTGGTAATGACTAAAATAGGTCACCACAATATGTGATGGCCACCAGCTTAGAAAGGAAAAATGATAGCTACTAGTCATGTTGGCTAGTTGCAACCTCCAGGTTCAGGAGGCGATACACCACTGAATCACACTGCTCCAATTGTGAAAGTTCAATTTGTGAGGTTACCTCTGGGTCATCAGATGACAAATATGAAGGAGTGAACAGGTCCTGGGCCCCTTTCACAGACTACTTAGAAGTAAATTCTACTTAGTTCAAAGAGAGGTGTAGTAAGTGTGCACAGCATTGCATGAAGTTTTGTAGAGGGCTTTCATCTTCCTTTCATAGAAAAAAAGCAGAATGTTAGGTGGAAGACCCCAATGAAACCCCAATGAAACCCAGTGACAAAATCATTAGTAGACTTTGATAGTGATTGGGTTTTATCATGTTATTATGATTCCCCCCCCCCCCGATTGCTTTATTGTCTTGTATTATTATTCTATGCAAATTATGTTTTTAATGTTGTACGCTGCCCTGGGATCTTTGGTTAATGGGTGGTATATAAATTGAATAATGATGATAATAAGAATATATTTGATTATTCGGTCGTCTTATAAAATGGAATGATCCTACCAACACAGCTTATGTAGTTTATTTGTTTATGTGGGTGTTGTGTACGAGTAGAGAGATATAGCTACATACCCATACACTTAAAAAAAACCTAACAATATTTATAAAAATAACTTTTAAGCCTAGAACTAAATAAAAATGCTGTGCAGGCTGTGTGTGTCTTCATATACTACTGCAGTAAGTAGATCTCGTAAAATCGTTACGTTTTATGGCAGACAACATGCCAAATGCAGTTTACATTTCTCAGCCAGTAATTATATTTTCGTGCAAGTGGCTTTGAAGAGACAGACACAACAAATAATAACTGGCTTTATCTGAAAAGGAAAAAAACAAGCATTTTTATCAAGATGAAAGGGGTGCAATGACTTTAGGAGACCTCACATACAGCTGTAATACAATAAATTAGGAGGATTAATGGAATTGCGGGCTACAGTGGTAACATGCACTGGTAGAGAGCCTGTTTTAGGGAAGATGATAATACAGTTTATCATGGACTCCATGGGAATTCCCACAATATATTAGTTGTGGTGCAACAATAAACGGCACACAGTGAGGGGTATGTCTCTTTTGACACACATTCTCTTCCCACACTTATTTTACCAGGGAAACAACTCTGGTGCAGTTTAATTAAACTCTACTGCAATGAATTAGTCCAGGTCCTAGCCCCGTGACAGCTAGGAGCTTGGCAATACCGCAGGGGGCTGTCCTTCGGTGACACCACAGACTGCAGAAGACTTGGGGTTGGGAACGAAAGGTCTCTCAGATGACATTGTCACCAGGGAAGTCTAGAGCTGTCAATCACAAAGCTGAAGAACACTCCCAACCTGGTTTCCAGTAGACTTCTTCAAGCTGCATTTATACACGTGAATGCCTTAGGGTTAGAAGAGGTGAGGTTTTTGGTTTTTTTAATGGCCTGCCAATGAAGACTATAAAACCTCTCAATGTGTTCATGTTTCCAACTGCCTGGTTTAGTACAAGGAAATTGGTTTGAACATAACTGGTACAAAACCGGAATGCTTGGGAGTTTGACCAGTTTAGTCCTACAAGACTTTGACCCCCCTCACCCAGTAATCATGTGGTTTGTCTGTAGACGCCATCAGCTAAATCCATAAACAGGTCCCTACTGCATGCAATGGCATTTGCTATCTTGCAAGCATTTTGGAATGGCAGCTTATCTAATTAGACCAGCCTTCCCAAACCTGGTGCCCTTCACATGTTGTTGGACTACAGCTCCCACCATACCTGACAATTGCTCATGCTAGCTAGGGCTGATCAGAGCTGTGGTAAAAAAAACCTGGAACTTCAAAATGAAACTTAAACATAAATATAAAAACAGAATAAAAACAGGCAAAATACAGATTTACACCAAAGACATAAAACTGTCTACAGTCATTTTCTCTTCATAAACCCTGGGAACTGAAGAGGAGTGACTATTACCTGCAAGTAAATCCCACTGAACTTTGTGAGTCTTATTTCGGAGCAAACCGCCATAGCATCCCTCTGCAACTCGCAGAGTTTGCAAGGGGGACTTACTTTACTTCTGAATAAACTTAAAGTGCCCTCAGCTGTGTTTGGAACAAAGTCCCACTGAGTCCCACAGGCCCTTATTTATTTATTCAAATCATTCACAATGGGGTGTACAAGATTGTGGCCTTAGTCTCAGGAGTCTGTGGAGCAGACGTACAGAGGGAGATAAACCCATTTGTCGTTGTTGTTTAGTCGTTTAGTCATGTCCGACTCTTCGTGACCCCATGGACCAGAGCACGCCAGGCACTCCTGTCTTCCACTGCCTCCCGCAGTTTGGTCAGACTCATGTTTGTAGCTTCGAGAACACTGTCCAACCATCTCGTCCTCTGTCGTCCCCTTCTCCTTGTGCCCTCCATCTTTCCCAACATCAGGGTCTTTTCCAGGGAGTCCTCTCTTCTCATGAGGTGGCCAAAGTATTGGAGCCTCAGCTTCACGATCTGTCCTTCCAGTGAGCACTCAGGGCTGATTTCCTTCAGAATGGAGAGGTTTGATCTTCTTGCAGTCCATGGGACTCTCAAGAGTCTCCTCCAGCACCATAATTCAAAATCATCAATTCTTCGGCGATCAGCCTTCTTTATGGTCCAGCTCTCACTTCCATACATCACTACTGGGAAAACCATGGCTTTAACTAAACGGACTTTTGTTGGCAAGGTGATGTCTCTGCTTTTGAGAATATGATAAACCCATATTCATTGGTAATTTCATATACAGGGTTACATACACTTCAGGTTACATACACTTCAGGTTACAGACTCCACTAACCCAGAAATAGTACCTCGGGTTAAGAACTTTGCTTCAGGATGAGAACAGAAATCGTGCTCCGGCGGCACAGCGGCAGCAGGAGGCCCCATTAGCTAAAGTGGTGCTTCAGGTTAAGAACAGTTTCAGGTTAAGAACGGACCTCTGGAACAAATTAAGTTCTTAACCCGAGGTAGCACTGTATGGGAATGTAAGAGGAGCCCTGCTTGATCAGGATCTCATCCAGCATCTTGTTCTCACAGTGCTCAACTAGATGCCCATGAGAAGCCCCAAAGCGTGACTTGAGTGGAATAACATTCTACCCATCTGTGATTCCCAGCAATACAGCCTCTGTCAGTAGAGGCAGAACATAGCCATTGTGGCTAGTAGGAACTGATAGACTTCTTTTCCATGAATTTGACTAATTCTCTTTAAAAACCCAGCCGAGTTGATGGCCATCACTGCCTCCTAGGAAAGTGAATTCCATTGTTTAACTATGCACTGTGTGAAAAAGTACTTCCTTTTGCCTGTCCTAAATCTCCCACCATCCTGCTTCACTGAATGCCCCAGAGTTCTAGTGCTATGAGAGAGGGAGAAAATCTTTCCTCCATGTCCCTTCCCTAAACAGGAGCTCAGTTTAAGAATAATTTTTTTTGTGTAACTGAAGTCACCTCAAGGCTTCATTCTTTTTTTTACAGCAACATAATTTGACCAAAGCGCAAACTTGTACCCTCACATGCAGTTTTGAAATGTTCCTTAAGCAAAGCGAGGCACAGGATGACTGACAGATGCTTTAAGAAATGTTTACATGAGCTGTATGTATGAGGACAGATTTTTAAACAGTCAATACACTTACTGTTCCCTAGAGCAGGGCCTTAGCATTCTACCCCTACCAAATATTCTCCAATAAAAGAATATTGTGCCTTCCATTATTCATAGATATAACTATCAGATGCCTTTGATTAATACATGAGAATTTGCAGCATTATCAAATGAAGCTATTGGGAAGCACTTGCACTGCAGTCAACTAGCTGGTGCCCGACAGTATTCTTACTGTTTGAACATGACTCTCCCTCTCTCCCCTCTCTCACACACTCTCTCTGTCTCACATGCGCGCGCGCACACACACACACACACACACACACACACAGAGACAGTAACATAAAAGAATCAATGAGACAATGGCAATTAGATGTGAACTCATTTGGCCCTGCTGGATTTAACCCACTCAATTGAGATGCCAGACATGATACCTTAGTGACTGGAAGGTCCTGTCGCCACCTCCCCATTGGCCAACGAGCCTGAGAAATGACAGTCCCATTAGGTGTCGTGTAAAGCATGTGACGTTGCTCTCCTAGCACTTGATCTTTGCACTTCAGCTGACCATTTGTCACTATCCTATGGACACAGTACTCAGGTGGCTTAGTGTGAGACCCTGCTGTCCCCCCTCCCTGTGCCCCAGACTAAGCAAAGAGCATTGTCAACAAGCAACCAAGCAAACCCCTTTTTCCCTTCTCTCAAAGGAGAGAAGATGCAATGGATTTGACAGTCAGTGGGCAGGTTAATGTAGTCGGTGACTCCTGCAGCTAAAGATAGAGTGGGGATGGAGAGAGAGAGAGCAATTGCCTTTGAAATCAGAAGACTAAAAAGGACCTGTAGTTGGATCCCAAAGGGCCCACTCACCTATTCTAATTCTAATTCCCCATGTCTATAGCTGTCTTGCAAGTAAAGGGAGAATCTTGTGTCAATGTATTTCCACTGCTCTATTCTTCTGCTTACACAGGTAATGCAGAGGTCAGACATTTTCAGGTGGAATAAACAGATCAAGTATCAGCAACCATAGCTACTGATCACAGGTACAATGGTTCTCTCAACTGCAGAAGGAGGGGGGGAAAGGGAAGGAAAGGAAAAACTGCTTGAATCGGGCAACATATGTGAGGAAGAACGACTATTTGTGGAGCAATGCAAAATGCCCATAGCAACATATTTATGTTTAGAATTAGACCCACTGTGATGCCAGTGACATAAACTGATACAATCAAAAGCACTATATTACGTAGCAATCTAGGGTTGCCACCTGTCCTATATAATACAGGATTGTACCGTAGTTCAATGTAAACTGCTACATCCTGTACGGATACAATTTTATCCTGTATTTCAGATCTTCTCTCTCTCCCCCCCCCCCCAAATTAGGGATCCTCTTCAAATGCATGTGTTGAAAGGGTGTGTAAAAGGCCATGTATTTAAGCTCTGGGTAGCCAAGCACAGACAGATTTACAAGTGTGTGTGTGTGTGTGTGTGTGTGTGTGTGGCAAATTCCAGAGGACCCATCCTGTTAGGATGTAATGGATTGCTTTGAAGTCATTTCAGCGCCAGATTAAAAAAAAGAATCGTCCCCCCAACTGCCCTGCCCCGTCCTGTCCTGTATTTGACCAGAACAAAGGTGGCAAGCCTACAATCCCTCCTCCCCCCAGTTATTCATAGGGAAGCCCATGGATTCACTGGGGCCTACCATGCATAATTGCATGCTAGACTTGCATCCTTGAGTTTTAGGTTGGTCCATGGTCACAAAGTCCAGGCTGCTGCCAATGATGATTGCGCGTGTGTGCACGCACGTGCGCTAACTATATTAGTTGAAGACCCAGTCTACTGCACTACAAGTGCAACATACATTTTTCACAAACTGGATAGGCCACACTATGGAGATAGTGTAAGTGGCAAGTGAGGGCACATGAGTTCTGCTGTGCTTGAATGCTGTAAGCCCACACTAGGTGAGCTTCACTGGTAAAGAAGTTCACTAAACTGCAATTCCTACACACATAATCCCCAACCCACCAGTGGGATCTTTGCCCCAGTAGCAGGATTGACTCCAGAAAAAAAACTAGTTTGGGACCACTAGTATTGATTCCTATCCTGTGCATACCCTCCAAGTGTCCTGATTTTCCAGGGACAGTCCCAGAATCACAAAAACCACCCCAGCTTCTGATTTGATCCCAGAAAGTCCCTATTTCCTCCATCAATGCTGTCACTGCTGAACTCGGGGAGGAGGATGAGCTGGCACTTGTCCTGAGCTGTTGCTGCTCCATGGCATCTCTAAGGCCGCTGCTGACAGCCTCCTCCTTTGGACTATTCGTAGTGGCTGCTGGAGAGCAGGGAAGGCAGCCACCACCAAGGCCCAGCTCTGTGTGACGCAATGGCTCTGTGGGGCAGGGCAACCCCAGGCAAGAAGAAAGGGGGAGCAGGGGGGAGCAGAAGGAGTCTTGATTTTTTTAAAAAAGCGGAAAAAAGAAAAAAAGAAAAGCTTTGTGCATCCACATCTAATCTTGCCCCTTTCTAAAAAATGTTTTATGGGCTTGTGTTTTTCTTTTGTAAATCTATCATTATAAAATAAAATAAAACTGGAATCAAGGGGTTTTTCTCAGGATGGTGGAGGGCATGTGTACTGTGTCCCATTGGTTTAGAGGTGGGGCACTTGCCCTTTATCTGATAGGAAATGTTCTGTGGGAGGGTGGGGGACCAAAATGGGAAGTCAAGGAGGGTCAGTTGGGAGGGGAGTAAGAAATGTCCCTTCGGTCAAACCTTGGTTCCCAAATGGTTTAGTTGCCAAACAAATTGGCTCCCGAACGCCGCAAACCCAGAAGTAAGTGTTCCAGTTTGTGAACGTTTTTTGGCAGCCAAATATCTGACGCAGCTTCCGCTTGAGTGCAGGAAGCTCCTGCAGCCAATCGGAAGCCACGCCTTGGCTTTTTAATGGTTTCGGGAGTCGAACGGACTCTTGGAATGGATTAAGTTTGAGAACCAAGGGACCACTGTATTTTCAACTGGGAAATGCTCTGAGGAAGGTCAGATGGGCACCAGTCTTGAACAGGTTCCGCCAGGTGTGTGGGTGTGTTTATGTGTTTACACAAGCATGTTCTTGAATATTTATCTGGTTTCTGGGGTTGATCCTATGATTTTTTCCCTGGTTTTGATTTGAATTGATTAATTAATTGGATTTTACTGTAAGGGGCATTGCTTGGTTTTATTTTGTGAACGACTCTGATAGTTCTTAAGAGAAGTGAAAAGTGATATATAAGTTTTATAATAAATAAACAAACACAAGCCTTCTCAAAGAAAATGCATACTATATTCTGGTTTGCAAGCAAGCAGGCATGGACTTCTATGTTCTATTTGTTTTTAAGCTGGTAGATGAAGGGAACCCCTGCTGCTACTCTTTTTTATCGTCAATTTTCTGGTGGCAGGAGTACTTTCACTTTCAATAACCCAGTTATTGCCATTGTGAACCTGACTGTGGGATAATTGGTTGTATTGTGAGTTATGTTCCCTGAGCCAAAGGTGAGAGTCAAGGTCTCTCTCAGCTGCGACCACAACAAAGAGGGCTATTGTGGTTAGTCAAGCCCTACTACAAAGGCCCAAGAACCTTAGCTTTGAGTGGAAAACCTGCTTTATTATTTGATTTATAACTCTCTCCTCTTTCCTATCTAGCCTTCATCACTCTTCTTATTAATAAAGTTGGTATCCTTTGCATGGACACACTGGGCGGGAAATGGACAGTCACTAGCAACTTGCAGACAGGAATCTTACCTGGGACTGCTGATAACAGAACCAAGGGACTTTTCCTTGCAAGGCATTATGTACTTTACCACTGAGCTGCAGTCCTTCATGCTGTCTTTCTTTCTGAGATATAAAAGTGGCATGAAGCACCCCTAAAAATACACAAAAAAACAGCCTCACAGAATAAGGAAAGGTATTACACTCTCTCTCAAGCCAACCCCTGGAGCTGACTGCACGTGCTCAGAAGGTCACCAGTTTGAATCCCAGTGGCGGGGTGAGCTCCTGTTGCTCTTTCCCAGCTCCTGCCAACTTAGCAGTTCAAAAGCATGCCAGTACAAGGAGATAAATAGGTACGGCTGTGGCGGAAAGGTAAACTGCATTTCCACATGTCAGTTTCTAGTAATACCTGCAGCATGTAAGAAACAAAATGGTTTTAATTGATGCTGGTTTTATAGTTTGTATTTTACTAATGATTTAACTATTACTGATTTTTTTCTTTTTATCTGAAATGCTTTTTAATGTTGTTTTTGTCAATTGTGATAGATAGATAGATGATAGATAGATAGATGATAGATAGATAGATAGATAGATAGATAGATAGATAGATAGATAGATGATAGATATAGACAGATCTATCAGTGATAGATAATTATTTCTATCTATACCAGCTTCCTTTCCAATTCATGAGCAACATCATAGGAGGGTTGTTTCTAGGACTAAGGTGAAACTGTGAAGCTTCCTTGTTATTTTTGTTATTGGATGCTGCATGTTGTTTAAGTAATCTTGTTATATTTATAGTTTTGAAATGTGGTTTTTTGGTATGTTATTATATTCGTTATATAGTTTTTCTATGTTATTAAGAAATTGTTCTTGTAGTGTTTGTTTGAAACGTATCCCTGTTTTTCTTGTTGTAAGTCACTTTGAGTATGATTTTTGTGTGTGGAAAACTGACATACAAATAAAATGAATGAATGAATGAGTTCTCAGGATGGTGTTCAGTATCATTAAAATACAGTCCACTCACAAAATGTTACGCAAGTGGAGATACCAATAGGAAACTCCCTACCGCCACCACACCCTAACTTAATTCATCCTGAGGTGCCACCACCAAGAAGGATATGACTCGTGTAATCTTCCCATGAGCCACTGCTATTGGTGGGACCACAAGCAACAGCTGGATGCTCACAGGTCCACCATCCCTGATGTAACTTAATTCACAAACCTCAGTTGCAACTGGAAAAAGAGAATCTTGAATCGTGATCATATCACACATTACATTTCTTACATGAATAAATGAGCAGCAAACACAAGTCCAAGGTAACATGTGAGGTAGTTTCATAAAGTATAACCAAAATCCAAACATTTGAACCCTGAACTGCAAAAGGCAGCTTGCCAATGTCTTCAAAAGAAAGAAATCTGCTGCCTCTGTTAAACACACACACACACACACACACACACACATACTCACACAGCAGAATAGATTGCATTTATCAGCACAGCATAGGAGGTGCTTTCAGTGCAACCTTGCTGAAAGGGATGGAGAAAAGGTTTAAGAAAATCAAATGCATTAGGTTACCATTACCATGACAAAGTACCCAGAGATCTAAGGTGCATTTAGACTGGACATTTTTTGTGATGAGACAATAAAGAAGTATACAGTTTCTAACTTCACTTTGCAAAATTATCTTTGGTCTTGCTTGTCTAACCAGAAGCTAGCTATGAACATATATGCACCTCTCTCCCCCTCGCTGTTCCACGGCAGTGATGGTGGTGGGGAAATTATATAGAAACCAGAAGTGGAATGCTATGGAGCAAGTCCCATTAAATTCAACAAGACTTGCTACCTCGTAAGTGTCTAACAATGCAGCCTTGATCAAACTCTTCTTTAAATGCTTGAACTCCTTGAATATCAGCATTTATAATCTGCATTCACACCAACAACTTTGCTGTCTTTATTTTCATCTGGTTCGACACATGAATCGTACACTTCTCTCTCTCTCTCTCTCTCTCTCTCTCTCTCTCTCTCTCTCTCTCTGCATTTCACACTGAAATAACTATCTGTACATTGTGTGCATTGCGCAGTTTCTCACCTGTGTCAATAACATACACACCTGCATGCAAATGCAGACGAGAGCCATAAATGTGTTTTTATTGTCGTGAGCAGAAAGGACCATCCTGTGAGTTAAGTCTCCGTATGAGAGGAAGGAACGAAGAGTCTCGGTTGCCTGCCTGCAACAAGATGGTGGCGCTGATTTTACTAGTTAATCTGAATCTTTAAAAGCTTTTAAAATCCAGGTCTCTGATCCATCAGCTTCCGTGTACAGCCAAGGGTTCCGATGTGGATCTGCAAAACATAGTAGGTCTCTCTCACTGAAGTGACAGGGAAAGTTCCCTTATGTGGCTCATTTCAGTTGTTCAGTGTGCATCACTGCATCTGAACTCAGTAAACCTTACAAAAGTGTTGTAAGGTGGGCCAGTGTCCAAAATAAGCCATTACATTTCAGAAGTGGTTTAGGGATGAAAGAATGCTAGGTTAGCCTTAGGCCAGGGATGAAGAAGCTGTGGCCCTCCAGATGTTGCCAGACTTCATCTCCCAGAATCCCATTGTCTGTTCCAGCTGGTGGAACCACCTCTTTGACGGTCAAAGCTTCCCCATCCCTGCCCTTAGGGTGCCTGGTTAGTTTGTGGTCAAAGTAAGATTCCCCAGATCACACACTTCATCACAAAGTCAACAGTCACAATGTGGCACACAGAGGCACACATGCACCTGCCGGGGTCTTTGCAAAGGAAGGCAAGCTATACCTGCTGAAAGTCCTTCTCCTTTTAATGGTGCTGAAGTCCTGCCCTCTCTTTCACCCAGCCACCCAGGTGTGGGCATTATGACTGTAGCCTTGATGTTAGAGAATCTCAACTTGGTCCCTCACCCCTCTTCAAATCCTATGCATTGCTTAAGGATTGCAATCCATGACTCTCTTCACTTATGTGGGGATTATTTTCTGTTGCCTGTGTTTTTTCAAAAAAAACTTTATTAAGGAGTAAAATGGAGCTGGCGCTGTGGGTTAAACCACAGAGCCTAGGATTTGCTGATCAGAAGGTCGGCAGTTCGAATCCCCGCAACGGGGTGAGCTCCCGTTGCTCGGCCCCTGCTCCTGCCAACCTAGCAGTTCGAAAGCACGTCAAAGCGCAAATACATAAATAGGTACCACTCCGACGGGAAGGTAAATGGCGTTTCCGTGCGCTGCTCTGGTTTGCCAGAAGTGGCTTAGTCATGCTGGCCACATGACCCAGAAGCTGTACGCTGGCTCCCTCGGCCAATAAAGCAAGCTGAGCGCCGCAACCCCAGAGTCAGTCATGACTGGACCGAATGGTCAGGGGTCCCTTTACCTTTAAAATGGAGCTAAAAACATAAGAATGTAAAATGAGCCTGCTGGATTAGGCCAGCAGCCCATCTAGTCCAGCATCCCGTTCTCACAGTGGCCAACCAGAAGCCTGTGAGAAGCCTGCAAACTGGACATGAACGCAGTAGCACTCTGCCCAACAACTGGACTGAGACTTAGTCATTCATACAGTAGACCCACTGAAATCAGCGGGGCTTAAACTTTGTCATGAATAACTAGGGACAGGGAAGATACTTGATTCAGTTCACATTTAAAGGCAAACCTTCTTAAGTCACACTTTCCAGAACAATATACAGCCTGAAATGCAGGCACCCTTTCAAATTTTCCCTTCTCTGAAATTTGCAGTGTGGTGTAGTGGTTAAGAGCGGTAGTCACATAATCTGGGGAACCAGGTTCGCGTCTCTGCTCCTCCACATGCAGCTGCTGGGTGACCTTGGGCCAGTCACACTTCTTTGAAGTCTCTCAGTCCCACTCACCTCACAGAGTGTTTGTTGTGGGGGAGGAAGGGAAAGGAGATTGTTAGCCGCTTTGAGACTCCTGAAGGGGAGTGAAAGGCGGGATATCAAATCCAAACTCTGCTTCTTCTTCTTCTTCTTCTCCAGCCAAGCAAGGTGTACAAAAATACACAGAACAGGGTAAAAGTGTCTGTGGGGATGCATGTTTTAGTGGAACTAAAGAAGAAGAGAAAATGCATCATATCAGGTGAAATTGCTTTGCAAAAAATGTATTGGGCAAAAGCACCCCCCAAAAAAAATCAAAAGAGAAATTCATATTGAAATGCGGATGAATTCTCAAGATGACTTTTTAAAAAAATCACAAAACTGATGAGGAAATGTGGAGAACTGAACTTAAGAATGGAAAAATGAGAAGCAGAGAGAAGCTGAAACTGACAGATTCACCCATCCCTATGAGTAACACATGTGTCAGTCATTTCAGTGGCTCCATTCAAAGCAGGACCAAGTCTGGCTCCAACCCCTGTGAGCCGCCTTGCTGCTTCCCTTGTGGGCTAGAGGCATCTCTAGCACAACTGTGAATGCGGCTGTTGTCACTTAAGCTGCAAGCGCAAATGCCTCCATTTCCCCAGAGATCAATTTGAAACATGCATCTAAGCACGTATAATCTAATCACATCAAGAACAGGTGGGTGGCTGCCACGTCCAATACGCTGTCTGAGGTCCAGGATGGAGGTGTTTTGTGGCCCAGATCTTAAAGGTGCTCCTTTCCCCTCCTCTCTGCTTGTTCTCTTCTGACCAGCCCTCTCGTTTTCTGCTTATTTCTGATTAAAACAAAGGCATGAATGCCAAGGACAGCGTTTCCCGGTTCACATTTCACTCTGCTAACCTTCTGCAAGGGCTGTGCTTTGGGCTGAAATCACATGATCCTTCCTGCAGCCAGCTAGGAAATCCTACGCTCAAGTAAAACAAACAGAACAGAGCAAACCCTGGGGGCATTTGGACTGAGCCCTTGGTGACTAATAAAAAGAACAGCAAAGAATCTTGTGGCACCTTAAAGACTTTATTATGGCAGATGCCTGAAGTGTTATCTTCAGTTGGCAGCTAAAGCAAGTGGGTGTAGAGAGACAAGCTTGTAGGCAGTGGGGTCAAGTGGTAATGAAATGCAGAAAGTACCGCCTACATGGCGACAAGTCATTCAAGCGGCCTTTCACAGCAGCAGCAATAAAACAAAATGAGTTTTTGTCTGGTTTGTAGAATTAAATAGAGATACTGGCCTAAAGAACAGGACTGCTTGCTCGTTTGTAGCTTCAGCCATTTCCTTCTCACCTGCTTCTGTCTCACATGTTTCCATGATGGAAGGAAGGAAAAATCAAATCTGAATTAGCTCTCAAGTTAACAAGGTATTTCGGACTGTTAGAAGGCATAGTAAAAAGCAAACGCACCAACCGAGCGAAGTCTCCTAAATAAAATTACATGACTATGGGACACATAAAGCTGCCTTATAGAAGGCCAGGCGATTGGTCCATCTATCTCTGCACTTAATTGACAGCAGTTTTCCAGACCAGGAGCAGGTCACCGGGCGAGGAAGGGCATTAGCAATAGTCTCCCAGCAGCAAAGTCTCTGCCACTTACCAGGAAGGGGAGGGACAAGACCGCAGGGTGGGTGGGGCTGTGCAAGTGCATTCATGGGAGCTTTGGGTTGGCTCTGCCAGGATGTCTGCAAAAGCTCAACCTCTCCCACTCCCAGTAAGCAGCCAAAGTTTCGCTGCTGGGAGGCAGTTGCTGCAGCAATCCTACCCATGGAAATGATCACGAACCCCACTGGTTGATCCTCTCTTGCTCCAAGGCATAAGAAAACCAGCTGACCCTACCTGGAAATTCAATTGACTTTGTGCCTGCAGCATAGGTGCTCTATCACTCAGTTGTGGCCCTTCTTGACTGCCTAATCTAATGCTTGATGTGATAAGTGATCAGGTGGAGGGAAAACTGATAGACTCCGCAGAGCTTGCAATCAGCATTGTATCACAAACCTTCAGCCGCTGAGATAAGAGACACAGGATTGGTTGTTGTCAGCAAGCACAGCTGTGCTTTCCCATGTATTTCACTTGGAGGCCATCCACATGTTCAGAAGAGGAATGTGGTGAAGCTACTCTTTGGAATGCGGAGGGGCTATTAACCACCCCCCCATGGGCAAAACTACTCCTCTCCCTCTCTCTCCTGCAACACATTGCAAATTAAAGGAGATCTAGTTCAAAATTTTGCACTGAGAAACTTGGGTGAATTGGCCATAATATGGAAAATGCGTTTCAGTGTAAGTGTAAAGTGGTCCACACAGCTTTACTCAGAGTAGACCCACTGCAGTGAATGAACATGACCAAGTTAAGTCCATTAATTTCTGCCCAGGACATCCATACACACTGCCCGGGCTTGTGCCCCGGGGAGGTCACTTCAGGGATGCTAACACAGCAATTTGGCTTCACCCTGGAGATGCACTCCATTGTCTCTCGAGGCAGACTGATGCCAACAACAACAAACTCTGAGTAAAGCTTAAATAAAAGCCCATGGATTTTTAGTCATGTGGGTTTTTTTTTTAAAAAAAATGTACTAATAAATTAGATCCAAAATGTTCATCAAAATACTTTTAATTGATTATTGTCTGATTAGTCAACTAGAACTCCCAACCCTGTCTGAAAAATGATCCAAACCAATCTTACAATACTTTCACAACAGCGTCTTTGAACTCATTCTGTATTTTACTCCCTATAAACTCTTAAGATGAAACCACACACCTATTTGCACAGACGTAATCACTGTATTTAAGGGGGCTTACTTCCAGGAAAACTATGCTTTGGATTTCAGCCTTAATTAGAAATTTTAGACTTAGGAGGCTAATTTTCTTGTACCTTTATGATTAACACAGCTTCCCTTTACTAGAGTAATAAATGTCACACCACATTCTCGTAAAACTAAGCAGGTCAAAATGCATAGTGTAACTAGTAAACACACACTCTGTGTGTTTAATTGTGAGGTGGATTCAGCTTGAGAATGCATGAAGTTAAAATTAATACTACAAAAAAACTCTTTAAACATCTTCTTGGTAGTTCCACTTCACAAATCTTATGGTATATATGAAGGGCGAGATGCTTTTCATTTGTAGAGTCAGGCTTTCCAGCCTCCTTTTCCTTAATGTATGTTGTGTTGTGTTTCCAAATGCATTCAGCCATGTGATCTTCAGTGCTGGTTCATTTATATCAGATGAAGTGTGACTGGAAATAAAGCTCTGTCTTCTTCTTTTTTAAAAAGGACAGTCGTCTCTGATCTATATTCCAAAAGGAAATTAGACAGGCGCATTATATTTTAGTCCCTACATTTCATCACGGCCCTTCTTTCTTCTTCTTCTTCTTAAGTGAAGGCTAACATAAGGACAATTGCTAAAGAAGCAATCATAATATCCCTATACTAGTGAAATCCAGACTTACGGCTACTCAGGGCAGATATACATGACAGTTCCATTGTTCTCTATTAGCAGGATATTGTCCTAGCATAAAAACTCATGCAAACTTTGAAAGCTCTGAATATTTAAGGCAGGACACTAGTGGCTCATCCCAGTGGGAACTACCGAAAAGGGGAACCTGATTAAATTTAATGTCATTGTCACTTTTTCCCCCATTGCTAAGAATTATATACGTAGCCATAGCTACCGCACTGTTCAGACACCATGACCACAATATTCTCCCTCAGAGGTTGGCGTCAATTGTTCAGTCAAAGAATGTAAATTCACTATGGGATGTTATTCTTATCAATTAAAAAGATTTGTCAATATCTGATATATGTTTATTTTGGGTGTGCATGTGTGTGCGTGCAGAAATCACTGTGCTTAAACCAGGAAAGCAATTTGTTTTCTTTAGCAGAGCAGCTCATTGCAAGGGCCTTTTGCAAAATGTCAAAGTTGCTCTGTGTAATTAGAAATAATAATAAATCCTTCAAGTCATGCACTTCAACACAACCACCTCAAGCGAAGTTTGCTCTTATTCTGGCTGTTAGTCCTGCTTGCTGTGAAGCAACACAAAACACACACAATTTTTTTTAAAAAAATTACAGCTCTACAACAACTTATAAAAGACCGAACTAAAATGGAAGTAATAGATTAGGAGGAAACTACACATAAAATATGGCACAGTAAATAACTTCTCCATTCCTCCAGTACATGAAAATGTACATTAGCCTATCCTAAACAGAAAAGCAAATGTCCATTCTAAAACATTACTTGGCAAGAAAACACCTACAAAAGAAATTCAATTTCACATATTAGAAATCTTACAAACAGGATATATTGTTGACAAGTTGCTATACTCCATGAAAATTTGCTACAGAACAGAGGGATATCCTAGTCCTGTGAAGTACACAACAATGGCCATAAAATATTAGCTACATCAGACTTGCTCTGTACTATTCTTTAGCTGCATGGATTAATTAGACTAATTTCCATCCGAAACAAGTTGAGCAAGCATGCCTCATTTACCACTCACTGAGATGCATGAATAAAGAAATGTCTCTATCGTCCGAAGATGGCACCATTGTAAAAAAGAAAACAAATAACTGGGTTGAGAATAAAACATCTTTGCTTTTGTCTCCAATAGCTATGATGGGTAACGTCTAATGCTGACTCACACATTCCATGGCAAGTAAATTCTATTGCAACAACTCTTGGTTTGTTCACATATACAGAAGTACAGGGAGTCCCTACATATGTACAAGTGTTTGTGTGAAAGAGTGTACAGGGTGTTGATTTGTACAACTCAGCTATTATGCACACAGACTGTACACTCATTGAATGATACATGTGAATAACTATATGAGTGAACAGCTCAACTGTTTGCATACACAGGGACACAGATTGTACACTTGTTGAATGTAATGTGTGAACACTCCTCAAGTTGTCACCCATTACATATCCGCCAGCAAACCCCCTTACAATCAAAAGAGAGACTGTGTTTGCAAACACGGAGTGGACAAGTTTCAAGGATATGCAGCCAATTTCAGTCGTACCTTGGTTCTCGAACACCTTGGTGCACGTACATTTTGGCTCCCAAATGCCGAAAACCCAGAAGTAAGTGTTCCGGTTTTCAAACGTTCTTTGGAAGCTGAACGTCCAACACAGCTTCTGCGGCTTCCAATTGAGTGCAGGAAGCTCTTGCAGCCAATCGGAAGCTGCGTCTTGGTTTTCGAATGGTTCCAGGAGTCAAACAGACTCCCGGAACGGATTAAGTTTGACAACCAAGGCATGACTGTATAGTTCCTCAACAATGCCCATCTGCAACCTATTCCAGAGAGGTGCAATTCCAAGACTGGTATAACAATCAACCCCTCTTCCTAGGCAAGATTTACTATTTTGGGTAACATTCCTTTCCCTTACTTGCTATGGACAACAGTTTGAAAGCGGGGAACATGAGGGAGGAGTCCCTGCGTAAGAAATCTACCAAACCTCAGAAAAACATGTCCAGGGACTATCATGCTAGGTAACTTTATCTTTGCTATAAATAAACTGGAGAAATCAAAGTTTTTTTCTCTCCCACCACCCACCCTTCCTTCCTGGCAATAAACCCCCATGAAGAAAAGAGAGAGGGGGCTTTTTATCGTTTGTTAGACAAAATAACAATTGGAAATGGAGTAATACAGTGGTACCTCTAGTTATGATCTTAATTTGTTCTGGAGGTCCATTCTTAACCTGAAACTGTTCTTAAGTGGAGGCGTCCTTTTGCTAATGGGGTCTCTTGCTGCTGCTGCGCCGCCAGCACACAATTTCCGTTCTCATCCTGGGGCAAAGTTCTCAACTTGAGGTAACTCTTCCAGGTTAGCAGAGTTTGTAACCTGAAGCGTTTGTAACCTGAGGTGTTTGTAACTCGAGGTACCACTGTAGTCTAACTCTACCCTCTTAAACCATGCTTTCACAGCCAAGACATGGAGACTAATGACCTGCATGAAGAACAACTCATACTTGAATTAAATAATTCAAAAAAACCCTCGCTCCTAATCACCATGATTGGAGTGGACTCAGAAAATAATTAAAAGCTAGGCCTGTCTGTCCGAATGAAAGATCCCCCTCCCTCTCCCTCTCCAGGTCAGAGTGTTTTCCAACTCAGCATGCTTTCACTTCCCAGAAAATAAAAGGGGGGCTGGGAGAGAATAAAGCCATCCCTTCCCCACTTTGAGGTGCCTTGTTAATGGTGCTATCTGACTCAGGAAAGTGAGCTCATATCCCAAATCACCTGAGATTGAAGGGTAGGTAATAGATAAACAAACAAACAAAAATTCCCTCATTATATGGAGTATGCATAAAAGTTATGTACCCTCTCAGTTGTTTGTTTTTCGCCTAGCATTTAGGTCTTATTTGAATTTCATTGTTGTATTCTTCATATGAATTGACACTGATTTCTAATCTCTGCCCTGTGATTATACCACTTAGGGGTTTCTTTTTATATATTAAGCAGTAAATGAATACGTTCTATTAAAAAAAGAAGAAGAATGTTTGTTGCCAATGCTGCAGCCAACCTCATTCCCACTTGATGAGTGTGGTGGCACTCTATAATCAGAGACTGCCATGCCCAGGGAGATCTTTGAACAGCGAGTTGGCAAGCGTTTCAAGGAAGGGGTTAAGAAGCACCCAGCATGGGCTTTTTCAAGAACAAATCATGCCAAACCACAAGATGATGGAACAGGTGCTAAGCACAGAGAGAGAGAGAGATGTGCCAGGGCTTATACTTGCCTAGAAGCCAAATCTACTGACAGAAAAACCTTCCCCTTGAATTCTAGGCTTGTAAAGACTGCTTCTGGTGCCTCAGCCTGGAGGAAAAGATAATCAGTATGGCGTTTTGTATTGTTTTGTTTTAAGTTTTTCTGTTTTTACTTCATATCTTCCAAAGCTACACGGTGGCATTCAAAGCAGATCGAGGTCTTAAGTCCTGGCTCAAAGCAAGCTTTAGGAAGGACGGGGCAATAGCTCTCTTCTGGTATTCACTGGCAGACCTGTGGCAGGGTCTTGTGGGAATGCACAAGGCTAGCTTTGTCCCCTTGAGGACGCAGGGCACACTAGCAACCTCCCAAGATCAGCCAGAAGTCAGCCAGTCTGTGTTTAATGAGGATTTAATTTCAGGTAAATCTATGTGCATAGATACTGCCTGAGGTTAATACAGGGTCTTACACTTGGGGGAGGCTATGCCCTTCTTTCATGGTCCGAGGCAGTATGTTGGAAACCACCGGGGGGAAAGGGCTCTGGTGCTCAGGTCCTCCTTGTGGGTTTCTCACAGGCCTCTAGTTGGCCACTGGATGAGATAGGCTATTGGCCTGATCCAGAAGGCTCTTCTTATATCTTTATGGGGTTCCTAATCTGGCATTAGGTTGGTCCCTGCTCCTGCCAACCTAGCAGTTCGAAAGCACGTCAAAGTGCAAGTAGATAAATAGGTACCAGTCCGGCGGGAAGGTAAATGGCGTTTCCGTGTGCTGCTCTGGTTCGCCAGAAGGGGCTTAGTCATGCTGGCCACATGACACGGAAGCCGTACGCCGGCTCCCTCGGCCAATAAAGCGAGATGAGCGCCGCAACCCCAGAGTTCGTCACAACTGGACCTAATGGTCAGGGGTCTCTTTACCTTTACTAATCTGGCATTTGTGGCCAATATGGCACCCTTGTTGCCAGCCAAGGCCATGTGACCCTCCTATTTATTTTCTTTTTAAAAAAACAACCAAGGATTTTGTTGGATTCCTTTTTTGGGGGGTGGGGAGGAGTAGCCTGCTTTCTATCTGTGGTTTTATTTGGGTGGCGGGGTTGTAGGTATTTTCTAGGTGTTGTTGGAGGAGGGGGAGGTTCTGAGCATTGCCAGTTTTTCTCCTGTGAAACAGGTATTTCGTGCTGCTCACAATAGTTCTGGCTCATAGGGATCGGTGACTCCTACCCTGCAGACACACACACGACAGAAGGCAAGGAGGAAAGAACAGTTGGAAAACTGGTGGCTACAGAATAGCCCCTTTTAAACAGCGTTTTTATTGTTTTTAATCTTATAAACTGTTTTTGCGTTATTACCGATGCCAAAAGTGGCACACAACAGTTTAAAAACCACAATGACCTAATTCTAAACAGTAAAGTCTGACAGTAAAGTAAATGTGCAATCGAAACAAAACCTTCAATGACTAAACCTGTGAATTCCTCTGCTTCTCTTAAACGGGCACTTTTGAGTCTACTAGGTATTCAAATACGCCATTAAGCTGATTACCCACCCTTTTAAATTCTCCCTCTCTCTGCCCCTGTCTATCAGTGCAATCCTATACATATCTACTCAGAGGTCAGTCCCATAGAGTTGGATGGTGCTTACTCTTGGGTAAGGGAGTATAGGATTGTAGTATCTCTTCCCTTGTCTCAGCTTACATCCTTCTCGCTCACTCCATTCGGCACAAGCTCATCTATAGTTACTTTCCTGAATTTCCTTCTCCCACTCCTGCCTCTGCACCTTCTTTTCAGTATGCAGCACCTCACTTTAGAATCATAGAGTTGGAATAGACCACAAGGGCCGAGTCCAACCCCCTGCCAAGCAGGAAAAACTTTACCCATCCCTCTGCTGCCACGGGAACATGGAAAGGTGCCGTGTACAAAGTCAAGTCATTGGTCCACTTAGCTGGGCATTGTCCACACTGACAGGCAGGGATTCAGACCCAGGACATTCCAGAGATGGAACCTGGAATCATCTACAGCCCTGACACTGAGCTATAGTCCCTACTGCATCCCTTATTTATCTATCCTAACACAGAATATTCATCCTCTAGTAGCAAGCTGTTTTGTTAAAACCAGCTGTGAGTAGAAGACAAAGTATCACCCACATGTTGACCACTGCTAAGGCATTGCTTTTCCATCACCAGCGATCCAGTTAAGAATATTTGATTCTGGGTTTAATGGACTTGTGGGAGGGTGACTTTAGAGCCTAGGCAGTCTTACTTGAGTGTAAGTCCTATTTAACCAAGTGGGTCTTGCTGAATCCATAATATCAGGCTGTAAAAATGGCTCAAGTTTTAGTGATTTATGAATTTGGACTCAATCCAATGCACCACATAGAAGTTTGTGTGTGTGCATTTATTTAATCCCACATATGTACTGTGGGATTGTGTGCTGTATGTGTATCTGTTGGGCTTTTTGGCAGGATTCCAGCATTGCAGGAAGATGGACCACATGATCTTTGCGGTCCCTTCCAATGCTCCAATTCTATGATTCTGTGATGCATGTATGTGTGTTGTGCGTGTCTGCACACAAGGGTGTGTGGGTGGCATGCTCACTTCAGCCACATCCACTTTTGCATGGGACCCCTGGAGGGTTGGCCAAGAGGCAATGTGGCCCTCGACCCCAATCCAGCACTGATGAAAGAAAACTAAGCTTAGGATAGAAAAGTCTCCTGACAAATGTACTGTCTATTCTCAGTATGAAATTCTTGTGGCCTCATTTAGAGGGAAACAGCAATCCTTTGCATATTCGCCAATGTTAAACAAGTGCAAGTCAAAGCCCTTACTGACCTACTCTGAACCTAGTGATCAATCAGAAAAGCCTTCTTTTTTACATCGTATGTGTAATATGAATTTTCTGAAGTCATCTGTACCTGCCTAATTCATAAAAATTAATTCCTTTCCGCCATTATGGTGGCAGAATGCAGTTATAAACAAGGCTGTGAATATGCCTTGATCCTGCAAGAAAAGCACAGAATAGGAAAGTGGATACAGAATCTCTGTCTCCTGGGCATGTCTGCTTTCTTCTTTTTCTCTCTTTTCCTTCCTTTCCATGGGACCTGTGACAAAATGTTGCAATACGCACTGCGCCTGCTCAGTGTTCCAGCCAGCCAGCCATGCTCCCATCAGCATGCTCCATTCCATCTCTCCCCCTCATCAGATAGTCAGCATTCCATAGTCATCTTTAGGGTATTTTTCCTTATGATTTTTTTGTTTTTTTGCCTTTTGCAAAACTTGGGGTTCCCCTAAGCATGCAGATACCTATGTCTTTGGCACTCATGACCTGAATTCACCACTGGAAGGAATAATGCCTGAAAGCGTGAACAATGCCACTAAAATACTAGCAGTCAGTATGGATGATACTGAGTAGTACTTTCAGTGGTTGTGGACAGGGCTTCAGAGTCCTTGCTGCTCCTGTGTCTTAGCAATTTCAAAATATTAAATATTTTTACACATCTTCTCAATTTGCATAAACTTAGAAACTATCCAATTTCACAGAAACAGGATTCTTGGGAGAAAATATTTTTAAAAATGAGGGGGATGCATGCAAGTATTACATCTGAGATGCTCAACAGAAGCAAAACACAAGAACTCAGTTTCTTTTCGTATTTGCAAAACTTGAAACAATGTGAGAGAAATTGATTGGTTTGACTTACATGTGGCAGAAGCAGTGTATCTTGCAACCAATGATCAAACCATCTTCTCAATCAACCATCCAATAAATATACGAAACATCCAAATTAAGTCCTAAAATCCCTGTGCTTAAAAGAAAAAACCCTGAGTATCAATCCATAAATTAAGAATCTAATATAGTCAAAGGTATATTTTAATTGCAACACATATTCTGTTTTGTTTTTAATAAAAAATCAAAAGTTTATCATATTTATAAGCGCTTCATTTCCCAGGTGTAGAACTCTACCAGGTTAAAAGAAATGAAAGAAAGCATGGAGTATGGACACAGCCCTGTCTACAAAGGCCAGCTCCAAAACCCTAGTAACCTCAGTGGAAAAGGTTGGTTTCTTTCTGCCAAATAGCTATATGATGTCCCCTGAAGCCCATAGCACTGCTGTTCTGTGCAAAGGAAGCCTGGCATCTAGTGGACATTTAGCTGCTGTGTCACAAACCCAACACACTTGAACAAGGTACTTAGAAAGTTGCCTGGAGCAAAAGGCCAGGCTGGTGGTGTGTGTGTGTTTTTTTTGTGTGTCTGTGTGTGTTTTTTGGGGGGAGAATCACTGTAGAAGAGCCTCAACGTAAGGACTAATTGCCTATTTGATTTAACTGTATTTCTTCCTAGAGAGCAATTGATCAAACACAATGTGCCATATGCACTTAAAAAAAAAATTCTTTCTTTCCTTCTTTCATAAAATTTATACATAGCTTGATTGTAAAAAAGAAACCCCCCAAAAAACTCAAAGTGGTTTACAAAAAGAATACAGTGGTACCTCAGGTTACAGACGCTTCAGGTTACAGATGCTTCAGGTTACAGACTCCACTAACCCAGAAATAGTACCTCAGGTTAAAAACTTTGCTTCAGGATGCGAACAGAAATTACGCGGTGGCAGCGGGAGGCCCCATTAGCTAAAGTGGTACCTCAGGTTAAGAACAGTTTCAGGTTAAGAACGGACCTCCGGAACGAATTAAGTTCTTAACCCGAGGTACTACTGTATAACAATAAAAATATCAGTAAACAGTTAAAAACAACTATTTAAAACTTGCCCAATTAATTTTAGCAATAAACCAAAACCACACTAAAACACACATCAACATTCTATACAGGGTATAGGAACAAGTAAAAGGTTTAAGCTGCATTTCCATACACACTTTCCAGGAATAAAGTCCCACTGAAACTCAGTGGGACTCACTCCTGTCTGGACATGTATAGGATTGTGCTGTTAGGGCTCGCTCTCACTTCCACATGCCTAGAAAGCATGGGTATGAGTGGTTTTCCTTTTGCCCTGCTCCTTTGCCAGGAAAAACCCACTCTCAAACAGCAATCTGCAGAAAACCTGAATTGCCATTTGCTCTGATTGAGCGCTACAGAGCAATTTTCCCCTGGGGAAAATCAGTGGAAGAAGTAGTGTGCATAAGCTTTGCAAGACTTAAAATAGGTACTTTTTTGAAAAATCAAAGCTGAAAATTCAAGAAGTTCTAGTACAGGGATGGGGAGTTGGCAGCCTTTCAGATTTCGTCTATCTCCAACTCCCACAAGCATGACCAATGACACAGGAGTTGTAGTCCAAAAACATTGGGAAGGCCACAAGTTCCTGGCTTAAAAGGAACCCTGCTGCAATATTATTAACCTTCAGGATGAATTTGGAAAATCCCCCTTTACCCTGGCATTTGTTGGCTGAAAAATACTCTTCCTAGCAACCCCAAGATCATTGGACGGAAGAAGTTTGTAACTATAACTGCTTTTCAAATGTTTTTAATTGTAATTGTTTTTAGGGTGTTTTAACTGTTCTGGAAAAAAATGGTTTGCTTTGCTTTTAAATTGCATATTTCTTTGCCATCCCGGGCTCCTTCAGAGAAAGAGCAGGATGTAGATTCAACAAACAAGGAAACGACATAACACTGTTAATATGCTTGTTCCAAAAACCTGCAGTAAGGCTGAATTAGTAGTCAAGGTTCAACAGAAATACTCAGTTGTCCATTTTTATGCTTGTGGTTTAAAGTGCTTCACCTCAGTGATACATATGATGGGGCCACGGGTGAGACTTTTCTTCCATGGTTATCCTCCTGTTCATTTCTTCATACATTTCATTTCCAGCACACCACATCCACCAGCATGACCAAACAACAGGTGTTAAAGGATTGCACACCTCTCAGTAACTCTTTCTTTTTTGTCCTATCACTAATATGTGTCCACCCAAACATTCTGCACTTATCCAAGTGATTACAAGACCACACACGGCATAATATATTTCTGTTGTGGTCATATATGTGCACTCTGAGAATTAAGATCTATGATCGGCATGGTCACATGATGCACCTGCTCCTAATGGATACCATTTCCAAGTGCAGGTGTGAAGGCTTCAACACATAGGTGGGTGGGTAGACTTTCCTGCAAATGCAAAGCTGGAATGTGAAGTTAGGATATCTATCTGCCATTTTGAAATATTTCATAAAGCAGTCACATAAAATACCAGTGGAGTACAGAAAACAACCAATAAGTATAAAATACACTCCAGAATTAACAGTTAAAATAACATCATAGCACAAGAAGGTGATCAAAGGAGAAAATTTAAATATTTCAGTTAGAAAAGGGTTAGGTATTTTTTTAAAGAGCCTTAAGCTTTCATCCGAACAATTCGACTGGTTTGTGTGTACACACACACACAGAGAGAGAGAAAGATGGGTTGTTGTTTTTTTTGCAAATTAAAGGTGACATTGCTAAATGGGAATTATAATGTATGATTCTAGGATATGAATTTGAATCACAAACCTTTCTCCCCCTAGTGGACATTAAAGAGTATGTTTTTTAAAAATGTGGCTTTTCCTAAACATACACTCTACAGATGTGCATTTTGTAACTAAACACACACAGACATGCCAACCTTGTAAAGCAAGGGTGGGGATCCTATAGCCCTCCAGATGTTGCTGGTCCCCAACTTCTAAGTGGCCCAACCAGCATTGCCAATGGTTGGGGATGATGGGAACTGCATGCCCAGAAACTTGCTGCCTGGAGCAAAGGACAAGATGTTTCCCTCCCCACATTCCACATACAGAAACTGATTGGACTGAAAACTAAAACTTACAACACCAATAAAATGATGGTCTCCTTCACTGCACCCAAACCAGCAGGCTAATTTTGAGTGGGCAGAACAGGTAATGGAGCATGCACAGCTCTGTTCTCCAACAGATGGGATGGTAAGGGGGTTTAGGAAGAATGTCCAAGGTGCTGCTGCTACCCCCCTCCCCCCAAAAGAAATATGCTGCCTTAGGCAGTTGCCTCATATTACCTCATGGTAGGGCTGGCCCTGGCTGCAGAAGGTTCCCCATGCCTTGTTTTCAAAATCCAAGTTGAGGTGATATGCAAATAAGGGGCAGGCTTTAGTCTCAATGAATGAAGTCAATGAAGTTAATAATCTCTCCTCAACAGTTTTAACTGCACCACTCTCCCCCACCACCATTCCTGCAATAGAAGTGAACAGCTGTCAGTGAGGGAAGTAAATAGTTGTACTTGGGGATCCTGTTACAGTGATGCAAAACATGGGGACAGAAGGCAGGATATTCCAGAAAGTCCCTGCAATAAAAAAGGCCTTCAATCAATACACATATTGATGGGCACCTTCCATACTACCTGTTGACTAAGCATTCGTCTGGATTTTTGCAGGAATACTAGACAATGTTGGCTCCTAATAATGGTGCCTTAGTCAGAGCAAACCCATTGAAATTAATGGACCTGTCTGTTGTGACCTATTAATGCCAATGGGTTTGCTCCAAGTGTGACTAATGTTGGGTACAGCTTATTCTGATTTGTTTGTGGGGTGGATAGATGACGTTGCATCAGAGCAACTGTTACCAACACTTTCCAGTGCATTTCCCTGCCATATTCTTTACTCCCTCCCCTCCCAAAATCCAATATTTCTGGGAAAGTGAATTTGTTCCCAAGACCTCCCAGTCAACTGTAATTGTAGAACCTGGATTTGCAAGTGCGTGATTGAATCCCCACCTGAAAATAGTGACAGTCTAGAAGTGCCCCTATTTAGCAATACTACTGATAATATGCACACTCTTGACTGCTGTGAATTGTAGAAGATCACAGCATTTATTGTATTTCTATCCCACCTTTCTAACACCACAGAACTCAAGGAAACATGCATAGAGCTCTGAGGTGGGCTTCCCTCAAGACACTGACCAGATCAAGATTTGCTCGATTGCAGCAAGCATGTTGCACCATGTACCTCCCTGAGTATCTTTGCATAGCTGCTTTTTAGAACCTTAAGCAGGAGAAGATCCTAGTGGATCACGGACATAAGAAGAGCCTGATGGATCAGACCAATGGCCTATCTAGTCCAGGATCTTGTCCTCACAGTAGCCAACCAGATGCCTATGGGACACGCACAAGCAGGATTCAAGCATAAGAGCTCTCTCAGCTACTATGGTTTTCAGCAACTGATGCTCAGATACATTACTTGCTCCAACTGTAGAGGCAGAGCATAGCCATCCTGTCTAATAGCCATTGATAGCCTTCTGCTGCGTGAATTTGTCTAACTCTCGTGGCCCATGCTTCTCAGTATAATTAGTTGATTAATTGAAACTCCAGCAGATGTTTTGCCTACTAAAAGTGTGCTGTTAAGGAAGAGACCTGGAGATATTATTGTAAGTGTTATTATAAGTCCTCTGGCACTTACCTCCCTGACTTAAGGTGCATTGTAAGAAGATAAGCATTTCATCAATCACTTTGGACTAGTTCGGGCTAGTAAACATTCACTTAATAGAACATTAAGAAATAAAAGGGATGTTATTACCACTAGGTGTGGTTCTCTGGGTGGATGAAAAGAGTGTGGCACTGATCTTTGTTGGTAATGCAAACCATGAATGCAACTACTCTGACATTATGGGAAACAGCAAACTCTTACTAATTTTACTGGAGTGATTCCAATATTTAAATATTTATTATTTTTGCTAGAAATCAGTTTAATGCAGTTTCCTTATGTCAATTTCCTGTTCTTAGAAGGTTGAGCATGATAATGCCTAAACTTGTATCAGAGAACTGGTCCTGGCAAGGGCCGGTACATTTCTGTCCGCACAGCATCCCTGGGGAGACTATGAAGAGGACTGCACAGTTGGCTTGGATTTTCACATGGCCGTTTGCAACCCACATATTTCAACTCTCTCAGAAGCACCCTGCAGAAATCAGATATGACAGCCTTTGCTAACCTAGGGCTCTCCAGATGTTTTGGGCCACAACTCCTATCAGCTCCAGCCATCATGCTGGGCACCAAGTTGGTAAAAATAAATAAATCAACAAAAAGTTTTTGCAGTTATAAAGTGAAATACGCTGGCTGATGTTTCCAGCAATTTTCAGAGGATAAAAACATAAAAGGAGCCCTACTGGCTTAAGACCAAAGGTCTGCCTAGTCCAGCTGTGGCAAGGAATTGATAATAAAACTGTGATTATACAAATCTATGGTGCGACTACATTTGGAGTACTGTGTACAGTTCTCCAGTCCCTTCACCTCAACTCCGCTATGAGGGAAGGTTACAAAATTTGGGCCTTTTTTTAGTTTGGAGAAAAGGTAAGATGACATGACAGAGGTTTATAAAATTATGCTTCGCATGGAGCAAATAGATGGAGAAATATTTTTTCTCCCTCTTATAACACTAAATCTTGTGGACATCAATGAAGCTGAATGTTGGATCCTTCAGGACGGATAAAAGAAAGTACTTCTTCATGCAGTGTATAGTAAAACTATGGAATTCTCTGAAAAATAGTGACGGCCACTGACTTGGATGGCTTTAAAAGATCAGGCAAATTCAGTGGCTATATTCTACCTCCACTGTCAGTGGTGGTATGCGTCTGAATACCAGTTGTTGGGAACCGCAGGTGGGCAGAGTGCTGTTGTGCTCATGTCCTGTTTGCAGGCTTCCCACAGGCTTCTTCTGGTTGGTCACTGTGAGAACAGGATGCTGGACTATATAGACCAGGGCAGTCCAACTTTTCATACCAAGTAAACCCCACAAGAGTACTTTTAGACAGAACCCATAGACCGCACACTGCCTTGCTGTGGAGGCAGCAGGGCACAAGGCCAAAATTTGACACCTCTCTTGCCAAAGCTGGACTGGGCAGAAGGAGTGCCGACTAGGTTTTAGGAAGGCAAAAGGAGGGCTCAAGGACCCTGGCAGAACTCTTACACCTCTTTTCCAAAGCCCAGCACCTCACTTACCTGATTTTGAGAAGGTAGCATTTTGCCAAAGGGCACCAACAAAGGCCTCAAGGGCCACATGCAGTCCTTGGGCCACATGTTGGACCACCCTGACATAGGCCACTGGCCTGATTCAGCAGGCTCTCCTTATGAGCACTGGGAAGTGTGGCATAATATTTGATGCATTGCTGCATAACCTCCTTGCATAGAAAACCAATAAGCAGGTAATGTGGAAGTGACCACACACAGCACTGGGTGGGGGGTGTTTCTTCAAAGAGTGTTTGACAAGAATGGTTTATCAGCAAGCTGTACTGGCATTTGTTGGGAAAGGGTGGTGGTGGAATTAAATGGTTTCCCATCACCCCACAGAGGACTGTAGCGAAGGCCCAATTATCATTTGTATGGCCTGTCTGCTGATTTTAATCCTAGAAGTATGAAGAGGGTTAGTTGTCAGCTTGGAAATTTTCAAGAGCAAAGTAAAAAGAGCACTCTTGAAACAAAAAGAGAGGAGACAGTATGGGACAGTTTCAACCTGAGGCCCTCTTCTGTCTGTACTCACCAATCGCTCACTTCAAAACACTTATGATTAAGGTATGGTGTGGTTGCCACAGCAACCTCATGTACGACACATGGAGTTGCTCACCACTTTGCCAACTACAGATGTGTGAGCTAGTTTAAACATCTTTGTGTGTGTGTTTTAATTGGCAATCAAGTACAAGCCCATCTGCCGTTGACAGCCTGTCTTGTTGCTCACAATTTATAACACTAGATGTACCTCCCACCAATTCTATACAAGATTTGGAAGCAGGCCCTGACACGTACTTTTCAGATTCCACAGAAGACCCTGTGTTGCGGTTCAGTCTTCTGCAATAATTGGATTCAGAGCAATTTTTTAAAAATTCAAGCAAAGAAGTTGATTCCTAATCTGTGATCCATGGACCTCTAGGGGCTCCATGGATGGGATTCAGAGGTTTTGTGAACGTGGAACAAAAAAGAAAATATTTTTTTCTAGCTCAATAAATTGTATGCAACAATAACAACAAAATGTGTATGCGCTTACATGAGGAGCACTGTCACACCAAATTGTGGTACTGTTGCACACCACCCTAATCTTTGAGTAGTGCAAGATTCCAAGGGCCCAGGTACTTGCCCAGGGTCTATGTTTCCCTTTGGACAATGAGGCACAGCAGAGACTGTGGTGTCTTTATGGTATATGGTTTATTTACACACATATACAACCTAAATCTAGGTGGAGAGAGTTTAGAGCATTCACATTCCAATAAGGTTTCTTGCTTCTCCCATAGTGGCATAGTGGTTTGGATCTTGGGATAGAGAAATCAGCCATTCTGTCTCTTTGTTACAGCCTGTCACAGCTAGGCCACATGACGCTCTTTCTTCCTTGTCACCACTAACCGACTGAAAACGTATTTCTCCCCAGCCTACAAAAACCTAAAATCCTAAACCCTTTTTGTCTCTGCCCACTAACACACAGTTGGAGGAGAGGCTCCACCCCACTTGCTGTCTGGCACTGAATGTCCTGATGGCTCATTTTGATTACTTTTCTGTAGTGGCTGGCACTATCATTACTAGATTTTTGATGCCAGACCAAGTCCATCTGGCTTGCATTTACAATAGTATTTAAAATTTCTGCTGTAAATGCTTTTATTTTATTTTAAATATGTCTTATATTCTTCTTAACTGAAGTAGTTTGCATGAGTCTGTAAACTGTAAGCCACCCTGAGAGCATTTTTTAAGCATAAAGTAATTGGCCATTGGAATCATTAACCAGAAACTAAGAGCAGCACTTGAATCTGGAACAGGCGGATACACTTCCTACCCTTGCCACAGACTTATCTGGAAAGTTGTTACTATTTGACCCAAGACCCTTGTATGAAAAACAGGAGTAATGGTGAGCTGTTGTTGTTATTAGGTAACATCTGATAAAGATTTACATATTAAAAACACCATGGCTGCAGTTGTGCACAATTCAGCATTTGTTGTTGTTGTTTAGTTGTGTCCGACTCTTTGTGACCCCATGGACCAGAGCACGCCAGGCACTTCTGTCTTCCACTGCCTCCCGCAGTTTGCCTTGCCATGGCGAAGGGGCTTGAGTAACTCAGAGAAGCTATGAACTATGCCGAGCAGGGCACCCAAGATGGACAGCTCATAGTGGAGAGTTTTGACCAAACGTGATCCACCTGGAGCAGTTTAAAGCAATATATATGGTGTGTTCCCCCCTTCATTTAATCCCACAACAGCCCTATGAGTTAGGTTTGGCTGAGGCAGTGACTGGCCCAAGGTCACCCACTGAGCTTCATGGCAGAGTGGAGATTTGAATCCTGGTCTCCCACGTCCTAGTCCAGCACTAACCACTACGCCACACTAGCTCTGTTTTCAGCATCTACGTAAAACATTTTTTAGGCAAGCCTACCCTGCCAACCTAGCAGTTCAAAAGCACATCAAAGTGCAAGTAGATAAATAGGTACCGCTCCGGCGGGAAGGTAAACGGTGTTTCCGTGTGCTGCTCTGGTTCGCCAGAAGTGGCTTAGTCATGCTGGCCACATGACCCGGAAGCTGTACGCCGGCTCCCTCAGCCAGTAAAGCAAGATGAGCGCTGCAACCCCAGAGTCAGCCACGACTGGACCTAATGGTCAGGGGTCTCTTTACCTTATCCAGACATGTAGAAGTTGAAGGTGTTTTATTTCTTTTTTAGCTAGTGTTGATTTTGATAATCCTTTTGATGTTTTTAATACTTGCTTTAAATTGTTTTTATCAGGAATTTAAAAGTTTTATTTTATATTGCAAACTGCTCTGGTTTTTTTATAATCCGATTCATTTTTGTTACATAATTACACACACATACATATGCACACTATATACATATTACATACATAATCTTCTCTCTCAAGAAAGCACCCACAATCTCACATCTATGTATCTATATATAATCAAGCTCACTTTCCCTTCATTTCTGCTGTCTCCATCTTGAAGATTTAAAGGCTGATTTATGTGGATTTAAGGGCTCCTTTAAACTCTTGCCTAGGACTTGGCAACCCAGAAGAAACCTTCAAGTCGAGGACCTCGGGCAGCCAACTGCCGTCACGCGGGTGCTCCGCGAGGGGCTGAGGAGGCCTCTGAGCGGGCGGAATTCGCCCGAGGAATTTATTGCGTGCTCCTGGGGCAAACCGCGCGCGCGTGCACGCGCGTCTGAGTGCGCCTATATATGCGTGTATGTATTTTGTGTGTGTGTGTATTTGTTTCCCTCTCTGTATATGTATATATCCCGTCACATGTAGGACACGAAGAGCCACGGTGGATAAATAAAATAAACAAACAAACAATAAAAAAGCCGGATAGAGAGAAAGAGAGGAATGCTGGGAAAAACGAAGGGAACCCAGTGAGGTCATCACTAGGCGCCGCTTTGGGGTACAATCCTCCCTTTCTTTCTCTCTTTTCTCAACGCCCCCTCCCCCCCCATCCTCCCGGCTCGCCTCTCTCTCTCTCTCTCGCCTTTCTTTCCCCTCCGTCTCTATCGTTCGCCTTGCCGAGCTCGCTGGCTGAGGCCGGCCTTCGCCGTCATTGTCGCCGCCGCCGTCATCCCTTCGGCACAGCCCGCTCTTTTTTTTTTTTCCTCCCTTCCCCTCCCTTTTTGCCGTCGCCGCTGGCCGGTGTCGGCGCTCTGGAAAGGCTCGCGCGCCTCCTCGGAGCGGGGGCGGGGTAAGGAAGAAGCACCCGGTGTTGTTGTGAGGGGGGAGGGAGGGAGGGAAGGAAAGAGAAAGAGGGTGGGGGAGGGCGGCGCCGGCCCCCTTTTCCTCCCCCCTCCCCCCATTCCCATCTTTTGTTTGCCTCACAGGCTATTTGCTCCACGGGGGGGGGGGGAGAGGGAGAGAGCGCGCGGTGGTTTGTGAGGTGGAATGTCTTCCTCATCCTTCCCAGGCGACAAAAGTGCCGTTTCCCCCCCCCCTTCTTCTCGCGAGGGAAGATGGTGGAAGGCAGGAAGACTATTGTGTGGGGAGCAGATGGGGGGGGGGGAGAAGGAGAAGGAGAGGCCGGGATTTGGAGGGCCGAGCGATAGGGGTGCGTTGGGATGTGTGCCTGCCGACTCTCGGAGCCTAAACCCCCGAGGCATTGGGGGCTGGGGTGTGTGTGGAGGGATTAAGGCCGGCCGGATTATGGGGGCAGAAGGAAGCGCTGCCGAGCGAGTGTTTACTTAGGAGGGAGATTGTACCTCCCTTTTGAAAGCTCTACCTGTCTTTTAAATCAGAGCCAGTGAACGTGGTGAAGATCCAGTGTGGGTGTCTGGAGGCGGTTGGAGGATGGATGGCAGCTAACAGGTTGAGGTTGAATCCTGACAAGACAGAAGTACTGTTTTGGGGGGACAAGGGGCAGGCTAGTATGGAGGACTCCCTGGTCCTGAATGGGGTAACTGTGCCCCTGAAGGTGCACAGCCTGGGAGTCATTTTGGACTCACAGCTGTCCATGGAGGTGCAGGTCAATTCTGTGTCCAGGACAGCTGTTTACCAGCTCCATCTGGTACGCAGGCTGAGACCCTACCTGCCTGCGGACTGTCTCGCCAGAGTGGTGCATTTCCTGTTTGGACTACTGCAATGCTCTCTATGTGGGGCTACCTTTGAAGGTGACCCAGAAACTGCAACTAATCCAGAATGTGGCAGCCAGACTGGTGACTGGGAGTGGCTGTCGAGACCACATAACACCGGTCCTGAAAGACCTACACTGGTTCTCAGTACATTTCTGGGCATAATTCAGTGTTGGTGCTGACCTTTAAAGCCCTAAACTGCCTCAGTCCAGTATACCCAAAGGAGTGTCTCCACCCCCGTCGTTCAGCCTCAACACTGAGATGCAGCTGTGAGGACCTTCTGGCGGTTCCCTCTCTGCGGGAAGCAAAGTTACAGGGAACCAGGCAGAGGGCCTTCTCGGTAGTGGCACCTGTCCTGTGGAACACCCTCCCATTAGATGTCAAAGAAATAAACAACTATCAGACTTTCAAAAGACATCTGAATGCAGCCCTGTTTAGGGAAGCTTTTAATATTTGATGTATCATTGTATTTTAATATTCTGCTGGAAGCCACCCATAGTGGCTGGGGAAACCGAGCCAGATGGGTGAGGTATAAATAATAATAAATTATTATTATTATATAAAATATTCCCTGTTCCCTCCACTCCTCCCCACGCTCACCCTTTCTGTCGCTCTGATGTTGCCGTGTGAGCAGGTTGCTAAAATAAATGTCAAGGTGTGTGGAAGCTTGAAGAGATCTTGCCTGATTTGCATTTGCTTCTATCACTAGTGAGCAGCTCTCAGACATTGATGCTTTGGTTGAGATTCCTGCATTGCAAACCAGGGTTGGGGGTTGGGTTGGACTAGATGACCTTTGGGGGTCCCTTTCAGGCAGATTGAAACCTCAGCCTGGTAAAACATGAGGAAATCGCAATTTAAAAGTGCCCTGAGATCTACGGGTGTAGGGCAGTATACAAGTATAATACATTTAACAAATAATAAATTTAATAAATAATAATAATTAAAAAAACATAAGTGCCCTAAAACTGCCTCACAGCTGGAATCCAGCATTTTAAAGTCAGTACAGACTAGGATGTTTTCCATTTGTTTTGTTTGAATGCTCTATGTGTTAGGGAGGATGCTGCCTATCTGTTCAAAAACAGTTTAATATTGGTTTAGGACCCTAACTTTTTTCAGTAGGCACCCTTAGCTGTGTCCTGTAGCTGTGGTGCTTTCACAAAAAATAACTTTATTGTAATTCTGTGATACCACGCAATAATTTGGTCTGTGCTTGGAATGTGTGGATAACAAGCTATTGACTCAATCCAGTTGTAGAGTAAAGCCAGTTTATTGGTATTCCAAGAAGCTGAGGATGATGAGACAGCAGAGCTGATGATTAGAATGAATGGTGGAAGATTTATAAATAATATGACTGAACACAAGTAAGAGTTCATTTTCAGTCATTCTTCATTGTGGTGATGAAAGTGAAAAATACTGACTTTTCCATCACCATTGTGTTTTCTCAATGCCATCCAGTAGTGATTTTTTTTGGGGGGGGGTGTAAACACTGGGTTGCAAAAACTGGAACCCTTAAAAGCCCACTGTGATCAGTTTGCTTGCACATTTCAGCTATAAAGTTGCTTGCGCATGTACTGACTTAGATACCATAGATTTGACGTAGTTTGAAATAGATGGGACTAGAACAACTTGAAGACAGTACCACTCTTTGCAGGATTGAGGCCTACCACATGTTCTAGTGATCATTGCCCTTCCTAGTTACTAAAATTTGTCTGGGCTGGGCTGGAACTATGGATCTCAGATGTGGTCACCTTTGGAAACCAAATTTAGACCTAAATGTGGGAAAGACCTACATTGGCTCCCAGTACGTTTCCGAGCACAGTTCAAAGTGCTGGTGTTGACCTTTAAAGCCCTAAACGGCCTCGGCCCAGTATACCTGAAGGAGCGTCTCCACCCCCCATCGTTCTGCCCGGACGCTGAGGTCCAGTGCCGAGGGCCTTCTGGCGGTTCCCTCATTACGAGAAGCAAAACTACAGGGAACCAGGCAGAGGGCCTTCTCGGTAGTGGCGCCTGCCCTGTGGAACGCCCTCCCATCAGATGTCAAAGTGATAAATAACTACCTGACATTCAGAAGACATCTTAAGGCAGCCCTGTTCAGGGAAGTTTTTAATCTGTGATATTTTAGTGTATTTTTGGTTTCTATGGAAGCCGCCCAGAGTGGCTGGGGAAACCCAGCCAGATGGGCGGGGTACAAATAAATTATTATTATTATTATTATTATTATTATTATTATTATTATTATTGTTACTGTCCACTTACCTGCCATTAATGAACAAGATGCTGGAGTATGTGATGGTTTTTCAACTCCAGGTAATATTAGATGATGCTGATGATCTGTTTCAGGCTGATTTTGAAACAGCCTTGAATGACCTGGTGGATTACCTGCACTGGAGAATGCACTGGAGAATGGATTGAAGGGGTAGAGAGTCCAGTCCTATGTGTTATTGACCTCTCAGTGTATTTTCGTGCTATTGGCCTTGGTATTTTCTGAACTATCAGTATGGGTTGGGCTGAGGAGGCACAGTGTTACTGTGGCTTCAGTCCTTTTTGGAGGATAAGTCTTGGAAACTGATGCTAGGGGAGCTTCCACTCTGCTTTATACAGTTGAACCTTGGTTTAAGAACAGCTTAGTATATGAACAACTTGGATTAAGAACGCTGCAAACCCGGAAGTAGGTGTTTTGATTTGTGAATTTTGCCTTGGAATAAGAACATGTTTCGCTGCCCATTGAGTGTGTTCCATTTGTAAATTGAGTCTCCCACTGCTATGGGAAAGCATGCCTTGGTTTAAGAACGCTTTGGTTTAAGAACGGACATCCGGAACGGATTAAGTTAGTAAACCAAGGTACCACTGTATCTGTTAACTTATGTGGCGCCTTATAATGAATATGTCTAGTGGAGCATCTTGACTCTCACACATTTAACATCTGCATGAAACCACCGGGGGAAGTTTCCTGGATGTTTGGGCTAAAGTGTCATCACTATGCTGTAGACACTCTACCTCCATATCATTTCCATCTATTCATTCCATCGAGGTTATGGAACTCTTGCCTCACTGTCTGGAAGTGGTTTAGAGCTGGATAAGAGTGAACAGGCTGGGGCTTAATGCAGACAAGGAAATACTGTGGGGTGGTAAACAGAGTTCTCTGGATGGAAGTTTGCCTTTGTTAGATAGGCTTGCACTCCGCTGAATGACGAAGTATAGAGTGGGGGAGTTTTGGACTCAGCACTAAATGGGGAAGTTCAGGTGCCAGGAGTGGCCAACTGCTTTTTACCAATTTAGTCCAGTGTGCCAACTTCGACCCTATTTAGACAGGAGAGACCTTGTCTTAGTGAACCATTCACAAGTGATAACCAAGCTGGACTACTGTAAAGCATGCTTTAAAGATGGTTCAGAAACGTAAGTTTGCAGAAAATCATCATTTTATTTGTATGCCACCTTTCCATAGTTAAAACCATGCTCAAGGTGGCTTACAACATTAAAGGATTTACATAATTACAAACCTAACAAAAGTAGTAATAAACAATAAATAAAACACATCAAATATAGTAGTAGATAGGTAGCCGTGTTGGTCTGCCATAGTCAAAATAAAAAAATTCCTTCCAGTAGCACCTTAAAGACCAACTAAGTTAGTTCTTATAGACAGCCAAACTGTACAATTGCTACATAAATCATGAATGATAATAAGATCTAAAACTAAGGATACAAAAAATAATAATCAATAACAGCAACAAAATTCCCCAGCAAAAACCCATAAACAATATCCCAACTGCATTAGTTTTAGTTATTTGATTTCATTCATACTGGGGCAAATGTTGTTCGCAGTTAGTGATAATGCTAGTTCTCTATGTTTAGTAAAGTTATTTTTACTGTGTGTTATGGTGGGGGTTTTTAAGTATCTATTTTTATGGATACTTATCCAAAATATATGAATGTTCATACCCAGTACAAAGTATCTTTTTATAATACACCAGAATAAAATAAATACTTTAAAAATCTAATCAAAAAGGAGACGAAAGTAGGGGGAAAGGAGTGTGTGTGTGTGTGTGTGTGAAGAAAAGATTAAAAGACTTCCAGTGCTCTATCCTTCATCTAAATATAGTATTCATTCATTAACATCCAACTATGCTATTTTCTGTAAGCCAATATTTTGTCAATCTTCAAATCCAGATATTACAAGTTCATTTTCTCATTCATGCAAAATGGCCATAAGAAATTTCCAATCCTTAATAAATGTCAATAATGATTTTTCTCCAATTAAACACGTTAACTTTGCTATCTCAGCTATGTCCAATAATTTTACCAACCATTTCTCTATAGTAGGTAGGTCTGTATCTTTCCATCTTTGTGCATATAACAATCTTACTTCTGTAATCATATATTAGAATAGTTTTCCATAGTCCCTTTTCAGTTGTGCAGCCTATTAATTAACCCTAAAAGAAAAAGTTATGGCTTCAATTGAATATTAACCTTTGAAATCTGCTGTATACAGCAGGTGTTTTATGGTTTTAAAGTTACTACTGATTATATCTTGTGAATCTACATGTTGGAAATAATCTTGAGGGGGGTTGACCTTAAAAGGTAGTCTACAAATATTTTAGAAAGGTAGGTAATCATAGTATCCTGTGTTTCCATGCTTGTCATAGAATAGGGAAATCGTCTTCTGCAGCCTGCATGGAAATGCAGGGTATTAATTGCTTAACAGGTGTGAATTGCCTTCTGCCAAACAGGCTGGTGGAGAAAGCGAAATCCATCCATTCTTGCCAACCCACTCACGTACCTTGGTCACAGCTGACCAGGGTGGTGACTGAAGCATATGTGGCACACATTGTATAGTAAAAAGGCACAGGTGAGAGCACATAATAATGCCTGCCATATGGCAGCAATTGTGACAAATAAAATATATATGCCCTCTTCCATTGCATCATCAAGTAACCATCCTGCAGAGCTTTTCCAAGGTGAAAATATCAAAAACCCTCGGAGGCTTTTTGTGATAAATTTGTAAGGCACTTTAAGGGAAATAAGGGCAATTAATATAACTCTGGGGGAGGTTCCAGATCACCAGCTAATCAAGTTGTATAGGATCCTTTCAAGTTCTTGTGGACAAGGCACTTGAAGGTGTTTGGCCAGCTTTGTGTGCTCTTGATCCTTGCCCATTATGACTTATGAAAGCTAAACAGAGAGATTGACTTGGGGGTGGAATGGGGGATGTCCAAGAAGATGTGGCAGAAAGATATTTCTAGATTTGTTTGGCAGGGCAAGAAGCCTCGAATAAAATTTAAGATATTAACTGATGCTAAAGAAAGAGGTGGATTTGCCCTGCCAGACCTGAAACTTTATTATGAATCAGCTGCTTTTTGCTGGCTGAGAGAATGGCTGCTTCTTGAAAACACTGACGTGTTGAATTTAGAAGGTTTCAACAATGCATTTGGTTGGCATGCATATTTGTGGTACGATAAGGTAAAAGCACATAAAGCGTTTAAAAATCATATTGTTAGAAAAGCATTGTTTAATGTTTGGATAAGATATAAGGATTTGTTAGAAAAGAAAACCCCAAGATGGTTGTCACCAATGGAAGTGAAGACACAGAAAAAACTCAATATGGAGGCCAAATGGCCAAAATATTGGGAAATTCTGGAACAAGATGGAGACAGAATAAAATTGCAGAGCTTTGAAAAATTGAAAAACAAAGTGTGAGATTGGCTCCATTATTACCAAATAATGGAGGCATACAATTTAGACAAAAAAGTTGGTTTCCAGGTGGAAAAATCAAAATTGGAAACAGAATTGTTAGACCCAAAAATCAAGAATTTGTCAAGAATGTATAACTTGCTGTTGAAATGGAACACTCAGGACGAAATGGTGAAATCAGCTATGATTAAATGGGCACAAGATGTTGGACATAACATAATGATGGCTGACTGGGAACAGTTATGGACCACAGGTATGAAATTCACGGCGTGTAATGTCCTAAAAAAAAAATTAATGAAAACGATTTATAGGTGGTACATGACACCAGTGAAGCTTGAAAAAATTTACCATTTGCCCGACAATAAATGTTGGAAATGTAATGAGACTGAAGGTACATTCTTTCACCTTTGGTGGACATGCCCAAGGATTAAGACATTCTGGGAGATGATTTATAACGAAATGAAAAAGGTATTCAAATATACCTTCCTGAAGAAACCAGAGGCCTTTCTCCTGGGCATGGTCGGCCAAATGGTGCCAAAGAAGGATAGAACTTTTTTTATGTATGCAACAACAGCAGCAAGAATACTTATTGCGAAGTATTGGAAGACACAAGATTTACCCACCCGGGAAGAATGGCAGATGAAGTTGATGGACTATATGGAACTGGCGGAAATGACCGGCAGAATCCGAGACCAGGGAGAAGAGTCGGTGGAAGAAGATTGGAAAAAGTTTAAAGGCTATTTACAGAAATATTGTAAAATTAATGAATGTTAGAAAAATGTTGGAATGAAGTTATATGGCTTTAGTAGAAATGTTATAAGGAACTAAGTATAAATAGATTAATAGAGTATTAAAGGAAACAATAAGGTTAGAATGTGTTAAGATAATTATAGGATAGAAAACAGAGGAAGATGGAAAGGAATTGCTGAAACAATTGAAAGAAGTGGAATACATAAAGGGAGGTGTGAGGAGGTCGTTGAAATAAGTGAATGAAAGATAAGATATTGAAATTGTTTGATGTGTTTTAAATGGTTTTTGTTTTGTTTTGTTAGTTTAATGTGTTAGTGTTATGTAGTGTCTTTGTGTTGTATTGTATTGTCTTTTTTCTTCTTTTTGTTGTGTTTAAATTGTTGGAAAAGTAATAAATATTATTTTTTTTAAAAAAAGAAGATGTTAAATCTTCCCTTCTGAAGGTGTGTGAGAAATCCACCAAGGTGCATGAGAGATCATAGGCAAGGTACTGGAGATAGTGTTCAAAATTAGCCATGTACCAGTTCTGTTTTGTGACCAGGAATTGTCTGTGAGCAATTTGAGAAGTCTTGTGGCCATGTATGCAACTGAGATTCAAGGTTAAAACTGCAGGTACTGAGGGCGTGGGAGAAGAAATGCCTCCCTGCCCAACTCCAAAGTAAAATCCCTGGCTGTTGCCTTCCAATTCCAAGTGCACTTTGCCTTGCTTCCCCTGCCCACCCCAAAATGAGATCGCTGCTGCAAAATGAAAGTGCTGTAGATCACTGGTGGCTCTTCAGGCGTGCTTGGAGTATCCTGATCACCTGAACCCATTTGAATCTGGTTTCAGTTCTAGTATTACCGTAGATTCTGGCGTATTAGGCGACTGGCCCTATAAGACGTCTTATAAGCCCAGTCTTATACGCTGGGCGAGAGTAAGCCACCCGGTGCAGAGCCTGCCGCCCGCTGCTGCGTCGTTGGCAGCTTCGGCAGCCTCCGAAGCAGCAAGCAGGCGGCGGTCTCCGCGGCAGGAGGAAGCCGCCCGGCGCCCACTGCTGCCTCGGAGGTAGTACCCGGCGTATAAGACAACCCCTGACTTTTTAACCTCTTCCGGGTTAAAAAAGCTGTCTTATACGCCAGATCAATGACACAGCCAGGAGGAGTGTGTACTTGCTGATTCTTCTTTAGTTCTTGACAGCTTTCAGTATCATTGACTGGTATCCTCCTGGTGTGGCTCTGTGAGTTGGAACTTAGAGGTATGGTGTTATTGTGGTTCCCCACCTACCTGCAGGACTGTTTCTAGAAAGTGACATTGGGTGACTACTGCCTGACTACCTGGCACCTGCACCATGGTGTATTGTAAGGTTCCATCTTGTCCTCATGCTTGTTAACATCTATATCGACAATGGGAAACCTTTTGGACAGAGTGCCTGTCTGCCAAAATCCCTTTCCCCTCAGTTTCAGCTAGATCTCCCTCCCATTTTCTTTTATGCTCAATCTTTCTTTGATCTTTAATTGAGAGGGGGAGTAGAGGTAACTGTGGTTGTTCCTTTTCTGTGCTGGCATTCTGCTTATGGAACTCCCCCTGGTCAGAAATGTGGTTGATGTCTACATTGGCAATAGTTGGAGATAGATTTGTTCACTAAGGCATTTGGGAGTAGTTAATCAATGTTGCCCATTTATAATTGGAGACTGCTTTCTCCTCTTTTGTACATGGCCTAACTTTTTACTGTGTGTTTTATAGTTTCAATAAATCTTAAGTTTTATAGGTGTAAACTACCCTGAGGTTATTCATGACCCAAGGCAGTATAGAAATTTATTGAATGAATGAATGCCTACAAATAAGGATCTTCCATTGTATTTTCTTGCTCTATCATGTATCTCCCACCTCACCCTCTGGGTTTTGTTTTGTTTTTATATCTCTAGCTACTCTTGATTTATATGGTGCTATCGTAAGCCCGAGGGATTTTAAATTGAACTCCATAATCTGTGACAGAAGTGGAAGGCCAGTCATGAGTCTGCTTAACCTGGACCGCTTTCGCTTTGAAAGGAAGTCATGTGTGGAGGAAGAGAGTGCCCCTTCCCCTGGCCTTTCTGCAGATCAGGAGGAGGCTTCTTCTACTTCTTTGGATGCAGTAGATAAGGACACCACATGTTCTCCTCCTTCAAAAGATGGTGCTGCATCTGTTGGTGAAGAAAATGACAATGTTCCTGATCAGATTAGTAAACCAGCCACCCCAGCATCTGATGTGTCTGAGAAAACTGGTGAGTTCTCATATATGTGATTTATAAATGAAGGGAAAGTCTATATACAACCAGCTTTGATTTAGTCTACAGTACTCGTGCTGATAGCTTAGTGTTTGATCTTCACTCATACAGCTGAATGAAGTTTTGATAGCAATGTGGCGGCTGTATCTTGTTATATCTTTTACAGCTCTAATTTCTAGAGCATTCTTTGAATTCCTCTGGTTATGTGCAGAGTATTCCTGTGGTTGACTAGACATTCAATTTCTCTGGTATCAAATATCATGTTCTCAAAAGCATTTAGGAAATCTGGGTTAATTAAGAACTTGCAAGAAAATCCCATAGGGCTTGACCCTCATAACTTAACATTCAAACTGCTTTGCCAACATCCTGATCCATTGAAGTTGTTTTGGTAGGAAAACAAAGCAGACAGTCCTTTGATATTTTCTACATGTGAACATAAACATTCACTGTTGCTATTACTACTGTACAATAGCTTTTGAAAGCCATTTTTATTGGTCAGTGATAATGTCGTCTCTCCCATCTCCCACTCCCTGAGCAGAGGGTACCACATTAAGAGCAATGTATGGTTGTATAGATACTTGCTTAGTCCTGTGCTAAGGAAAGAAATCTAATCAAGATGAAAAGCTTTTCTACCCCACCCCAAAATATGAGAGAAAACTTTAGCTAGAGGTTAATATTAACTTGGGATAATAAGCTGTTGCATATAACAGACAATTTTCACGTTTATAGGTAAAGTATGCACTTAAGGTGCTTTTTTAATGCAGTAGATCTTTTTGAAAAAGGAAACTTAGAAATGGATTTAAATCTGTCTCCATAGAAACTGCACAAATAGGGATGGTGTGGCCCAGTGCCTAATCTCTCTTAGCAGAAACTGGTCTGCTAATATACAGTAAAAAATACGAGGGGAGCAACAAATACAATGGGGGGAGAGAATAAAAGCCAATGAGGAGCAATATAGTAAATGGTTTTATTAACCAAATTAGTTCACCACATCTATCCCTTGTAACCCTTAGCTATTATCTCTCTCCCTTCCCCCCCCCAAAAAATTGCAAAAATCTAGATTGTAAACTCTTTTGGGGAGGGGGTGCTTTATTTATAAAGAAATAAAATGATTATTATGGATGAGTGGGAACATTTCCCCACCAAATGTAGAATGAGTTTGTTATGGGAATTATTTCAAGTGTCCATAGGTAATAATTGTATAGTCATATACATTTCATTGCTTATGCTGAGTCAGGGTGGTTTTTTTTTTTTGTTCAGTGGAAACAACTGTGTCTGCTCCTCATTTGTTAGTGAGGTATCATCCATCTTATTCCTTGGAATGAGCTGTTGTAGTAATAAGGCTTCAGATGCCTCTGAGAGCTATGACACACATTATGCACTGACAAACCAAAGCTTTCCAGTGACTTTGTGTGGGTGATTCTGTCTCTGCTTAATAGCCAACAAGCATTTTGCCCATGAACACATCCCCTTCTCTCATGGCATTCATTAATGAAATGTGGAATCTTGTAACTAAGTATAATTTATTGGTTTTGTTTGAACCAGGAAATTATAGGTGCTAACTTCAGGAAAAAAGCAAAAAACTTAAACTAACTTGAAGATTTTAATTTTTATTCACACATTCATATCCCACTTCTTAAAAATAATTTGTTATGGACAGCACAGGTAACGACCGATTCACGCGTGTCTGAATAAAATGCAACCGAACCTGGAAGTGACCCAAAAATGTCACTAAACACATCGCTAAAAGGATGTGCCGTGGCATAAGGGGGCAGGGCGTTCTTATGCGTGCTCAGCGGACAAACGTGGGGGCTGGAAATGGAACCTCAGTGCGAAATGATCATTGACTGTATCTAATAGGGCAGCTTAATTTGGAATGTTCACACTAAATTTAGTCTGTGGACTGTATCTCAGTGATACAGCAGTATAGCTCAGTGATAAAGCAAACTCTTCTGAATGTAGAAGGTCTTGAGCTCCAGTTGTCACATCTTCACCTCAGATTGCAGGTCTTGGGGCTGGAAATACTTCTGTCTCAGTCCTTGGAAAGCTGCTGCCAGACAGAGTACGCCATACTCTCAACCAATTATTTTAGGCTAGATGGACCAATACTTCCATGGCATTTCATTTATAGTCTAAGTGCCATAATATCCCTGAATTTAAAGCAAACAAGCTAAGTACTGGTTGATGATCTCCAGCGGGCTAGGGACAAAGGTGAGAGCTGTTTCCTAGTTCTGCTGGATCTCTCAGTGGCGTTTGATACCATTGACCATAACATCCTTCTGGACCGTCTTGAGGGGCTGGGGGTACTGTTATACAGTGGTTCCGCTCCTTCCTCCTGGGCCGTGTTCAGAAAGTGGTGGGGGGGGATGAGTGTTCAGACCCCTGCGCTCTCACTTGTGGGGTGCCTCAGGGTTCTGTCCTCTCCCCCATGCTTTTCAACATCTACATGAAGCCACTGGGAGAGATCATCAGGGGATTTGGGCTGGGTGTTCATCAGTATGCGGATGATACCCAGCTCTATCTCTCTTTCAAATCAGAACCAGTGAAGGCAGTGAAGGTCCTGTGTGAGTGCCTGGAGGCGGTTGGAGGTTGGATGGCGGCTAACAGATTGAGGTTGAATCCTGACAAGACAGAAGTACTGTTTTTGGGGGACAGGAGGCGGGCAGGTGTGGAGGATTCCCTGGTCCTGAATGGAGTAACTGTGCCCCTGAAGGACCAGGTGCGCAGCCTGGGAGTCATTTTGGACTCACAGCTGTCCATGGAGGCACAGGTCAAATCTGTGTCCAGGGCAGCTGTTTACCAGCTCCATCTGGTACGTAGGCTGAGACCCTATCTGCTTGCGGACTGCCTCGCCAGAGTGGTGCATGCTCTGGTTATCTTCCGCTTGGATTATTGCAATGTGCTCTACGTGGGGCTACCTTTGAAGGTGACCCAGAAACTACAACTAATCCAGAACGCGGCAGCTAGACTGGTGACTGGGAGCGGCCGCAGAGACCACATAACACCGGTCTTGAAAGACCTACATTGGCTGCCAGTACGTTTCCGAGCACAATTCAAAGTGTTGGTGCTGACCTTTAAAGCCCTAAACGGCCTCGGTCCAGTATATCTGAAGGAGCGTCTCCACCCCCATCATTTTACCCGGACACTGAGGTCCAGCACTGAGGGCCTTCTGGCGCTTCCCTCACTGCGAGAAGCCAAGTTACAGGGAACCAGGCAGAGGGCCTTCTCGGTAGTGGCGCCTTCCCTGTGGAACACCCTCCTACCAGATGTCAAAGAGAACAACTACTACCAGGCTTTTAGAAGACATCTGGAGGCAGCCCTGTTTCGGGAAGCTTTTAATGTTTGATGTATCTTTTGGAAGCCACCCAGAGTGGCTGGGGAAGCCCAGCCAGATGGGCGGGGTATAAATCATCATCATCATCATCATCATTATTATATAAGTAGAAATCAGAATGTCAGTTTGTGCTGTGGTGATAAGAGCAATGGAAAGTTTGTCTCTGTACTGTAGAAAGATGAAGCAAATAACAATATAAAGGTAAAGCGACCCCTGACCATTAGGTCCAGTTGTGACCGACTCTGGGGTTGCGGCGCTCATCTCGCTTTATTGGCCAAGGGAGCCGGCGTACAGCTTCTGGGTCATGTGGCCAGCATGACTAAGCCGCTTCTGGTGCACCAGAGCAGCACAGAGAAATGTCGTTTACCTTCCCGCCAGAGCAGTACCTATTTATCTACTTTCACTTTGATGTGCTTTCAAACTGCTAGGTTGGCAGGAGCAGGGACCGAGCAACAGGAGCTCACCCCGTCACGGGGATTCGAACGGGGATCGGCAAGTCCTAGGCTCTGTGGTTTAACCCACAGCACCACCCGTGTCCCTAAATAACAATATATGGACATGCAAAAATAGCTATGGCTTTGGAATTAAGAGCAAGCTACAAGAATGTTTGCTTCACCCCTTGTGCTGTCTAGTGCAGCTCTATTCCCTATTCTCTATCCTGAATCAGTACAATATCGTGACTGTTGCTTGACCCTGGTGAGTTTAATATGTCTCTAACTAGGCTTGGTGATGGTCATATGAAACATTAAATATTGGTGTGGGGGGAGCATATGATGGTGTCGTCTGATTCCTGTGGTATCCTGGTTTTACTTTTAAACAGAGCAGATGTGTGAGCTGCATTTTTCTAATTCAAAATCTACTGCTAAGTTGCAAGTTATTTCTTGATAATTTTTTTTTGGGGGGGTCATCCCCCTACTCCAATAAATATATCTAGTTCTAAGATCCTGTTACCATATGGCAGTACAGTTTTACTACGGTGGTGGGGGGCATGCCACAGCACCCAGTTTCAAAGTTTACATTTCCAGTGTCAATCACTTGCTCGGGGTTATAAAAGCTCAAGATTTATTGAAGTTTCCATCAAACGCCTCTCAAGCACTTTCAGATTATTTAAAATTTATTTCCAGTAAACTTCTGTCAGGCAGCAATCTCATTTTGCAGCTGCTCTTCTCCTGTGTGTGCTACTGTCTTTCTCATTTTGCCTTCATGCCTCCAGGGTCAGAATGCTTTAGCCCTGAAAGGGAGCCATGGATGGAACCATAATCTTTTCACTTTTGCCCCTACCTGCTTTTAGGGCTGTTAGCTGTTTCAAGCAAGAGCATAGCAGAACACAGAAGCCCCTTCTTCCCATTTGATGCCAGAAGACCTGCGCAGGCCACATTGTAGTTCTGAGCCTACATAAGGCTGTGATTTTAGCCCATGTGTGTTCACACTTTTCTCAGCAGCCATTAAGTTTGGAGACATGTTAGAAAGTAAGCTGAGTTTTAAGGATGCCACAACTTGAAACAGATCTTCAGTTAACCACCCAACTATACCACCTTTAACACACACGTTTTCAAGGCAGTAGAGTAATTTAAAAACTCATTACCTTAAGTTACATAATTCTTAGACTAAACGTGCCCCCAAAGCACATTTCTAATTAATTTGGTGTAATCAACATGACCACTTCTGATGATTCCTCAGTCATAGTAAGACTTGTACTCTTGTTTTTCTGTAACAAGTGTCTTTTTATCCCTTAAAATGCTTTCACAGATGATTCCAGTGTTCCAGAAACCCCTGAAGCAAAAAGGACAACACAATCATCTTTTTTTAAGTGTCAGAAAGATGTTATTGAATTGTCATCAGAAAGTGAAGAAGAAGAAGTGGCACCAAAATACTCCCGTATAAGGCAATTTGCTGCTCCCAGGAAGGATGTGATTATTATGTAAGTCTTAGTAATGCCTGTTTATACATATAAATTCCCTTATTGATACTCATAAATTGATATTAAGTCCATATTTCTGATTACTACTTTCTTATAAGTAAATATTGGGGTGGGGGGGGTTGGTACAAAAAACAATAAAGCTTGTTATCATTAACTCCATGAGAGCTCCTGAATAGGTTTCATTTCATTGCATGTTTAATTTGTATACTGCCTTTCTATATTGCTATACACAAGGCAGTTTACAAGCCAAAGAAGCAACAAAATATACAAAATCTATCTTACGACTGTCTGATCCAACACATATGTCATAATAAGAAATATGGCTTAAAATAAACAGCTTTATCAAACAGCATGAAACTGTTAATCCCATGGTCATGGGTTTGAGCCCCACATTGGGCCAGAGAGTCCTGTGTCGCACAGGGTTGGACTAGATGACCGTTGAGAGCCAGATGACACTGGAGACCCAGTGTGGTGTAGTGGTTAAGAGCGGTAGACTCGTAATCTGGGGAACCGGGTTCGCGTCTCCGCTCCTCCACATGCAGCTGCTGGGTGACCTTGGGCTAGCCACACTTCTCTGAAGTCTCTCAGCCCCACTCACCTCACAGAGTGTTAATTGTGGGGGAGGAAGGGAAAGAGGAGATTGTTAGCTGCTTTGAGACTCCTTAGGGTAGTGATAAAGTGAGATATCAAATCCAAGCTCCTCTTCTTTTTGTGGTCCCTTCTGACTCTGTGATTCCATTCTATTCTATAATAAAGCAATATTCAGTAATCCATTAGAATCTAATAGTGCACAATAAAATTGACTCTCAAAATACCCGCAAATAATTAAACAGAAATTCACTCTCAACAAGAACAATAAATCCTTACTAAATTATGATCAATAAAAATTACAATACTTAAAAATACCATAATACAGTTTAAAAGAATTAAGTAACAAGGTTACATAACTTGTAAAATGCTTAATCCCTCCCCACCCCACCAGCTCCTCTCTTTCTAATTGCTTTGCTGATCTTCAAGCCATGACCTGGGGGCAGGGAAGCTGTTGGACAGCTGAACTTGATTGAGGATGGAGGAGGGGAGGGTCTTTTGCCCTTCTTCACACTTCTAGCCAAAGGAGCTGGCAGGGCACTGAGGTAGCTGTTTAAACGAGATGGAGTAGCAGGTGTTATGACTACTCACATCTCCATGCCTCTCTTGGGAGCAACCACGTATAAGCTGGCCTTGCAGGTTACTATGACATTGAGAATTCTGGTGCCTTGGAACTGAAGGCCTGAGGGAAGGCAGTAGGGGCAGGATGGATTGATAAGTAAATCAATCAATCCATCAAGGTTTTTGCCCTGTAACTCACTCCTAGGTTAGAACTATCCACTGAAGAAAATGAATGTTCATAGTAAGTCCAAAATTCATTCCATTTTCACCAAGTTTACCATTTCGTTAGCCAAAGACTGTAGGCCCAAGAACATATATTATTTACTTATTAAATTGGTATGCCAGCATTGATCTCAGGGCAGTTCACAGCATAAAAATACAAGAAAACAAAACACATAATAAAAACATAAATAAAACAATCACCCCCTCGCACACCAGCATAATGACAGACTGCCCACTCAAAAGGGTTGGTTGGATTGTAATATAATGATCTTAAGTACTGCAACATTACTATTTAACATATATTCAGTAAAGTCCATAGAGTTAAAAAGAAGTGAATCTCAGTTATTAAAACAAGCATTGTTCATTTTAAAAACTCTCCTGATTATAGATGCATGCCTCCTTCAGTCTGAATTTTAAATGCATTCGTTGTTTTTAACTATGAAAAATAATTCTTAGTATCATTAAATAAATTATCAAAAAATACTTTTTATATGATACATGTAGCATTTTTTATTGTTTCCACAGAGCTTTGTTTAATTATGTACTTATTTTTTATGATCTTTAATTACACAACATCTTCACGAAAAAGATATTATAAATGACAACAACGTGATAATTAGATGAGCATTTTAACATGCCCTCAGGCATTCGGTTTTATAAAAAGATTTGGAAGATAATGTATTATGAGTTAAGTTTTCAAATAAATGAATGGAGTTTTGAAACTACTTTTTATCTCTTGTAATTAATGCATTTAATTCGTTTCCCCAAGGCAACTCTAAGGCAAATTAAGAAGTGTTTAACACCTCTTGAAAAGGGCTTCTTCATTTCACTGTGGTCAGGTGTTGCGGTTCAGAATCAACTTCCTAGCTGAGTGTGTAAACTAGATGGTATTCGATAAGGCCTTATTTCTCTGTGTTAATAATTCTGTTATTGCTCAAGTGTACTTGAGTGACTCCTGTAAAGTATTTGCTGTGCTCATGAGATAGAGAAAATGAACTTCTCAGTCAATACCTAGGCCTTCCTAGCATGTTCAGAACCTTTTTTTGTTGAACAAAGGAACTAACCTAATCTTTGTAAATAGCCAGTCACTTATGGCCATTAAGTGGAGCCACTTACGGAATCCTTAGGTGCTTCCAGCCCACAGAATTATTGTCAGCCCACAGAAGCATCTCTTTTGTTAATCAGAGTCTGTTCAGTCTATGCAGGGTAGCCAGTGTGATGCTGTTGATCTCCCAGTTTCCATTAGCCCTGGCCAAACTTGGTCAGGGATGATGGGAATTATAGTCTGTAACAACATCTGGTCAATACCACATTGGATATTCCTGTACAACCACTTTTGTGTGTGTGACAGATGCATATACATATTGTCTAGGAATTCTTGTATCAACTGTGCTGTACAACTTATGTGATATTTAAGAGCTTTGCTGTGTACCTATGAAATCTTATAAGCTATCCACACACTCTCTTGAATAGATGTAACCTTAAAAGCCAGTAGGGTTGGAATACAGAAACATTGGCACAGAACAATGTAGAATATAGGTAAATTAGTTTTGACAATATTTTTGAGATTTCTTAGATGCAACTCAGAATGTTCAGGGATGGGTAATGTTGCAAGGGGTAACTGGCAATTTTTTTGAAAGCTACTTTGACATCAGAAAGGCATAATCTTAGAAAATTAGGTTTCACCTTCTTACAGAGAAAATGTTGCATCTGCTGCAGCAGAATACTCCACAGAGGAATGCAGATAAATTCCCTAGACAGAAACGTAGCCTATAAACAGCTCCTGTGTTGGGTAAGTTTTTATGATAAGGCTAGAGCTCTTGACAGGGCAGCTGGTTTTAAAAGTTACCGTATTTTTCGCTCTATAAGACGCACCAGACAACAAGACGCACCTAGTTTTTGAAGGAGGAAAACAAGAAAAAAATAATTCTGAATCTCAGAAGCCAGAACAGCAAGAGGGATCGCTGCGCAGTGAAAGCAGCAATACCTCTTGCTGTTCTGGCTTCTCTGATAGCTGCGCAGCCTGCATTCGCTCCATAAGACACACACACATTTCCCTTTATTTTTTAGGAGGGAAAAAGTGAGTCTTATAGAGCAAAAAATACGGTATATTCCAAAGGAGTAGCCCTATCAGTCTTTTTGCAGTAAAAAACAATGGAAGAGTGTTGTGCACCTTAAAGACCAGTTTTAAGATGGTATAACCATTCAGAGATTACAGTTCACTTAATCAGATGTGTCCATGAAATCCTATGACGTAATAAATTTGCTGTTATTCCTACCAGTGCTACTGTGTTTATATATTTATAGAAAATGCAATACTACGGTGCTTGACTAAAATGGTGTAAATATTTTTACCATACACGACAGCTCAGAGCCTTCAGATAGTGAAGAGGATGAAGGCAAGCCATCAAAATCTGTTAAGGAAAATGAAGAAGACGAGGAAGAGGAGGAGGATCTGAACTATTGCAAACTCCAAACACTAAAGGAACTCTTTCCACAAAAAAGTGACGAAGAGTTATTACAAGTACAGTAATATACTTTTGAATTGTTAGCTAATTTGAAAGGAGCACCAGTCATAAAATATTGTGAAGAATGAATTACAATATTTAGTCTTAAAGCAGTGTTAGTGTACACTTGGAAGTGAGCTACTTACTCTCACCTTCTCACCCATTCTCTCACACACTGTGACTCAGGGAGTTCTGTTTTCAAATCTTGCATTTGCTGTGAACAGAGTAGGTGATCTTGGATAGGCAACTCTTCTATATATAGTAGCCTGAGAACTTATTCTCTTATACTATCTACCTTTCATGAGTTCATTCGTTTTAGTATGTATGCTCTTGCCATTTTATCCTATAAAGTGTGATCCCCCCATGGCACGTAAAAATGATTAGAAATGCAATCCATAAAAGAATAGCTTAAGTAAATGTTATTTAAGTAGAAGCTTAAAGGCTTGCTGAGGTGGTCCATGGAAAGCTCTTTGAAACTCATAGCAGCATATAATCATTAAATAGTGCCAGTGAAAGAATTGTAGAGTGGGCATGCAGAATGTAGCAGCTTTCTGAGAATCTCTGCTTTCCCTCTTAAACAAGTTTTTGAGCCATTGTGACTGTGATGATACAGTTGAAATAATGTGGGCAATGTCTCCTAACAGCTCAGAAGGCAGATGAATTAAGATTTCCAGTGGACTACAGTGTATTGCATAACTCCTCTCCCTTTATCAGTAGCAAGTTTTCCCAATTTGCATAAATTGTATAGATTGCAGAATTCATATTTTTTGGGGTGGACAATTTGAATACAGAAGAACTTTCAAAAACCATGCATAGGATTTCACTGTAAATTCTTCAGAATATAATTGAAATTCCTCTAATTTTAATAAACAAATGTTTGTTGACTTTTTTGTCCTTTCTCTCTCTCTAGCTGATATCATCAACTGCTACAATGGATGAAGCTATAGCTGAAGGCTTGAAGTTGAATGAGGAAGGTAAGAAGCACCGTATTTTTCGCTCTATAGGACGCCCCGAACCATAGGACACACCGGACCATAGGAGGGGGAGAACGGGGGAGGGGAATTCTCCCCCTCTCTGCTCAGCGCCCCTTCAGCGAAGTGGCAGGAGAAATGGAACCCCTTCCATTTCTCCTCCCGCTTCACTGAAGGGGCACTGCGCAGAGAGGGAAAACTGTGCAGCGCCTCTCCAGTGAAGTGAAGCCTGGAGAGCAAGAGGGATTGGTGTGCACCGACCCCTCTCACTCTCCAGGCTTCAGACGGCTATCCGCAAGCCTTCGGAGTGCAGCGGGAACTCCTGCTGCGCTCTGAAGACTTGCGGGTAGCTGCCCGAAGCCCCCAGAGCGCAGCAGGAGTTCCCGCTGCACTCCGTGGGCTTCAGGCAGCTTCAGCGAAAGCAATGCGAAGCCTCCAGAGTGCGGGGGGAGCTCTTCCTCTGTGCTTCGGAGGCTTCACGTTGCTATCATTGAAGCCAAGGAGCCTACATTCGCTCCATAGGATGCACACACATTTCCCCTTAATTTTTGGAGGGGGAAAACTGCGTCCTATAGAGCGAAAAATACGGTACTTTCTATTAATAGTTTCCAAGCAGTTTTTTACCTAGCACTTTAGCATTGGCTAGCACATAAAATGCTGTGCAATTCCTTTCTGTTTTAACCACTGTTTTAACCACCAATATGGACGCCCAACTAGTTACCCTTAACCCTAGATTATTTATGATCAAGTTGCAAAGCACTGGTGCCCATACCATCTTTGCCCATACCCATCTTTGGGGACCTAACTGTCTAAGGCCCTTCATTGCTGATTCCTAAATTCAGATATAATTCCATCTACAAAGCATTTCTATGCCTAATTTTGCATATGTTCACATGAATATTGGTTAAGTTCCATTTTGTGTACTCCATTTGCTTCAAATCATCTGGATCAGTTTGAAGGCTAGGTATTGGCAAATGCAGTGGTGATCTCACTTGTGGCAGCATACAGATAAGTTGGTATCATCTGTGGAAGTCAGTTCTACTAAAGTTAAGGGGACTTGCAACACACTCTTGCACATATTAACTCAGAAGTAAGAATTAACTACATAGTATGGTCTTGGATTTTGGCTACAAGTTATTTCAACTGTACATCTCTTGCATGTCTAAAAATGGCATTTCTTTCCTTGTTTGTTTTTGCCCATTGGCTTCCCCTTCCATCCAATTTTCATTTTTTTAAAAACTGAAATTTTACATCTTTTTATAGCCTCTCAAATGTATATCTTTTTTAACAGCAAACTTTTGTGAAAAACATTTCGGCTGGTCGTCCTGTGTATAAAATAATAGACATGAAGAAACATGCCTGAACATAAGGGCATGGTTCCTTTGATTCTGAGCAAGTTTTAAAAGAAGGAGGAATTTCTGAACATCTGCTTTTTCTTTTTTTTCTTTTTTGTCTCAGTGGGATTGTTTGTGTGTGTGTGCATTTGGTGGATGGGTGGGAGAGAAAAAACTGGCAAAATTTTATTTATTTTATTTCTTATGAACTGCCAACTCATAACAAAAATGTTAGTATACAATAAAATTTCTACATTTTTTACTGTTTGGTTAATTTGAAGTAAAAATCAGGTTTTGGTTTTGATTAAAGGGCATTTAGATTAATTGCTAAGCCACAAAGTGCTTTGATACTGGACTGCAAGAAGTTGCCAATTTTTAAAAAATCCTCTTTTTAATTTCAAAAGGCAGCTCTCGCAAAAGGAAACTTGAGGAAAGTGCCAACGATGGTACTGAAGATGAGGATGACCAAAATACGAAAAAGAAAAGGCTTGATCCTGTAAGTAGCTGGTTGTAACTTCCTTTACATACAGAACCCCAAATTAGCACTCATTGAGTAAACACCTTGTCAAGATTTTCCATGTGTGCTCAGTTCCTGAGCTAATTATTTATGAGATGAGTGCTAGAGCATTGGAAATTAAATGCTCTCCTAATCATATCTCTTTCATACACTGAATTTTCTGTATTTAATGAATGACTTGGTAACCACATGTCCGAGTTAGTTCACAGGGGGGAAATCACAAATGTTTGGTCAGCTCCAACTCCTCTACGCCATTTTGTGTGGCCTTTGACTGCTTTCTTTCTAAATACACAGATGAAGTTTTCAAACCTTAAGTGTGCTAAAAAAAATCTTGGTGAAGACATTAATCCATATCTGGCTACAATAAGTGCAGCTGATTAATCTGGAGGTTTAGCTGTATCTGCTACACCAGGGATAAGGAACCTTTTTTTAGTCTGAGGACCATGTTACTTTATGGGCAGCCTGCCAGGGGCCACATTCTGGTAATTGAGGAAAAGTGAGCAGTGCAACAAGTGTAAATTTTTAACATTTGTACAGTAGGCAGTGTCCTACAAACACTCACACACTCTTCTCTAGTCTCTACCCAGGCAAATAAAAGGCATTATCAGATTTGAAGGACATTTCCAACCACACAAACACTTGAAGGAAGGTGTGAAGCAGGAATAGTCAGGGGTGTGGGGGTGAGGTTGGGGCAGAGTTGTGAAGGGCAGTTAGGAAGGCTTGCAGGGGGCTGCCTTTGGCCCCCAGGCCTGAGGTTCCTCACCCATGGACCACACACAATTGTGGTTCCTTCAAGTTACCTTTTCCATTCAGTGGGCAAGTGTGTTGTCTAGTTAGTGGTGTAGGATAAGTCTAAAATAAATGAATCTTTTCCGAACTGTAGTTGCAGAGTCCTGAGAATCAATGGGAAAAGCGTGAAAATCTAGTAAGCAAACTGCACAAAGAATTTCCCAGCTTGGATAAAGAGGTATGTTACCTTCAGCCAAAAATGTGTTGTATATAACCCTCATACAAAAATTAGTCTACGTTCTAGTTACTGTTATTAGCTCTCTTCCTTTTGCATAGGAATTTGGAATTGCGTAAAAGAGATTAAGTGACTTGATCATGTCAAAGTGCCTGCCAGTCAGCCAGCCATGTACTTTTTTTTAGGATACTCCATTCCATTCTCCCCCATCCCCAGTTTTCCATTATCCTCCCTCCCTGCTCATCAACCTCCCTTTAAGCTCGTGATGGCCAAACTTGGCCCTCCAGCTGTTTTGGGTCTACAATTCCCATCATCCCTGTCCACTGGTCCTCTTAGCTAGGGATGATGGGAGTTGTAGTCCAAAACAGCTGGTGGCCCAAGTTTGGACATCACTGCTTTAAGCTTTTCTAAAGTCTTTCGTACCTCTGCCAAAATTGGGATTACCCCAAGCCTGCTGAAACCTTCTTCTTCTACATGAATGGTGTCATATTGGCTACATAAGGGTAGACACTTGGAGAATGGATTTATTGTTAGTATATATAATATATATAATAGTATGTCTAATAATTGAGCAATCTAGGAATAGATTCAGTAGTCAATCCACATTATGAGCTAGAATAGAAATAGACAGTTAATATTACCGTAGAAGATAGTGTTGTAAAGAAATAACGTGAGGCATTCTTGAATTTGAAGCTAGTGTACTTTTGCTAATTTTTGATCTGGAGTACTTTCAGCTTTAATTATTGGATAAAATGTAAAGGTGAGGAGCAGTTTTGTACTGGGCAGTAGTAGCTGCAGTGTATATTTTATGTTCTCATAGTTGCTGTAAATGAGAAGGTTCCTTGATTGTCTTCTTTGTTTTAATCTGCATAGATGTTTGTCTAGTCATAGGCTGTTAATTCTGTGACTACATAGGATTTCTGTTGACTTTTTCTTAAATAGGAGCTGAGAGATGTACTTCGGGAACACAACTGGATATTTCAGGAAGCTTTCGAATCTTTAAAAGTATTCATGGAAGATCATGAGGGTAAAGAATATTTCATTTTCACACACACACACACACACACACACACACACACAGGCTTTATCTATCCCAAGGAGTTACATGTCCTGTTGTAAGTAATATGTGAAATATTTTTAAATGGAAAAAATGACCATGTCAGATGCTGATATAAGAATATAGCTTTTACTATCAATGACTCTGTGATGGAGTAAAAGTTGAGAAACTCTAAGTGATAAAAGGCTTGAGTGACAACTGTGGAGCCATTGTGGGCAGAAGTATTGCAATGTATTTTAAATCCTGCAATCTCTTATCATTTGGTGAGAGCTTTGTCGATGCATGCCTAAGGTCTTCCTAGACCAGGCACCCCTACACTCGGCCCTCCAGATGTTTTGGGACTACAATTCCCATCATCCCTGACCACTGGTCCTGTTAACTAGGGATGATGGGAGTTGTAGTCCCAAAACATCTGGAGGGCCGAGTTTGGGGATGCCTGTCCTAGACAGATTTCAGAAATTGCTGTTCCTGCTTGCAGTCTCTCACTCATGTCAAGCAACACTCTGAAATGTTCTCTGACTTCCCACAAATGACTCCAGGAGAAGCTTTAGTTATGGAGGTTTTTCTATGCAACGAAGAGCCCAAAATGATATGAGCAGAAGCAACTTAGCAGCATTGCTCTCTGTCCCTGCCATTCTTTCTGTTTCTTTCCTTCGTGTTTTCCTCCCCAACTAGGGATCTAAGATTGGGAAGGGTCACAGCTCAATGGCAGCACACATGCTTTTCATATAGAAGGTCCCAGGTTCAATTCCTGTCATCTTCAGGTAGGGAATAAAAAATAATTCCTGTCTGAAACTCTGGAGGGTTGCTGCCAGCCAGTGTAGACTGTACTGAGCTAGATGGACCAGTGATCTGGCTTACTATCAGGCAGCAACCTTTGTCCCTAAGAGTGGAGCTGCAGTGTAAGCATTCTGCATATTTCAACCAGCCACTTTAATCCTGCTTTAATGTCATTGTACTGCTGCTATTACAATTAAAATATTTTAGATTGTAAACTGATGTAAGGAACCTGTCTAATTCTTTATAGAATACTTAATAGAGACTGCCATACCGCACTGCCAAGAAGGATGCAACATTTTCCACATCCTCCCTTTCTTGATTGTTACTAAGCACTACTTCTGACATTCAAATGTACTGTTTCCTGAGCTTTCAAGTCAGTCTTGTTGATAATCGCTGATGCCATTTAAGTAGACTTTCATATCCCTGCTAGAGAGCTGCCATATACTGCTGCCGCCACCAGCTTCTTCCCAGCCTTTGGTTCTACCAACATATTCTCTGCTTGATTTTTTTAAAAAAACAACACCATCAGCAGATCAAATCGCTAGAAAAGCAACAACAATAAAAATGACTGCAATTCGTTGTTTTTTCTAGAATATACTTTGCAGTTACCAGTTGAATGAGAGGTTTTTTTTGGTCTGATTTTGTGTTCAAAGCTGATTATTTTAGTTTTGGGGGCATCTTCAAAAATAGTACAGTGATTTCATGATGACCTCTGCTTATTGACTTCTGCTCCATTTACACAATGGGGTTTTCCTTCCCTCCCAGTCAGACTCCTGTCCTAATAATAATAATAATAATAATAATAATAATAATAGATTTATACCCCGCTCATCTGGTTGGGTTTCCCCAGCCACTCTGGGTGACTTCCAACAAAATATTTAAAATACAATAAACCATCAAACATTAAAACAGGGCTGCCTTCAGATGTCTTCAAGTCAGATAGTTGTTTATTTCCTTGACATATGATGGGAGGGCATTCCACAGGGCGGGCGCCACTACTGAGAAGGCCTGGTTCCCTGTAACATCACTTCTCGCTGTGGAAACCGCCAGAAGGCCCTTGGAGCTGGACCTTGGTGTCCGGGCTGAACGATGGGGGTGAAGACACTCCTTCGGGTATACTGGGCTGAGGCCGTTTAGGGCATTAAAGGTCGGTGCCAACACTTTGAATTGTGCTCAGAAACATACTGGGAGCCAATGTAGGTCTTTCAGGACTGGTGTTATGTGTTTTGGGCATAGGAAGCTGTGCAGGAAGGCTTGTGTGGCCAAGGGTACCTTCTGCTTTAGCTAGAGGACCTTGGGATTAAAGCCCAAGTGATGCTTCCAAATAAATGTGTTTGCATTCCAAGCCTAGGCCGATATCCAGAAGGACCTTATATGCATGTGCAAGTGCTTTCATGCATGTCTCTCCTCCCTGCTCTGTGTTAGAGGTAGTTCCCGAAGTTCCCCTAGGACACTTTTGGGAAACACAGTGATTTTCTCATGGCTCAGTACCTTTGTAAATCGGATCACGTTTTATATAAGTAAAGTGTTTTGGTTTATAGTAATTTGCTTAAAATAGTAAATTTATGTACCAACTGAGAAACTGGGAAAGAGACTAGGCTTGAGCATCTTGATTATAAGTGTCTGGAAGATAATTGCAAATAACAAGAGAAATACTGGAACAAATTTGTTTATTTTAAAATATTTCCTGCCTTTCTGCTTGTCACTGGCTGGTTGAATTATGTGAAATGTCAGTATCCTGGACCCTAATTGTTACCACAGCTGCTGTGGCTGCTTCAGCTGCTGCATTTCTGCAGTAACCATGGGAAGTGTGCTATATAACAACCAGAAATGGGTAGTACCAGATATTTTTTTGTACTATGGGCGTGGGGTGTCCCTTCTCCTAAGCACTTGAACAATTTGAAACTGCTGGCTTATCCTAGCAGCAGGTGACTTAGGAATGTGCTGTGTTGAACAGTGATGTACAATGCCCCCTCAAGTTCTCACATGTTACTGCTGGTGTTCTGCTTGCTTCTCTTTTTAAAAATTGCATTACTAACACTTCATTAAATAGAGGTGTAATATTTAAGGTACCTTATAAAATGATGAGCACATTTAAAACCTGAGGCCAGGATCCAAATACTTGCGTGAACACAGGAACTTGTAGCAGCCTAGTAGAATTTTTCATTTGAGCAGCATACTTACACACCTAACTCTCCATCATCCCCACAAACACACAATGTCACAAAGTCCTGTCATTTTTAAAAGCAATTTGCCATATGTGTGAGGAGCTACTCTTTGAAAAGTACAAGTTGAATAGCTTCCCATAGCTCATCATTTTTGGTATCCTGACCTTGCTACATTAGAACACACTTCATTACCTATTATGGCATCTGCAAGCAGACTCCTTTAACTTTTATTTTTAGTTTTGTGTGAACTGAATTAATTTCTGTGACTCCATGGTAGGTGTTCCACAAATACACATTACCAACTTTTATTTAGGAATGTATGTGCTTGTTATATTTGTAAGCCATCCATATAATGTAGTTCCCTAGGGTGGTTTATAGACCTGTTGGAAATAAAAAAGCAGCCCACAGTTTAAACAGTAAAAAGAATTATAATTAATACAAATTAGAGCAGGGAAACCTAGAGAACCAGCTTAGACATAGCAGCTAAAACTATTTAAAACTGTCAAAAAGATAATTTGGTTCAAGTGCCTAAAAGAACCAGATAAAAGTAGCCTTTGTAATTAAAAAGTCTAGAAGAACGAAAAGATAAGCCTCTCTAGAGACAGCGTAAGAGGTGGTGATCTGTCTGAAAAATACCCTTTTCAACTTCTGTTGTTAAATATAACAATGTACTGCTACTTGCATTCTATTTATTTCTTTAATGTACAGTGGTGCCCCGCAAGACGAATGCCTTGCAAGACGAAAAACTCGCTAGACAAAAGGGTTTTCCGTTTTTGCATTGCTTCGCTAGACGAATTTCCCTATGGGCTTGCTTCGCAAGACGAAAACGTCTTGCGCTTTTTTTTTTAAGCCGCTTGAAGAGGCGCAGTTGCGACGGACCGTGCTTCGCAAGACGAAAAAACATCGCAAGACGAAAAGACTCGCGGAACGAATTCTTTTCGTCTTGTGAGGCACCACTGTATGCTCATACTGTAATAATAGGTGAAATAGCTAAACTGACTTCCCTAACAAGGCTAAAATACAAATCCCTTTTATTATGGAGCTATTTACTGTTTTACAGTGAATTCTTCTAATATAATTGAATTATTTAACTCTCCTTTAAACAATATTTCTTACAACTATGAAATATTAGAAAGTAGCAAGATATTTAGTTACATGACAGCTCAAGCCATGTCTGCTCAGAAGTAAGTCCTATTTAATTCAATGGGGCTAGGATTTCAGCCTTAGTTACCTTATTTCCAGAAGAACTGAATTTGAGATACTGAAAATGTTTCATGACTAAGATGTCTTTAAAAGTACAGAATTGCAAAAGGTGTTTTAAATAAGCAATACAGGCATGTTTACTGTTGCTGAATGTGTCGTCATTACATTAAAACAGATTTGGGTACAAAATAACACTTCTTGCTTAAAACTATCAACAGGTTCTGCAATGTTCTGCAAGACATTAATGAAAAGCAATGGCTGTTTAATGTCCTGATTTAACCAGCTAATATTTATTTAGAGCTTGAGAAGAAAATGTCTGTTACTCCACCTTTATGTGATACTAACAATAATATTTAAGCTTTTAAATAGGATTGTGCAATGTTCTGTTATGATTGTCAGATATCAGAGCAGCACAATGCAGTAATGGGAATAGTGCCAAATATTGGATAAAATGTTTTTGAGTATGGAAATGGAAGCTTATTCCATAAAGTAGGCACTGGTTCTGTACAGCTCCCCCCCATCATTACTGTCTTCTTGTAAGTTCTCTCTGTGTTGTTTTTTTAATGCATATACAGATACCCAATACCCCTCCAAAAGTGAAGTTTCAAATGGAAAGGGGGTCTCCGTTAATAACAGCCATTATCGCCAGAATGACACTAATGTGAAGCTGAAAGAGAAATCCTCCACACGAACTGAGAACGGCTTCAGAAAGAAAGATAAAAAGAAAAAAATCTGGAGTACTAAAAGGGACTCTCAAGATTTGGAGTACGAGTCTGCTTCGGAAGCTGGCAGCTCCCTTGATGAGGACTATGGTGGTAGTGATGATGTGATGGAGGATGGTTACAAAACTAAAATTCTTAGTTTCCTGCAAGATGCTTCACTGGGTGAACTCACTTTGATCCCCCAGTGCTCTCAGAAAAAGGCTCAGAAGATAATAGAGCTCCGTCCCTTTAATAGTTGGGAAGCTCTGGTAAGTCTGCATTCATTCTTTTAAAAAAAATATATACAGCAGGTAATATAGTCAAGGATGCCTTAAATCCAAAAAGACATAGATGGGTGTCCTTTTCCTGATTAGGCTAAAACACTATGCTCATTCTAAGCCAATAGCATTTCAAATAGTGTCAGATGACCTAATTTTGAATGAATTAAGGGGTGATTTTCCTGAAAAACCCAAGCTGATTGGCTGGCAACACTGTCACTCACTCTTGAGCACCGAAACTTGGTTCATTTCACTGTAGAAGAAGAATTTAGAGCTTTCATTTGGGAAGCTGTTGTTTGCTAGCCTGTTCTGATCTGCTGCAGCCGAGAAACCATGCAGAAGGCAAGAATGTGGCAGAATTTCTGCTGCAACTACTTCAGAGAATCAGCAACCACCTTCCAGGGTTGCTCCATGATTGAAGATGCCAGGATGGATATTTTAAGCTTCACTGAAGAAACGGTTCCTTTGATGATTTTTCTGGTGGTTGTTCCTCCTTTTAAATCTTTATGCTCTGTCTTTTTAACACTGGTTTTATTAGCTGAGCAATGTGGCCATTTTATGGAGTGCTATAGCTTGCAGTTTTCAAAAGCAATGTCAGAAAACCTTAACATAGGAAAGGAAAGAATAAAACCTAGCTAATGGTGAGTACTTGGTATGGTTTCCCAGTCGTTGGACTATTTATTTTTCAAATGTTTGCTATAATTGTGTGCTTCGAGCTATGTATGTTCCAGGAAAGTGAATAGCCTCTAGGCAGAGCAGTCTGATTTTGTGTTTGAAAATGCTAATAATTCAGAAGAAAAGTTGTGGAATTGCAGTATTTTTAACTTTGTGATTTCTGTTTGATGTGGTTTTAGAGAAATAGTAGTAAATGGGCCCTTTTGACAGTTAGGTGTTGTACCGACTGTATTTTTTAAAGTAGTATTATCAGGTGAAGGGGGGGAGTTGATGGGAATTGCATTTTTATGTATATGTTCAGTTTTGTTTGTTTTGATTTTAAAAGACCACTATTATATATGCTGTGCACAACATATATAATAGTGGTCTTTTAAAATAATGGTGCATTTCATCATTAGTTCCTAGGATGACTTGGTCAAGTTTTCAAACTTTTTATATTTTAAAGAGTACGCAAATTCACAGAAGTGCAGCTTTACTGAAATGCTGCTTCGGAGACTGTTTTGCCTGAAGCCTTTGACTTTGAACAGAACATCTGTCTGTTCTGAAACATGTCGAGCTTCGCCGAGACAGATTCTTTGCAAAAGTAATTGCTAAAGGGCTGCCATCCTCTGAAATAGTTCCATACAATTAAGCTGTGTGGGCCTGTTTGTATTAAACAATCCCTTTCATAAGAGCTCTTTGTCAGCACCCAGAGAGCTACATAGTTGCTGTAACTACATGCCCACAGTTTTAATAAAATGCAGCAAATTGGAGATCTTGAAAGTTGGAAGGAGTAGCTTTTAAATGTGCTTAAGGCCAACTATGCAGAGCAGGCCAAACGTTTTTGCTACTTAGTAGTAATGCTATCTTGAAACACGTTTAATTCTAGCTTTATTTCGCTGAATGCAAAAGGTAACCAAACAGTTTTAGTCTACATCCAAAAGGCACATGTTAGAAGTATTTAATTTTATTTTAGAGTTTCCATATTTAGTCCATGTTTTTGAAATTTGCATGCTTCCTTCATAGTCTGAAATACCTTAATTCATGGAAACTGTAAATTTAGATTAGGCTTCTTTAATCTGTGTGTAAAATCATGAATTTAATTAGTGGGAAATGTGCCTAATTAGCGGCAAAGTCATTATTTACTGTATTTTTCCGTGTATAAAACTAGGTTTTTTAAACCAAAAAATTAGGTTTAAAATTGGGGTTCGTCTTATACACGGGTAGTGCTGAGGGGTGTTTTCTTAATTCAGAGTCCCCAAAAATAGGAAGTGTCTTATACATGGGGGTGTTTTATACATGGAAAAATACGGTAACTATGTTGGGTTATATCCAAAATTCCTTTCCTCCAACAGAAGGGGTTCTCTCCTGAGGAAGAACACTTTTGTGTGCAGGTCATTTTGCCTGCTTATACTCTTATATAAGGAAGACGTGTCTAAAATTTGTGAAAGGGTATTAGTGCTTATTACAGAGTAGTGGGACCTCATCTGAACTATTTATATTTACCTGTAGCTTATTTTACTCTTCCGGGGGAGTGGGGGAGGGGAAGCATGAAGTTTGTGAAACTAGCGTGTATATTGCAACTCTTCCCCCAAAAAAACACCTGATCGAAAATGTGAAACCTTTTCTGTTAGACAATATGCATGCACGAGCCAGTTCTCCCTAACAGTCCGGCAATCACAGGTTAAAATGAAATGTGTATACAGAGACCTTCGTTCTGCAGATCTCATTGGAAAGAATAGAGCTGGGCTAGATTGAGGGCTTGATTCAAAGACTTCTGAGACATAGACAAGCTTTGGGAAGTATTGAGCTCAAGCTAGCTATAGGTTGGGGCGCTGCAGCTTGGCAGTAGATACATTGCATGCAGAAGGTCCCCAAGCTGAATTTACATCTTCAGTTGAATAATAATAATAAGAGAGAAACCTTGGAAGAACCAGTGGCATTCAGAAAGGGCAACAGATCTGTGCAGTGGGAGGGTGGGTGGGTGGGAGGCAGCCAGGTACATTTGCCCCAGAACTCAGAGGATTAAGCTGGCAGGGGGACCCGCCAGGGGCCGGCTGCCTTTTTTGTTTTGTTTATAACATTACTCTAATTAAGACTGCTGCCCTGGGTCTCAGACAACCTCTGCAGTTAACTATAGACCTATGAAACTGACCTAAACCAAGTCTTGCCCAGTACTGCCCCATAGGCCCCTCTAGGTCCTTTGGTAGTGGGACTTTAAAATGTTGAATTGTATCCCGATTGCAGTTGTACTTATCAAATGGATAAACCTGAGCAGCTTTTGCATAAACTGCTTATCATATTGTTCATGAGGCTCAAGTTGGAAAACAGCTGAAGGTTCTTCTTGTTGTAACTTGGAAACAGATGCTAACAATCTGACATGAAACAAAATGGGTGGTTTTTGTAGCAGATGGTTTCACTTGAGGTGCGTTATTTAAAGATTATAAGTTTTATCTTTATGCCAACCTGAGCTTTAGGCATTTAGAATAATTAATAGAATTTTTAATCTCCTGTTTAAAATAACTTTGTGGGGTTTTTTTTAAACAAACAAACAAACACGCTTTTCTACTCCTGGTGGTTCAGTGTTGTTTAAATTCCAAAGTATTCTGTTGATGTTTAAACTTACTTTCAAAAAGACTTCACCACAACAGCCAAATCAAGCTACCCTGAATGTACAGAAATGCACTTTTCAAACGAGGTGTTCCTTTCTAATAGAAATTAGTGGCAAATAGATTAGTCAGAAATTTAAGACCGCTGCACTGTTTATTAGCTTGCTTGCTGGGGGTTCTTGATATGTATCATTTTTTAAATATTCTTCTCCCATCTGGCTCAATCTATCTCATTTTATTTATTTTTATAAGAAAACTTTTAGCCACCCTTCATCATGCATGCTAGGGTCGGTTACAGTACAGTAAAACAGTATAACAACTGTACAAGTAAAGCAAATTTAACACAGCTTCCAAAAACACCAAAATACTGGGTTTTATATAACAAAGCCATCCTCCTAGTACAGGGGTTTCTCCCCACATGTCCCCATACCTCCCCTTGCAAATCTACTTGTGGTGGTTGAAGAAAACCACTGAACAAATGTGAGGGGGAGTGAGGGAGAGAGAAGAAGTACAAATGAGGCAACTTCTTTGGATGCAACCCAACAAATCACAATTTTGATGCCTTACTTGCAGCTGTTACCCCCCCCCCTAAAAAAAGGCACCTGGGCAAACCAATGTGCCAAAAGAACAGAAGTGTCAGTGCCATTATGCATCTGCAGGAGGATATTCCACTGTCAGGGTGCCAACATAGAAAATGTATTTGTCCTAATGGTGGAGCAATGAGAAGGGCTTCCCATGATACGATACGATATGATACGATACGATAATCTTTATTGTCATTGTCCCATACAGAACAACGAAATTGGAAAAATCTGCCTCAGACATTCAAAAACCAACAAGTCTGCTATCCCAGCCTGGTTAACCCCCTCGAAGCTCTGATACCCCATAATTAAATACAGCATTTTGTGTCGGCTATAAATAATTCGTCCTAACAAACCCTGACTCCTCTCCATGGAGCACTCAGCTGCAGTGCCTGCATGTGCCACCATCTTGCAGGCTTCCTCAGACTTGGCCCTCCAGATGTTTTTGAGACTACAGTTCCCATCATCCCTTACCACTGGTCCTTCTTGCTAGGGATGATGGGAGTTCTAGGCCAAAAACATCTGGAAGGCCGAGTTTGAGGAAGCCTGCTGTAGGCTAATGCAGAGAGAGCTGGTCATTCAAGGATTTGGGTGTTCTACCACCTCATTCTGTCACAAGTATAGACTACGCCATGCTTTTTTAGTACAAAGGAAACATTAGAGGAGTTCCTTTTTAGCTCATGGTGATTTTTCAGAATGCTTTGAATGGGCTTTATAAGCAAGCCATGGTTGTGAAGCAATCCTAGCAAAGCAAAATAAAACAAAAATACCTTTTCATTTTACACATTATGCATGAGATTAAGATGCTTTACTGTACTCATTTGCAATAGTGAGCCCGACAAAAGGCTATTATAGCTTTGGGATTAGGAAAATATTAGCTTGTTTTTCATTCTGTTCCTCATATCCTTAAATTACTTCCCTGTTTAAACAAGTATGGAGGGTGGTTCTCTGCTGCTAGAGGCAGTCTTAGAACTGTAGCCAGATCTGTGACAAGTATTGTCCATGTTGATTATCTTGACACTGAAAGGGCCTCTCTCATGCAAGGGAGATGCAGGAACATGAAGGCCGTAACTACTCATGTCTGTCTTGTGCCACAACAACCCACATTGCAAACTGGTGGCACAGCCTTCAGCAGATCAGAGAGGCCATCTACAAATACTTGGAAGACTTGATTCAAAGACTAGACTTCTTGGATGCAGCCTTGAATAGCATTAACATTTTGTTGCTTCACACTGTTGACTCATATCAAGTTTCTGGTCTACGAAGACCCTTAGATCCTTTTCACATGTACTACTGGCAAACCCAGTTCCCCATATTTTATTTGTTCAGCTGGTTCTTCCTGCCTAAGTGTAGAACCATACATTTTCCCCCTATTGAAATTCATTCTGATAGTTTGGGCACAGTCTTCCAATCTGTTAAAGTAATCTTGAATTCTTATTCTGTCTTCTGTGGCTTTAGCTAGCCCTCCAAGTTTGGTATCGGGTACAAATTAAATTAGCATCCCCTCAGTTCCTTCAGCCAAATCATTTATATGGACATTGAAGAACAACAGAACCCTGCAGTACTCCACTTGTCACTTTTTTCCAGGATCACGAGGAACCATAAGTGAACTCTTTGGGTTCAATCAGTCAACTAGCTACAAATCCACCTAACAGTTACTTCACCCAGCCCACATTTTACCAGCTTCTCCACAAAAGCAGGATTTTGTCAAAAGCCTCACTGAAATCAAGATACACTAGAAAGAACAGAAGCTGATTTGTTTAAAGTATCTAATGCTATATTTCAAAATATATGAGTAGGTGCAAAAATCATGCCCCGTTATACTTTCAGTAGCACATTAATTCTGTTTCTTTTAATTGAGAGAGATTGTTTTGAAGGCTTTTTTGTGTTTGTGGATAAAGATCCTTCATCTCTCATTTGGAGTTCAGCCAGGCACAATAAATAAAACCATACACACTTTTTAAAAAAAGTATAGTACAGCAATTTCAATGTAGTCCAGCTTATCTTTAGCTCTGTGTTGCCCTCTGCTGTTGAAACATGGATTTTCAGTTTTCTTACAATGTTCTAAACGTGATGACTAAAAATGATATTGGTGTCGGAAAATTGAGTGGGTTGGAGTCAGATATCCCATTCCATGAACAGAAGATAACTCCGAAACAATGGATACACCTGCAAGAGAAAGAGGGGAAGGAGGCAGCCTTTTTAGAGAAAAGAGTGCAAGAGTGCAGCCCCTCAACAGCTATACTGTCCTAGAACAGCTTTTTGAGGAGCTGCAGAAATGGAGAAAGAGAAGGACTGCTAGTCCTTCCTCTGATAGAAGTGGCCTGTGGGTGGAACTCTGATATGGAAGGCCTTGTGCTTCTTGATGTGAGATAGCTCACCCTAAAAATGCATGATCAAACTTCTGATTATATACACAATGAGTGGTATTCAACTGAGTTTTACTTGGAGTATACCCATTGAAATTAAGTTACGAGGTCCCCTAATTCAAGTGGTTCTACTCTGAGTAAAACTTAGTTGAATACCACCCATTCATATTTTGTGTGGGCAAGAAAATGGAGATAACATGCTATTCCAGTTTTGGTTTTTTTAATGAAGGCAAAGGCGATCTGACAATCACCCAACCACCACCCTTCTAACTCCAACGTTACCTGTTTTTCCTTTGTCTCAATCTCAAGCATTTTTAAGCTGGCAGCTGAGTTTTCCATCTTCACATTGCCTTTGCCTGCTCAGAAGGAACTCATTCTATGTGGGGAGGGTTGCTGGAACAAAATATCGAAGTAATAAAAATGTGTTTACCGATAAGTAAATCTTCATAAGCTTTTAGATGTATGCCTACCATTGCAATTTTAATTAATGAATATCATAGTATTTTGGAAGAATAATTGAGTAATCTGGGGCACCAAACAACAACACCAAACAGGCTCAGTTTGATTTTGCTGTCTTTATGATTGAGTAATGCCTTGCTCTCTGCACTCCCCGCTCTCCCCCCCCATGATCTCTCACAGTTCACAAAAATGTGCAAGACCAATGGGTTGTCAGAAGATATTATATGGAACTGCAAAATATTACTAAGAGAGAGAGCCGTCGTGTTACAGCTAATGAACAAATGTGAAGAGATCTCAAATAAACTGACCAAACAAGTGACGAGGATCACTGGAGATAGTGGAAGCGGATGGAACATTGATCAGCCTTCCATTCTGAATTCAAGGTTGGTAGGATTGCTCTTAAGTGAATGTTACATAAGTACCATAAAAGAAAGGTGTATGTAATAGTTGCTAGAAGTTTGGGTTCTAAATCCTCGAAGTCTAGATGAAGAGACTGGTTTTGAAAAATGTCCAGCACCCATGGTGCCCTATCCATATGAAGCAAAACCACTACCCTCATTCTCTCTCCTTGTGAAAATTGCATGTTGGAATAGCTAGTCCAGAGGTCCCCAACCTTTTGGCAAGTACCTTTGGAAATCAAAACTGTCATGAGCACCACTAAATAGCTATTTCACAGAAGAAGAAAAATAGTGATGCTTAGAACCCCCTCCCTAATGGGCAGAACACACATTCACATCCCGAATGAAAGACAGAAAAAAAGGCAAGCCAGCCAAATAACATAAAAGCTCCAAATACCTTATATTAAAAAGTCCTGTACTACATTTCTGGTAAACATCAGGTCATTAGATTTGAGTTTCCATGAGTGTTAATGGTGCATTTTCTTCTTTATTATCAGCATGGAGCTGAAGCCTTATCAGAAGATTGGTTTAAATTGGCTAGCACTTTTGCACAAGCATTCGCTAAATGGCATATTAGCTGACGAAATGGTAAGTTGACATTATTATCACTTCAACTAGTGATTACATTATAACTGCATGGCCAGTGTTAGCAAATTATCTGAGGCTACCTTAGCTAACTAGGAAGACTGCGATCTAATGGAATAGGAAATGGTAAGGTTTGCTTCTGCTACTCAGTAGCAAAGTGTTTAGTAGGAGAAACTAGCTTGTGGCCTGTTACACAGTTTTCCAATAGTTTTAATAGCTGAGCCGTTACAAATGAATCAGGATGTGTTGATAGCAGCAATCATACATGCACATGGTTGGGCATCGGAGAGAAAGATCCTTGTGCTGTTCTAGAAGGAAAATGAGGAAAGAAATTCTTTGCTGCCCCAAAATGATTTTTAAGTTTTCATTGTCTCTTGGGCAGGGGGATGTTCAGTGGGTGGTAATACGGTTATGTGCTGCTAGCAAGAAGGGAGTGAGTGATTTTAACGTTTCTGAGACTTGCCAGGGGTTACAGACTATGTCCATTCCCCTCCCTGCTTGAGTCCTTGGGACAGGTGGAGCCTTCCTCCAATGATCAACTACTTCCCTTGAGCTTGAAGTCATGGGTGCTTTAGCTGAGATTCCTGCATTGCAGGAGGTTGGACTAGATGACCCTTGGGGTCCCTTGCAACTCTACAGTTCTCTGATTCTATGAAGCATAGTCCCAGGTCTGAGCCAGAGAACCTTGAGTGGCAGAGATAGATATTGGGGGAGCGGCTCAAATGGTACCTTGTGCTTCACCAGGAGGAACAGGGGTCTCCATAGGACTCCTCAAGTTAGATCCCAGGAGAATACTGGGCAACCTTTGCCTCACTGGCTAGTGATATTCCATTCCTAAGAGGAAGGCCTGTGAAGGGACAAGGTTGGTTGCTGGGGGTTGGACTAGATGACCCTCGTGGGATCTTCCAGCTCTACAATTCTATTATTCTAAGGTCAAGGGGTGTATACTAATGGTACCTGCTTATGTACTCAAACCACTTGCTGGCTCCTATGTGATGGATAATGTGAGGACCAGAGGTTTTGACCTGCCTCAGTCAGCCAAACCTGGTTACGCGGTTCTTAAAGAGTAGGGTTTAACAACATAATATTTTTTGAATACAAACCTCCGTTTTCCAGTTTTAAAACCCAAAACTAGCTTGATAAATATTATGGGCTAACATTTCATTGTTTAACTTTATCAGTACTGTAAAGGCAATAGTATTTTATTTTAAATTATCTCAACTTTTACACAGGGTTTAGGAAAAACCATTCAAGCAATTGCATTTCTGGCATATCTTTACGAAGTAGGTGATGTAGGTCCACATTTGATTGTAGTGCCTGCATCAACAATAGGTAAGTGAGGAATTTATTTTCTTTTTTTTAAGGCTCCAATTATAAACAGGCTTTGCGGGATTAAAAATCAATAGCAGCTTACTTCAAGTAAATATGTATACTATATATTGCATTACTATATCTATGTGTATATATTACTTTTTCTTCAAGGAAGCGCAGGGCAGCACACAATAGTGCTTCCCCAACTAAACTCTCAATTAGATATGTTGGGATGAGAGATAACGACACTGGATGAGTTTCAGAGCTTAGTGGGGTTTTGAACTAAGGTGTTCTTCAATGAAGTCCACTCTTTTGGCTGTACAACAGCGATTGTAATCCACACAGTTTTCTTGACTTGTAGTTTAGTAAAAACAAAACTGGGACTAAAATTAATCTATGTACACATAGCATACGTCTGTAATTATTTAATTCATTTCTTAAAAAAACAGATAACTGGATAAGAGAAGTGAACCTGTGGTGTCCTGAACTCCAAGTTTTATTTTATTACGGTAAGAAATTATATTGTTTTAAAATAAAACATTTGTAGCTAAAATGCAGACGGTACGACTTTTTACATGTGGGTATCAAAACTCCCTAAACAACATTGTGAATTGCAGAGATGTTTGAGGCTTTATAAAGCCATTCTCTGGAATTGGGGAAAAATGAAGTCTATTTCTGTCTAGGCTCGCAAGAAGACAGGAGGCATCTCAGAATGGATATCCATAATAAAGTTGCAGATTTCAATGTCATTGTGACAACGTAAGTACAAGGACTGTGTGAAATTTAGCCACTTGCTGTTTCCTAATCAGGCACTTCTTTCAGACTATACCACATGCTGTTCAATTTAAATCTGCTAAGTCCCAAACATACCTATGCAGAAACCAGGCCGGGTCTGTACAGATGGGAATAAGCTTGATTCTCATTGCCTAGGATCACATGGAACATGCTTTTTTACTCCAGTGGTATCCCCACAGGCACCCCTTCCCCTTCTTCTGTACAGGCAGCTTTCCACTTGCACAGGGATTGTGCTCCTGGCTGCCACACAGATCAGCGGGACACATGTAAGTCCACCCTGTTCCGCCCCTTTGCAGCACCGAAAACAGGGTGGGTGCTGATTGCATGCAAGTGGGTTGGTGCCTGTATAACAAAATGTTTATTGTTCGCTCCTTTGGGGAAAAGAAAAAGAAACGTTACATTGGGGGAAATTGTTACAGCGAAAAGACCTCTGTTCTCATGGCACTCTGTGCTCCAACCCCTCCCCACTCACAGGGGTCCCAGAGGGGCTTACATTGTGTGTTACCTGGCTATGTACAGAGCATGCAGATATCGTATTTCCCTCCAGGAGTACGTGCTATATAAAATATATTTCTCCATACACAATAAATTGTTGCTCATAATGTTGGGTATTTTCTAAGACTGAGTAAAAAAGTCATTATAGGATTTGGCATTGGGGGAAACCAGGAAGACGGTATTTTAGCAACATCAGTCTTTTTAACCACACTGTATATAGTAAGTGCATGCAGAGGTGTTGTCTGTAATAGTTGACAATTCATATACAACAATTAATTGCTGGGTTTAGACTTTCCTCATTTGATCCTAATTTCAGAGTTGTGTGCAGACTATTGAGTGTTACTATAAAACAGTCTTGGCACTCAATACACAATTTACCACTTGGGAGTATCCTTTTATGTGTAGGAAATGAGCTCTGTTCATGTCATGGAAATACTGTTCTACGTTTTGTGCTACAGCATTGCATGAGAAGTGAAATGAAAACTGAGGATATTCTTGAAAGCAGTGCTGTAGCACTGCAAACTCACTTGCCTAAGTGAAAAAACGCAACCCTATGTTATCACAGCAGTGTCTCCTGGCCTTTCTGGATGTCGGAATATACTGTATTTGTAGTTCAATTTTTCCCTTCTGTGTTAAATCAACATGCATTGGGGGAGGGATGGGAACAATCATGCTAGCTCTGTTCCCATCCACCCTCCATGAATTGGAAGAATAATTTCTGAAGCAAGACTCCTGCACTACTAATGAAGGCCTCTTCCATTATTTAGAAGCCTACCATATTGTCGGACACATACACAAGTAGGAAAGGTCCCCTGCTGAAGAAGTCCCCCCAAAAAAAAATCCGTGGAGGGCAATGGGAGCAGATTTGACACACTAGTCTTTGCTTCCCCTCTCCTCATGTGTTGTTTTTACACAGAAGTAGAACACCTGAATGAGGGGTGTGTGTGTGTGTTTGAGAGAGAGAGAGAATATCTAGAGATATATGCTCATAGTTCATTCTCTTGATAGGTATAACTGTGCAATTAGCAGTCCAGAAGACCGCAGTCTGTTTCGTCGGATGAAAATTAATTATGCAATCTTTGATGAAGGTCACATGTTAAAAAACATGGGTTCTGTTCGCTATCAACACCTGATGACAATTAATGTAAGATTTTGATGCTCTTTACTACTCTTGGTACTTTCTAGTAAATGTTGCCTTAGGTTTTCAAGTGGTGTTGTGTCAGTAATATTGTGTTAAAATGAGTTGCATCCTGATTTTTTGCTTTACAAAATTAAGCTGTAACTTTAGGCACACCTATCCTGGGTTTATAAGGGTAACGATAAACTGCAGTTAGTTTGAGACTATTTGATTGCTCAACAGTAAAATCATTCTCCTGTTGAAATGTCATTTTGAATAGATGATCTCATTTTATATCTGCTAATGGCTTTCATTTATTTATGAAAATAGGCAAAAAACCGTTTGCTGTTAACAGGGACGCCAGTGCAAAATAACCTTTTAGAACTTATGTCGCTCTTGAATTTTGTCATGCCACGGATGTTCAGTAGTAGCACCAGTGAAATTCGGAGGATGTTCTCTTCTAAAGCAGTAAGTATATTTGAAAAACATTTTTATGATTTTCATGTACATTTTTCACAATGAGCGCTGTCTTTATAACTTATCCTTGCAGACCACCTAAAAAGTCATTATGTAGTCTTCATGCATACCACCACATAATACCCCTGTTTTGTGCTAGTGGAGCTATAATAAATGCTTTAGAAATCACAACTATTCACTACAAAACATTCACATTCAGAACATTCCTTTTTATTAAATGGTAAAACTCTTTCTCAGCATAAAACTTGATTGCATCCACTGTATGCAATTCAGCATATGTTTTTCCTCTCTAGAAAGCAACCGAGGAACACAGTATATATGAAAAAGAGAGAATTGCACATGCCAAGCAGATAATAAAACCATTCATCCTGAGAAGAGTAAAAGATGAGGTATGTTTGGTGGTTTGTTTTTGTTATTTTTAGCCTATACTGGTTGCTTTAGACTAACTTAAATCACCTGAACACAGGTTTCTTTGAACAGGAACAGCCTCCAGCGCAGTATGTGCTGGTTCTAAGTCTAAGTTCAAACGCTTGGTAGCCAAATAATTCAAAACGTTGTTTTATCCCACCAGGTCCTCAAACAGCTGCCTCCCAAAAAAGATATTGTTGAACAGTGTGAAATGTCTGAGAAACAGGAAAAGCTATACCAAGATCTGTTCAGCTACTTAAAGAAATCAATTGACAGTCATGGTGCGTTGGTGTTTACATCTTCCTCTGTTACTTTTATCATATATGGAGCAGAAATACTGAACTATTCTATTGTTGTGGGTATATTAATAGAAAATATCCACTGGACATATATATATATCATTTGTTTTCTAACCCTAGAAAAGAATTCAGAAATGGGCAATGTCATGATGCAGCTAAGAAAAATGGCCAATCATCCTCTTCTTCACCGTCAGTATTTTACAGCAGAGAAACTTAAAGTGATGTCAAAACTTATGCTCAAGGTAAAGTGTTGGATTTGAATAATCCAGTAGGCTCTTGGTGCATTTTAATTTGGTTATTAACAAATTGGTATTTGCACCAAATAGTTATTGTTCAACTATGTGTCCTGCATTTAATAAATTATATCATTTAATGTATCAAACTATCAATAGAGAATAGAGAAAGCTTCCTTAGGAAAGCATTGCTGGAATTCTAAACGTGTCACAGATTGAGGAATGAAACAAGACAAAGGGTCCAGTTTTCTGTGATCTGGCCACACTAGAGGAAACAGATGGGAAACTTTAAAAATAATTTATCTCTGTATATGAAATTGAATATGTACCAAAAACATGAAAAGCACAAGTAATATTTAGATTTCAATATTTAGATGTCAAAATGCAACCCAATAAAAACCAGTAAGGCCAAACCCTTTCTATCCCCCTCCCCCAAGTTACAAGACTAAATAATTTTGTAGCACCTTAAAAACTGACAAATTTATTGAGCATAAACTTCGATGGACAATAGCCTCCTTCCCCAGATACAAGAAGTTCTAAACTGTGTGTGTGTGTGTGTAATTAAGTAAGTAAGTATAACATTAAACAGTCCAAAGAACAATAACACTTTGTATGTGTTCACTTTCTCTCGCTTTCTCTTCTCACTCACACCCCAGCAAATATCTCATAAGGACTATTCTTCACTTGAGCAGGTGGATAAGGGAGGAGTGGGGCAGTGCACTGTCCCCCTTTTTCTCCTGTGCCACCACTTCATCGTAGAATACTGTTTTTTCTGACCTTTGTTGTAAACTCACATCCTGCTGTTTGGATTATGATTGCTCTTGGGAAGCATGGTTTTCAAGGCATGTGTGGTATACATAGCTAACAAGGCAGGATTTGGCCTTGCCATTTCTTGGTTGCATCACATTTGTACAGAAGTTGGCATTCCATTCCAATCCAATCCCTATTCTGCCAGGTCTGAGAAATAATTCTTCAACAGCTAATTGTACTCATATGAACCACACTGTAGGTAGTTTTATAACTCTGTGTATACAAATGTCACAATATTTTCTCCAGCTCTAGGATTAGTCCCGATTTTCTACTGAAAAGACAATCATAAACATTTTTACCTTCTGTATAGGCACGGCACACATGTTCCCCCCCTCCTCCCCCCAAAAAAACCCTATATTATCTGAGAGATGAGTGGGACAGGGAGGTGATTGTTGCCTATTGTCAGGCTTATTCTTTTTGTTCTAACATGTTATGACTATTGAATGTATCTAAAATTTTCTAACAGCACTTACACTCAAAAATCCATTAGTAAACTTATAAAAGAAAGCCTGAAGAAATATTGGTAGTTCCTAAATAGCTTGCTTCATTTTGATTTATGATTATTTGTTTTAGGAGCCTACACACTGTGAAGCAAACCCTGACCTTATATTTGAAGATATGTCTGTGATGACAGATTATGAATTGCATTTGCTTTGTAAACAGTATGCAAATATTAATGACTTCAAGCTTGAAATGGATCTAATTTTGGATTCGGGAAAATTTAGAACACTAGAGCGCATTTTGTCTGAATTCAAAGAAAAGGTTTGTTCTAAAAGTATATTTTGGACATCCTAGAACATACATCTTACACATAAATGTGCTGATATCAGTTGTGCTGTGTTTTAATGTCACTAAATCCTGTAGAAAGCTGTTTGAGTGTTAGGCTTGGATGTCAGAAGACTTACCTCAAATTCCCGGCAATATGAGGATGGATGGGAGCCAGAAATAACCCTAGTCAGAGTTCAGAAGTCAGCAGATTCCTTCCCCTCCACCTCCCCACCAACACCTTGGCTTGTAATTAACCCTGATTAAAGTTCTTGCCTGCTCCCCAAATTACCCTTTGCTGGTATCTGCATAGGATGGCCTTCTCTAACCTGGTGCCCACTAGATGTCATGGAACTTTTAACTTGCATTATCCCTGACCATTGACCATGCTGACAGGGGCTGTTGGGGGTTGTAGGCCAAAACATCTGGAGGACCGCAGGTGGGGGAAGCCAGCAGGGACTCAGGTTTTCATCCTTCACCCTAAATTGGCACTCCATTGTCCTTGAAGAGTAGGAAGCATACCTATGTAACAAAAATGGACTCAGATATTGTTCAAATATTTGTTGAATTTGTTGGCTGTTGAGTACTCAGTCAAACAAGAAATATAAAGGCTTGTTTTTAAAACACTTGAACTTTCCCGTCTTGAGATCTAAAATACACATTGAACTGCTGAAACGTGGTACTTCAGATCACAACATATTGTTGTGCTTTGTAAGCCAAGGTAAAGTCATTGAATCCTGGGGCATTTTCTCTCTATTCCCGTGTTTCACTGCGAATATACTGGTTGCTCCAAGTACAGTCTTGCCTATGGCTTCAAATCATTACTCAGCACTTGTAAGTTTGCAGCCCGTAAAAAGGCCAGCATGCTGTTTATCTCCTGATTGTTCCATAGTGTTGAAGAGAATTTGAATCTTACACAAGGTGGCTTTTGTTCAAGTGCCAGAACTCTGCGGATACGTATAAAACAAACTTTCAGGTGCATGCATGGGTTTTCTCTTAAATGCTGCTCTTCCTTCCTTTAGGGTGACAGAGTTGTCCTGTTCAGCCAATTTACTATGATGCTAGACATCCTAGAAGTTCTTCTGAAACATAAGCAGCACCGATACCTGAGGCTGGATGGAAAGACACAAATTTCAGACAGGTAGGTGAAACTTCCACAAGAACACAAGGAAGCATTATTAGGTCCAACTAATAGTCATTTCTGCCTCTATTCGAGCTTGATTCTGGGAGGTACTGGGAATTAGAGATCTATAAAACAGCTCAAGTTAATGAAAAACTCTTGAAGCAAGATGGTTAAAATTTCTTCCCTTCATATAATGCATAGAATGAAAGGAACTGGAAATAATTGCTATAAAGCCTAAAACAAAGATAATAATTACACAGTGTACAGTTGATTGAGCTAACTGTAGACATGCTGTCTGGAAATCATAATATAAATGACTAATGAGCGCCGAAGCATGGAGCCTATACGTGGCTGAATTCTCTGTACCCCAACTAGCAATTGACAGAGCAATGTTTATTCAGAATGAAGTCCCACTGTGTTCCAGCAGAGTTCACACTCGGGTTAGTGTACATGGAATTGCAGTCTGAATGTCTGAACTGATTCCATCGAAACGTATTGCGTGAAAGAAATATCCATAGGGTATGATCTAAAATGGTTTGCTTGTGAACATGCTTGACTTGAGCATACCTATGTGTGTCAGCTCAAATAGTTGAAGGCAAAACAAAAAAAGGCTTGTATACTGAAAACTGCTTTGCTTTCTCTCTCTTTTTGGTAGGATACATCTGATAGACGAGTTCAATTCAGATATGGGTATATTTATTTTTTTGCTCTCCACAAAAGCCGGTGGTCTAGGGATTAATCTGACCTCAGCCAATGTGGTCATCCTCCATGACATTGACTGTAATCCTTACAATGACAAGCAGGCGGAAGACCGATGCCATAGAGTAGGACAAACTAGGTAAGTTTTTAGTTTATGAGGAGAAGCTTTAGTTGTAAACAAAATAAATTATCCACGATAAACTGCATCAAGTATTCTAAATCTTTAGAAGAGATTTTTTTTGTGTCTAGAGGTGTAAGCAAGCTGGTATAACTGGTATAGTGTTGGATAAAACTTGAATTCATTTCCCATTAATTTTATATTGGAATATTATTTTTTCACAGAGGTGTATGTGATGAGACACTTACAGTCTTCATTAAAAATAATTAACGTGCAAGCACTGTTGTTTTCTGTAGAACTGCTGGAAATTTAAATGGAAATGAAGCACTGATGACAAAATCGGGATTTACAGAATTGTATGAACAAACATGTTCTTTTTATTTTATTTTAAGAGAAGTGAAAGTGATACGGCTCATAAGTAAAGGGACTATAGAGGAATCCATGCTGAGAATTAGTCAGCAGAAATTAAAGCTAGAACAAGACATGACAGCAGCAGATGCAGGTAAGCTCTTGCAGTACCATTTTGAATATGCTAAGTAGAAGCAGCTCTGCGCCCCAAACTGTGAGAGAGTTCAAAGAAATACAATATTTAGGTTCATTGTGCCAGGAGACCAGTGGGGAAGAGAAATGAATAATTTATGGGCAGTTGAAGTTGTGACTTTTTGGGTTAAGATGTTAAAAAGTAATGCAAGAAAGCAGAATGTGCAGTTAAAGCAATATTTAATTTCACCAATTTGTCAACACATTGCAGCGCTAACAGCTGGCGCAATGGCAGATTCATCACAGTACTTTAAATATAATGTATGTTGGAAAAGGTCTCTTATATTTCTCATGTTCAGACATACTTCTAAAACACTGTTTTGGAATAAGAATTCTAAAGGACAAGAATTTAATGGGGAAGGAATTTAATGGGAAAACAAGTAGCGTATTGCTGTTTGGACAAACTTGCGAATTCAGTTCCAACGCAACACATTCCTTGCACCTTATTTCCAGAGTAGAAATTACTTGTTGATTAATGGATATCTGAAACTTTTCCAAAGGCAGGAGCCTGGGTAGTGTGCTCAGTGTAGCATTTTGAATACTAGCCCACTGCTTTGGTGTCTTTCTTAAGCATTATACCACTTTTTCACATCTAGCTGGATGCTAGATGCTTGCAGGCCTGATATTTTACTGTGCCACCTACCATATTGGATCACAGCTTGTGCAAGCATAGTATCAGGCTCAGCACAACAGTACAAAACCTAGAGACTTGCATGGTTTGTGTCTCTAGTTTTGCAAGTACATATCCAAGCTACTCTTTACATCATTAGTCCTTAGTCATAATGTAACACCCAAATTGATCTGAGGTCACTTGGACCCCCCCACCTTAAGAAGTCAGCAAAGTTGCAGAAGGGGATGGATTATTATTGCTTGCAGGTTTTTTAGCTGTGTAGAACGCTGATTATTTGCATGAAATGCTTCTTCACAAATACACCTCTGATGCATTCTTTTTATTCTGCAGGAGAAGAAGGGGCCATTCCAGCAGATATAGCAACGCTATTAAAAGCATCATTAGGTCTCTAATAATAATATAAAGAAAAGTGTTGTAGATATCTTTTTAATTTGAGGGGGGAAATTAAAATGTGGTGCTTCAAGAATTTCTTGTTATTAAAAACATTTGTATGGACATTTATAACTTTTTGTAATTTCCTTGTATTACTCATGGTATAGTTTCTTTTCCTCCCCACTCTGCTACTCCGAAGCAAAAAGTAGAGTTGCCACAAAAATGTAGTGCATAAAATGCCACATAAGCTATCTTACCAAGGCAATTTTAAAATGGGATCCTAGTTTGAACTGAACTGCTAATGCTTAAAATTGTTCCATATTTTTGTAATTATTTCTACCTCCAAATATATATATAGAACCTGTCTATTTCACTGGATGTGTGGGGTTTTTTTTTACATGTGCCTTATTTGAAATGCCCATATTGTTTGTCTCTCTGCTTGTTTTTATTTGAAGTACTGTAATGTTTTGTATCAAATTGTTCACAAAATAAAAATTGAACCTTCGCTGATGGTGTTTTGGTAAACGGTTTTTTGAAACCCAGAAGGAGTTTCATTCAGCTGGGAACATAATGTCATCATAAGTTTAAGTTCTTCAAATATACTTTTTATTAAATATGGGAGAGTTGTGCTGAGGTTTTCTGGGCAAGGAATTGGGCAAAGAATTCCAACTGCAGTTGGTTTTAGAAAGTAGTGGACAACAAATCTGTTCTCCAGAAACTTTGAAACTAGTGAATCACATTTTGTTTTGATGTCTTGTACAGATTAGTTTGTCTATAGATTATATAATAACATTTACTGACTTTCTTACAGCTTTTATTGTTTATACATAGTTATATTGTGGATAAAAACTTTCTTGAATTTTGTTGGGAATAAACAAGATTATGATAATTTTGAAGTGCTTAAAATGTTAGGTTGCTTACAAAATACATAAAAAGGGCAGGTTATACCCAGTTGGTTTGCAAGCTAATCTAAATATATGTTGTTACCAGGCTCCTATGTTTTCATTGCATGGATATGTCTCTTCCCAATCTCTTCCTCCTTCCACAGCCCCAATATGTCAGTCACTATTTATTTTCTTTATTTATGATATGTATTATCCTACCTTCAGAACCATATGAGATCTGCATAGGTCCACAAGGCAGCTTACACATAAAACAGTGTTAGGAATATGACCAATAACTAACTGAACTCCCCATGACACATACCCACCAACGGGAGAAAAATAAGTTGCACAATCAACTCACAAAACTTGTCAGCATGTCAAAACTTGGATAGCAAATATGCTGCCCTTCAGATTTTATTGGACTGTGGCTCCAGCCAACATGGGCAGTGATCAGAAATTATGGAAGTTGTAGTACAATAAGGCAATAAGTTTTCTGCCCTTGTTGTAAGCCAACAACATATTGGAGGAGTGGGAGGAGGCAAATTCTGTATAGGAAAACCTTTTAATTTTTATTATGTTTTTATATACAGTATGTTGGAGGCTGTCCAGAATGGCTGGGGCAACCAAGTCAAATAATGAAATTATTATTATCCCCCAAACTCTTGAAAACAAAATTGTGTCTCCCAACCTTTGGGCTGATGTTTGAAAAGGCCCTGATCAATTTCACCACCCACAATGGGCAGGGTTCAAGAGGGCACAACTCCACAAGCCCCTTGTCCACAGCATTGGGCCTCATAAACTAAAATTGACCCCACAGAGTTAAGGAAGACATAGCAATCGGCACCTCTGCTTGAATTGGAACCATATTGGTAGCGCATAAATTGCTCTGAAGTCAAGCAACTTCATCCTGAAAATGATGAAGCAAATTATCTCAGCAGGCTTCTGTTGGATCCAGAGGCACATCTCCACCAACAGGTGAGACCAGATTCCTGTTGACCTGCAAAAGCATTGCTGGACTGTTACTTGAGGACCCATTAGAGGCCATGAAAAAAAGAATTATTCGCTGCCCTTATTGATGCTGTAAACAGTGCTTGTAGGGCCTTGGAAGCAAGTTCTACCCCACCAGTGCTCTGGCTGTCATCCATCTTGTTTCATCACACAGAATTCACTAGCATACCAGAGGGCATTGCGGACTCTACAGCACTGGAGAAGGTCACTCAAGAGCGATCGTGTCAATAGTCCTTCAGAACTCACCATTCCACAGTGAAATGAGAGCCTCAACTGGATCATCTCCTCTTTCTACTGGAAAGTCTCCCAGAGCATCCAGCGATCCATCGTCAAGTCTCTGAGCGCAGACCATCTTAATTGGTCCCCCACTCTTGCAGAAGGAACAGTTTATGAGGAGCGAACCATCTGCAAAAGGCATCCAAGTGAAGTCCCCCAGGACGCTTCTGGCTGTGTGCAAAACAAACCTTGTTTCTCTCACTGGTTACACCATAACCATGGTGGAATGCATGCAGAAGGCTCTGGGTTCAATTCCCAGTGTCTCCAGTTTAAAAAATTAGGCAGCTGGTGTTGAGAGAGACCCTGGAGAGCCACTGCTAGAGTACACAACACTGGTTGAAATGAACATATAATATGACCTCTTGTAAGGCAGTTTTTTTACAAAAACACAATATATAGATGAATGTCTGAGCTGTCAATTATTGTCTTTCAGGTCACAAACTCAGCCCAGAAATTTTTTATTTCTTCTTCCTGGAATTTGCTTGTATATGGCTGACCAATGCTGGTCTCACTGAATGAGAGGAACCAGGCTCTAGATTAGGAAGGAAGATCCTCCTTAATTCTCCAGTGCAGTGTAACCCTTGCCCTTGATTCACATGGCCATACACCCGCAGGAATATCTCCACATATTCCCCTGCCAAACAAATGATTGGTAAAATGACCCTGGGGCGGGGGGGGGGAGAGGCATGACTTCAAAAATTCTACAAGATGCTCGTTGCAAAATGCTACAAAGTGTGGCCGGCTTCATTTCTCCCAGAAGGTGGCAGCATTGGAAGTAAAGTGAAGGAGGTCAGTGGGAAGAAAGTGGAATTAATTTGCAAAAAGAAAGGGAGATGGTCAGGAGTGTAATCAAAAACATCTAGGAGGTACCAGTGTGTGGACCATGATCATAGGAAGATGACTGAGGGCAGCCACCAATTACACCGATCTTCACCAGCCTTCCAGATATTTGGGGCTCTGACTACCATGGCCATGCTGGCTGGTGCTGATTGATGCTGTAGTAGTCCAAACCATCTGGAAGACACCAGCTTCCTTTAGTCTCCTGCCTTTGATCCTCGGGGGGTGGAGCAACACCTGCAGGTTTTGCCTTTGAACATTAGGCTAGTTTTACACACACTTCTCCTTTCTCCGTCCAGGCAAGCAAGAGGGATGGCTAGAGCTCAACGAAACATCAATTGGCAAAAGCGTTCCAGGTGGGTGCAAAGCAGACCTCCTGAGAGGTGTGGCCTGGGGAAGGGGTGTGTGGCTGAAGAAGTGTAGCCTGTAGTCTCGGGGATCAGACAGAGAAGACTGGAGGGCCACATTTGCCGCCGCCCCGCCAGAAGTAGTCTTTCCAGAACTGCTATATGCCTTATATGTATTTTTTGTCTCTGATCACCTCTCACTCTGAATGCTTCTTCCAGCCTGACCTATATTAGAACTCAATTACTAGCATATCCTCTCCCTACCCCAGTTTTTACCTTCCCGCCTCCTTTCTCCCTCTTTCACATTCCTTTAGCACCGCTGCGATCTTTCCCCTTCAGTGTCCCACTTTCCCGGCTTTCCCCTCCCTTTCAGCATGCTCATCATTTTGATCCTCCTGACATGAGTTGCTGTGCCCCCCACTCCCCTTTTGTCCGCGTTAAAGCCGTTTTAATAAGGTGGGCAGAGGTTAAGCCAGCAGAGGTCACGTCCATGTTAAAGCACTCACGTGGGCCCCAAAGCCTCATTCACTAATGGTGCCATCTCAGCAGAGTAAAGAATAGGGAGGGGGGACTGTTAGGTTAAGTGTGTGTTTTCCACCTCCCTAGTGTGCAGAAATAATGCTTCATTGCCCTCCTCTTTACCTTACCCTGCTTGCAAAGACAGGCTCTGGCAGATTGAACGGGCAAGACCAAAAGTGGGTCCAGATGTCAAGAAGGCGGTTTCTGCATCTGCTGCAGAGAGAAGTGAGGGGCAGATGGGACTCGTCAGCCTGGGAAAGTAGCCCATCTAGGGGATGGAAAACTCATCCTAACGCTCCACTGCCTTGCAGGACCGCTTCAGGAGAAGAAAGGGCAAAGGACTAAACACTACACAAATCCAGAGTGGAGTCCCTAAGACGGTTCGATGGCGCCTGGTATGCCTCCTTCTGGCAACTCCAAGCTGATGACAACCATATTGCTCTGCTTTCCTTTAGACCACCTTGGTAAGGCTGAGAGGGGGAGTTTTGTCGACTAGGCAGCACAGGCCCTCCACACACACGGCCATGCTTGTCCTGGGGAGATCACTTCACTGCTGCTAACAAAGTTGTTTGTCTTCAGCCCTGGAGGTGCATCTCCACCCTCATCTCCCTTATGAACCACCCCAGATCCTGTGATCATCATCTGTGGCCCTTCTTCATGTGCCTCCTCCATGGGAAGTCCCAAGGGAGGGGGAGAACAACACCAGAACAGGCCTTTTCTGCAGTGGCTCCCTGTTTGTGGAATGCTCTCCCTACAGAGGCTCACCTGGTGCCTTTATTACATAACTTTAGACACCAGGCCTTGGGCTGATTCAACAATCTATGGCCTTTGAAACTGTTGGGAGGTAGTATTATTTTTTTTTGCAACTAGATTATGTATAGGGACGCGGGTGGCGCTGTGGGTTAAACCACAGAGCCTAGGGATTGCCGATCAGAAGGTTAGCGGTTCGAATCCCCATGATGGGGTGAGCTCCCGTTGCTCATTCCCTGCTCCTGCCAACCTAGAAGTTCAAAAGCACGAAGTGCAAGTAGATAAATAGGTACAGCTCTGGCGGGAAGGTAAACAGCGTTTCCGTGCACCGCTCTGGTTTGCCAGAAGCGGCTTAGTCATGCTGGCCACATGACCCAGAAGCTGTACGCCGGCTCCCTCGGCCAATAAAGCCGCAACCCCAGAGTCGGTCACGACTGGACCTAATGGTCAGGGGTCCCTTTACCTTTTTAGGTTATGCATATTTGTGCCTTTCTGTTGCAAACAGCTCTGTGATCCTTGGATGAAGGGCAGTATAGAGATTTAATAGCAATAACCTCTATCTCCAGATCTTACTGTTGTGGCATTGACAGGGTCTTCTATGTTCCAGGTTGGGGCCCTGAAATCTGAGGGTCTGGGATGCTCCTGACCTGGCAACCCTAAACTCACATGTGCTATCAATTCTTACTGGGAAGCAATGGGTGGGATAGCCATTCAGGTAAGTAGGACGCTCGTGGTGTCAAGAACATTTCACCCCAGCCTCAGCACTGCATCATTGTGCATTGGTTGGGCATGGCTGTCTGCCACGAGCAGCTGTTCACATTCAGAGGCTCTGTGATCAGGACAGTGTAGCCTTGGGCTTTTAAAGTGAGTTTATTTGTTGTAGTTTCTTAAAGTGAAACTAGTGCTTGAGCCTTCTCTGTTTTATAGTGTCTTCTGCAGGCAAAGCAGATGCTCTGCCACTGAACTTCAGCGTTTCCCAAAGCATTGGAAGGCACCAAGTAGGGGGAGGCTGCATCATAATCCGGACCCATCAATGCAACAGCACTCCTGGTACATGTTTTCTTCACCACTAACTCATAAATGCTTATTTCAAGGCAAAATGGAGCCAGCAGAAGCGCTGTAGAGGTGGCAGGCTGTCGTGAGAAGAAGAAGAAGAAGAAGAGTTTGGATTTGATACCCCGCCTTTCACTCCCTTTAAGGAGTCTCAGAGCGGCTAACATTCTCCTTTCCCTTCCTCCCCCACAACAAACTGTGAGGTGAGTGGGGCTGAGAGACTTCAGAGAAGTGTGACTAGCCCAAGGTCACCCAGCAGCTGCATGTGGAGGAGCGGAGACGCGAACCCGGTTCCCCAGATTACGAGACTACCGCTCTTAACCACTACACCACACTGGCTCTACGTGAGGAAAGGGCAAGGAGGGTTGCAAGGAAAACAGTTAGTTAGTTATTTACCTGGGCGTCAGATGATGAGTCTCTTAAGATTTGCCTGCTTCTCACTATGGCAGAATGAATTATCATCACGCAGAAATTGCCACTCTCTGCAACTTTGCCTTTGGGCATATCAAACACACTTGGCAGCCCTTCTGTATCTCCTAAGAAAGACTGTTAAGTAGTGGCTTTTTTTAGGATCCCACAATAGCAAGGGAAAAGATATGCAGCCCCCTGGATCCGTTTTTAAAAATGAGAGTTATTGGGAACAAAGTGTCATGGGCCAGGAGTCGGCTTCACCTGCCGAGCAGCAGCCTGAAGGAGCAGAAGGCAGAGTGACTCTACCTGCTGCTGATCAGCCTTCTTGCTCCTGATGTTAACCAGCTGGCTCCAGCTTTCTTAAGGAAGGCTTCCAGCCTCAGTCAGTTGCTGGAAACGACATTCGTTGTTCCTGGCCAGACTTTGCTGCTTCTTGCTTCTCGTGACCTTGGACCCTCAGCTTTCTTGACCCCCGGATCGTCTGACTATGTGAACTGAGATACACCTGACCTTAGGACTGGGCTAAAGCTTGCATGCGGACTCTGCCTCCAGGCAAGTACCCCCTGAGACTCGGGTGGTTGGCTGGCCGCACAGGACTGTGACATAAAGTCTATGAGGAACTCATTTCCCATTCTCTTCTATAGTTTTTCAAGCTACATACAAGCTGAGAGCTATGAATAGAAAACACTTGAGAGAGTACAGCTCTCTCCCAGCTCCTTGGTTGGGGCCCACATTGCTTCTTCCAAGGAAGATGTTGCAAGCATTTTCATTTCTCTTTGCTTGCCTGCCCAAAGGCATGTCCTTTATATCATTCTGCGTCTGGCTCTCTCTTGTTGAATCCCACTGGGTTTCGAAGGGACATTTCCCATGTTCCCTTCCTTTCATTTTCAGGTTGTTCTCAGGTACAGAGTGGGCCTTTGGGATGGCACCATTTTAAGAGCTGCAATGTGTGAATGCTAAACATTATCACCAAAGGCCACTTGATTGCAAAGGCAAATTCCAGTTGGAAACTTGAAAGAAGTTTCTCAGCTGTCATAAATCTGTAGAATGGAATGGAGAACATTTGCAGAATGAGGGCCACGTTCTCTTCTGGGGGCTGCGCTGCCAAAGAAAATGGTGGAGTCAGAGAAAATGTGAGCGGAGCAATGGATGCAGCTCTTATCTTTGTATAATCCAGCCATGCAAATCATACCCTCCAACATTTCTCTGAGGAAAATATGAACGTCCTAAGGAAAAGTGCAATGTTTCAGGATCAAATCAGAAACTGAGACTGCTTCTGTAAATCTGGGACTGTCCCTGGAAAGTAGGGACACTTGGAGGGTCTGTGCAAATGTCAGAGGTTTTTACACACACACACACACACACACACACACACACACACCTCCCTCCCTCCATTCAGGCAAACAAAAGACATTATCGCAGTTCCTTCAGCTTTTGCAGTGAGGGTTGTGGACTGGTGAACATGGCCATGGTCTTCTAAATCTAACCAGACAAGCATCAAGGAACACCAGAAAAATTCTTCAGGGCATTGAACTAGACACCAAAATGGAAGGGTGAGTAATTTAAAGCAATTTAAAGAACAACAAAAGAACCTGTTCCCCAAAACATCACTTTAATGAGATTCTTATTAATAACAGGGGGTTCAAAAAAGATGCAAGATGACAGCCAGCCTCTTCCTTAGGCTGTGGAGAAAAGCTGGACAGGGCTGATTCAGCCAATTCTCCTTCTTTCTCCACAGCCAAGGGTAGGCCTTTTGGTGGAAATGTCACCTTTAATTGCATTTTCCGCTCTTGCAAATTAGTTCCTACAAACCATGTTTGTTTATGCTGCAGCCATCATTAGGAACAAACAATCCCTAATTGTCAGAGCACCCAAAGGGCTGCTTTTTCACAAAATTTCAGGCAATTAAAAGGTCATCCATACTTGGAAAGGAGAAAAGAAAAAAAACTATTAGGGTTGCCATATTTCAAATAGTTGTTGAGATTTTTTTGGCAAAATCGCCAAAAAAGAAGCCGGTTTTGAGCTATTTTTATGGGGAAAAACACTGCTGATGACATGAGCTGCCATAGGTCTGGATTATCCTGAACATTTTGCTGATTCTTGCCTGGACACTGCTGCCAAATGCAGTATTCTGGATGTGTCTGGGAAATTCTGGACATATGGCAACCCTAAGTTTATTTTTATGTAGCATATATATTTAAAGGTCTTGTAAAAAGGTCTTGCTCCCACTCAACCTCTTTGACTGCATTCACACTCAATTGCTCTGCATCCAGTGCCCTTCCAATGTTTATTTAAAAGGGGGTATACTCACAACATTAACCACAATCCACATCTATCCTACTTTTAACTACTATGATCTGATGATCAGCTTTGATCTGAATTTTAAAAAGGTAAACCTAGCTGTGTCTTACGCTGCTTTGATTCTTAGCACAATTTTGTTTTAACATGTAATTTGCTGGGATGTTAGGGGTGTTAGGAGATTAAGATTGCTGGAAGAAATATCAACAACCTCAGATATGCAGATGACACAACCTTGATGGCAGAAAGTGAGGAGGAATTAAAGAACCTTTTAATGAGGGTAAAAGAGGAGAGCGCAAAATACGGTCTGAAGCTCAACATAAAAAACAACAACGAAGATCATGGCCACTGGTCCCATCACCTCCTGGCAAATAGAAGGGGAAGAAGTGAGAGATTTTTTTTTTTTTTTTTTTTTTTTTTTTGGGGATTCTTTCATTGCATATTTTAATTATGGGTGTTTATATGTTAATGTTTTTTTTTTTTTTTTTTTTTATTCAATTTTTATTCATATTCAACAAAAAAAACAAACAAATGTATACACAGACAAGTCAACATAAATTGTCATTCCCATTTCCCCTTCCACACAAACAGAAATTAAACACACAAAATCATAAAATCATAAAAATAGACTTCCCTCCACCCTTTTGGTAAGTTTCTAATAAATTCTATAATTACGTATTTATTTTTAATCTTAGAATTGTCACTGAAAGAGTTTTCCTTTCCCTGCCAGATCATCTTATAAGTCTGTTCCAATATAATTCCAGAATTTACTCCAATTTTTTTTGAATTTCTGTTCATCTTGATCTCTTAATCTGCCTGTTAATCTGTCCAGCTCGGCGTAATTTACCATTTTAACCTGCCATTCATTTATACTAGGTACAGTTTCCGATTTCCAATTTTGTGCCAGCAGGATTCTTGCAGCTGTGGTGGCGTAGAGGAATATTATTTTATCCTCACTTTTTATTTCTTTATCCATTATTCCCAACAGAAATGACTCTGGTCTCTTGGGAAAAGTGTATTTCAATATTTTTTTAAGTTCATTGTAAATTAGTTCCCAAAAGACCTTCACCTTACTGCATAACCACCACATATGGTAAAGATCTCCCTCTACTTCACCACATTTCCAACATGTCCTGTTCTTTAATCTGTACATTTTGGCCAATTTCGCCGGCGTAAGATACCATCTGTACATCATCTTCCAGATGTTCTCTCTTAATGCCATACAGGCCGTAAACTTAATATTACTGTTCCACAGTTCCAACCACCTTTCAAAATCGATATTATACCCAAAGTCAATTGCCCACTTAATCATTACTTCTTTCACCTCCTCATCTTTTGTGTACCATTCTAATAGCAAATCATATATTTTAGATAATATTTTGTTCTTTCCTTCTACTATCTCTATGTTAAATCTTGATTTTTTATCTTCGAAGCCTATTTTCCTCTTATCCTCTTTTAGTAGGTCGTTCACCTGATGGTATTGTAACCAACCAATGAATAAATGTTTTATCTCTTCATAAGGTTTAAGTTTGGGTCCTTGTTCCGTTTTTCTTACCAGATCTTCATAGGTAGCATTTCCCCCCTCCATGTTAGTTTTCTTAATTGATAAAACCTCTATTGGTGAGATCCACCAGGGGGTCTTTCTTTCAAGGAGATTTTTATTTCTCTCCCAAACCTGATATATTGGTCCCCTGAAGATATGGTTCAGGAAGCCCCTATGGACCTTCACCTTCTCATACCAGAGGTATGCATGCCACCCATACCAGTTGTTGAAACCCTCCAGGTCCAACAAATCTCTGTTCTCTAACTTTATCCAATCCTTTAGCCAGAGTAGGCATGCTGCTTCATAGTAAATGCCCAGGTCTGGTAGTGCAAAGCCCCCTCTTTCCTTTTTATCAATCAATATTTTCATTTTTATCCGTGGTCTTTTCCCCTGCCAGATGTATCTCGCCAGGGCTTTCTGCCACTCTTTACATTGTTTTAAACCTTTAATTACTGGAATAGTTTGGAATAAGAACAGCATTCTGGGCAAAATATTCATTTTAACCACTGCTATCCTCCCCAAAAAGGAAAGTTTCATCCTCCCCCAAATTTCCATGTCTTTCTTTATATTCCTCCAGGTGACCTCATAGTTATCCTTATATAAATTTAGGTTTTTGGCCGTAATCCACACTCCAAGATATTTCACTTTTTTAACTGCCATTATTTCCGCCTTTCGTTCTACTTCCATCGTCTCTTCCTTATTTAAGTTTTTAACCAACATTTTAGTTTTATTCCTATTAACCTTAAAACCTGCCACACCCCCAAATTCCTCTATTATTTGTAAGGCTTCTTTGACACTCTCCTTTGGATCTTCTAGGGTCAATACAATGTCGTCCGCAAATGCTTTGATTTTATATTCCCTTTTTCCCACCTTAATTCCTTTCACTTCTGTTGCCTTCCTCAATCTCTCATTGAGTATTTCCAATACTGTTATAAATAATAAAGGGGATAGGGGGCAACCTTGTCTAGTTCCTTTATAGATATTGAAATATTCCGTTGTGGTGTTATCTATTACCAATTTTGCTTTCTGCTCCTTATATATTGCTTCTATCCCTTTTCTAAATTTTCCTCCTATTCCCATCATTTCTAAGCTTTTCCTTAGGAAGTCCCACGAAATATTGTCAAATGCTTTTTCAGCATCTATAAAGACCAGAGCGGCCTGTCTATCTATTTTCATATCCAAGTATTCGATAATATCTATCAGATTTCTTACATTGTCCCGTAGTTGTCTCCCTGGAAGGAAGCCTGTTTGATCTTTATGTATTTTATTAATCAAGACCTTTTTTAATCTTTCCGCCATTATATCTGCGAATAGTTTATAATCATTATTTAATAATGAGATTGGCCTGTAATTCTTCACTTCCATATTATCTACGTCTTTTTTGGGGATCAATGTGATATATGCTTCCTTCCAGGTGTTTGGAATCTTTCCTTCCCTCAATACATTATTCATCACCTCGCCTAACACTGGGGATATTTGATTACTTAGCATTTTATAATATTTGGCCGAGAGGCCATCTGGCCCCGGGGCTTTTACTTTCTTTGGCTCCATGATCACTGCAGATGGTGACAGCAGTCACAAAATTAAAATATGCCTGCTTCTTGGGAGAAAAGCAATGACAAACCTAGACAGCACCTTAAGACAGAAGGAAGTGGGACTCATCAACCTGGGAAGGCAGTCCATCTAGGAGAATGAAAACCCTAAACCTTCACTGCCTTGTGGGATATCTCAGAGAGAAGAAAAGGCTAAGGAGTAAACCCTACACAAATTCAGAGTGGAGTTGCTAAGACAGTTGGCTGGTGCCTCATACTCCTCCTCAGTGCTGCTAATTCAGCAGCTTCACTTCACCCCCATAGGCACACTCCATTGTCTGTCTTGGCAGATGGATGCCAATATGTAATTAGCTATCCTTGTAGGGTAACCACTTGCACATCACCCCAAAAGGGGACAACAGGAGAGGTGGATTTGCATAAAATGGGGACTTGCCAATTAATGTGCTTTGATGCACGTTCAGAAATAGTTACTCTAAATAGAAATGCAATGCATGTGACTATAGTGGGGAAAACTGTGGCCAGATGATCTGTATGCCTTCTCAGTCTGCTATGCAGGTGCTGTTGATGGGCAACCTCAAAGCTTCTGTTTTCTATACCCCTTCATATTTTTAAATCGGGCCTGGATCACACCAGTGGAGGGTGGTCCATAAGGGTGAATGGCACACTGCCCAGCTCACTCTGCTGACAGCCCCAATCTGTTTTCCTTCCACGACAAAAGCAGCCTACAGGATGGTGTTGTCTGTCAGCTTCCTCCTGTTTCAGTGCTGCCCTCATAGATCTTAGCAGGCAGGTGTATGGGGACAAAATAAGAATAAGTTGGTTCTGCCTCTCTTTGGCTCTGGCTGTGCCTATTGTTGGTCCCAGTTGGCACTGGCAATCACTGGATTGAACAGCCTTTCAAATAGAGGATTGTCTTCTGTAAAGCAAGGCACTTGTTCACTCAATACCACATTTATCTTTTCACTGCTAAAGCTCAGATGATTTCATATGCTAGTATTAACATGCAGAAATGCATGTTAGTGATGTTGCTAAGCTTGTAATCGCTTGATTTGACATGTGACCTGTCAGCTTGTAATGCCGCGCTACATTGCTGCTGGGGTTCAGCAAGGTCAAAAACAAGTAATATAATCAACAGTGGGCTGGTGTTCAGGTTCCAGAGTAGATAGATAGACAAGGATTCAAAAAGCCAGAGATCAGCTTCCATAGCAGCAGATATTAACCCATGGACAAGTTGCCCAGACTGAGGAATAAAGTCAGGAGCAGCAGTTATATAAAGCCAGGCAGGTTGCTATTAGTTCCTCAGGCTACCTGATCAGGCAAGGCTAATATGCTTTAGTAAACCTCTGCCCATTACGTAGGCATTGTGCAACAAATAGCAGACAAATCACTTACTCAGCCTTAAAGGTACTCTGGTGGTGCAGGGAGTAAGATACCTAAGCATTTTGGGGAAGAGCTGTGGCTCAGTGGTAGAGCATCTGCTCTGTATGCAGAAAGCCCCCAAATCACCCTCCCCCCCCAAAAAAAAAATCTCCAGATACAGTTGAGAATATTCCCTTTCTGAAACCTTGGAAAGACATTGGCAGTCAGTGCAGATAGACGGTACCGAGCTCAACTGGTCTGACAGTGTCCTATGTTATTATTCCCCATTTTGATTCTCCTGGTGCCTTACATTTACAAAATGGGGTGTCATTTCTCCCAGAAGTAGAATTAAGTGGCAGAGATGCCCAAAGCTGGCAGCTTTCTAAGTAAATGTGCAGGCCTTATTATTATTATTATTATTGAACAAATGCTTTGACAAAACGCTCAGTCACCATGAAACTAGAAACCAGCTGCTCTGTAGATCATGTAGAAAAAAATATTTAATGTAACCTCACCCAAACTCTTGTTTGGAATCAGACCACCCAATGAAGCAACCTTTTCTTTGGTGAATGTCTTTTCTATTTAGGTCAGTTCCCTTGACTGTTTCTTGAAAATATTCTGTATTGTCCCCAACTGCGGGCAAGAGCCCTCTTATTCCCAAGAAGAACAGCCTAAAAATACTGAAAATAGAAACTGGTCTCACTGGTTCACCCCAAATGTCTGGAAGAGTAAGAATGTGGATGGGAAAAATTTATCCTTCCCTCATAACAATAGAACTTACGAACATCCAGTGAATGTTGGAAGATTTGGGACAGATAAAGGAAAGTACTTCTTGCAGTGTGGGTGGGTGTGGGGGACTCCCTGGTCCTGAATGAGGTACTGTGCCCCTGAAGGACCAGGTGCACAGCCTGGACTCACAGCTGTCCATGGAGGCGCAGGTTAATTCTGTGTCCAGGACGGTTGTCTACCAGCTCCACCTGGTACGCAGGCTGAGACCCTACCTGCCTGCGGACTGTCTCACCAGATTGGTGCATGCTCTAGTTATCTCCTGCTTGGACAATTGCAATGCACTCTGCGTGGGGCTACCTTTGAAGGTGACCCGGAAACTGCAATTAATCCAGAATGCGGCAGCTAGACTGGTGACTGGGAGTGGCCGCCGGGACCACATGACACCGGTCCTGAGAGATCTGCATTGGATCCCAATACGTTTCCGAGCACAATTCAAAGTGTTGGTGCTGACTTTTAAAACCCAAACAGCCTTGGTCCTGTATACCTGAAGGAGCGTCTCCACCCCCATAGTTCAGCCCGGATACTGAGATCCAGCGCCGAGGGCTTTCTGGTGGCTCCCTCATTGCAAGAAGTGAGGTTACAGAGAACCGGACAGAGGGCCTTCTCAGTAGTGGCGCCCACCCTGTGGAACACCCTCCCTTCAGATGTGAAGGAAATAAGCAGCTATCTTATTTTTAAAAGACATCTGAAGGCAGCCCTGTTTAGGGAAGATTTTAATATTTAATGTTGTATTATTTTAACACTTGATTGGGAGCCGCCCAGAGTGGCTGGGGAAACTCAGCCAGATGGGTGGGTTATAAATAATAAATTATTATTATTATTACTATGGAACTCATTCCCACAGGAGGCTGTGATGACCACCAACTTGGATGGCCTTTAAAGGGGATTAGACCAATTCATGGAAGATAAGGGTATCTGTAGTTACGAGCCATGAGAACTATGTTCTACCAGCACTGTTGGAGGCAAAGAGGCTCTGAATGCCAGTTGCTGAGAATCACACCTGGGGAAGAGCACTGATTCACCCAGGTCCTGCTTTCAGGCTTTCAGGCTTCCTACAGGCACCTGGATTGCCACTGTGAGAACAGGATGCTGTGCTGGATGGGCCTTTGGCCTGATCCATTGCGACTCTGCTTATGTTCCCAGTAATTAGGTAAGCTAAATCAATGGAACCTGCTTCCAAATAAGTGTACTTAGTCTGGCTGAGTTTCCATCTAACTAGTGTCACCATGCTTAGAGAGACCCGAGTTTCAGCAAGTACCAGCTAGATTTCCTTTGGTGGCAAAAATCAAGCCCCCACACCCATATGTCTGATGTCAAAGGCTGAAGCAAAAAACAACAACCAGCCCACTCATGAAATTCCTGACCGTTTTCTTTACTCAGGTAACTGCTGTGTTCAATTTCTTTAAATTCCTGCTTTTTCCAGACACATTTATTGGCCTTTCTTCAGACAACAGCTTTCTATTTCGATGGGTAATTCCAGTTTCATAACTATATATGTGTTTTTTCTTATGAACCTCCTCAGGTACCTGAAATAGCACACTACTGGGAGTCACAAATCGTAGCTGCACACTTGCCAAAGAGACAGGACCTGGAAAAGTGTGGGGTGGGCTTTGTAGTTTTTGCTATAATGGCCACAAAGCCAATTTCTGCCATTACATAAACAAAGTGCTGCTGTGTTCCTTAATAGGTTTGTAGTTCAGAATATGCATTGAAAACAATTTCAAAATCACTACTGAAAAGATCTTAACAAGCCTGCTCACTTCTTTGACTGTATGTAGGAATGCAGAAAGTTGCCTTATACCAATTCAGATCCCTGAATCATTATCCAGGGTTTCAAGTGGGGGGACATTTCCAGCCCTACCCGGATGTGCCAGGAATCTGTTGCATAGAAAATAGATGCTCCATCACTGAGCCACAGTCCTTATCCAAAAGACTGTTTGACCTGACAGTCTAAACTCTAAAGAAATGCCCAAAATGTGATAAAAAGGTTTTTTGCTTTAAAAATTCTACTTAGGCTGAAATTTGAAATGTGGGGGTCCAAAGATGGGGGCACTGAGCAGCCTGCCAGACTTGTGTCAGTACAGGAGAACTGAGGGCCAATAGCCATTCTTGCATTCCTCTTTCCTTTTTCGGTGGTTTCCTTGTTTTTCCTTGTACAGTTTCCCTCCCATTGGTATCCATCATTTGGGAAAACAATTATGGCAGCTCCAGGGATGGTGTCATTTGTTCCTTGTTCCAGGGGAAATGGGAAGGCTGTGGATTCCACAGGCTGGCACCACCACTAAAAAGGCCCTCTCTCCATCTAGCCACCAGTAACGGATCACTTCTTGTATAGCAAAAATAAAAATAAATCCCCAAAGCACCTTCATGATAGAAAATATTCAGAATACCAGGATGAATGAATTTCCTGCAGATCTACACAGTCAAACTCCAGGAGCTTCAATATGATGCCTTCTCCTTACTACGAAAAATGCCAAGCTAGTCAATAAAAATTTGTCAGCCATTCAAATTTATTTTCTAAAAACCACCAGTCATCACAAAAGCTAAGCAACCAACAAAACAAATTTGGGTCAGAGTGATGTACATCGATTTATTTCCTTCCTGACTTTAGCAGAACTGAAAGTACATTTGCAAAATTATGGAACACAATATATTTTCAGTAGCTGATGTCAATGCTTGTCTTCCAGCTTCAATACATTGAATTTGGAATTGAAATACAGGCTGTGGGAATCATGTCAAAGTTCAACAGACCAGTTCTATCAACCTCTCTCCTCAGAAGTAAAAACCATAAAGAATCTTGTGGCACAATTTATGATGGCATAAGCTTCATGGACTAAAGTTTGTTGGATGCATAAACCTTAGAGCCCCTCAGCAGTGCAACTCACATTTAAAAATGGCCAAAATTAGAGTGAGTGAGAGAGAGAATTTCTCAGTCAACATGAAGTGCAATGCATAAAAAATCTCTCCTGAATGTAGGTGTCAAAGCACTTGCTCAGTCAAGTACATCTAAATGCTTGTTTACTTCCCATTTAGTGTTTTTTAAAAAACTGTTTCCAGTGGGGAATCTGCAGAGATGCTGTGCATATCCTTTTTTTTCAAATGTACTTCCTATGCATTTCAAAGATTTCCTATAGTAATTTTGCTGTTATACTGCCTGCAGAGAGAGATCTGCTTTTTAAAGGATTCACATAAAAATGACCATAATTCATATTACTGGGATGTAAAATTTGGGGAAATTGCCAGTTGATGTTTGAGTCACATTTGCACCCTGCTTATTTTCTAAGGGTGTGATATACACATGAATACAGTGTTCTTCAGCACTGGGTCCTCAGATGTTGTTGTACTACAATTCCCATAATTCCTGACCAGTGGCCACATGAGCACAGCAAAAACTGCCAAGTTACAGTCGGGGTTTACCCAAGACTGACGTGAAGGAGAAGATGGTGTCTCCACACATAGAAACACACACTTCCATGTACAGTACCAGGCTTTGGAAATGGGGCAGTTGGAATCCATTTATGTCTCCTAAGTTATGTACGTAAGACATTCAGAACATTTCAAAGAGGTTTCCAGGAAAGGATCAGGCTGCTTGCTTACCGATCCCTTTGAAGGATATGCAATCATTCTCCCCTAGTCTAAGTGGTATTTGCTTAATTTATTTGAAGATAACTAGGTTAATATCCTAAATTCCTAAAACTGGAAATGATTTGTATTGTGACGTTTGAGACCAATGCACTTAGTAACGAAATAAATTATTTCTTACAGCTTAAGCACTGGGTTAATGTGATCCACCACTGCCCACTATTTCATTCTGTAGCAGATGGTTATCGAGAATGAAAAGGAGAATCCTATAATGTCTCATTCTATGTGGCAAAGCAGGCCGAGTGTGCTTCTGAAATGCTGCCGAAATCCTTAAAGCAATTTCTAACATTTGTACGGTGCCCTTAGCATTTGTTTTATCTTTACAACAGTATGCTTAAAAAGGAGGTTCCACTGAGACAGTGATTTGCCCATGGCCACCCAGTAAGCTCTATAGCTAAAGGCTGCCTCACACTTCGCTGGTATTGTAAATAGGTTTCTCCTGACTTTTGCTTCAAGGCAGGCTCCCAATTCTATGCCTTCCCACGGAAGCTGACACCAGAGGAAGTAAAGATTGGTTCTGAATCTTAATGGGAACTGATGCTGAAATCCAGAGTTCTAACTACACAGATGAAATGCTCCTACCCAGAAGCTGCTGTACAAAACAAACAAAAACCCAGTCTACAAATTTATTTTCCTCCCCCAGCTGCTTTCAGTACAGTGGAACCTCAATTGTTGAATGCATTCTGGAAGACGGTTCGACTTCCAAACATTCGACAACCGAGGCGCAAAGGGCTGTTGGCAATTTCAATGGTGAAAATTGAGAAACACGCCTCGGAGGCATGTTAAAAAAGGAAGGTTTTCAGCGTTCGGGTTCCGAAACATTCAGCTTCCGAGATGCTCGAAAACCGAGGCTCCACTGTAGTTGAATGCACTGTGCTGTGGTAGGCTGCAGTCACGGATTGTAAGTGTTTGCCCAGGCTTCATGTTTGCCCAGACTTCGAGGAGACACTGGTGTCTTTATGATATGTTTTATTTACATATATATATTCAACCTGAGCCTAATGTGGAGAGATTCAGAGCACTGACTCCCCAAAAGGGTCTTGATTCTCCCATAGGCACAGTCCTGGATTCAAATAGGAATCAGCCATTCTCTGTCTCCTTTCTGCATCATAAAAACAACCCATTTGGTAGTGAAATTTTTCCCATTTTGTTTTTGTAGAGGCAAGTGGTTACTCAGGTCCTCCCCATTTTAAATTACATCTCCTTATGCCATTAAGATGCAATGTGATGTCTGTGTGTCCTTTTTGTCAAGACAGAAGAATGAATCAGCTTTATCCTGACCATACTATCATGGATGTGTCAGTAAATATTATGGTTAGTGAGCCACTGGTGTGTGCTAATGATTCTCCACGGCCTTTGCTGTTCCCAATCTCTTTGAATGTGGACAGGAGGGGAACATTAAAGAAGATGAGAACATTAATTAAATGGCATACTTTCTTGATGAATTCTGAGGCTCTCTTTATTTGAAAGCACCGACTAAATCCAGAGGAAGTCAGATGGATTAAAATTAAATCCCAAGATTTAGTTGGGCAGATGTTCGTTTTGGAAGGTTTGCAGGCTATTATTGGATCAGCAAATCATGGTACAGTTCTGTACAGGCTCCTTTCTCAATAGGCCTACAAATATTGTCGCATCATTACCCTGACCCCACCTCACCTCATCTCCACTTCCCCCTCCCCTTCAATATCAGTGGTTAACGGACAAGCCATATTATTCTTAATGCTCATTCCAGTGCAATGCTTCTGAAACAAGGCTGAAGACAGTTCATTCATCTGCAAGAGGTTTAACATAAAGCCTGCATTAAATCACAGCATTTTCATGGAGGGATGGGAAGAGAACTTGGAAAGTGTTTCTGCTCCTGTAGCTGAATTTTAGCAATAATTTCTCTTTTGAGATATACATGGAATTTGGTGCTGTGAATAAGACGTTAGTGGCCATCTGTCACCACGAACTATGTAGGGAGCAGAATGAAAACATTGGGCTTGCTAGGTGTACAGGGGCAGAGCAAATAGCTACATGTTGAAAACATGTACAGAGCCATAAATGCACAAGGTGCATGATGCATAGAGGCAGTCAAACTGGATTTTACCCACTGGAGTTTGAGTTTTGGGATGGTGAGAGGAAAGCCAGGTACCATGATGGACCAATGTCAATGTGGGGTTCATCTCAAAGGAAGGCACCACAAAGGATCTTCCCTTTGGTGTCTCCCATTCTGTTGGAAAAAACGCCCTGGGTAGTCCTGCAGCCCTTTCTGTCTGAGCGTCCTCCGGTATGCACAGAAAGGCATTTCCCTTCTTCTCCAGTGCGCTCAGTGACATATACCAGATGGTAAAGGTAAAGGTAAAGGGACCCCTGACCATTAGGTCCAGTCGTGGCTGACTCTGGGGTTGCGGCGCTCATCTCGCTTTATTGACTGAGGGAGCCGGCATACAGCTTCTAGGTCATGTAGCCAGCATGACTAAGCCACTTCTGGCGAACCAGAGCAGCGCACGGAAACACTGTTTACCTTCCTGCTGGAGTGGTACCTATTTATCTACTTGCACTTTGACGTGCTTTCGAACTGCTAGGTTGGCAGGAGCAGGGACTGAGCAATGGGAGCTCACCCAGTCGCAGGGATTCGAACTGCCAACCTTCTGATCGGCAAGTCCTAGGCTCTGTGGTTTAACCCACAGCACCATCCTATACCAGATGGTATATGCACACTAATCTTCTAGCATCACACAGCAAGAAGTGTGAGACATCGTAGAGCTAATCTGTGTATTTATTTACACACTATGTACAGACAAAGAATTATGGCATCCTCTCTCATCAGCTCCGAGAGAGAACAGGCACAAGTAAAACTGAAAGTACACTACAAAGTACATACAGTGGAAGAGATAAGACTGTCTTCCGTTTCCCACACTCTTCTCAGACAGGCATGTGATTTACACCAATCACAAATGCAGCATCGGGGGAGTGAAACTGCTAACAGATATCGCCGCAATGGAAGTGGCAAATAGATGCAGGAAGGACCCCAAGAGGCAAGGTAAGTGAGGATCACCCAACATGAAAGACTGGAAGAGGAAAGGAACACTTCCAAGTCAGACCTGGGATAGTCCATCATTTTCTGTGGGGGCAGAGGGGATTAACAGCTACTTTTGTATAGAGAAAAAAATTGTTGTTGTTCCCTGATTTTTACGTTTTTGGTGTTAAATATGGATTATATTTTATACCTGTACTTGAGATTAATAGGTAATAATTTACGTTACAAAACACTGCATTTTACTGTGTATTTCTTCTTCTTATAAATAACATCTCTCTAATTGTTTCAGTTTTTTGTACAGTATAGATATAATGTTATGTATGGACATGCAGCATGGGATTCAAGTAAGCTGGGTCCCTCCCTGTACCCCTAAATCTGCTCTGGTTTAGGGGGGTGCAGGAGACATTCTATGCGTGTACTTGATTCCCTACGTTCAGAACCCACTTAGTGCTATGTTGAATGCCACCCATGTTGTTTTTTATGGTCTGTGTTGTAAATCAAGCTGTGGACTTCTGATGAAGGATGTCATACAAGTTTAACAACTAAATAAATACCATATTAGATAAAGTCCAAGCATCCCCTGAGTCCAGTATTCTGTTTCCCACAGTGGCCAACTAGATATCTCTAGGAAGCTCATTGTTGTTGTTGTTATCTGTCTGTCTCGAGAGGCAATGGAGTGCAACCATGGAGGTGCAGTGAAACCACTTGGGAATCACAGCGCCTGCTGTAGCTGCAGAGACCAGTAATTTGTAACTGCTGCCTCCCACATTGTTTTTGCTGTGTTAGCAGCACTGAAGAGACGGAAAAGTTTGTTTTGCTGGGAAGGTTGGATCAACAAGTGTTTTCTTTTTCTTTTTCCCTGCCAGCAAATGGTTAACAAATGGCAGCTTATGATTGGCTGGGGTTCCAGGAGAGGGGGTTGAAAAGGAAAGGATTTGGAGAGACAGTTTTTAGGTTGGGATAGAGTTTGGGAGAATAGGTTGGGAGATAGGGAGTGAGAGGAGAGAGAGAGTTGGTTCTGGGTAGAAACATCCATTCTGAGGAATATATCAAAAGCTAAAGAAAGGAGACTCTGAGCTTAGTGTGAAGGACAGTGTGTGGTGTCCTGTAAGAACAATTAGACTAGGAATTAACTGGGAAGCTGTGGCTGAACCAGGAGAAATAGAAGCTGTGAGAATACAGTCTACTTTGGACTCATTCCAGTCAGGAGGGAGAGATTATTCTAGAAAGAAAAGACTCCCAAACCAGTTAAAAGGGGTGTGGTGATCCCTTGAGTCTGTTACTTGGAGTACCTCAGGAGTAGGGTTGTCAAAGGGGTGTGTAACTGACAGGAAGTACCACCTTGTTTAAGAACCAAAGTATTAAGCGGCAATAGCTGTGCAACAACTGAGAAAGAACTGAAGTGAAATAACATTATAATCTGAAGTATCCTATGGTTTACCCTCTTTGTGTCATAAACTTCCTTTGTTTAATAAAATCTTTCTTGTTTATCTCCTGCCTGAGATTCCAAATTATAAAGTTTTCCCTCACACAAGTCCCCCACAAGATAATCTGGGGTAGTTTGCAGGAATTCGTGGAATTGGTGTTCTGTGAGGTGGATGCACTAATATTTAAGTGAGGGCAGGCCCAACGGTGCCAGGGGTAAAAATGCTGTTGCATCATCGCAACCTCTCCGGGGCTCAGGCCAGGGCAGTGTGTATGAAGGTCCTGGGCTGTGCAGATGCCAAGACATCCCCACCTCTGGCCTTGCTGGTGTGGTCCAAAGGGAACCAGAGCAACATGTTTGGCATTAGCTTGACTGCAGCTTGCTTTCTTAATGGCCCGTCACCTTTCCTTTGTTTTATTAATGGTTGACTACATCATCAGGAAGCTAGCATGGCTTATATTTTAACACTTGCTGTGTCCATGAGCTATGGACACTAATGCTATGGACATGAGCTAATGCTATGTTTTCCGTTTTGTTTGTCCAAAATTGTCTGCTAATCAGTTTCATTGGAAACTCTCTGGAATTACCGTATTTTTCGCTCTATAACACGCACCTGACCATAACACGCACGTAGTTTTTAGAGGAGGAAAACAAGAAAAAAATATTCTAAACAAAACAGTGGATGTATGATTTTTGTGGTTCATGCTGTGGCCACAGACATGTGATCTGACGGTGAGTTTGGGGTAGCCCAATGCAAAAATCCTGAGGATCCATGTGGGTCCATGCTTTGTAACCACGTTTTTGCGCCATTGCGGCCCCATGAAACAGTGGGTGCGTGTGTGTTTTTTGTGCAGGCTGTAGCCATGGACATGCTATGTGATCTGATGGTGAATTTGGGGTGACCGAGTGCAAAAATCCTGAGGATCCATGTGGATCCGTGCTTTGTAACCACGTTTTAAGTGGGGAGGGAAGGAAAAGCACTCAAGGGACAAGGAGCACACGTGGGGGGGGTGTGGAGAAGGATGCTGCTAATAATGCAGGAGAGGCTCCTCTCCGGCTTTGCTCCTTTAGAACAAGCAGGCTCTGCGTTTCTCCCTCCTCCCCAGCAAGGAAACCACGATAGTAACCACTCTGAGACAAATCAAGAAAAAGTGCGACCAACACTCTCCCCCAACAAGCACAGTGAGGTCAAAACACACACACACAGAGAGAGAGAGAACTGGCCCTAAAGTTGCAGGGCGCTGGAAGTCGCAGGGGCGCTGGGGGAGTGAATGGGAAGCAAGAGAAGGAGAATGATCCCTCACACACACACAGACACACAGAGTGTGGATTCTAAAGTCGCAGGGAGAGTGAAGGGGAAGCAGAGAAGGAGAACGATCTCTCTCACACACACAGAGAGACACACAGAGTGTGGATTCTAAAGTCGCAGGGAGAGTGAAGGGGAAGCAGAGAAGGAGAACGATCTCTCTCTCACACACACAGAGACACACAGAGTGTGGATTCTAAAGTCGCAGGGAGAGTGAAGGGGAAGCAGAGAAGGAGAACGATCTCTCTCTCACACACACAGAGACACACAGAGTGTGGATTCTAAAGTCGCAGGGAGAGTGAAGGGGAAGCAGAGAAGGAGAACGATCTCTCTCTCACACACACAGAGACACAGAGTGTCGATTCTAAAGTCGCAGGGGTGCAGGGAGAGTGAAGGGGAAGCAGGAGGAGGAGAACGATAGCTCAAGCACACACACACACAGCCCCTACAGTGGCTAATCCAAAATCGGACAGCAAAAAACTGCAGGCAGGGACAGAGAGCAGGGGTTGTTTTAAAGCAGCCAACTCCCGCTCTGCTTCTCTCCCTCCTTCCCGGCTCCGCTAGCTGACAGGAGCCGCTTACACCCGCTTTGCTGTTTCAAAGCGAGCCATGGACTGCTCACGACTGCAGCAGATTCCCCCGCCATCTGTAGGCATTCGCTCCATAACACGCACAGACATTTCCCCTTACTTTCTAGGAGGAAAAGTCTGCGTGTTATGGAGCGAAATTTACGGTATTTGGAAAGGGGGAAAAATCTATGTTTGTCCATTTTAGTTGTCCTATATCTAAAATGAAAATTGCAAACTTTTGAATATGTGAGCCAGGCCTGAACAGAGGTAAAGGAAGAAAAGGCAGGTGATAAGGTATACCTGCAGCCTACGGACTGGTGGGGTGGGAAGAGTGGAATACAAAAGGATATTGTCAAGGACTTAAGGTCAAAAGGCTCCCTGGTTGCTGTCTGTCTGCTGGTCTCTTCTTTAATTTTCTTAACAAACTGTAAATTCCCTTGTTGCTCTCTAATGGATGCCTTTCAGGTTATGTTATGAATTGACACTGAGTTTCCCCCTGGCACATGGCCCTTAAAAATGCATTGTCTCGATATGGTTTCTCACTTTAAAAATTAATAGCAGAATTATCTGACCTCTGGAAATGTCAAGAAGAGGGTGACATATAATTTTGCAGGAAAAGAACATGCAACAATAAATAATCTCTGCAATGCATAAAGCCCAACACACTTTGATTAATCCCTGTTTCCGTGAACCATCCGATGTCAAAGGCTTCCCTGGATTTCAAACCAAGGAAGCACTCGTTTTCTTAAAGAGACAAATGTGTCAATTCCCTCATGCATTCTGCAAAGTTTTGTGATTTCACACATCCTCTTTTTTAGCTGTAGTGTTCTTAATTTTTCACCCTCCATTTAAAAGCAAGTAGGATATAATGGAGGGACACGGATAGCACTGTGGGTTAAACCACAGAGCCTGGGACTTGCCAATCAGAAGGTTGCGGTTTGAATCCCTGCGGTGGGGTAAGCTCCCATTGCTCAGTACCTGCTTCTGCCATCCTTTTTAGAATATAATGGAAGTGCATCATCTCATTTGTCCATATGGACTAGTCTCCAATAAATCAATCAACAAGTTGGAAGGGAAGTTGGAGGTGATCCAGTCTAACTCCTTGCTCAGTACAGGATCTGTGATGCAGCAGGATACAACCACAGCATCCCTGACAAAAGGCTGTATAGTATTTGCCCCACATTGCATCAGAATGCAGCAATCTCCAGAGTCCAGAAGCACTTACTGCAATGATATCTCTCCTAGTGTTCAGCTGAAACAGACTTCCCAGCAATGTCCTCCCTTGGGTTCTGTGTTCTGGAGCAGTAGAGACATCTTTAAGAAGGTACAGGCAGGACTGGGTATTGTGGCTATGTGTGACTCCTGAGACAAAGATGTACAACTGGGGAGTTCATGGTAAATTCAAGAGTTTCAACCTCATTTTTTTTCTTGTTATTATCCCTAACTTTCATGTCTGCAAAGATATGGGAGAAATCAGGAGTTAAGCAATCAAACTATGGAGCTCTATTGTTATTTTAAACTTTATTATTATTTTTAAGGCACATGGTATAAACTGCATGATGTTTTAAGTTGCAATTCTTCTCCCCCACTTTTAGGAATAATGTCAAAATAAGGATATTTGGGACTTGGGGTTCTTTCAGGATGCCATTTTTTGGGTGGGGGAGATTAAATCACATGCTGGCAAATTAAGGTTGATTTATTAGAATTGATAGGAAGGTCTTGTGCAACAACCCACTCACGCCCAAGCTTGGACTTTCAATGGGAAGTGTGAGAAAATGCTTCTTTTGATGCATCATCAAACCATACCACAAACAGATAAGAACGAATGCTCGTTAATAGCTAGCATTGACTAATCACACTATAAATAAACTAGACTGAATGCTGAATAAACAGGTCTTCTGGGAGCATCATTGAACATGTCCTCTAACTGGCAGCTGACAAGGAGTAACATTATGAGGAAACCAGAATGGGGGAGTCCCAGACCGCCCTTTGTTCCTCCTGTATTTCAGATTACATGTAATTTCATTTTTATTTCACGTCCCGCTTTGCCACAAAAGAATTGGACCCAAATCATCTCATCGTACATAAGCATTTCATAGCATAACAGTAAAAACTCTGTCAGTGCTATCCATATCTACTCATTGAGCTCAGTAGGACATACCGTATTTTTTGCTCTATAAGACTCACTTTTTCCCTCTTAAAAAGTAAGGGGAAATGTGTGTGCGTCTTATGGAGCGAATGCAGGCTGCACAGCTATCACAGAAGCCAGAACAGCAAGAGGGATTGCTGCTTTCGCTGCGCAGCGATCCCTCTTGCTGTTCTGGCTTCTGAGATTCAGAATATTTTTTTCCTTGTTTTCCTCCTCCCAAAACTCTTGTGGTCTGGTGCGTCTTATAGAGTGAAAAACTATACATGTTTGTTTGTGTGCTTGTGTGTTTGTGTTGTGTATTGTTTGTGTTTATAAAAACTGTGAAAAACCAATAAAAAAATTATTAAAAAAAAAGAAAAATATGGTAATCCCAGGAAAGTAGCCATAGGATTGCAGCTGTAGTGACATGTGGTTAACATTTCACTGAAAAACATAAGAAGAGCCCGGCTGGATCAGTACCAACCAGATGCCTGTGGGAAGCCCACAAGCTTTAAATAAGCATAGTAACAATACATATGCAAATTCAGTAAGCAACTAAACATTATATAAACACCTCACTGTAAATGAAATATATCACCATTTCAGTAATATTCGATCTGATCAGCTCTGCAACAGCAGCAGGGGGGTGGGGGAATGAAAGACGAAATATGGAAGTAAAAGAAGCAAAATCATTTCCAGTGGAGTAAATTGCATATGAAAATCAATCAGCAGTGGGAAAGCTATCATATAACACTCATGGAAAAGTAACTGGCATATTTTTTCCATAAGCAAAAGTGGCGTGTGGGAAGCAGCTTTGCTTAATATGCAATTATTCCTCATGAGTGTATATATGTATACCGTGACACTGAATCAAATTATTCAAACATGCTGGGTGAAACAGAAACATTTTCAGGTGACACGGTATCACAATTGTAGGTGCTGATATGATTTCAGTAGGAACAGAGTTCCAGAGTATTTGTGCCATTATGCTAAAAGCAGGTATATATAGGAATCTGATTAAATGCTTTGAAAATGACCCCTGCCACCACACAGATTTCTATAGTAGTTTTTCCCCCCACACCCTAAGTTAGACCAGAATGGTATAATGACTTAAATATAAACATGGGTTTTTCCTTGACCTGTGGCAAAAGAAAGAACTGAAGAGGAAAAGGTCAGTTCAGTACCTCCTTATACGTATGGAGAAGTAGAAAGAAAATCTGAAGAGGAATTTAAAGTCCAGTCTGTCAAGGATATTTGCTGTCCACTGGAGAAGGGTTTCCAGATGGGCATTTGGGTCTTTTTTTGTCTCTGTCTGGTGCTGTTGCCATGCAGTGAGGCAAATGTGTGAAGTAGTACATCACATCTTTCCCCTGCAATATTCACCTTCCACATATCACCAAGGACAAAGTGGTGGTATTTATCTTTTTGGCTGCCCTTGCTGGATTCAATCTATCCTTCTCCAGCTTCCTCCTCTATCTTATACCATCTGTTTACCCAGGAAATGGTTGTCTTATTTTCATTTCAAATACCTGTCTTTCTTTCTTGACCGTGCTGTAGCTTTACAGCCTTTTCCCCAGATGGCTGGTGGAGATCAACAGGCACTCAGTTGAACCTCTGTTCACATCTTCCTCCACACTGTGTATAATGGGGCCCTGCTTTCTGGCCCCACCATTCCCATCCCACTTCCAGTGTTTATTAGGTTTGCTGTGAGATGCCTTCGCAAAGGGCTGCAGGTTCTCCATGCAGTTGAGAGCACTCCATGATACAGAATCCTGATCTCATGGACCAGTTGCACCTGCTCATTTAAACACACATAGCTGCCCTCTGAACAGGGAGGAGAAGAAGAAGAGTTTGGATTTGATATCCCACTTTATCACTACCCAAAGGAGTCTCAAAGCGGCTAACATTCTCCTTTCCCTTCCTCTCCCACAACAAACACTCTCTGAGGTGAGTGAGGCTGAGAGACTTCAGAGAAGTGTGACTAGCCCAAGGTCACCCAGCAGCTGCATGTGGAGGAGCGGAGACGCGAACCCAGTTCACCAGATTACGAGTCTACCACTCTTAACCACTACACCACACTGGGAGATACAGTATTACAAAACTCAGTCAGCATAGTCCTGCTCCATCCTCCACACATTAGCTACACACAGGGAGAGCTATATGATTAGGGATCACGTCTCATTGCAACATATCACTGGTGCAATCACTCTTTTGAAGAGGGTGGTGAACCACCAACTCCAGGCTTTCCCACCCCACCATAGCTGCCCAGCAGAAAAATGTATTGAGTTTTTGCTAATGTGCTGAATGTCCATCCTAATCCTGATTAGCGCAGGTGGTTTTCAGCAGCATTTCCTGAAGTCAATTGCTTTTGTAAAAATGTAAACATTGAAAACTTATTTGAAGGTCAGTTTAAGGTTGTTGGCATCCATCCTTCTTGGGAAACAGTGGAAGAGTGTGCCTTCAAGGGTAAAGTCAAACTGTTGGAGAGTTACAGCGCCTGCAGTGGCTGTAGAGACAGGAGAGATGGGTTTTATTGCAGGTGGGGCAGATGAAGGCATCCAGTTTTGCTGCCGCAGGTTTACCATGACATTTCTTCTGTCTGCACGCCTCCCAGCAGTCATTCCTCCTCTGGTAACCACTGTGGATAAATGACCTGACTGTCTGCCAAAAGCATACATCAATCTGGCTAACCTGATTCAAATACATGCACACACACCACTCGCACACAAAAACAAATCTCACTACAGCCACCCAAATACAAGCAACCACAACCTAGGCCACTCCCCAACTTCTCTCACCACCAAGGAAGCACAACAAGCAAATAGTAAGAGAACCCATACAAGTAATGCTGACACAATATCCCACACATACACTAAGTGGAAGACTGGAAACATAACCACCCCACCCCACTCACCATCCCCCCCCCCTCTTTTCTTCCTAACCTAACATTGTATGTAACACTAATGTCTCACAACAAATGAAACTGAATTTTAGAAAACAGAACTTGAAAAAAAGAGACAACACACATGTTTTTGTACACTAAGAAATCTATATATTAATCACTTGTCTCCAGGCACATCTTCTAGGGATTCCCGTATGGTTGGGGTTAATGTTGGCAGCCTTCATATCATGTTTGCAGACTTCTTTGTAACACAGAGTTGGTCTGCCAGCAGGCCTAGTGCCTGAAGGTAAACTAGGTAAACCCCTTGGAACTAGGCTGGGCGTAGGAAATCAAGCCAATGGATAAAGACTTAAAGCTCATCCTTCTTTAGAAACAGCAGGTGGGCCATTAATATAACAAAGTGCCTTGACTGCATACAGTAGCTGTTCTACAAAATCATTTAAATATCTGTAATATTGTCTTACCAGGAAGTAAGCGCCAAGAGCTCTTTAGCATTTGTATCAGAACCTTACCAGCCCTTTTTGACATTATATTTTATGTGCAGCAGCCATTGCACCACAATTCCTTGCTGCACTGGGAAGGTAATGTCAGGAGTTGACATGAGATGAGACCATTTTGCCTGCTGCAGAAACTGGTTCAGTGCTGGCATGAGAGGGACCTATGTTATGGTCATGGATTCATCCCTCTGACCTCGGACTTCTAATATTACCTCCACAATGTGAGATGGAACACCACTAAAGTGAATTCCACACAGTCAAGAAAATTTCAGAAGGAGCCCTAAAAGAATCATAAAAGGTAGAAGGAGGAGGAGGAGGTTTGGCTTTGATATCCCACTTTATCACTACCCTAAGGAGTCTCAAAGCGGCTAACAATCTCCTTTCCCTTCCTCCCCCACAACAAACACTCTGTGAGGTGAGTGAGGCTCAGAGACTTCAGAGAAGTGCGACTAGCCCAAGGTCATCCTGCAGCTGCATGTGGAGGAGCGGGGACGCGAACCCGGTTCACCAGATTACGAGTCCACCACTCTTAACCACTACACCACACTGACTCTGAGATATGATCAAATGCAATGAAAGTTTTGCTGATAATGAACGAAGTTTATGGGTAGAGAAGATGAATCCTAAATTTATTTCAGCTGACAAATTGTTCCATGACTGGAACTATCTTTGACCTAGCTTCCTGCATGGCCTATTAAGCCAACGTTAATCAATGAGAACTAATTGTGGTTACTCATGGGCCTGTGAAAGCTCTGCTCCCCATACTGTGCAAATCGATGTAAGCATATACAAAAGCAGCTGAATCAGAGTAATTCAAAAGATACCAGATCTGCTCAGGCTACTATTGAAAAAAGATACAACAGATATTACTCCACTTTCATTCCTTCACCAAAGGAAAATCTAACTTGTTCCTTAAATGTATATGAACATCTTTTCCAGTTAGAGTATGGAAGGGGGTTCCTTTTGAGTCTCAGACCCCAGCACATCTGATAAAGGCCTTGAGCCATAATTGTCTGTCTGGGGCGGGTCTTACAGCCCCTCAATCCGCCAGTCATTTAAGTCCTATTCAGTCTTTTTTTAAAAAAAAAAAAAGTCCGATGAGCACTCGTGAGGGATCTAGGTTTCTGCCCTTTCCATGTGTGTTCAATAAATGCCTGAACAGAGCTTCTGCACATACAGCTGTAAATGGAAGTGGTTTCAGATGTTTAATGAACACACATGTGCTGAGGGAGAGGAGGAGCTTGCTGCTGCAATGCTGTTACCTCCCCTTCTACATGCATAAATTGAATACTGTTGTTGAATGAGTGAACAGGGCACCAGTCAGAAGGGGGATTCCTCAAAGACCTTCCAGGGCGAGGAATGCCTATTATGGCAGCTCAGGTAGTAGGAGAGACAGAATCATCCCTCCAAGGAACTCATTCAATAGTGCAAAATTCAAAGCCAGTCAACAGCAGCAAAGGCCTTGGCTGTTTTCTTTTTAACTTTTCAAACCAAATACGTTTTAAGTAACTTTTTTTTGTTAAGAGAACACAACAGATTGATTTTACAACCAACCATGAAATTAGACAAATCCAATAGGTTTGTGAGAAACTGTGTCTGATCTAATTAAGATCAATGCAATGGGCTGCTTGCAGCCTAGAAGCAAATAAGTTATTCACTTTAATTTGATTGCATTCTGATACAACTTGGGATTTTAGAAAGATTTGTCACTAAACTACAGTAGTTCATTTTAACATAGAATACTCTCTAACTTCATTATTTTTGTCTTACAACTTTACTAACAAACAGCTTTATTTCTCATATTATTTACTGTTGATGTCAGTATAATGTTGATGTAATATAATCTCTATTATTTATCAGTAATGAAACATTGATAGTATTGTTGTTGTTGGCATCTGTCTATCTTGAAAGACAATGGAGTACACCTCCAGGGGTGAAGTCAAACCAGGAATAGCCAGAAGGAGGTACTCTGGATTTGTGTCAGGTCTACCCCTTAGCATTTTCTTCTCTAACAATATCTGGAAGGCTATTGTGAGAACAGAATGTTTGACTGGAAGGGTCTTTGGTTTGACCCATATTGGCTCGTCTTATGATCCTTGTCCCTGCTCTTAGAAAGCCTAATCCCTCTTCAGTAATGAATAAACAGTCAGAGGGAGGCATAAAAGCATCCTTTGACCACCTTCCTCCCCACACATCCTGGTTCTCATTTCATTATATCTAATGGGCAAAAAGTAATATGATAGAATAGGCCAAAAATATGTGTTCTTTCCTGTCCCACTTCCCAAAATGCAACCCTTACACTCCTTTATACACATTTATAAATAAAAATCTATTTGTTGGGAATACTAACACAGAAGCCCTTTCCTCCCCCTGCACAGTTCCAGAGGATGAAATGCCTAACGCCTGAGAGTGAGATTATTGTCTCAGTACCTGGATCTCTAATCTAACAATTGTGGAGCATTAGATGGGAAAAGGACATAATAGCACTTCTAACTGTGTCAAAGTGCTGATCCGCTTACCACATAAGCTGTGCAGCCATTTCTGCATACTTCAGCCAAAGTTATGTCTATTTCCCTGCTTACAGGCTTCCCAGGAGCACCTGTCTGGGAAACAAGATGCTGGACTAGTTGTAGCAGGACTCATATTATGTTTATCTCACTTGAACCAACCCAGAACCTCTGATAGTCATCTGGGACCTCTCTTTGTATGCCTATTCCATAGGAAGTCTGGAGGGTAGTAGTACAAGAATGGGCCTTTTCAGTGATGGCTCCCTGCTTGTGGAGTACTCATCTCGGAGAAGCTCACCTGGTGCCAGCTTTTGCTGTTTTTAGGCACCAGGCAAATACTTTCTTTTTTATTTGTGCTTTTGGCCATTGATTTGAAGGGATTCCTCTATCAGTGGAGCAGGATCTGCAAGACCTGTCTTTTGTTTGGAGAAATGTGGTTTTAAGGTTGTGTTTGTTCTAATTGGTTTTAATGCTTATATTGTGTTTGCAGATAGCTTTGGGTCATTATCATTATTAACCCTTCAAAGGCACTTATGTATATGCCTTATCTAAGTATTACAGTAAAAAATAGGAGCTGAAGTAGCCACTGCAATCTTCCAAGAGCAGTTCTGCCTTGACATTTTTTGAGTGATCTCAAGGGATCTCTAATCTTCTGAGAATTCTTTCCATGTGCATTTCTTTGCTCAGGTAGGCATAAGCAAAATGCTTCTTATCTTCTGCCCAGATTCTATATTTGTGTTTTGGTTTTCCACCATTGTGGCTGCTGATTCACCATCCCTCTTGATATATACCCTACAGGATATCTAATCTGACCTCAGTATGCCCTTTTGCGACCAATATTGCTTCAACAATTCATAGCCTCAGAAAGGAATTGAACAGTATTTTGCTGGCTGATCAACTTGAGCAGCTACAAGGCCAGAAGCTCAGCTGTGAGTGTTGAACTTTAGCTGCAAACGTTGAAACACTGATTCTCCCTGACGTCAGAGGCTGGTGGTAAAGAAGCAAATGGTTCAAAATAAAATGAAAGCCAGTGCTTAAAATTAAAAATATTTTGAAGAATGAAACTTCACTATGCTACAGAAGAAGCCTTTGTCTTTTGATTCTCTAATGATTCCTGCTAGACTTCAGTTGTTATCTTGGCAGTCCCAATAATATTTCTGTCACAGGGTGCTGCCAAATTACCTCTGGCAATCCCAGCTTCCACCTTAGCTGGGATTGTGGCTCATTTCCCAGCCTGCCACCCCCACCCCAATTGCCTCTGCAAGTTGCTTTGTCCCTTCTCACAAAGGTCAGCCCAGCCCTTGCCTCTCCTGTGGACCCCCACCATGCGGTGTCTTTCAGTGTCATGGGGTGGTCACTTCAGTGCTGCTAACACAGCAGTTTGACTTCACCACTGGAAGATCACTCCATTGTCTCTTGATGCAGATGGATGCCGACAACTTGCAAAATTCAGATAATTGCAAAATTTGCTATTGCAATTTGCAAAATTCAGGTAATTGCAAAATTTGCTATTGCAACTTGCAAAATTCAGATAAGTGCAAATTTTGAATCATAGAATCCTAGAGTTGGAAGAGACCACAAGGGCCATCGAGTCCAACCCCCTGCCAAGCAGGAAACACCATCAGAGCACTCCTGACATATGGTTGTCAAGCCTCTGCTTAAAGACCTCCAAAGTAGGAGACTCCACCACACTCCTTGGCAGCAAATTCCACTGTCGAACAGCTCTTACTGTCAGGAAGTTCTTCCTAATGTTTAGGTGGAATCTTCTTTCTTGTAGTTTGGATCCATTGCTCCATGTCCGCTTCTCTGGAGCAGCAGAAAACAACCTTTCTCCCTCCTCTATGTGACATCCTTTTATATATTTGAACATGGCTATCATATCACCCCTTAACCTCCTCTTCTCCAGGCTAAACATGCCCAGCTCCCTTAGCCGTTCTTCATAAGGCATCGTTTCCAGGCCTTTGACCATTTTGGTTGCCCTCCTCTGGACACGTTCCAGTTTGTCAGTGTCCTTCTTGGACTGTGGTGCCCAGAACTGGACACAGTACTCCAGGTGAGGTCTGACCAGAGCAGAATACAGTGGCACTATTACTTCCCTTGATCTAGATGCTATACTCCTATTGATGCAGCCCAGAATTGCATTGGCTTTTTTAGCTGCCGCGTCACACTGTTGGCTCATGTCAAGTTTGTGGTCAACCAAGACTCCCAGATCCTTTTCACATGTACTGCTCTCAAGCCAGGTGTCACCCATCTTGTATTTGTGCCTCTCATTTTTTTTGCCCAAGTGAAATACTTTACATTTCTCCCTGTTAAAATTCATCTTGTTTGTTTTGGCCCAGTTCTCTAATCTGTCAAGGTCGTTTTGAAGTGTGATCCTGTCCTCTGGGGCCACCCCTCTCAGTTTGGTGTCATCTGCAAATTTGATCAGGGTGCCCTTGAGTCCATCATCCAAGTCATTGATAAAGATGTTGAATAAGACCGGGCCCAAGACAGAACCCTGTGGCACCCCACTAGTCACTCTTCTCCAGGATGAAGAGGAAGGACGGCTATGCTTTGGTTTGTGCATTGTTTCAAGAATTGAAAATTAAACCTAGTTCACCTTTAACTGTGAACTGGTTTGGATGTCTTCCCCATCTCTAGATAGCCAATATCATGCCAGCACATTGATGGGCACCAGCTCATTGACCATTGGCCATGGTAGCTAGAGTTCAACAATGTCTGGATGGCATCATTTGGCTGTCCCCAGAACCACTGTCTTGCCATTGTCTTCACTCCCATTGATCCACTTTTGCCTGAAACCTCTTAACAGTGCTTTTGAGTTTTAGAAAACGTTGATGGAACGTAACACATGATTGGATGTAAGAACTCGTTTGGCAACTAAATAAGCCAGAAAACTGGCTTTATATGAAAGAGACTTGGTTTATTGCTCAGTGAAATGTTGGCAGTCCCCTTCTTTTTCTCTCACTGTAGATGAATTCATTAGCTTGCTTTTTGGTCTATCTTGCTATTGCAGCATTCATTAAGCCTTTCCAAAGCTGTGCCTGGCTGGTTGTTGGTATTCAGAGTGCAGCCTGGTTCCTGGATTGATCCCTGTGTTACACTAAAAAGCTGTAATTTTCAAAATGACAGCTCCTATTAGGTGGCTGCTTGCTTTAACTAACTGTTCAGTGCTGGACATACTGAACATAGCCCAGGGAAAATTAACTGCATATTAAGTCTCACTGAAATAAGTGTCCAATTTAAAACTTTATTATGATTTATTTTTGGTGGGAACTCAAGTATCCAGGCATTGTGAAGTAACTGTGCACTGCCCCTTAAGGACATCCCAGCCTGCAGGCTTGCCTCCATCTCCTGCTCATTTCATCCTAGGAAAAGCCCTGCTGCAGTCCTGGATAATGGGTCCTGCCAGTGAGTTGTAAGGAATCCTGTGTATAAACCATTTAAGTTAGAATCAGCATGGAGGCTGCCCATTCTTACACTGTATTTGGAAATAATTTCAGCCAAAGATTTCATAAGTTTCATACTTAACCACAAGTTTGTTTTGTGAGTTGTACATCTCAGGCAGGAGCAATTACGAAGGTTAATAGTGCCGCATTTTATAATAACAATTTAAATGGCGATGTTATTCATATCACAGCAGGAAGATGTATAATTTGATCTGAATAAATCCCATGGTAAATGTTGATGGTGTGGTGTGGTGTGTGTGTGTGTGTGTGTGTGTGTGTTACTTCAGTCGTTGTTGAGCATCACCCTCAATGAGATGGAACTTTGGCCTACTTTATTTGGTTAAAAGAACATCTTTATAAACTATCTGTCTGCACCGGGAATAACGAATTCATCCTCTGTAAATCTGTTCTTTGGCTTTACAAAAGTTCTGCTTGTGTTGGAAGCAGCTGTATCTTAAACCACTAACTTCCTATTTAGGGTTCTGCAGAATGGGACAGAAGTACTATCTATTTTAGTGCCCAGCATATCTCCACCAAAAGGAGGTCATTAGTCCTCCCTAACACGGCCTTAGAGGATTAGACAAAATGATGGTGATGATAATAAATGTTAGGCCAATTCTATCATAGAAATTAATACTCCGCCTTATAGGCTTTGGTCCTTTGCACACACCCCCATAAAATATTTGAGGGAGCTGGGTGCCCCCAAAGTTGATGGGCATTGCCATTCAAATGGTGTGCATATGCCGCATCTTCTGATTATGTGGGGTGGGGCTTCCCTGCCCCCCCAAAAAAATATTTGATTCAAGTTGGCATCCCTGCTCACACTTCAGATAGTAAAGCTGTCTGGGAGTATACTAGATCCTTGTCATAACTATGCTATTGCCATGGTTAACAGCATTCTTGAGCAGCATGGTGGCCTAAGAGAATACTTAGTTCTGAGCTTTATTGATTAGTTTATTGAACTCTCCATGTGTGAGTATTTACACAGCATGTACAGGAGCCAATTGTGCAATAACATAAGGCTAACTCAGAAAACTTCCATGAGTTCTCTGCAGACAACAGGCCACTGATTTTATGTTACAGGAATTCAGGTGGCAAAGTCGTGGGGCCTCTTTTCTTTATATTTCACAATGAACAAAAGACATTTCATAACCTTTACAAATAAGGAAGAGGAGGGCCAACTTGTGCCACCGGCATTCTGGGCTATCTGGCATTGTATGATTTTTTTGTATTCAGCAATGTCTTTGTACTTAAATTGCTTAACCCATGTAATGAACAATACTTACCTTGGCATTGTTGTGTGCTGCATACTGTCGCCTGAGGGGGGAGCTGGGCTTTTACTGTAAACCAAATAACATATAAATAAATAAAACAAGGAACAAAGCACTAAGATACTCTCTTTTGCATGCCAAAAGTTCCAGCTTCAGTCCTCAGCATCTCCAGGTAAAATTGGAACCCTGGAAACCATGGAGAAATGCTGCCAATCAGTGTTGACAATACTGAGTTAGTAGACCGATGGTCTGATTCAGTATAATAGAGGAACCTCCTATGCTCCTGACAGAACTGCTGCTTTTAAAAATGGGGTGGGGGGTTTCACCTCTAATGCTGTGGCCTTTATAGCTAGAATTACTTTATTAGGAGTGAGATAATTTAAAGACAAGGGACGTGGGTGGCGCTGTGGGTTAAACCACAGAGCGTAGGACTTGCCGATCAGAAGGTTGGCGGTTCGAATCCCCACAACAGGGTGGGCTCCTGTTGTTTGGTCCCATCTCCTGCCAACCTAGCAGTTCGAAAACACGTCAAAGTGCAAGTAGATAAATAGGTACCGCTCCAGCGCGAAGGTAAACGGTGTTTATGTTAGGATATTTCCGTTCCACCTTAAAAGGGAGCAGGCTTTGTGAGTTACAGAGTCTGCGTACTTCCGGCTCACAGGAAGTTTCTCTTTTGTATATAGCTTTTGTTTCTCTCTCTGTGCCTGGACATCAAAGCAGGCAGTCATGTTTTCTTTGTTCTGACCAACACTGAATAAAGTTGTAAATAATGCTCTCCTGAGTGCATCTTTCGTTGTGCGAACTCTGCAAAGGGCGTGCACAGTCCTTGGAATGTGGAAAGCTATTTCTGAGGCTTGTGTCGCTAATTGACGGATACTGCGTTTCTACGGGAGATTGATGGATCGTCCGGAGACGGCGTGGAGGCATGATGGCCTTTGTCTCCCTGGCAGTATCCCAACAGTTTCCGTGTGCTGCTCTGGTTTGCCAGAAGCGGCTTAGTCATGCTGGCCACATGACCTGGAAGCTGTACGCCGGCTCCCTCGGCCAATAAAGCGAGATGAGCGCCGCAACCCCAGAGTCGGCCATGACTGGCCCTAATGGTCAGGGGTCCCTTTACCTTTACCTTTAATTTAAAGACAAGAACAAGCTTAAGGATCCTGGCTGGCCCTGTGGGAGGAGAAGAAGGTAGAGGGAGTCTGCATGACCTTGAGGCAGATTATGGCTCTTTCTTGCTCATGCATGTTGTGTCATGTCATGCCGCATGCACATTGGACCAGCAAATGAATACAGTGTTGGAACAGGAACACAATTCACTTAGTTGCTTGCTGATATCTAGTCCTGATAGTCAGTTGATGTTATTTTCTAAAGCAAAACTGAAGTTACTTGTTCAGTGGCTTTCGATGGGTAGATTTTTCTTCAGTAAGATTGTTTCTAGTGCTTCTAAATCTCACAGTATATATTGGAAATGTAAAGAAATTGAAGGTACCTTTTTTCACTTTTGGTGGACGTGCCCTAGGATTAAGGCTTTCTGGGAAATGATATATAATGAAATGAAAAAGGTATTTAAATATACCTTCCCTAAGAAACCAGAGGCCTTTCTCCTGGGCATTGTCGGCCAGTCGGTGCAAAAGAAAGACAGAACTTTTTTTATGTATGCTACAACAGCGGCAAGAATACTCATCGCAAAGTATTGGAAGACACAGGATCTACCCACCTTGGAAGAATGGCAGATGAAGGTGATAGACTATATGGGACTAGCAGAAATGACTGCCAGAATCTGAGACCGGGGAAAAGAGACGGCGGAAGAAGATTGGAATAAATTTAAGAACTACCTTAAGAAACATTGTAAAATTTATGAATCATAGAATAATGTTGTTTCTAAAACTAAATGGAGTACAGCTGTAAAGATTAAGTGAAAGGAAAGTAAGGATGATAATTAGATAAAATCAAGGGTGAGGATTTGCTGAACTAAATTTTTGAAATGGGAACTCAGAAAGGGGAGGTATGAGGAGGTCGGTGAAATAAGTTTTAAGAAAATAAGGTATTGAAATTATACTTGTTCTTTTTTATGTTATTTCCATTTGTGTGTGTGTGTATTGTTATGTTTGTTATAATTTGTAAAATCTTAATAAATATTTATTAAAAAAATAAAAATAAATCTCACAGTATATAAACTCAGGGATGCTAAGCCTTATGGTGCCTGTCCCCTTTACGTTCTGGGCAGGCTTCTCCAATAAGGGGGCTCCGTCAGGTATTTTATATCAGCTTCTCAGCTGGCATATTGGCTTTCATTTTAGAAATAAGCAAAACTGTACCATTTTGCTTCAGGGGACTTGTTCGGAGCCTCTGGTTTGCTGCTGGAGTGCTAAACTGATAGCACTCTGTCGATGTCCCTGTCCAATAAGTGCCAAAAAAAGGAAAAACATCACCACAGAATTTTAAGAACCATTTGTTTTGAGCAAGGAAAAAAGGAAGAGATAAAATCTTCCCCGCATTATACTGGTGCTAAGTGTTTATAGTGAACAGTTGGAATTTAGCCTACAGGGTTTGTTGCTTTTGGTGTCGCTGCTGAACGAACAGAAGCTGGGCTGCTAAGATCCCTGCAATGCACAGTGAAGTCAGTGTGATGTGGGGGGCTGGAATATTGAATCCTATCGAATTCAGTGGGGCTTGCTCCAAATTAAGTGGGTTTAGGATTCCAACACAAGTCATGCTTAGCATACCCCCATTGAAATCAATGGAACATAATGGCGCACTTAACTCCCACTCACTTCAAAAGGTGTACTCTAAGCATAGCCAAGTCTGGATCCAATCTATTAATTGGGCAATGCATCTGCCTCTCATTTAGTATCAGTGTCTTATCCACTGCTAAAATAACATGTTCTGTCATGTGATCATCAGAAACTGTAGGTCAAGCTGATCTCCATTTTTTTTAATGCTATACTTCCTGCTTGTATTTATGCAGTGTTATTCATTTGCCTTCTGTGAGGCTTGATAAAAATTTAAACCCGACAACCCTTTTAAAAAAGCAGATTCAAATATATCTAGAACACAACTGGAAACTCAATGGGGTAGAACTATGTGATTAACATTCATCTGATTAGCCTCTAGGGCTAAAACAAAATCAATGAGTGTCTGTTTGGTTGATGGGTTTTGGACAAGGAGGTAATTTTTAAGGATCGTTCCAATCAGATCTGCATCATCGCTAAGACATTTTAATCACCTTCTGCAAAGAGATGATGGCGATTATGAGAGTTTACTATGGAAAGTGTTTTGCTTTTAAAATCAACCAGCGGAAGCTTGGTGCATTGTTAAGTCTACTTGTAGGACTCTTCTGACATAAATCCATGCTTCTACAAATTGCCAGAAATCAGGAGCTGTGATGTCATACCTCTAGCTATGCCCACTCAGCCATGTATTCTTGGTCCTGACAATCAAGTGAATGATTTATTCCACCTTCCTCGTACTTGTTACCTTGGCATCAACTTGGAAAACATAACACGACCACAGCCCTGCACATGATGCACATTACACTGAAGCATTGGATTACTTTTATATGGTAGGGACTCTGCACAATATAAGACTAGGGGAAAAGTAATGATTGCAAATGCTTTTTACTTTTTGGTGATATAATGGGGAGGGGTATAATTTATGTGCTTTTTTGTGGCACCTACTAACTTCAAATTGTTAACATAACTCAGAAGCTGTGGCTCTTTGAGGAGCTGGGTGGGAAACTGCTGTTTTGCCAGCACAGATAGGACATGCCTTCTATAGGATGGTTTCATTCTTTCCAGGTGTGCAGCTGGAATGCAGATGAGGTCCCTTGAAAAGGTAGGTGCATTTGAAATGGAGTGACCATTGCAATCGCTCAAGCTGCGTATGAGAGAAGTAATTTGTCACAGATCTTTGCCCTGCTGCTAAGCTGTTGGACCAAGAAAATGTGGCACCTCTTGAAAAACATCCATATGCAACCACTTCATTTGCAGCTGGATCTGCTCCTATCTGCAAAATGTATACGAATGCATCTTGGCAAACACATATCTATAACAAACACTGGGGCACTATCTTAGATAACTATAAAAGGAATAATTGCTTGAGAAATATTCATATGCAGTATTTCAGATGAAACTATAGCAAATAGTTAAGAATTTAAAGACATAAGGAAAGCCTGCTGGATCTTTGCCTCTTTCACCAAAGTTGTCCTCTGAGGTCACGTTTACTAGAGCCCAATGGTTTTTGTCCCACTGTGAGATGAAAGGCAGCACCCCATGTTGATTTGATTGCCGTTCTGGGCATTAGTACAATACTGCTCACACTAATAAGTCATACATTAAGACAAGCACCCTGCACATCAGCCTATCGACTAGATAGAATAACTGCTGCTGCTCTAATCAGTTAATGCTCATTGCAGTCACTCCAGCTGGATATGAGAAGTAATTTTTTGCAGTTCTTTGTCCTGCTGCTAAACCGCTGGACCAGGAAATTGTGGCACCACTTGAAAAATATTGATATGCAAGCACTTCATTTGCACCTGGACATGCTACTATTTGCAAAATATATATGAATGCATCTTGGCAAACACACATCTATAACAAACACAGAGGGCACTATCAATTAGATAACTATAAAAGAAACAGTTGCTTGAAACAAAAAGAAAAATAAATCACTTCTTAGACTACATAGCTATATTAACCCGTTGTTTCTATTGGACCAACACCTTGGCGTTTTCATGATTTAAAGCACTGCACCAGAACTACACCAGATGATTGCAGTGCCTGGAGGGAGACAATCAGGTTGTGTATCCAGAGCAGGAATGACAGCTGGAAGGAGTGCAGAGAGAAATGTCATAGTGCATCTGCACCAGTGAAACTGGACTCCTTTATCTGCACTACTTCTACAGCCACAGCAGGTGCTTTAACTCTCCAATGGTTTGCTTAACCCCCGAAGGAATCCTATTCCGTAGACAGACAGGTGCCAACCAACAACCAACACAGACACCTGGTCATTTCAGGAGTCTTCAATATAAAGTCTGTGACCTCTATCCAATATATAAAATTGAAAGCAAAGGCATAAAACCTTCTAACAGTATAGAGACAGGAGCTACAGTAGTAGATTTAGCAGCAGGACCATATTCTGATGGATGCTTAGAAATCCTGCAGTGCTTATTGCAAGATGAGGAGTGATAACCCACTATTCTGAACAAATTCCACTGGTGGTAACTTTACTAAGCCTTCAGACAGTTACTCTGTTGTCTTCATTGGACAGAGTAGTCTCCCAACTGCCAAAATGCACCCCAGTGAGGACAGCTTTCTGTAGCTGATGAAATAATATTCCTTGCTAAATTTGCTAAGTACTTTGGAGGTCTTCAGGGGTGAGAGGTGCTATAGAAATGGAGACTCCTTCCTGATTCACTGAACTTTCTTTTCCAGAATGAAAATAAAAGTTGAAGGGATGTTGTTCATTATGTGAACAAGAGTGTTACCTATGCACATTTTTTACAACTCTAAAAATTCTGGAGTTGGATTTTATTAATATACACATTTTTTCATCACGTGTTGAAGCATGTGGCAGTGAGAGAGCGGGGCATACAACATTCTGAATCCAGAACTGTCAGGGAACTGCCATCGGCTCAGGGGCGAGAGGGGGAAAGCCAAATGGATTACAGAGAGCCCCCAAAGATCGTGGGAAGCAGCACTTCCTCAGCGGAGGAAGGTAGCCACGCCTCTAGTGGAGAGGAGATGCAGGGCTCAGAGGTGGTGAGGCAGTGCCAGGACACCTTGCCTGAGCAAAGCGGGGAGGAGAGAGGTCCCCCGTTACCCATGCCTTCCTTGCACAGTAGGCTTCTGCGCAGAGAGGGGAGGCGCAGATGGGCGTCAAGAAACTACTCTGCTGGGGAAGGTTTAAGGACTGCCCACTCTCAGATTCTGCCAGTGAATGAGCAAGACACAGGATAGAGGCGTTCCGCTTTCCAAAGGTTTTTATCACTGATAAGAAAGCTTTAAAACAGACTATTGCAGCATATTGCCTGACTGCTCTCGAGCAACCGACCTATACCTCTAACAAGAACTCTCAATCCATTAGGGATAGGGACCCTCCAGGACTCTCTGTCTTGCCCACAAGACTCTCCTCAGGCCACACTCCCACTGGTCCTGCTCCACACCCTCCTTGACCTGTAATAACATCCTTCAGCTGTGAAAATGCCTCTGGCATGCCAGGTGGAAGACAAAAAGTTAGGGGTGTGTGAGTCATTTGGTAAAAATGCATACTAGATGCACTCCACCTTTCAGCTTGCTTTGAGATGCCATTTCCTTCCCTTCAGCTGGGGTGGGAACCTGTGGCCCTCCAGATGGTGTTGGACTTCAATTGGCATCAGTCCTAGGCAATGTAAGTTAGTGGTAAGGGATTAGGGGATTTGTTGTCCCCCAACTTCTGCAGAACAAGTTTCCTCAGCCCTGCTTCAGAACATCACTGGTTGGACAAAACATTACCACTGGACAAGAATATTGGTGATACCCAAAATTACTCATACTTATAGTAGAGTACATTGACATTAATGAGTTTAACTAACAATGAATTTCATCCCCCCCAAAGGAAAAATCTGTGGGTAAACAAATGGGATATGATTTCCTTAATGTTATCTTGAAATCTGCCTTCACGTTGGTAGCTTTGATGTTATACTTCAGTGCCTCATTCTGTTTGTTGATACTTGATCAATTAATTTCCCATTTTGCTATATCTAAAAGGTCTAAATCATCTTGCAAATGATAACACTTATTTTTTAAAAATATTTTTTCATATAATAATTATAATAAAGGCAACTTTTTACCACATTATTGCTTCAAATACCCTCCTTCGCAGGGCCAGCCCAAGACATTTGGCTGCCTGAGGTGAAAGACAAAATGGAGCCTCTCTCCATTGCATGTCCATATGCTGACCAGGCTGGTCATAAAGCACTGGCAATCAATAAATGTTCTCCAGTACACCTGAGTGCAGCAGGTTTTCTTAGGGGACATAGGGCAGGAAGTACACACCACCTTCTGTCTAAGGCAGCTGCCTCACTCTGCCCAATGGTAGGGCCAGGCCCACCTTGCCACAAAGCTTCAGTGGTATTTTATTCAGCACATCACAGCACTGTTTGTAAATTTAAATTTCAGAAAAATCTTCCTGGAATGATGCTAAGCAGATGAGGAAAAATCTTGATCTAGAAATGGTTCATTCAAAACATGTACTTTTCCAACTTGCAGTAGCTTTGAACAAACAATGAAAAATAATGATGAATGGCTCTGAAAGCAAAAATGTGGATCATGGGGATCAAGGAGACAGATGTGAAGTAATGCCTGAAGCCTGAGGAACATGCCAAGGCACAGCTGGCTGCAAAAGGGGAAATTTAATGGAAAGAATAAGCTGTCAAGTCAAACAGTTGATTGGAAATAGCCTTCAATAGCTCATGAATGGTGACAAACAAGGTGAACAGTAATAATATATGCTATTCTTTCTTACAGTACAATTTGTCTACTCAGAAGTAAGTTCTGCTGAATTCACTTGAGATTCCTTCCAGGTAGGCGAGTAAAGAATTGAGCAGACATGTATAGGGTTGTGCTCCTAATGTTGTAAGTACTTGTGCCATTACAAAGTACTTAAGAAGCAATATATGTGTGCGTAAGTACACACACACACACACACAGAGAGAGAGAGAGAGAGAGAGAGAGAGAGAGAGAGTTTCCAAATTAATCTTAACTGGAAGGCTTCAAACTTGTTATCAACTTGCATAAAAAGTCCCACTTGTTTTTGATGAATTATGACATAACACCCTACACTAAATTTAAGCAGAAAGTAAATTTAATCTATTCATTTCCTATTGAATTCAATGGGGCTGATTTCTGAGTAGGCATGAATTGTGTGCTTAGATTGCAACAGTAAATTGATTGTGAAGGTGAGTGTTATCAATAGAAAGACTTGTTCATTTGTGTCAGGGGTGAAGCGCCTGTGTTCCTCCAGGTATTTTTGGACTCCAACTCCCATCTTCCCTAACCATTGTCCAGTCTGTCCAGGACTGAGAGGAATTGGAGTCTACCAACATCTGGGTCCCCATACCTGGTTTTTATTTAAACTTTAGCCCTATATCACTCATCATTCACCTTTATTTTATCTGTAGCCCCCTTTTCTTTACATCCAAAAGGAAATCCAAAGCAACAAATACAGCAACAAGAAGCAAATGATATGAAACAGTATATGAAAATTCAGTTAATCACAAAATACATAAAACAACAACAACAACAACAACAACAACAATTTGTTTATACCCCACCCATCTGACTGGGTTTCCCCAGCCACTCTGGGCACCATCCAAAAAAAGATTTAAAATACATTAAAACATCAGTCATTAAAAACTTCCCTAAACAGGGCTGCCTTCTAAAAGTCAGGTTTATTTCCTTGACATCTGATGGGAGGGTGTTATGTACTGAGTTGAACGTTCCACAGGGCGGGCGCCACTACCAAGAATGCCCTCTGCCTGGTTCCCTGTAACTTTGCTTCTCGCAGTGAGGGAACCACCAGAAGGCCCTTGGCGCTGGACCTCAGTGTCCTGGCTGAGTGAGGGGGATGGAGACGCTCCTTCAGGTATACAGGTATAAACAAGAAAGGGATCATGAAATAATAGCCCATATTTTAGCCAAAAATGCACACATGTCCCTTCTCCAAAAAGTCAGCATGCAAAACCATTCAGATACAACACTCAGGAAGACAAATGTACCCTACAGCCAGTGAAAGCCAATGGCTGATAAGGATAAAAAAGTTCACTGCATACCAAAAAAACCCTTCATTTCACAACAACCTCATACACCACAGCTGAATACAGAGACTTCATATTTAGTACTTTTTAAAGTGCTTCCTTAGATTGAACTTTGTGTGAACTTTGCAGAACGGAGACAGTTCAGTAACCTGTTGGCCTCGTGCCACTAAAAAACAGACGTAGTGCACTGACTTGAAATCTTCATAAATGGGATGGCAAAGAAAAGGCAAAGGGATTATGTGTCCATCAAAGCTTCCCCTTCGGTACTATAGTTGTGCTCTGCAAGCAAGAGAAACTCTAAGTTGCCTTTTATTATATTGTTATAAGTTTGCAGGTTGTGCAGATTTCCGAAGATTCTTAAATTTAATAAATGCTAGACACTGGATTTAGCGAAGTGCTAAAATATAGGTGAGACCAATTTCCTGGGACCAGGAAGCTGCCTGACAGAGGGCCCATGAGGAAGTGATTAACCTAACAGGAGAAGCAGAGAAGTGATCAGCACAACTAAGGCTGTGCGCCAGCCAGCAAGTGGCTGGGTAGTTTGGAAGGCGGAAATTGGCAAGGTTACGGGAGTAATGGCACAGGAAAATTGTGCCTTTTGCACCAAGTTTGGAATGGCTGAGGCTGAAGGGGAGGGGCTGCATTTGGCAGGGATTCTGGCAGGAAGGACAAGGAGTTGGGGACTGAAGGGAAACAGACATTAGATCTGGATGGAAAGCAGGAATAAAGGGATGGTGCTTAGGATGGCTGTGTTTCCAAACTGAGCTGCTCTGCAGGACTCTGAGTATATTTCAGCTGCTGTGAAGAACAAGCTGCTCTTGAGATGACATTGCTGTAAGATCTGCAGCCCCTTTATCTAAATTCGAGCATAAATATGTGTAATTAAACCATATTTCTTAAAGGCAGCCTTCACTGCATCTTACTTCTCAATGGAAATGTGACCCGGGGTGAGACCCTGGGACCCCTTGGTATCTTGGCAAAGATTGAGGGAGTGGCGTGAAACCTTTGGGACAACAATAGGTGCAAATAATGGTTGTACAGTTAAGAGTGGCAGACTTGGGGTTCTCAAATGTCAGTGGTGCCCATGTGCAATGCTAAAATCTGGTGCAAACCCCACAACCACCACCACCTCTTGTGCTCTGTTCTACAGCATTGTTGTGGTGCCCCCTGCAGCACGGCACCCAGTGTGGCCAAACCAGTTGAGCTACCCTAAAACCACCTCTGAAGTTAATTATTGGGTCTATAAACATTAAGTACATAGAGCCCATCCACACCATACATTCTAAACCTAATGCTTCCCTCAATGAATTCAGGGAACTGTAGTTGGTCATGGGTACTGGGAATTGTGCTTTAAATGTATGGTGTGGATATGACAGAGAGCGATCGACTAGCCAAAGGTGACCCAATTAACTTCATTGCTGAGTGGGCATTTGGATTTAGGTCTCCCTAGTCCTGCATTCTGTTATGCCATTGATATATGCACAAAAATGTTAGGAAGATAATATTGCCATTGTGGTATGTGTTGCTCCCAGTCCATTCCTCTATATGTAAAGTGAACATAATAAGTATAGATTCAACTATTATTTTAGACAATGGATAAGATTAATGGATAACTTTCCTAACTAAAAATAGCATGACATCAAACTTTACAGGACATTTGGGCAAAAAGTGAGACATATGATGATATCAAAATGATGGATTTATTCTCTCCTAAAATATCTCTGACCAAGTTTTGATCGGTTCAGCCAATATCTTTGGACTTTAAAATCTCTAGGGACTTGTTATTTTCCCAGGAATATGATTCGAGGGTCTGACTTTTCTTGCTAGGAAATAAGATGTTGAAAATAGAATAAATACTGGGGTGAAACAACAAACACTTTCCACAGTTCCCATTATCTGCAAAAAGAATATCTGCAAACCTTACATCATGAGACACTTGGGGTTTTGTATGCAGCTACTCTGAGTACACTAAATAAAATCAATGGGCTTACTCTTGGTATTGTTACGAGGCACAGGTATCACCCCACTTAGGTGGGGGATATATCCCGGGGCCCCGTGTGCATAAGTGAAATCGCATAAAGTGAGGACCCTCAAAAAAGCCTCTAAATGTCTATTTTCTCCTGCTATCTCTCCAATCCAGAGCAAAATAACTAGAGTTAAAACTCTGGGACCAGCTGGAGGCTGGAGGATGCATGGAAAAGCAGCAGCAGCAGCAGCAGCAGCTCCTGCTGCTGCTGCACTACCCCAGATATCAGCTGCTAAGTGGAGAGGGTGAGCAGCTTAAACAAAGCCCCAGTGTGCCTCAGGTCTCTTCCGGTCTTCCTCCGCCCTCAAGATGTCCTCTTCGGGCTCTGGGGTCTCCTCGCAAGCCACGAGGACTTTCCAGCTGTCTCCCACCATTTTCTGGTAGGATTCTATTTATTTATGTATTTTCCAGCGCTGCAGATATATGCAGCCTTGTATGAGTAGAACACAACTAAGTGCCTGTATACATCAGATCCACATATGTATCCACCATGTTTATAGATCCAATGTACACTTCTGAGAGGAATGGAATCTTTTGTGGGGAGTAAGGACATTTGTCCATTAAAAATACACCTTTAACCGTTATGCCCAATGAAGAACTTGTCACACCAGGAAAGAGAAGAAGATTGGTTTATTTCTCAGAAATGATAGAGACAAGAGAATATTGGTGTTACTTTAGACAGCAAGGTTGCAGGTATGAGGGGAGCAAATAATGCTTCCCCCACAATTTTGAAATCCTGTATCAGGAAGGCAACAGAGTCTCTCACCAATTCCTTTCATCTGTGTGGTTCAGCAAAGGGTAGGGTTGATCCCTGAGATCACTGAAGAGCAAAGAGACCCAGTGTGCCTCAGGTCTCTTTGGGGCTTCCTCCGCCCTCCACCCCCTTTGGAACTGTGAGCTAACTAACAATTGAAAACCTGTAATTTAAGTATACCTTGATTCTAACTTCCATGGAAGAAGGGGCTTCCTTTGAATTATTGTGTCTTCATTCTAGTGTACTATTGTGTTTTGTGAGATACATTTGAATTGAAGAGGACACTGCCTTAATTTTGGGAAGACCACATCTTTATCTTTGCAGTTCCTGAACCATAAAGTAACTTTAAAAGAGATTTTCATTTTCTGTTCCTGCTAACAGGAGATTGGTAACTAGATATTTCCGGCAAATACAAGGATTAGTGTTCCGACCATTTCTGCAATCTGTATGATCAGGGTGTTATCATAAGTGATAGGAGCTTGCACCAGGTTCACATATAGCTCATGAGTTTTATTATATACTGTACAGTGGTACCTCGGGTTAAGAACTTAATTCGTTCTGGAGGTCCATTCTTAACCTGAGGTACCACTTTAGCTAATGGGGCCTCCTGCTGCCGCTGTGCGATTTCTGTTCTGATCCTGAAGCAAAGTTCTTAACCCGAGGTACTATTTCTGGGTTAGTGGAGTCTGTAACCTGAAGCATCTGTAACCTGAGGTACCACTGTATTAGGTATTTATTTCTTGTATTTATATCCCAACCTTCTTCAAGGAGCTCATGGTTCTCCCCAGCGGCGTAGCGTGAGTCGTCAGCACCCGGGGCAAGGCAAGTAATTTGCGCCCCCTAACCCGGGGCAAGGCAAGAGAGACAGTGAGTGGCCCACGGTCAACCAGTGAGCTTCTTGGAATTTGAACCCTGGTCTCCCAGGTCCTCCTAGTCCGACACTCTAACCTGCGCGTGTATGAAATTCCTAGCAAACGGCTAGAACCAGCCATAGCAAGCCCAGGGCTGGACTATAACTTCGCTGCCTGGTATGTGTGTGTGTGTGCTGCTTTTCAACTCGCAGGGAGAGTTCCTCATAAGCGAGAACCTTTTTTAAAAAAACTGTTTCGCTCTCAGGCGGCCCAAGGGCTAGAGCTCTTGAAACCACCTCGTCGTGTGACATTGACACAAGAGAAGCATCTGGCGCTGGTGCTTGAGACTGAGCGCGCCACGCCTCACGTCCTTCCGCGGCGGCGGCGGCGGCGTCTCCCTCTCTCCCTCCTCGCAGCTGCTTCTGCCCTCATTTGCTTTCCCGCCTGATGGGCCCTCGGGGAGTTTGGAGGCGCGCGAAGCGGCGCGCGCGGGGGAAGGGGGGGGGGAGAGAAGTGTGTGGAGAGCCCCGGCCGCGCTTTTGCCTCTCATTTATTATGATGACCAGCGCGCTGGCGAGGTTAAATAGTTGCCAAGGCGCCAGCAGCCCGACTCCATCTCCTCCTCCTCTCTGTCCGGGCGGGAACTAACGACCCCACACAACAACTGCTGCGAGAGGAGAATCACGTTGTTCGAAACAGCTTCGCCTTCCTTCTCCCTGAGGCACTTTTCTCCCTGGCCGAGCAGCTCGAGGCGGCGGCGGCGAAGCCGGCCACGGAGGTCTCCGCCCCCTGCCCCCTGAGGAATGGAGTCGGGGGAAGAGTGAGAGGGGAAGCGGGTGTCGTTGGCTTCGCTCCTCCGGCGGCGTCTGCGTTGGGGCTGCGGCGGCGGGAAGCATGGCAGAGGCGCACGAGCAGGTACAGGGGAGGCGCGCGGGCAGGTGGGAAAGGGCATTCGGGACGAAGAGGCTCCCTCTTCCTCCTACGGGATCCAGAAACGGAGTTTTCCTCCTCGGACACGGGCACGTAGGTGGGCCGAGGGAGATGCATGTCGAGCTGGGGGTGGGCGACGACTTTCTTTCCCCACCCACCGGCCTCTTCGTGGGTCTGGGGCGGGAGCGAAGGAGTTTCAGTGTGCAGAAGAAGAGCGCCCCAAACAGCCAATCTCAGGGGCGCGCTGCGCTGCGAAAAAGTGTCTCTCACTGCGTCTTTTTAAAAAAAAAAATATGCATTATATATTTATTTAAAGGGACTTGCTGCCCTTCTCTCTTCAGTTCGAAAACGAGACGGTCAGAGCAGCTGGCGTCGAAACGCAACAATTAACCACCAGGACGAGGTTTCTGCGAAGTTCCTAAGATCGCAGCAGACTCCAACAAGCTGCACACACTCTTGGCCGCACCTGGAAAACTTGTTCCACAATAGCACAGTGCGTCTCTGTGTGTGGTTGCTCAGAAGTAAGTCCAGCTGGGTTCAGTGGGTCTCCTTTCCAGGTAAGTGGGTACAGGAATGCACCCCGGTAGTGCAATTCTAGCCATTGCTACCTGGAAGGAAGCCCCATTGAGTCCAGTGGGATTTACAGGATCACAGCCTTATTCTTTCAGTCTTTAAGGTGCTATATGATTTAATGGTCAGGGGTCCTTCACCTTTTTGACTCTTGCACAATGTGCATTTGTCTTTGCTGGTAGGATAGAATCCCATCTGCTCTCATTCCTACTGATGAGCAATTAGAGGTGTTTCTCCTGAGCTGGGGATTGCTTTAGAGGGAACTTGGGCAATTTCTTAGGGAAACAAGGTTTGTGCCACTTGGCTTCATAGCTCAACATTTCCGTTGACTTTTATAGGGAGGCTCTGCTCTGCACCCTTTGTGAGTTGTAGATCATTTTGAGGAGGCGTCTTCAGAACTTGGTGGTGATGAAGTGGCAAAGTGATTGAATTGTTGTGTGGCATCACTGAGCTCATCCCTCAGACTGGCTGTGGTGTCCACTTTGGTAAAAAGAAAAACATTACATAAAAAGGACATGAACATTATTCAGAGCGTATTCATTCATTCATTCAGGATTGATTTTTATGCTGTATTTGAGAGCATTCCTAAAAATCTTCTTCCAAGCAGCAAGATAAGTGACTGCACTGTGGTCCTTAAGATGTTGCAGGTTTCCCACTTCTATCAGTCCAAGGCAGCATAGGAGGTGATAAGGGATCATGGAAGTTGTTTTCCATTAACTTCTGGGAGGGGTTTGCAGGTTCTCCCCCTTTTTTAAAACAAAGAATGGCTTACTCTCTTTCCCTGATTTTAAATAAAGAACTGTGATTATGTGATAAAGTTTTTTTAAAAAAAAACAAAACAAAAACCAACCACAGGAATATTCACTAGGAAAACTTAGATGGTTTATGGGTCAGGTCTGCAGCACAGAAGAACTCCTGTCCTAGAGTGGCAGGGACAACCCAGTAAGATGGGCAGGATATAAGTAAGAAATTATCACCAGCATCATCTGTCAGGCTAGTGAACCATTGCAACTCCTTGTGTCCATGTTGTGGTTTATAAAGTTGATGGGAGGATATGAATATTTTTGTTGTTTAGTCTTTTAGTCATGTCCGACTCTTCATGACCCCATGGACCAGAGCACGCTAGGCACTTCTGTCTTCCACTGCCTCCTGCAGTTTGGTCAAACTCATGCTGGTAGCTTCAAGAACACTGTCCAACCATCTCATCCTGTGTCGTCCCCTTCTCCTTGTACCCTCAATATTTCCCAACATCAGGCTGTTTTCCAGGGAGTCTTCTCTTCTCATGAGGTGGCCAAAGTATTGGAGCCTCAGCTTCACGATCTGTCCTTCCAGTGAGCGCTCAGGGCTGATTTCCTTAAGAATGGATAGGTTTGATCTTCTTGCAGTCCATGGGACTCTCAAGAGTCTCCTCCAGCACCATAATTCAAAAGCATCAATTCTTCGGCGATCAGCCTTCTTTATGGTCCAGCTCTCACTTCCATACATCACTACTGGGAAAACCATAGCTTTAACTATACGGACTTTTGTTGGCAAGGTGATGTCTCTGCTTTTTAAGATGCTGTCTAGGTTTGTCATTGCTTTTCTCCCAAGAAGCAGGCGTCTTTTAATTTCATGACTGTTATAGAACCCCTAAAATGACTTATAGACTAGTAAGCTGGGAATAGCATTAACTGATCTGATGGAAAGTAGCTATTAATAACTATAATGATTTTTTAAAAACCACGATTGAAAACAAACATTGTTCAACTTATAATGAATATAGTCGTACCTTGTATCCCAAACGCCTTGGTATTCAGACGTTTTGGCTCCCAAATGCTTGGAAGTGAGTGTTCAGGTTTGCAAATGTTCTTTGGAACCCGAACGCCCAACAACACTTCTTTGGCTTCTGATTGAGTGCAGGGGCCGTGTCTTGGTTTCCAAACATTTTGGAAGTCCAACGGACTTCTGGAACAGATTCCATTCAACTTCCAAGGTATGACTGTACCCTCTTAGGTTTTCTAGAAGTTCAAAATCTAAGGGCAGCATTACTGGAATCATTAGTATTTTTTTATTAAATTTGTATATCACCTTTCATCTGTAGATCTCAGAGCAGTTCATAACATAAAAATACAGTATAAAAGAACAGCTTTACAAAGCCTCACAAACCATCATGATGATTATTTTGTACTTTTTAAATGGTGTTTTAATTTTTATTGCATACATATGGTTGCACATTGCCCTGACATTTTATGAGATGGTGGGGTTTAGATACTTTTATAAATAAATAAATAGTTTTAGCAGCAAGGCTGCAGCTATGTTCGTTTGATTTAAACAATTTTAATGCTGTATTTTATGTTGTTCTAACCAACCCTGGGACCTTCTCATGAAGAGTGGGTGGTAGTAGCCGTAGTTGTGGTAATAATAATAATAATTAATAATAATAATAATAATAAGAATAATAATAATGTAGACTGTGTGTTTAAATAGGCACTCTAAATAAGAATACGTCTTTAGATTTCTACTCTGTCCTGACACAAGATTTTTTCTTATATCCTTTCAAGTTTGTTTTTAAAAAGAAGAGAGATGGATGTTGCTTTATGCATGACTTAGAGCAAAATTTCTCTATTTCATAAATTACCCTGCCAGGAACAAATCTAGGTTTATTCTGTGGACTCTCCAAGGAGCCAGTTCTCTGATGTCATATTTGAATTTCAAAAACACATACCTAAAATAAATAGCAACATATGAGGAGGCCCAAAGTGCCAAGTGAACCTTGTTTGAGAGCTGCAGACAAGTGGTTAATTTCCACCCCCTTGTGTTCATTGAATGGGCTGGAAGACCTTTCCATTCTGCTCATCACAGGAGTCTGTACCCCTATGCTTTGTGTGAGTTATCTGTGCTGGGAATCAGTGTTGAAATGTTCCTTTTCTTCATAAGGTTTTGTTTCTTTTGGACTTTATCCCTTCACATTTTATACTTTCCTAGGTTCACCAGGCTCTGTTCCTTCTCTTAACCTTTACTTTGATTTCTTTTATACTCTGGGCAAGGGTAACCACTGGCAGGTTAAAACATTTGTCATTGTTTTATCCCATGCTTGAAGAATCAAAGAGCACAAGAAGAATCCTCCTGGTTCATACCCAAGGGTTCGTCTAGTCCAGTATCCTGTTCCAGTCATCCAGTTACTTCCAGGAAACCTACAGGGTTTGAAGGCAACAACTCCACACTGCCCTGCCTACACTGCCTCTGAAGTTGGAGCTTCCATTTACTTATCATGGCTAGTAGAGGTTGATAGGCACCCTCCATCAATATGTCTAATTCCCCCTGTAAATCTATCTAAATCAGCAGCCATCACCATGTCTTGTGGTAGCAAAACTCGTACTGTTTCCCCCTGAAGATTTTGTTTGTTTAAAGGCTGTTTAGGAGACAGGCTTGGACTCAGTTGGCGAGATCTATGGACCAGCAAGATCACTCTCTGCTTATATAAGAGAAAATGCACATAAGGTTTGTCACGGGTGGTGTATGACCTTGGTCAAAATATTTCGTGTTACTTCCAAACTAGCTCCAGAATATTGACATGTCTGTGGAGGCTAGGGTACCTATTTCCCCCTGTGGTGGGGGTGTCCTCCAGTGCAGAATCTTTGGTCTGCACTATTCCGGGAAATCTGCAATATAACAAGAGACCATATACAGGTTACACTACATTTGCCACTTCTGCCTGTGTTTGAAGATATATGGATGCTCAGTTTAGGGATAGATTGGTTTCTTTGTTAACCATAGCAAGGTTGTCAGTTCTGACTTGAATCTTTTTCTTTAGCTTAAAAATATTTGGAACTTGAATCATTTCAGGAGAGGGGGAATACATGCCACCTATGAGTGCTAAAAGGTACTGCAACACATGATGCATTTCATGGTGTTTGGTGGAACAGCAACATATGTAATAATTTACAACAGGAATCACCAGCATTGTGCTTTGAGATCTGGAAGCCTTGAAGAAGTAATATACACTGATATTATATAATATTTTATTTCCTTTGATTGCATGTTTTGTACTACTGCATGCCTTTCCCCACACCTGCTAACCTAGCTGTATCCCATATACATTTGTGGTCTATTCTTATAGCTCTGGAGAGGGGACGAAAAGCATTTGTGTATGAAGGAGCCCCTGATAGTTTAACTGGCATGTCTTCATACAATAACACTCCAAAATTATACGCCTCTTTTTAACATTAAAAATATTGTTTGCTCGCAAGACTTCTGTAGATGGGCTGGTCCATGTTATCTTAGCTTGTTGCAAAATACAGCTTAAAAAATCTTCTGTTGTTGCTGTTAATGAGAAAAAATAAATTATTCAGTCCCTTGGAAAACTTTAAGCATACCAGGGTTGGGTGATGGTAATCTCTTAAATCTTACCAGTATGATTAATTGGTCTTAGTTCTACTCCCATTCAAAGATAATAGAAAATGAAATCTTTACATATCAGAAGATAAGACTGCTGGAATTGTGGTTCTGACAGAATGAGCATGGTGGGAAGTTTGCCATTTAATTAAATAAGAGACCTATGATTTTATCTGTGAAACAAAAATGGCAAAAACTGATTAGCTACAATACATTCTACTTTTAGAAGCATCACTGTGGTCTGTTCACAAATGGATGTTGGTAATAAGCCTGGTTAAATTTAAGGACAACAGGTGAGGGAAAGCTGTGCAAAAACTGCCAGCAGTACAATCAGACAGTGCTTAAAATACTTAGGCTCCCTCTGGATTCTTAGAAAAGCTGTCATTCTCCAGCCAGACATGCTTGTTAGGCACCATTAAGAGTTGGCTGCTAAGTAGTGCAATTCAAAGCATGTAGTCAACAACTTGCCATTACAACTTTACAGTATGATGAATTTTTTTTTTTGTTTGGCATTTTTACTCAGATATAATGGAAAACAAGAGTGGAAAAAAAATCCTATTGCTCATGCAGTCACAGTTTACTATTGACAAGTTTGAATAAGAACAAAACAATAAGATGTGTGTCTTAAGTACTAATTAATATAAGCAGACATTGCTCAGTTATCTGATCCTAATGGTAAATATTTGTCTCCTAGCTCAATCTGCCTACAGCACTGGAATAACATTTTTACAATGCCATACAACTGTGTAGTTTGTGCCATTACGCTTGTGCAGAATCAGTGTGCCCTAGTCTAACATGCTTCATTGCCTTGTTTAAATTTATGTATCCAGTTCCTGTGCTTTCACTACAGAGTTATGATGACGGAGTTGCACCTTCTCTCTAATAGTATCACAGAAATAAGTTTTTCATGCAAACATTAGCCCTTAGTTTCTTATATTGAACTCTGTATCTACCTTAATATGAAAGAGTCAGGAGGATTTTTATTGACTTACAGAATGAATCTCAATAGTCAAGAACAACTTGTGATCTATGTAGTCAAACACAACCCACGAGTTATGTATGGCAACCCAGCAGAGGTTTGACAAACTTTCTATATTTGTTGCCTAATTGAACTTCAAAAAGAAAAAGAAAAAAAGGTTTTAAACACTTGGCACACTGCTATGGAAAGGCTACATTCTGCATATTGAGTCAAAGAATGTTTGCAGAATGTTTAAAGTATTATGCCCTTATTGTAAAGTTTTTTGTACAAAAGACATGTTGCCCCTTTTGTACTTGTCTGATTATTTGGTTCGGTTTCTGACCTCGACTATTTTTATCCTGAAGTTCACATACAAGAAGCAGCTATATTAACCTTGGGAATAGTCACATGGATTGGTTTGTGACCCAAACCTTGCTGATAATATTTGGCAGAATGTAGGAATGTAGATGGGGAAATGACACATTTCTAGAATAACTTCAGTTTAGGGGCCTGTATTTTCCTGCAACACCAAGAAACCATGGTTTAATTATCATGAATAAGCCCAAGTCTTGGGTTTCCAACATTTCTTCTCTCTTCATCATTTGTATGTGAGAGTGAACTATAGTTTCATGTAACATACACACTTAGAACTGTATTTTGTTCTAACTCTAGTCTGTTTACAAATCTGGTTATCAAACCATTTTTTTTTTTTATTAAGTGGAATTCTTTGCTTGTTTGCCATAACCTAAACCATGGCTTAGGAGATCTTTTGAATTTAACTTGTAATTTGCAGTGAGTAGTTTATATTAGTTAAGCCAAAGTAATTGGATTTAAGCTTATGTTGTCCCATTGATAGCATTAGTGCAAAGGGATGATATTACTTTACCCGGGTTGTAGATGAGGATGAATGAAGGCTTTTCTGCTAGAGTTTATTACAATTTCTGAATGGAGGTTAAGAGAAACAACTGGACAATGGCCAGCAAATCCCACTGTATTTGCTGTTCTTACAGTTCTTTGGAGTCGGTGGCGGAGCTAGTTGCTCTGGCACCCGGAGGGCAGGGCGAGCCACCCACCCACCCAGGGGGGTGATCGGCATAGCGATGGGTGCCCCTTGGGGGCGATCAGCACAGCGATTGGCGCCCAGGGGGGGTGGTGCGGCGATCCACCCCGGGGGGATTTTGTCACCCTCTCTCAGGGATGACACCCGGGGCAATCTGCCCTCACCGCCCCCTTCCTATGCTGCTGTTTGGAGTGAGCTATGGCACTTGTACTGGCTCAGATTTGAACCATTTGCCTTACTTAAATCATATGCATTGAAGTTAGTGAAACTTCTAGGTATGTTACGGGCTACATTGTTATTTACAGACAGGACTATGAGAAACTAAGCCAGATATACCTTGTGGAATTATGTTGGGCTAGACTGAGTTAAATCAAACCCTGGTCACATCATTAGTCAGACCAGTGGTAAATTTGGTATTATCTACACTGTCTTGCTCAGACTTCCTGTTTCAGACAGAAGTCTTTCCCAGCCCTAAGAGGAAACTCCAGGGATTGGATCTGGGGCCTTTTTCATGTGGTGTATCAATGAGTTACTCCCCCACCTCAGATTGTCACCCCCGTGCCTGAACCAGTGTCCTATCAAATTTTAGCACTTTAACTTATCCCCCCCCCCCAGTATTGTACAACACTTCCTTTGACATGTATCTATGACCCTGCATGCAACACTTTAGTTTTTTTTAAATCTATTTTATTATTAAACAAACAGTGGCCAGTACAAAGCTTTATCTAACTCTTTCCCAGCTTTGATCTAATGGAAATATAGGCTCAAAGGAAAGCAACTGCAAACTTGCTTCAAAGATTGCTTCTGTCTCCAGAGATAGCAGAGTTTCCAAACCTAAATACAAATGAAGCAGAAATATAAACCACTCTTTGATTATCAAATTAAAAACTTTCTGACGTCTGCAGGCTTATTACTTTTAGTTCTTAAGCTCTAAATAATTATGTTGCAGTTTTTCTGTTGTTGATATTGGCCAAGAACCAAAAATAGTGTGGATTTCTGCACATAACACAATGGCCTATTTTGTATGTACCTTATTTTTCGCCCTATAGGACACACTTTTTCCCCTCCAAAAATGAAGGGGAAATGTGTGTGCGTCCTATGGGGCGAATGCAGGTTTTCGCTGAAGCCTGGAGAGCAAGAGGGGTCGGTGCGCACCGACCCCTCTCGCTCTCCAGGCTTCAGGAAGCTATCCGCAAGTCTTGCAAGCCCAGCGGGATGTCCTGCGGGCTCGCAACGCTTGCGAGCAGCAGCCTGCAGTCCAAAAGCTCGGGGGACAGCGGGGAGGCACAGCGCTGCCACCCCGTTATTCCCCGACCTGATCTGGAGGCTGGTGGGGGGGAGAAGCAAGCTTGCTTCTCCCCCCTGCCAGCCCCACAAGCTCTGGGGATAGCGGGGAGGTGGAGCGCCGCCACCCCGCTATTCCCCGACCTGATCTGGAGGCTGCAGGGGGGGGGAAGCAAGCTTGCTTCTCCCCCTGCCAGCCCCACAAACTCGTGGGATAGCGGGGCAAGCTGTCCCTGAAGGCAGAAGAGGGAGACGGAGCGCTCCGTCTCCCTCTTCTAGCTTGGGGATGGCTGCGCAAACCTGGGGGGGGGGATAAAAATGTTCCCCTTGATTTCCCCCCCCCAAAAAACTAGGTGCGTCCTATGGGCCGGTGCGTCCTATAGGGTGAAAAATACGGTAGTTTCAAACCATGAATTAGCACTATGTATAAAACTCTTGTCAGTCCTGCAGTCTCTGACTTCTTCCTCAAGTGCAGGTACAAGGAGTCTGAATGTGTCCAATTCTGCCCTAGAAGCTAGAATTTGTCAATGGCTATGTTTGTATGTAAGGCTGAACCATGGTTAGTATTAAAAGGACAAGCTATAGTGAACTTGTGCTTCTTTTTTATATTAACTGCAGCTTGTGATGTCTGGGCTTTGAAAAATTGCAGTTAGTCTATGGTGAGCTAGCTTATTCTCACTAAACATAGTTTAATACAAAAACTAGTTAATACAATTTAGGGTTCAGGAATAATGCTGAAAGAGAAATGAAAGCTTCATACTTCCTTGTAGCTGCACTGGGCTAGGGGAAAACGAAGAATATGAGCCAGAAACACCTTGTAGCTCATTTTTGTTTTGCTAAATGACAGTTTTGTATTGCGTGCAAACTTGGTGGTTATATCCAAACTTAGGAGAACACCGGTTAGTTGAAGCTTTGGATTTCTTAATGAGTATGAACCGTGGTTAACGAACATAACTGATGGTTTGATGTTGGCTTTCTTGAGCAAATCATTGTGTCCACGCTCATTCCTGTAGTGCTTGGCAATAGTTAACATTAGTGTCATCAAGAAGGTTACCCTCAGCAAATCTTGAAACAAAGTGTTTGGGATGAGACAGTGTCTAAGACACAGATGGGGAACCTTAAAGTAGAAGTGGGGAATTTGTGGCCCTTAAAATATTGCTGTGCTGCAACTCCCATCAGCTCTAGGCAGTGTGACCAGTGGTCAGGAATGATGGGAGTTATAGTCCAGCAACTTCTGGAGGGTCATGAGTTGTATATCCCTGATCTAAGGTGCTTTGAGCCCACCCATGAGGCAAGGTGAGATGACCACCTCAGGGATCAAGATCCACATGACAGCAGATCCCAATGCAGATCTTTATTCCCCACCTTGTTTCTGATGTAGATCTTCACTTACTCCATCTTCCCTGGTGCAGGGAGCAAGGGGGTACCATTTTGTGGTTCGCCTTAGGTGCCAAGGTATCTTGGGACAGTCCTGGTTGAGCTTTATCCTTTTAGGGATTAAAACTCATACCCTGGATGTTGCCCAGAGGAGGACAGAGAGTCAGTGCAGATGTTGGAGTACTAGCATAATACAGGGACAGATTCTCAGCCCATTTACAGGACATGCTCGTTTTTGCATAAACTGAAGTTTCCAAGTGGATTTCAGAATGTGTTTAAGACACTACAAATGTAAATGAAGAATGTAGGGACCTCACAACATAGAAATGATTATGCATAGTGGGTAGGAGGTGTTCCTGGCTATCTCTGCACCTGTCATAACATTATTTTATCCCCTGATTGATCCTTTGCATTTTGAACATAGAAGACATTTTCAAATGTTCTTTCTTGACAGCTATATTTCATTTTCAACCTCTCCCCCTCAATTCTCTCTCGCTTCTGGGCAACCCACTATGGTTTTGTCATACCTCTTACCCAGAACATTCATTAAACAGCTGTATAAAGTAACAAGCCATATATCTAGTGCAATTTAGTACCTTTAAACGCTGCTTTCTTAACTCAGTTGAGTTGTACTACAGAGAAAGTGCAAAGAAGATGATGAGGGATGTGTGAATCAAAGATTTGAAGTGACTGCTAAAGAGGCCTTAAAGACAGCTATAAAGCATAAAGCACTGTAAAGCACTGTAAAGAAAAGCAAGATGAACACCAGTAAGGTGTCAAATGGAATAAGAATTTGTTTGGGTGCAAAAAGAGAGAGAAGGAACTCCAAATTCTCACTGGCTAAGGGTATGTGCTAGCTTTAATTTGGTCATGCACAAACATCTGCACACTGGCATAATAAAACAACCTGATCTTATGTATGGTTACCACCAGTCACCAAATCCAGTGAGGCTCACCAAGTATAAAATCACAGCCAAAATCCTTTTGAGGCCTTAGTGGGAAAACAGTTATAAGTTAAGAAAATCATGTTCTCAAATAGATGCCTTGCAAATATTTGCAATGAGCATGCAAAATTCTGCCTTCACTTGCCTTTGCCCTTTCCTCTTCCTTCAATTTCCAGTTTAGAATTCAGAGTTATTTTTATTCACATGCTGTGATAATTGCATTATGGGAAAAGCTGAGGGCTGAGAAGTAGATTTTCTGGTTTGCAGTGTAGTTTGCAAATCCATGCTTTTTTTGGAAGAGATTGTCACAATCGTTGGCCTGTTCCCCTAATTGTTTTGCCTGCTGTTTACAAATAGAACCATCACAGAGAATAAATCCTCATTTCTTGTGATACGCTCCATGCTGCATGAGACCTTTGATATGCCTACTATTCATTGACTACGTAACAGGATTATATACCATTTATCAATTTATGAATTGCATGTGTTCTTATGTAAATACAATTTTATTATAATGTATTTTTGTTTATGCTCAGAAATATGTTGTGACCCAGAGTCATTTTTTGTGTAATGAGCAACTAGCAAGCTACAACAATGACAATCTCAAGGCACGTTCTAAACTCACAACCAGCCTTGGACATGGAACTGAAGAAGTCATGTGCTTGCAAGGAGAATGAAAACTAATTTAGAGATAAGCAGATGGAATCCTTTGTGAAGAGCCTGTCTATCATTTGTAGACCCAGGAACCAGCAGTCAAGATGGCATAAGTTTTACAAGCAATCACTTTGCCTTTTGTCAAGATCTCTTGTTCACCTGTTCTTTCTTCCCAGACATATCAGTAGACCTACAGAGAAAGTGCTGTATAGCAAAGAAGTGCTTGGCATTAGGCTGGAGTACTGAGATCCATTCATGAATGAATTTAAGGGGCTTGAATGGTTTCTTGTTGCTCTGGAACAAGTTGTCTTCTGCCTGGGAACCCTCCACAGAACTGCTGATTACCTGCTGCTGCTACCAAATTTCCTTTGGTAGTGGGCTTCCTGGAAAACTATTGCCATCTCTGTGGAGCTCTGCCTCTGGGTCACAGCCATCTGCCACCGCCTATTCATCTCTGATTGGCTTTAGTCAGGCTTCAAGGGCTTTGTCGTGCTTTGGCTAGCCAAATCAGGCACCAAGCCAGCTCTCCCCAGCTGTTGACAGGGATAGAAGAGGGGTTATGTTACTGTTCGCCTGCTTAACCCTTGTGCTTCTTTCTTCTTGACCTACATTTGACTCAAGTAGGGCTGGGTATGGTGCAGCCACATCAGCACAGTTGAATTTGCATGCATGAAATGCCACCACTTATTATTTTGCATTGGTTCAAGTGTTCCTGAATTTAATTTAAATTTGCACTCTAAACAGTAGGATTCTTACGATTGCAACTTCACACTAAACATTCTGGACAGAACATTTAAGATACACTCTTTGCAACTTACTTCTAGATAAGCATGTTTATGGCTGAGTAGTAAAATAGTGTATTTTGCTGTGTATAACACGTCCCCATGTATAAGACAACCCCTATTTTTTTGGACCGCAACAATTTTTTTGGAGCTTTTTGGGGGGAGAGATTTCCCAGCCTGCCCACCAATGCAAATCGCATGCATCGCCACAGCCACCAATCATACAAACGATCGCCGCCAAAACCCCACCTGCCCATTCGACACAACCACAGCTGATTGCATGCACGCCTCGCCACTGCCATAAATCGCACACCCAATTGCCACAGCCAATTGTCAGCAGGCCTTATCGCAGTGACTAATCACACGCCCAATTGCCACTGCCAGTCTGCTGGCTGCTGCCACCAATCACCCGTCGCTCCTCTGCTATCCGTGTATAAGATGACCCACAATTTTTGCCTACTATTTTTAAGGGGAAAATATCGTCTTATACATGGAAAAATACGGTACTTCTACTTTCTATTTGTGATCTACTTCATGAGCTTAGATTTCAGTATATTCTAAATCTGAAAAGAAATGCTGTATGTGTGAACTTTGTCAAGTCTTAATGTTAACTCTGTATACCGAGACCATGCTTTGAAGGACAAACAGGTGAAAAACAACTGACCCTGTTAGAGTTCATTTTGCTGAACTCAATATATTTTAGCTTCATGCTCATAAAAATTCATGAATACTCAAGTTCTCTTGGATATCTGATTGACAGGATTTGGACAATAAATGTTTAAATGGCAGACCTTTCCAAATGCCATGGAAACTCATAAGCGAAATTTATTGTTGGCTCTAGATAGCACTTCCACAAAGTACTTCTATATTATTAAGGTCATCATCTGATGCACAAACTATAAACATACCTTCTGCTACAATTAATCTTCAGTAGATGTTAAGTAACCTACATGCACTAATGTATGCCAGAAAATGTTAAATATTCTTCAAAGATGGTGAAAATATTAAGTGTTGGGTGTTTTTCTTTGATTGCTGCCATTTAGTGAAATAATGCCATTCAAACTTAAGCATAATCAGCTTTTGGCAGAGCTGACCCTAACAAGAAGAAGGGTCATGGAAGAAGATCACAGAAGGCAGGAAATGGTGTCTGAATGGTACATCAAATGCTGGAATAGCTCAGTTGGTAAGGCAAATGGATACTCATAATCTCAGGGTTGTGGGTTTGAACCCCATGTTGGGCAAAGATTCTTACATTGCAGGGGGCTGGGCTAAATGGTCTTCATGGTCCCTTCCAAATTTACAATTATATGATTCTTTATTTTTAAAAATGTTGGTCTACTAGACTGGGGGCATTTGGGCTGTGCTTCTGTGGCACAATGTTTTGATTCAGCCCTAGCATTCGGCCGGTAGAATGAAGGGCCAACAGTGTAGCCATAAGTGGCTCAGGCACGTGAAATGTTATAAAAGTGAAAAACAGATGCAGCCACATCAAAGCCCTGCTCTATGATACTGTACAGCAGGCTTCTGATCTCTTTGGAATTTTCTGGAGAAGCTGTCCTGCAGACTGCAGTTACCTACTGTAGCCCACTTATTTATAAGTGAGAGGGAAAAGATCTAGTCCTTCATCCCCTAGTGATCCACTATGGTCCAGTTGTTCCTCATAAATTGTTGTTAAATTTGAAACTGATTTAATACAGAGCGTTGGCTTCATGAACCCTCTTCCCTCCAAAGTATTGTCTGCTTCATCACTGAGCACATGATTGTTCTGTTTTTTAAAAGGTTATTCCCATTGCAGCAATATCATTCTCTCCCTCCTTTCCTCTCCTTGTCTACTCCTTCATCATGGAAAACAGGCCTACTGATGCAAACATCCAGCTCTCGTGAAACAATGGGAGAGGATCTTTGTCCTGAAAATGACCAGTGGGCCATATTGGATGTGGAAGACGTAGAAGGTTTTTCCGTAAAAGCTCATTATTCATTACTGAATATGTTAGTCTTAAGACATGTAAATTAGCACATTGCAAGAAACCAAGCTTCAAAACTCACATGCTTCTAAGGTGTTTAATTGAATATGCAGCTTAGTTTCTGGAAATTTATCAGCAAAGTTCTCATTGGATTATAATAAAAATGCATTATTTGTACTCTGCCCATCTGACTGGGTTGCCCCAGTTTTACTCTGAAATGTTTACCCTAAATTAAAATAATAATAATAATAATAATTCTAAATTATCTCTGATCTGAAGAGTGGTAAAAACAATACACTTTGACAAGCCGTCAGAAATAAGGTAATAAAAGAAATCACTTTACTGTCACATGTGCAGTAACCTGCATTTGTGGGGCTCCAGAAGTGGTATTTTTTTAAAAGTGAGAATTGGGATTTTGATGGCCGTTTTAAACCATCATTCTGACATGATGATGATGATGATGATAATGATTTAGTGCATCAAGTGGGGCTGTTTGGTGTTTCATATGAGTCATATGTTCCTGTTCCGTGAATTCAGTTGCTGTGCAAGGACAGCTCCTGAGCTAGGAAAATTGGGAGGAAGCTGTGCAAGTGGGGGAAAGGGGAACAGCGTTGGTTAGATGGTCCTTCAGTTTCTTGTTTAATTAGAAAGTGTATTTAGAAAAGATATGTCCCATCCTTCCACTAAACAGATACAGTGCTGATAATGGGTTGCACATTGATAACAGGGCTAGGGAACCCTAGGGTCCATTTTCAGGAGAACTGAGTGTGTTGGAGTGCTGCATCCTTTCTTCTCTGCATCAAGCCCCTTGCAAGATCTTCCCCTGAACAGTGTCTTAGAGCCCTGAACAAGGGCACTCAAAGTATATGCATGACAACATTTCGTTGCAGAACCTAAAGTGTGTGTGTGTGTGTGTGTGTGTGTGTGTGTAAAACCCCTTTCCTGAGTTCCTAAATAAAAAAGTGTGTTAAAGAGGAAGAACTCGACAAACAGCAAAACAATAACATCAGTAGGTGCCTTCTTTTATTTGTATTGATCAGGTCTGTGCACCGTGATGCTTTGATGCGAACCACATTTATAGCTGTCATGTTCTATTAAATACAAAACAGCTGAATTCAGAAAGAACCTCACACATTGATTCATGAGCGTCAATATCTGAGGGATCCTGGGGTTACTGCTGGGTGATGTTGGTTGTATAAATTGAGCTGTTCTGTTCGTGCCCTGCTAAGTTGAAATGCAGTATTAATTGGTATCATTTGTTAATTACAGTTATATCAGTTTGCTTGTCTCAAAATAGAGATAATGCTTTGCAGCCATTGTCTCTGTGTGATCTTGTGCAGCATCATTATTCTCATTGAACAGGTTGGTACAGTAATTGAAATTTACCAATTAACTCACTGAACCTTTTGTTGTTATGGTTGTTGTTTTGTTCCCTCCTTTCCCAAGTCCGAGGCAGCTGAAAGAAAATAATTTTTTTAAAAGTATTTATTTTATTTCACTGCATTTCCATCAACCACACTCTTGGGGTAGTTTGCAAAAAATCGTAAAATATAAAAATGCAACCCAAGCATCAGAATAGCATACAAAAACAGCACAAAAGGCATAAAAACAGACCAGCACAATATCAGGATAAAAACTGGGAAGTAATTTAGTGCCCATAGCTTACTGCACTAAATCATATAATTAAAATGACTAGAAGAGTACAAAAGAAAGTCTTTCACCTGACACCAAAAAGCCCATAATGTAGGCATCAGGTGATTGTTTCTGGAGAAATGATGGTCACCAACCTGGATGGCTTAGTATAGGATTAGACAAATTATGAAGGATAAGGCTACTAATTACTACTGGTCTCAATGAATTTTGCATTCAGGTCCTGCTGCTGGGCTTTTCATGGGCGTCTGATTGGATGCTCTGAGAAGACGCTGCTAAGCCTTTGGGTTGATTCAGGGCTCTCCTTACATTCTTAACTAATGTTTTATACATTAAAAACCTAGAGCTATAAAACAAAGGGTGTTGCTTGTTTGTTGCATTATTAAGAGCCACAGCAGTAAGAAATGTTTCTGCTTAAAAGCATTATAATAGTCTATGGGTGTGTTTGTGTGGTAAAATTAGTTACTATAGTAATGCTGTAGTAACCGCTTTTTTAAATCATTTTTATTAAGTTCCCTATTTTAACAATCCAATCAAGTCACATTGAATGTTCCAAATTATAAAAATACATATCAAATATTCTGCCTAAATTATAACTTTTTGTTGGGACTTCCCATGCTTCAAGGTCGGGGGGGGGGGCACTGATCATCTCATGTCTCTGCTGCCTTGAATAGTCTTTCCAATAGTTCATTTAAATCTTCCTGTTGTTAACCTTCCTTCTTTCATGGCCTCTGAGTTGTTTCCACAAGCAAGTAATGCTGTAGTAACTCCTGATCTCCGCAATCCACTACTGAAATCGTATGGTAGCAGAATGTTTGATTCTTCTATTTCCGTTGCTCTCTTGCACTACTCTTTTAAAGTTATATGGGTATGGGAAGTGTGTGCCTGTGCATCTGTGCTGATCTTGCTATGAAACAGCAGCACACATCACTAAATTCCCAGCATGTTCTGGCAGAAATATGTATGTGTAGGGCTTTTACCAGAAGTGCCTTTTCTTTGCGTCTTCAACAGCTTTCAGGGTGTCCTGGTTTTTACTTTTTGAAATATAGCAACCCGATTTGTGCATTCGTGATACTGGATTAGGCAGCTACTATTGCATTCCAGTATTGGGACGCGGGTGGCGCTGTGGGTAAAAGCCTCAGCGCCTAGGGCTTGCCGATCGAAAGGTCGGCGGTTTGAATCCCCGCGGCGGGGTGCGCTCGCGCTGCTCGGTCCCAGCGCCTGCCAACCTAGCAGTTCGAAAGCACCCCCGGGTGCAAGTAGATAAATAGGTACCGCTTACCAGCGGGAAGGTAAACGGCGTTCCGTGTGCTGCGCTGGCTCGCCAGATGCAGCTTTGTCACGCTGGCCACGTGACCCGGAAGTGTCTCCGGACAGCGCTGGCCCCCGGCCTATAGATGTGAGATGGGCGCACAAACCCCAGAGTCTGTCAAGACTGGCCCGCTCGAGCAGGGGTACCTTTACCTTTACCTTTATTGCATTCCAGTAAAATAAATTCTTGAACCAGGGTATCTTGTAAATATATGTATTGGGGATATCACTTACCTCTGACATAAATTGCCAACCATAGCCTTTTCATGGTGGTCTTTAAAAGTTAGCGTTTTTCAGTTTTGTTAAAATAAACAAGAACCAATTGCCTCAAAAAACAATACCCCCCTATATTATTATAACCACATGGGCCAAATTCTATGAATCTTTGCAAACAGGGAGAGATAGCAAGAGAATGCTGTGATTTAACCCTCTCCTTCTCAGCCACTTGCCAACTCACTCTGTTCCATGCTTTTATCCTTGAGATATCATAAATTCATAGAATTGGAAGGGAACACAAGGGTCATCTAGTCCAAACTCCTGCAATGCATAAACATGGGGCTCGAATCCATGACCCTGAGATTAAGAGTCTCATGCTCTACCAACTGAGCTATTCCAGTATGGCCTTTATGTTTTATGTCTCTGTGAGAAACGCATCTTGGAAGTGGTTGTTTTGCTTCCTATATCTGCCATTCCACTGGTCACTCTGAAACTCCCTGTTCTCTCCCTGCAACAGCTTTGCTTGCTAGAAAGAGACCCTGAGGAAAAGAATAGCAATTTGCCACAAAAAGGTGTTCTCCGCTGAGATTTTATATATATTATATGACTGAGGAGTTTTCCATTTGTGGTATTGAAATTTGAAGGTGGCAATTCCATCTAAATGTTTTTACATGATGTTTTGATTGATGTAGCAGCCAGCAATCTAGTCTTCCTCTTCTTCTTTTAAATCATTCTTTGACAAATTAGAGTATGTAAAGCTTTCTGGCATGCAAGCAGTCCACTGACAAAAGGTTTTTAGCCATGAGTGCATTACAGCGATTGTGACATAAAGTAGAGGTTTTAGCGCCTCTGTATTATATTTTGGCTCCCACACCCCTTTAAGCTTCATATTTCAGGCAGCTCTGAATGGGAAAATACATGGATTCCTCAACTCTTACCACCAGCATTTTTGTGCAGTGCTCTAGGTGCTTATAGAAAGGAAGATACAGACTCCTCAGGCGTGTGTGATTATTTTTTTAAAAGAGATGGTACAATTGGCTGCATGAGCATGTGCTGCATAGTTATCCTAAAGTTGTCTTAATTTGGTTCTGGTTCGACCAAGAAGGGTTTAGTATCCAGTTTGGCACACCTTAACTAGTTCAGCTTACATGGGGAAAAGTAAGCATAGTTCATGTTAGGAATGTGAATTGCAAAGTAGGTTGAAATAAGTTAATGTGCCTAATTCTTTGGCAAAACAACTATAACTATTCCAGCCTTTAGGTCAGAGAATAGAAATGAAAGGTTTTGTCACCAACATTGACAGTTACAGAGACGGAGTGGTCATTATGGCATGGTAGAGGCACACCAGAGTTCTTACCTCATTTCTCTACCGAGCTTTTCATCTTTGCAATAGGCAGGGAATTCCAACAGAGTAGAATTCTGGAAATGTGTAGACTGTCTTGCTGTCTTTTCCAGCCCATTAAGAGCTCTGACTACAGAAGTCCAGATGAGCCATAAAACTATATTATTCAAACATAGCTTTATCCAGATACTGGGTTTTTGTGTGGTCTGTATTCTGTTTGAAGCTAGCAAGTACATTACAATATCATTATTTAGTTAGCTAGTCCTGTGCTTATTCCACATCATTATTTATCCCCCCCCCCCCAGTTTGGGTTCAACGATGTAAATACGTTCAGGTTCTACTACAGCTAAAACAACAACAAAGAGTTTGCACCAGTTTTTAGTTCCCTGCTGATTAATTACACATAAGTTTCATATATTTGTGGAATACTTCACTTATTACAGTATTTTCTTTTATTTGAGACAGTGGGTGTCATCACTTTTTATCTTACCTCTGATATGTTCACCAAATAACAGGTTAGTTTGGTCTGATTCACTCTCTGTAGCTAGGTACGCAAGATGCTCTCCAGAAAGATGGGTTGCAAGCTTCCTCCTGATCCATTTCCACACCTCTCCTCCCATGTACCAGTCTGGTGTCTCCAATACCTGGTGTCTTCCCATCAACCCTGAACATTGGCCATGTTGGATGGAGCTGGTGGGGGTCCAGGCATCTGGAGGGCACCAGGCCATATGCCATTGCATATGGAAAATAATGTCTAAATAAGGAGACCCCCACACACACAATTATTTGGATTTGTGATACCTCGTACCATGGATGTTGTTGCACTTAGACATTTAACTTGTGTGCATTTAGCTTTATGTGCTTGGCAAAAAGCGGAAAGGGGGCCGGTGATCGGAGTGGGGGGAAACTTTGGCAATCCCACCTGCTATTGAACCCGATGTGTTTTGACTATAGGTGGTTTTGGCTTTACGTGACTTTGTAAGTTGACAGTAGGGATACCGGTGGCGCTGTGGTCTAAACCACTGAGCCTCAGAAGGTTGGCAGTTCGAGTCCGCGTGAGCTCCCATTGTTCTGTCCCAGCTTCTGCCAACCTAGCAGTTTGAAAGCATACCAGTGCAAGTACTGTAGATAAATAGGTACCACTTCGGAGGGAAGGTCAGTGGCGTTTCTGTGTGCTCTGGCGCTTGCCATGGTCCTCCATGTGCTAGTAGTGATTTAGTCATGCTGGCCACATGACCCAGAAAATCTGTCTGTGGACTAACACTGGCTCCCTCAGCCTGAAAAGCAAGATGAGCGCCACACCCCATAGTCGCCTTTGACTGGACTTAACTGTCCAGGAGTCCTTAAGTTGTGTGTTGCCTGTATTTCATAATAAACTCACAACAGCTGCACTGATACCATAATCCATAGATATTAACCACGTAAAAAGTCCAGACCAGCGCCCATTGTTACATATCCATTCCAAGGGATTAATGAAGTGTGCTTATATGAGAATAACATTTGTCAGCTTTTCTGTTGTAAACTCTCCTTTCCATGGTTTTTTTTTAAAGCTATAAATATTTGATTGACTAAAATACTGCAGTTATCTGTGGGTAAGTAATGTTGCATGGCATGTTTTAATCATTTCAATGAAAACACATAGATTGGGGTGACATTTTGTTTCCTCTTTTGTTCCCTCCCCCCTCCCGCTTTCAGACACAGAATATGGGAACTCAGCACCGAATAAAAGTAGATGTTCCTGATCGTGTTCTTTACACTGTAGGCTCCTGTGTTCTTGTCATTGGTTCCATTGGAATCACAGGAAATCTCCTTGTCCTCTATGCATTTTACAGGTATGGTTTTTTCAGGCTGGGGATAAGTTTGAATAGGGTTTTTTTTGTACTTTTTAAATGAAAGGGGAAAATCAACAACTTGAAGGGCTGTGTCTCTGGTCTCACCTCCACATGCAGGGAGATACGGCGCTTATACCTACCTGCAAGTTGAACATTCAGGATCAGGGTATATCCCTGCTTACTACTGTTTGATGATTAAAGCAGTGGTGCTGTATTCAAAGGGATGGTAGGAAAACAAGAGGCTGGTTCAAAAGCCTGCTTGGAAATATAACCAACAGGCACCAGAAAGCAACAAAGTGAATATGAGAGAGGTATGACTAGGCAGGAATGGGAGATGTGCAGAATTTCAACAGGCACTCTGAAAAGTACCATTATACTAGAGAAGAAACATACACAGGATTGCAACTTCTATGTGAAAAGGATGTGCTTTAAAATAAATAAATAAATAAATAAATAAATAAAATACCAAAATACTGGCAAGCCCTATCTGTTCTAGCATTAATACTGCCAACACAAGTAGGTATTTGCACATATAATTGTGAATAAGATTTTTAGACTGTGTATATCATAGTGGAATGCTTGATGAAATTCACATTCCAACTTTCTATTATGTTTTTGTTACCTCAATAATATACAATGGTAAACAGAAATACAGTGGCCAAGTTAACCACTCGTATAAGAATTTCAGTTTTGAGACTTTCTATTGTGAGAGATTGAAATGACTTATTTTAAAAACATTTTCTCTGATTCCATATAGGAGGTCAGAATTTGCCCTGGTTTATTTTGTCCAGGTAATGGTTTTCCTGTTGCTGAAACAAGTTGCTCATTATCTTTTAACATTGCTCTGAGCTCAGCCACTGAAAATGAAAGCATGTTTTATTTTAACATCTTACTAGTGTCACATCACAGTGTCACACATAATCTTCATGAAAGGCTACCATAAAAACAGTGATAGACTGTTGTGAAAATATCACTAGAAATTGAGGGTGATACCTCCTAGGTTCTAAAATTGTCACAATATTTTGAGCTGGTGATGGGATGTTCTTTTGCACAACAGCCTTGTTCTGCGTGTCATGTGTACCGTTCTTTTAAATCTCGTCAACATTTCCTCCCAGCAAATCACACATTTGCAAAATATATCTATTTAAGTGGGAGAGAGATGACTTGAGCTTGGGATATTTTAGAATTGAGTTCCAAAAGTAGTAGCAATGGGGGCAAATGTACCTTCTGAACATTAATTTGTTTATGACTAGGTTGCCTTCCAGATATAAGGGAGTTCAGGCGCTGTGCCCTGATATTCTGATGAACTTTCTGTGGACGTTGACAGCTGTGGCTTTGAGTTCTAGGTGAACTGAAACTGCTGAGTAATGCCACATGGATCACTGAGCAGCAGTCAGATAGTAATGACTTTTGGTCATGCTTAAACAAGGAAAGATTTGACCTAGTGACCTAAAGAAGCAGTACTAGAGTTCATAATTCATTCTCTTTCCTTCTGATTCCTTCTGTTTTGTCTTTGCCTGCTAACGCTGCAGGGTCTGTCAAAAACAAGCACAACATCCAATAGTAGTATATCATGCCAGCATCTGTAAAGATGTGGCTCAGGAGCTACCCAGGCTGCCTGCTGAGAAGATGTAATGTGGTATGAAAGCAATGCAATGTTGTAGAGCAGGTCTATAAAAATAATTTATTTGGTAAATTTTCTTGTATTGTGATTTTCTATGTAGGTAGGATTCAGAAAGTCAGGGACAATTTTTCCACCAGGGGACAGTATTCCTATCTTTTTAGTGAATGAGAGCATAAGATGATCCATAGGAATACTAATGTGAAATGATTCACCAGTAGCACCCATGGCAAATAAATGGTGGATGGTTTTAACAGTTGCGCCAAGGGATAGTTTAACCTACCGATTTTGCACTAATGTTTCCGATTCAAAAAGTAGATTCACACATGCCTACAACATACTCAGGTTGATGCCCCCCTCCCCAATTTCTTTGTAAGTATACATTACATATAGACATTCAGGCAAAGGTTCAATTTCCATTCATTTTTTCATGCATAGAGAGATCAAAGCAATGAAAAGCAACTTGTATTATCTCCATGTTAGCAGAAATGATCCAGTCACACACATACCTTTATATGTGGAGGAAGAAGCATTTCCCAAGATAGATAAATATGTAAAATTCTGCTAAGCTGAATCCAGTATAAAACTACCTTAATGGTGCTTTGAGTTTGAAATAAAAGTATGGAATAAGTTGCTGTTACAACATTTTAGTACTATGATTGTCAAGGTGATACTATGTTTGAAGCATCCGCAGTGTCCTGTTTTGTGGATGCTTAAGGCTGTGAATGTAGGCAAGTATATTGTACACGGTTTCGAGTGAGGGGTCGTATAAGAATACCTGTATAAATGAATGAATGAATGTCCCAGAAAGTTGAGACATGTGGAGTCAAAACAGGCAAACTCAAGTGAGTCAGAAGCTCACTTCAAACAGTGATCAAGTTGAAACCAAAGTAGGACCTTGGATAGCTCCAAGTGGATTAAGCTCTCTTCTAATAAGGTAACTGTAGGAAAATATTGTCTGTGTGGAGAGGAAAATCCAGCTGAACCTTTTTTAGGCTGATAAGCTCCCTGGTATGGTTAGCTCACTACCCTGGCTGGGTTGTTGTTGAAGAGGTCCTATCTAATTTTGGAGTCCTTGACATTTGTGAGTGTGGGGAAGTTGAAGTGCTGTAAGGGACCCATCCAATGAGTCTTGAGTATGGTGACAGGGTTTATTTAGCAAAACCAAATAAATGTGGTTTTTATTTTATTTTATGAACTGAATTATAATTAAAGATAAACTCACTGTTTTGCTTTCTTTCACCTTTTTGGGGGCACCATGATGATGCTTATTAAGCAACAAGCGGCTGAGGACACCGGCAAACTATTTCATAATGAATTTAGCGGCAAGTGATTTTCTGATGTCTGCAACTCAAGCTCCAATCTGCTTTCTCAACAGCATGCACACAGAATGGATACTCGGAGACATAGGTACTTTTCCAATGCTGTTTTGCACATGAACCTCTCCCTATTTCATGGAACTTGTCTTTGTGGCATGAGAAGGTTGTTGAAATCTATTTGCTGCTATAGACAAACTGACCCTGTTTTAAGAGTTACTGAGCATATCTGCCTTTTTGTCACTAAAGTCAGTTCCTCCTTCCTTCTGCTTCTTTTTAATGAAACCGCCTGTGAAAGGTGGACCAGGCAGTACAGTGTCCCCACCCCAGTACCATCATAATATATAAGCAACCATGTCAGTCTGTGAAAAGATATGCACGATTGTTTTGTTTTGTACCTTCTCCCTCCCCGCATTTCAAAAATGAAAACCTAGTACTCTCTTCTTTCTGTTTTAGGTTGTAACTTTTATGCTTTTTGTGGGGCACTCTTTGGAATAACTTCAATGATGACTTTATTAGCTATTTCAGTTGATCGCTACTGTGTGATTACTAAGCCTCTGCAGTCTATAAAAAGGTCTTCAAAGAAACGCTCGTGCATCATCATTGCCTTTGTCTGGCTCTACTCGCTGGGATGGAGCGTATGTCCTCTCTTTGGATGGAGTATGTTACTTACTCTTTTCTTAATGTATATACTGTCTTGTGTGCATTGTCTTTGCTTTCTTAAATATGTGTGGTGACATAGCAAATGGGGTGACAGCATTTCTAGGGCATTATTGCTAATGAGAAATCTGGTTCTTTTATAGTGGTGGAGTCCTTATTTTCAAAGTGAATCAGCTGGTAAAAGTAGATGAACAGGTTTATATCAACACTTGTCCTAGCTAGCAGAACCGGTAGGTGTTCCTCAGGTTCCTCATTAAGAGAGCTGCTACATCAACAGAATGCCTAAGTGGAATCTGACTTACTCTGCATCTCTTCATGTAGCTATTTGAAAGAAGAGCAGGAAGAGGAGGACTTTAATAAAGAATGGGGGAAGCCTTACAATCTGTTTGAAAAACTATTTTAAACAATGACACACATTGGTAGGGTTGACATAAAACTTGTAGTAAAAATTTGAACTATGGAATGATAAAGGCTTTACAGGAATAGAGTTATGAAGGAGATGCAGAGGGGGAAATTGTTATATTAAGATCCACAATGGTGTGGGGAGGGAAATTAAAGGGGGTTTTATGTTTGTTTTTATTTCACCTGTATATGTAAAATAGAAAATGGAAAGGAAGGAAGGAAGGAAGGAAGGAGCAGGAATGCACTAGCTGCAGAAAAAAAATAAGGGAAAGAAATCTCAACGTGTCAAGTTATTTTTCATGGGCAGTATTGCAGCTCTGTGAAGTATCCAGGCTGTAATTGAAACACATTTTGAAACACATTTCCTGTGAACCTGTGGTTCTTCTTCCTTTTCTTTCACCTGTATCTATTAAATTGTCATATTTAGATAAGCTGCTTTGACAGGCAGGTAAGATGGCCCTTAAGATCCTTTCCATCTCTACAGTTCTATGATACTTGCACTGAGATAATCCCACAGAGGTCCCACAGTTAATAAGTCTGACAGTATATATCTAGTAGCATAGCCATCAGTGTTGCCAGAAACTCTGGTTGAGGGCTCTGTGCAGTCAGGTGTGGGATAAGTAAGAGGGATGGAGTGCCTCTCATGAAGACTGGAGCAGCAGAATGGTGCTGTTCCGCCCAGCTCTACCTTCACAGCTGGCACATGCCAGTGAGGAAGTGATGCCCTTCCTCAAGGTTGTATCCAGTACTGAATGAGCAGCATGCTGCTTGTTCAACGGGACTATTCTTTCTGCTTGCATGCCCCCAAAATCTTATGCAGAGGGTCCCCCAACCCTCTGGAGCAGATTTTGAGGGTGCACAGGAGGCTGCTGGGGAGAGAATGAAATTGCATTGCACAAGCAGACAGATGTTGCACAAGTCGAATGGCAGAGTTGCACACAACCCAAAGCTGCCACTTCTCTGTGGAAGCTTTCAGCTTCCTTCTGCCCCCACCTCACCATCTGCCGCTGGTTGTACATGGAGGGAAAACCCTAACAGCTGAAGAAGCCTATGGGATTTTGTTCTTGAGTTCTGCTGTGTGTTCCTGCTATGTCTATTTTGTTCCATTGTTAGTGTTTTTAATCTGATTTATATTTTTTTACTTGTAAGACACTCTGGAGTAGTGAGAAATTTAACACCCATAAATTTAAACGTATGACAGATAATACCATAAATATTACAAATATTTGGAAACTAAAGATATTTATATCTTTTTATTTTTATCTTTTTCTGTTTTATTGTTGTTAGCCGCCCTGAGCCCGGCTTCGGCTGGGGAGGGCGAGATATAAATAAAATGTTGTTTTTTTTTAATTATTATTATTATTATTATTATTATTATTATTATTATTATTATTATTATCATTATTATCATCATCATCATCATCATTATAAGAAGTACAATGGCCAGTTATTATGCACATTAACCTCTCAGTTTAACATCCCCTATAGATATAGAAAGATACAGTAAATTTCCATCATAACTTTTTGAAAGTTCAGGGTTGTCGAATCAGTGATTTATGATTTAATTTGGAACAAAAGCCACTGCTAGAAAAGCCTTGAAAGACCCATAATGAAAATGGCATTAACCACTAGGACATGCAGAGCAACCTTATTAATAAATGCTATTAAATTTGTCTAAGAAAAAGGAGCTGACCCTATCTCTATTTGCCAGCATCATTTTCAGAGGGTTTCTTGCCTCCCAGGAAGCTTTCAGCGTGACCATGTGAAGATTTTCAAAGGTTGCTCATGGAAGATTGGCAGTTTTCTGATTACTTGTGCATAATACATTTGTTCGTAATAAGAACTGATCTTAATAAGGCCCAGTTGGGTGACTGAATGCATGCCATTTTTAGACAGCAGAATCATAACTGCCTTTTCTAAGACAGACTTGAACTCTTCAGCAAGAAAGCAAGCATACTTCTCCCTGAGACTGAAAACTTTTGCGGGGGATGTACCGTCAAGCTTCAGACAAGTGTTTGCATGACTAACAGGTGCAAACCTATGCACATTGATTGTACATGTCTATTCAGAAGTAAGCCCCATTGAGATCAATGATATTTACTCCCAGTTATGGGTAGGATTGTGGCCTTAGACTATCATCCTGTGTGTCACTTACCTTAGAGTAAATCCAACTGAACTCAAAGGGGCTAACTGCCTAGAAGATATGTGCATAATCTGATGCAAGTTATTGATTTTATTCAAATCGGGGGCAGTAGACACAGTGGCCTCCAGATGTTGCTTGGATGCATTTCCCATCATCCCTGATCATTAGCCATGCTGGTGGGAGTTTGGGATATCAGAACAACACACAACCAAAATAATAATAATAATAATTATAATAATAATTTTGTTTATTATTTATTATTTATACCCTGCCCATCTGGCTGAGTTTCCCCAGCCACTCTGAGAGGCTCCCAATCAAGTGTTAAAAACAGTACAGCATTAAGTATTAAAAACTTCCCTGAACAGGGCTGCCTTCAGATGTCCTTTAAAGATAGGATAGCTGCTTGTTTCCTTCACACCTGAAGGGAGGGTGTTCCACAGGGTGGGCGCCACTACTGAGAAGGCCCTCTGTCTGGTTCCCTGTAACCTCACTTCTTGCAATGAGGGAACCGCCAGAAGGCCCTCAACGCTGGATCTCAGTGTCTGGGCTGAATAATGGGGGTGGAGACGCTCCTTCAGGTATACAGGAAAAGCAGCAGTTAGATTAAAAGTGAAAGCCAATCTGCAGTATGAAATGGCACAGCCAATGAGAATTGAACCTAAGACTTGCTATCTTACAAGTAACTTCCACTGAACTATTTCCGAGTAACTATGCATAACAACTAAGTTATGCCAATGTGCCATTATGCTATTGTGGCAAAATGGCTAGAAGCTGTCTTTCACAAGAAGTGATCTCTGGCCCTTGAAAGTTTAAGCCACAATAAGTTAATAGTGTCACAAAATTATTTGTTATGTTTACTGCAGCAGACTATAACAGTCTCCTATGAAGTAGTGCTGCTTTTTCTTAATTGTCAAGCTCCTGCATCCGTTCTTATTTATGCATTGTATTAATAATCATGTTTATTCTCAGGTTCCTATATACCTGAAGGTTTGATGATATCTTGTACATGGGACTACGTATCCTATTCTCCAGCAAACAGAAGTTATACCATGATGTTATGTTGCTTTGTGTTCTTTATCCCTCTGATAATAATCTTCCACTGCTATCTATTCATGTTTCTGGCCATTAGAAGTACTGGCAGGTAAGCAGAGCGCTGAAAAAATATTCCTATAAATAGATAATTATTTTGTAGGTTGTTTCTTCTTTTTAATCACACTTAACTTGCTGCGTATGGTTTCAAGACTTTGTTAAGGAAGAAGAGGATCAATGGCAAGAAATATCTATTTTTATGGGAATTACTTTCCTTTCTGTCCCTGATGACCTTTGACTTGGGCAGAGCAATTCAAATTCCTAGGAATGGAGGGAGTATGGATGAGACTTCTGGAGGTGTCCCCTCTGCCTGGCTGTGCCTGGCTCTACCAGCAGGGAGACTCTACAGCAGACATCCCTCTGCTGACTGCCCAAAACACAGATGGGCAGAAGCTACTGTCAGCAGAACCCTTGTCAGCGATAGTCAGGAAGTGGGTGGACCTGAGTCTTGACAACCATATGTCAGGAGTGCTCTGATGGTGTTTCCTGCTTGGCAGGGGGTTGGACTCGATGGCCCTTGTGGTCTCTTCCAACTCTATGATTCTATGAGTCAGCCAAGGAGCTGCTGGACCGTAAACTGGTCTAGCTACCAGCAAACTGTGGTAGCTGGTGGTGTCTGGATGCGGTGGTGTCTCTGCCACTCCACTGAAACCTGCTCTTGCCTACCTGGGGTTAGAAGTCTGCCCTTAATTGGGCAGTCTTTTTAAAGGTGTTTGGACTTATTGGTTGGGTATGAAAAGCCATGGAAAAACCTGGGCTTAACAAAGACATTGGATTCTTATCTCACTATACATGACTAAACCATTTCTCACCTCCTCACCCCTTGCCTTTTCCTGTAAGACCTATTACAGTCGTTAAGAGTCGTCAACAGGCTCATCAGACTCATCTCAGCTATCTGCCAATCTCCGATTCCCACCACCCTTCTGAGTAATACCCCTCCCCACCTTCTCTATATATAGAAGGATCTGGCAACTTCTGTTTCAGTGTATCTGAAGAAGTGTGCATGCACACGAAAGCTTATACCAAGAACTAACTTAGTTGGCCTTTAAGGTGCTACTGGAAGGAATTTTTTTTATTTTGACTATGGCAGACCAACACGGCTACCTATCTACTACTTACAAAGAATGTAGGGAATGGGAGGAGCAATAAGTTGTACTTCCTGTCCTGCTCTCATCCACCCCAAAGCTGCTACCAATGTAAGCTATTTCACAAAAGTTTGTGAGGCCAGTATATCAGGTGGGGGAAGGAAACTAAATATACTTAGGAGAACACACATACACATTCTCTGCCTCTTTTTCTGAAGTGCTGTTCTAAGAGAAGCTATGCACCATTGCATTTACTGCTAGTAATGCCTTTCACAAGCTGAATGAAGTGTTTTTTCCTTAAAATACCTCCTGCTGTTTCTTTCACAGGAACGTTCAGAAGTTAGGATCAACCTATAACCGGAAGTCGAATGTTTCACAGTCAGTGAAGAGTGAATGGAAGTTAGCAAAAATTGCCTTTGTGGCTATTGTGGTGTTTGTTCTGTCCTGGTCCCCATATGCTTGTGTCACTCTGATTGCGTGGGCAGGGTAAGTGGCAAGCCACCAATGAAGCAGTTTTAAGGGTGGATAAGGATTATGGGTGTGTGTGTAAAATATCCATCCTGAAACTTCAGTTCCCTTGAGGAATGTAAGAACTTTTTTCTCCCTCGTTTGCTTTGTGAATGAGGCATAATTGTAATAAATGCTACCATCTACAAGGCTAAACATCTTTACAAGTGTCCCCCCCACTTAGGCGCAATAGACTCACGTGCGACCGCATATACGCATGGTGCCAGGAAGTAAATGAATAATTTGATTCAAACCTGGGAATGGTGGGAGAGACCTGGAGAGTCCTCATTGCTCACGAGGAAACCCTCCCTGGAGCCCAAAGAGGATGTCAGTGATGGCAGAGGAAGCCCCAAAGAGACCGGAGGTGCAGCAGGGTTTTGTTTAGGCTGCTCAGCCTCCCTGCCTAACAGCTGATGCTCGCAATAGCGCAGCAGCAGCCGCTTCTCCATGTGTCCTCCAGCCAGCCCCAGAGCTTCAATTCTAGTTGTCAATATTTTTGGATACAGTGTTTTTGGTCCGGATTGGAGAGAGAGTGTCAGAGAGGGCTTTTAAAGGCTGTTTCAAGGCTGCTCCCCAATTAAGCGATATTTGCTTATTGTATAAGAGCCTGGAACGTAACCCCTGCATAAGTGGGGTGGACAACTGTATACAGAAGCTAGAGTAAACACCTAGTTAGAGGTGAATTACCCACCCCCTTTGGAATGTTCCTGCAGAGAAAATGGAGCGTGATGCACCATTCTACTTCACATTAAAGTATCTGATTTTCTGCCTGTTTTCCTATAAAAATGTCCACCCTCACCTATGCAGATTTGTAGATAATTGCTTGTGCATGTAATGACCCGCATGTTCTGATTCAAAAACAGAATGCTGCAAGCAATTGCAAAATGCCTACCATCTTTTGTTTGTGATATGCAGTGAAGAATAATTAAAGACACCTAAAGTACACTTGACATTGGACATGTTTTCATACTTCTGGAGTAATTGCTCTTTTCGCAGAAATCCTGAAGTTTAATACCGGAAAAAAATATCAAATGTGATCCTCCACCCTACAGCATTTCAACCTCACATCAGTCAGGAAATATTCAAACAATTTTGTGCTTCGTTGATGGCGTTGGTCCTTTTAGTTATTACCTTGTATTTTAATGCTGTGTTTTTTTCTTGTTTCTAGCTACGCCAAGACCTTAAATCCATATTCTAAATCTGTGCCAGCTGTTATTGCCAAAGCTTCTGCGATCTACAATCCCATAATCTATGCAATCATTCACCCAAGATACAGGTAGTGTGTATGCATCCCTATGGTAATATTTTATACAGAGATATGTATTGTTTTGAATGAATTCACCATTGGATGTATAAAAGGGCACTTTCTACTCATGTAAAAACACGCTGATTCCCGGGCCGGATTTAGAAGGCTATTGGGCCGCATCTGGCCCCCAGGACTTAGTTTGCCTATCCATGCTTTAAGGCAGCGGTTCTTAACCTGTGGATCCCAAGATGTTGTTGGACTACAACTCCCATCACCCCTGAGCTCTGGCCTTGCTAACTAGGGGTGATGGGAGTTGTAGTCCAACAACATCTGGGGACCCACAGGTTGAGAACCGCTGCTTTAAGGCTTCTGATTGTGCACAGGCAGCTGTATCACTGTCAGGTGTAGTTTGGGGAAAATGCCCTCCAAGGCCAAATTAGAATCCCTGGAAAAAGTTTGGTCTGCAAGCCACATGTTCCCCACTCTCGACTTAAAGCGATGAAAAAGAATAAAAAATCTGCACACCAAGGCAAACCAGTTCTATATACAGATCAAACAAACATGCATATATTTTCTTGTTGCGCACAATTAATGTTGTTTCTGTTAGTCATTGCGAAGAGTTAAGAATAATGGAGGGCCCTCTAGTTTCTGCTCTTGTACTTACTTTTCCCTAAATGGGAGGAAAACGCATTGCAGTATTTGGGCTAGTAAAGATTCTGTGTTCAAAAACCTCCCAGCAACTGGGAAAATAGGCACACATCCCTGGGGGGGGGGGGAGTTTACCTGAACTGTAAAGTATTTTAACAGAATCCATTAGTTTCTGAATATAGAAGCAATTTCAAGCTCAGCAGAAAACTCAGTTTTACTGTGTTTCGACGCTACAAATTACTTGTCTTTAACTGTTAACCAGACTTGGCTGCTGAACTGAAAAGGGAGTGATAGCAAACTGGAGTAAAAGATTTCAAATCAAATTTGCATGATCCTGAATGCATGGTTCACTTACAGAAGCATTCAGAGCCTTAGAACCTAATACAGTGGTATCTTGGTTCTCAAACTTAATCCGTTCCGGAGGTCCGTTCCAAAACCAAGGCGCACTTTCCCACAGAAGTAATGCAAAATGGATTAATCCATTCCAGACTTTTAAAACAACCCCTAAAACAGCAATTTAACATGAATTTTACTATCTAACAAGACCATTGATCCATAAAATGAAAGCAACAATGTACTGCAGTCACACAATCAATCAAACAGTAGCTGAACTGGGTTCCACAAAGTCACAAAAACAAAACAAAAAAGAGCGCTAAAACAAAAATGCAAAATAAATAGCAAAAATAGACAGACCTCAGCATAACACTCAAAACAGAAGCGTAATACTCAAATGTTCGACTTCTGAAAATGTTTGCAAACCGCCACATTTACTTCCAGGTTTGCAGTGTTTGGGTTCCAAGTTGTTTGAGTACCAAGGTGTTTGAGAACCAAGGTACCACTGTATAATCCTAATGGTACAAAGTGCTGCTCCCTGTCCCAATTTATCTTGGACCCTGCCATAGGGAAGCAGAGAAGGCTGATGGGTGTTGAGGCTTCTAGGCTTTCTGATTACATCACTGGTATGCACCAGGCCATCGTACTAGCAGCCCTGTACTAGGGAGGAGTGAAGTGTACAATGCTAGTGAAGTATCTTAATGAAGAGCTCTAGCTCAGTGGTAGATCATATGCCTGGCATGCAGATGGTTCAGGTCTCCACATTTCCAGGTAGGATTGGAAAAGCCTCTTGCCTGAAGTGCAGGAGAGCTGCTGCTGACCAATCTAGACAAAATTGAACTAGATCATGGGTAGGCAACCTAAGGCCCAGGGGCCGGATGCGGCCCAATTGCCTTCTAAATCCGGCCCACGGACAGTCCGGGAATCAGCATGTTTTTACATGAGTAGAATGTGTCCTTTTATTTAAAATGCATCTCTGGGTTATTTGTGGGACATACAGTGGGAATTTGTTCATCCCCCCCCCCAAAAAAAAATATAGTCCGCCCCCCCCCCACAAGGTCTGAGGGACAGTGGACTGGCCCCCCGCTGAAAATTTTTGTTGATCCCTGCCTTAAAGTGTGCTCCAAATTGTTCATTGGCAAAGGAAAGCAGGCTCCGGCTCTGCTGCCCATCATCTGGCTGAGCTGAAGCCATGTGGCTTGGTTGCATGAGCAAGTTTCCCATCGGGAAAATTGCAGGTGGGAAGAGTGCTGTTGTGCTGAGGTGTTGCTTGCCGGCATGGAATGGTTGCCCACTGTAATGACAGGATGATGGACTAGATGGGCTATTGACCTGATACAGTAGGCTCTTTTTATGTTCTTATGTTCATAAATGGTGTGTATGTGAGAATGAGAGAGAGAGAGAGAAAAGAAAGAAAGAAAGAAATAAAGAAAGAAAGAAAGAAAGAATCATAGAATCATAGAGTTGGAAGAGACCACAAGGGCCATCGAGTCCAACCCCCTGCCAAGCAGGAAACACCATCAGAGCACTCCTGACATATGGATGTCAAGCCTCTGCTTAAAGACCTCCAAAGTAGGAGACTCCACCACACTCCTTGGCAGCAAATTCCACTGTCGAACAGCTCTCACTGTCAGGAAGTTCTTCCTAATGTTTAGGTGGAATCTTCTTTCTTGTAGTTTGGATCCATTGCTCCGTGTCCGCTTCTCCGGAGCAGCAGAAAACAACCTTTCTCCCTCCTCCAAGAAAGAAAGAAAGAAAGAAAGAAAGAAAGAAAGAAAGAAAAAGAGAGCGAGATTCTGATACTGTCACAAACAAACACTGTCATTGCACCATCTCCAGAGTTATTGGATTCAAGGACACATAACTTTTTTGAATCATGGCCAATAGATAAATGACTTTGTTTTACAGTACTTCTGTTTTACTAAAAGGAAATGCTGCATAAAAGTTTTAAACAATAGATACATAATTCTGCCACAAGGTGGCAGCATAAATCATCTGTGTGATTTTATCCTTGGCAGCAAATGAAACTACTTAACAATATTTTATAAAAAGTTTGTAGTATACTAACAGCATTCTGTGATGCATAACGGCCATTCTTTTCATCACGTGTTTGGGTGAATTTCTTCATAACTTTTTGTTTGTTTATCAAAGCATTCATGGATTTCAGAATGCAAAGTTTCTTAAATTTGGGTATAGCAACAACAACAACAATAGTAATAACTATACTTTATTATTTGTACCCCACCCATCTGGCTGGGTTTCCCCAGCCACTCAGGACGGCTTCCAACAAAGTTTAAAAATACATTACAATGTCACACATTAAAAACTTCCCAAAACAGGGCTGCTTTCAGATGTACCATTTATTTATGTTGCCATCCTATATTCCTCTTAGGCCAGCTGGATGGATGCGGGATTAATTGAAACATTAAATTTGAATTGCGAGAGCTTCATATTTCCTAAAATGTTCAGCTGTTTCTATACGTACTGACTGATGCATCCTAGTTTTATGCATCCTAGTGGGAACTGATGTCCCACAGATTCCTGGGGTGATTAAGCAAACAATCAGTTGCAGAAGTTCAGCCTTTGGGCTTCTCTAAACAACCTATGTATCCCTTATTCATCCTGATTTGTTTCCGTAAAACTTATGTGGAGATTATATTATATCATATCTTGTCTTCCACTGAGCATTTGTTCTGGTGTGTTTGTGGGGCTATTACGAGACAATGATTATTCTGCACTCATCGTGGTTTGCTTGCAGGTTGTTCACATGTCTTCCCCTTGGGCATTTGTTTATCCCACACTTTTCAAAGCATTTCCCCATCACATTACAAACCACAAAAGTCTTGTTCTTTTTAAAAGGGGGCTTGTATTGCACTTTAACCCACTTTAATTATGCAAACCTAAAGTTCTGGTATGTACTTGAATCCCTTCTGCAAAATAGTGATAGACCAGAGACGCTCTTATATTTTTACTCTATTCCATCTCCCAAAGAATCAGGGCATGTAACTACAGTTACTGCAAAGCCCCTTAAAAATAAATATTGGGGTGGATCTAAAGGCCTCCTTTCACTCACAGAAGAGTTATTTTATATCTTGAGCTAGAGGGGGTTGCACAATACAAGTGACAATCTCAGTTTGCAGAGCATGAGACTCTTAATCCTAAAGTTGTGAGGTTGAACCCCATGACGGTCAACAAGATTGCATGGGGGTTGGACTAGATGACCCTTGTGGTCCCTTCCAACTCTGCAATTTGTGATTCTAAACTCTGCTTGTGCAAATGGAAGAATAAGTTGTTTATGGAACAATAGCACTGTGTGAATTAACTCTGAAGCACAGGCACTGAGCTCAGAACAGGTGTGGAGGGGAGAGAGGCTAGCTACATAGACTCATTTATTTGCAAGTAATTTATACTCTGATATGTATTTGCATAAGCCATTCTTCTGCTAGTTCTGATTAATGAAAAATATGTAAATACTGTTGTTTGGGGGCTTGTTCCCAAATAGTGGGAAGAGGTTAATTTGTCACTCGACTTCGTTGGAATGAAAACCCACCCCACAAAGAACTAAAGACACGCTCTGTTCCATGCACAGCCAGCAATCAATTATTCTTTAGTAGCTTACAGACCATTTTTGCCTTCACTGTAGAATGGTGCAGTGGTTAGAGTGCCAAACTATGACAAAGGGAAGCTGAGTTCCCTAGGAAGCCCCCTGCATGACCAAACTTCCTCTCTCAGCCCTGTCCTCTACCTCACAAGAGCATGAAAGGGAATGCTAAGCATGTATGCTGCCCTAGGGCTGCTTGAAGGAAAGCTTGAGATTAAAATGAAGTCAATAAATAATACGTGGAAAGGAGGCACAGGAAATGTCATTGATAAAAAGTTCACGTACAAGTTCATTCTGTTTCTGTAATGCCCAAGGAAGTGACTGCTTTAGATGAACTTAATTTTTTAAAAATGTGCAAGGTTTAAGAAATAGCGAGGTTGCAGTCCTGGGAAAAAGGGGTGTATTAGGACCAAACTGTACACAATGTGATAGCCACACTTGCTTATTCATACAGCTGGCATGTTAAGGTAACAAAGCTGTGAGCAGAAGCTTTGTTTGTTTTGTTTTTGCAGATGAAGTGTAGCTCAGTAGCAGAGCATTTGCTCTGCATGCATAAGATCTTTGGCTCAGCCTACAGGTAAGGCTAGGGATGCGGGTGGCACTGTGGATGCATTCTTCAACGTGTCCTTGATGCAATAATAGTGCATTTGTGGTAGATTCATAGTGGCCCATCATCCATGCATCATTCTGCTTTATCAGTTCTTCAATGTGTCCCTAGTGTTATCATATTTTTGCTGCCTGGCAGGGCACTCTTGCATTGTAGCACAACAGAAACGAGGCAAAAGGAAATCTGGAACATTTCTGGTATAAAATGTTTCAGCAAGAAGTTACAGGACTGATTAGAAATGAAGCAGTATGTCCATCTCAAAACATTTTCAAGCCTTTTTCAGCATTGAAAAGGGGATTGCATGTAACACCCCCACCCACCCACACAATACCACCACACACAGTACTGCCACAAAAACAAATAATCATGAATAGACAATAAAAAGGACTTCTGGGGATGCCTATAGTCTTTGAACTGGCTCTTATATAGATGGTTTTAAGAGAACCAAGACTTAACTCTTTTCTATACCATACAGCTGGGTCTCCTGAAATGTGCAGTCTGTTCTTTCGAAGTATTCTCCAAACTCTGTTTTCATTCACTGCATTTTTTTTGCTGTTCTGTTTCATACTATTTTTTATTATGTCTTTTAGGAGAACTATTCGAAGTGCTGTCCCCTGCTTGAGATTCCTTATACGGATCTCACCAAGCGATCTTTCAACAAGTTCTGTGAACGAGTCGTCATTCAGGGCTTCTATGTCCAGCCGTCACTCTTTTGCTGCCAGGAACAAGAGCAGTTGTGTTTCTTCCGTTTCTGCAGCAGAAACTGTAAGTTTGGCGTGGGTGACAGTCTCCCAGGTCTCATCCTTTTGCTTCACATAAAGGTGGCAGACTAAACCGCTGGATGGCACTCACCAACTCGAGTTTACTATTAGAAGGAGTGATGATAGGAAAACTCATATTCATTAAGCACTTCTTAACCTCACTGAGAATCCTTGGGATCCCTTCCAACTCTACAGTTCTATGGTTCTGTGATATTAGTGGTAGAATCAGACATGTGCTTCGTTTTAACCTTTAAGCAGGATTCCTTGCTCCCCGCCCCCTTGCAAAAAGGTTAGCATGGCTACACACTCACACAAACACTTACTTTGCAAGGCTTTGTGTGCCTGATAAAGTTTGTCTGGTTAAAAAATCAATCTGTGGGGAAATGGATTGACTGGGTGGGGTGATTGCCACAAAAGCCAACTAATTAGATATTAATATAACAGGATTTTGTGAGAAACGGGAAGAACCCGTTTCTCCCAAGTTTGGTTCTTCAGGGAAAGTTTCCCAAATACTATGAAATTTGCGGCAGCTAGACTGGTGACTAGGAGTCACCGCCAAGACCACATAACACCAGTCCTGAAAGACCAACATTGGCTCCCAGTACGTTTCTGAGCACAATTCAAAGTGTTGGTGCTGACCTTTAAAGCCGTAAACAGCCTCGGCGCAGTATACCTGAAGGTGCGTCTCCACCGCCATCGTTCAGCCCAGACACTGAGGTCCAGCTCCGAGGGCCTTTTGGCGGTTCCCTCACTGTGAGAAGTGAAGGTACAGGGAACTAGGCAGAGGGCCTTCTCAGTGGTGGCGCCCGCCCTGTGGAACATCCTCTCATCAGATGTCAAGGAAATAAACAACTATCTGACTTTTAGAAGACATCTGCAGGCAGCCCTATTTAGGGAAGTTTTTTATGTTTGATGTTTTGTTGCTTTTTAATATATTCTGTTCGGAGCCGCCCAGAGTGGCTGGGGAGGCCCAGCCTGATGGGCGGGGTATGAATATTATTATTACTATTATTATTTCACAGATTTCAGCTGCATGCAGCCTTGAGACTCCTTTGTTTGTATATACCATCAATAAGCAGCTTTCCATTATAGTTTTCCCACAGCAAACTAAATGAGGGAGAATTTGTTTTTAAAAATGAATTACTACAAGAGATTGATTGGTCAGTGAACTCTGGCAGTGAAGCTTCACATTGTTCATGGTTCAGAATAGAAATTATCTTAAGAGGAAAAGGGGTTATAAGCTGTTATTCAAATACTGGAAACCCTTATATGGGCTTACTGGTAAAATACTGCAGGGCAAGTTCATTAAGAAAGATGTGTAAAAAAGAAAAAAAGTTGACAGTGTTCATAAAGAAAATATGAACAGACCATTATCCACCAAGAAAAAAAAGTTGTATAAAAAAACACTTTGAGAAATAATTGCGGTTAAAATTGTTTATAAATAATGAGTGGTCTTTAGAAAGTTTTAAGGATTGTGAACTATGACGGTGGTTCTGCACTAGGTTGTTTTCAGTGGCTCTGTACATAAATGAGAGCAGGATTACAATGCAGATCCGCTGAAATCAAAGGTTCCTGAATCCTAGAATTTAAATACACCCACTGAGACAAAGCTGCACCAATATATACCGATACAGTAGGGATGTGAGATGATTTCTCTGTTTCAAAAAAACTAATCTATCAGAGTTGTGGTATATTGTGATAACTTATCAGCCAGGTCCGTCTTAAGGAGAATGATTGCAACAGGAAGGCAGAATGATCACTTGTCAAGGTCGCTGGAGCCTCTTCTCTCACCATAAATTATAGACCAACCTGCCGTAGAAATTGCTCTCTAAAATGATTTCTTACAACAGACATGGAGAACCATTGGCCCTCCAGATGCTCTTGGACTGTAGCTTCCATAATTTATTTTTACTTATTTATTTATTTATTTATTTATATCTTGCTAATTCATTAAAAAAGAACAATTGTACATAAAAACAGTGTTGATCTCTGAATGCACCCCTGAAGATACAAACAGATCCACCGTAATAATACAGTGCCTCTGATATCCTTCCCACTGTGTCAGTCCAGGAGGATACCATGGTCAGTGGTACCAAAAGCCACTGGGGGGATCAAGCAGGGTCACAGTGTCCCATCCCTTTCATGATAAAGGTCATCCATCAATGGGGCTGATGGGAGTTGTTGCTTGTCTAGAAGTCATTAGACTCCATCTTAGATATAGCTAGGCACCAACATCCTGGAGGTTCTGATGTCCTAAAGGTAAAGGGACCCCTGACCGTTAGGTCCAGTCGCGGACGACTCTGGGGTTGCGGCGCTCTTCTCGCATTACTGGCTGAGGGAGCCGGCATACAGCTTCCAGGTCATGTGGCCAGCATGACTAAGCTGCTTCTGGCGAACCAGAGCAGCACACGGAAACGCCGTTTACCTTCCCGCTATAGCAGTACCTATTTATCTACTTGCACTTTGACATGCTTTCAAACTGCTAGGCTGGCAGGAGCAGGGACTGAGCAATGGGAGCTCACCCCGTTGCGGGGATTCAAACCGCCGACCTTCCGATCAGCAAGCCCTAGGCTCTGTGGTTTAGACCACAGCACCACCCGCATCCCGTTCTGATGTCCTATGCAACCTTAAAGCCGAATTCTATGCATCTTTACTCACAAGTCAAGTCCACCGAATTAAATGCAATTTCTCTTTCCCAAGAAATGGTATATAGAATTGTAGCTTCCAGGGATTTTTGCTCTAATTCAGCGTTTGTTCTATGTGTGATAGCTCCAGGATAGCTCCCAACAAGGAGCATATTCTACATTTTCTTTAAGAGAGAGGGGTATGTTCTTTTAATATATTCTTCTGCTTGCGGGACTCAGGTCACTCTGTTTAATTTAAAGAGGACTGGCAGGAATACATCTGTGCATGAGGATAAAGGATCACACAGAGAATTGGGGCATTTATCTGCAGTGACCCGCCTTGTTATGAGAATCAGTGAAAGTACTTTGCCAAAATAAATTATGGTAGCCATAACATGGGCTGCTTGAATAAAAAAGCAGGCAAACAGAAAAACAGTCATGCACTTAACTACTTTATTGACTTTCTTTCTATTATTTCATCCTATACTTAATTTTCTTTCCAATCACCAAGCATCAAATGAGATTCTAAAGTGTTACTCAAGAGTGTCTTACTCCATGTTTCTTATCCGTGCTCAGGCCTTGTAAAACATGTTCCCTTTCATCACAATGGATAATGTTTTAAGGTCTCAGTCTTGTCTAATCCTTGCTCACAGGGTTCCAATAAACAGACTTACTGGTGCAGCTCTGTTTTTAAAGCTTTTTGAGTCAAGCATCTGTGTTGTATTTCAGTCTAACGGCATACGTTTTGCATAGGTAAGATCTTAGGTTCAATACCTGCTATCTCCAGGCAGAGCTAGGAAAAACTCCTGCCTGAAACCTGTGGAACCCCTACCATTAGATGTTACTGTGGGAGGAAATATAAATATATTAATCCCTGTGGGCCCACATATGTAGGTGAACAACAAAAGAAAATGGCTGGGTGCCTAGATTCAAAATAGAGAGCAGGGAGAGAGCTCCAGTAGCAGAGATTAAATTTACAAAAATTAAGCAGCAGTATAGCATTATGAATATAGGTTGTTAAACCTTTTTACCCCATTCAGCTGCACATAGCAGCTGACCTCTCTCCTACCCCTCTCGCAATGTGCAGACCACACACTGTTAAGTATGCTTTACTTACAGATTCAAGGTCTCAGTCATGCATTGTTCCATGCAGCAGCAAGGATAATACAGGCAAAATACTCTTGGGTAGACAATACAGAATATAGTTCTAAACATGTGCTATAAACTTGGGAGCAAGCTTACAGATGTACTCCTTCATTGGTTTCATGATGCAGAGAGAAAGAGAGAAAAAGGAAGAGTAAAGAAGCTTCCCTTCCTCTCCAGAGGAGAGGGCATATGACCTATCTAGCAATGCAACACTGTGTTCCTTAATCCCCTGCTGCACTAACCAGCAGTCATGCATGGTTCTGTTTAGGGTTGCTATATTTCAAAACGTAAAATTCCTGACACCCGCAAAGTCGTTGAGCTTTTTCTATTTTAGGAAGACCCCAAACATTTAAACTATAGTTCCCATGATTCTTTGGAGGATGCTTTAAATGTATGGTGTGTATGTAATCCTGGTTTTAATTTTATGGGAGGTGGGGAGAGGTCTGTTCTTCCTCATGCTACTCGGTCTGCTTTTTTTTACTGTTCATATTTATATCTTACTGTTTACATCCTCTGTGGATGGTTCGATTTTTGAACTAGAAATATGCAATATATGTAACTATGTACTTGCTGAAAGACCTGAGGACCCAGCGTGTTGTAGTGGTTAAGAGTGGTGGACTCGTAATCTGGTGAACCAGGCTCGCTTCTCCACTCCTCCACATGCAGCTGCTGGGTGACCTTGGGCCAGTCACACTTCTATGAAGTCTCTCAGCCTCACTCACTTCAGAGTGTTTGTTGTGGGGGAGGAAGGGAAAAGGAGATTGTTAGTCGCTTTGAGACTCCTTAAGGTAATGATAAAGCCAGATATCAAATCCAAACTCTTCTTCACTTCAGCAGCCACATTTTATAGGGAAATCTCACTATCCTACCAGGAAAGGTTGATGGAACGTATTGTGCTTAGTCGACAGAATAAAAGATTGAGCTGGAGTGGGATGAGTATATGATAGTATTCTTAAAAATGTAAGACAAGCCTGCTGGATCAGGACTGCTCATCTGCTCATGCATGTTTCACGCCCTTGCCAAATCTGCTGTAGAAGCCCCACAGCAAGTGCAAGGGAAGTCCTGCTGCACAAGTGTAAATCTTTCTGCTGGTGGTGTGGCTGCTTAGCGCTACATTTGATACAAGCCTATGATTCTACATTTCGGTAGTGGAACACCTCATGTACCCTTGTTCCCAGTGTAGTGCAAGAGCAATTTTATATATATATATATATATGCAGGTTTTGGTGTCTTCGGGTGTCTTCCCGTGTAAGAGTCGGGGTGTCTGTGCGACGTTTCGACGAGGTCTCACTCGTCATCTTCAGGCTGGTGCTTTCGGCTTCTTGTTACTGGAACAGAGCAGAATCTGGTGTTTGAGTTCCTCTAAATACTGTTGAGGGGTGTGGTGTATAGCCTCCAACGTTCTGGGCAGAGAGGAATACACCACACCCCTCAACAGTATTTATAGGAACTCAAACACCAGATTCTGCTCTGTTCCAGTAACAAGAAGCCGAAAGCACCAGCCTGAAGATGACGAGTGAGACCTCGTCGAAACGTCGCACAGACACCCCGACTCTTACACGGGAAGACACCCGAAGACACCAAAACCTGCATTCCTGTACCCGTGAAAATCTACGAAAGCATATATATATATATATATATATATATATATATATATAATCAGTGGGCAAGAGGCAAAATTGCAGCCTATTGATTGTTTGTGTATAAACATCTCAGTTTCCTTTTTTAGGCTTGGAGTGACATGGAGCTTGAGCCTGTGGAGGCAGCCCATAAGAAACAGCAACCCCATCGAAGCCGCTCTTTCTCAAAACAAGCAGAAGAAGAGACTGGGTTGCTCCTAAAGACCCAGAGCTGTAATGTGCTGACTGGAGAAAAGGTTAAAACAGCAACCATTTTTAATTCTCCTTAATAATAAAGTGACTGATCCTCAGCATATGCATACAACCTTGACTCCGCTCTCCCTGATTATTCCTACCCAGCCCATTACAGTGATGTCCATATGTTACTGTATTAGTAGTTTACTAATCCATTTCAGTATGCTTTTGTCTTGTGTTGCCCAAAAGGGCAAGGCAAAACATATTATCCAAAAGTCAAATCAGATGCTCCTCCATATATAGGTGAGTCCAACAATCATATTGCTTCTCTGTGCTTTGATCTCCAACATTTCCATTCTCTGTAGTTCATTTACTGAGTTTCCAGTAAAGTTAGCTTTACCTCCCATCTCCTTCAAATCCCATCTTGGGAATTGATACAAAATGGTGGGACCTGCTTTTTTTTAAAAAAGAAATCTTGTCTTTGAGGGGGAAGATGAAAAAGAAATTCCTATTTCTCACTGACAGTGGGAGACTCTGGCAACTTCCACCTTCATGAAACTGAAAAGGGTGAGTACCGAACGCATCATGCATTGATGCAAAGAAAGGAACTGATGGCTTGTTGGCCACAGTTCAGTGTCATTTTCTGAAAGGTTCCTTTGCACATTTGGAAACTTCAGGCAATGACATTATGGCCCGTGTGCAACTTGCACACGCTGAATCCAATTCAGGTAGCACTTCTGTGTTCCTTGTTTCATTTTGCCACAAAGGTGTAATGTCGATTAACAGTAATTATATTCGTTGTCTTCTTGCTTCTGTATTTCCCATACAGGCAACTCCCACTTAAGAAAAACAAGTGGGGGCCCCATAGCAGATAAGAACCACAGGAAGAATGTTTAGTTTCAAAATTCCTGGGTGAAAATTGCTCTGCTGTCCTCCAAAGTTTAGCCTTGACAAAAGAGTTAGTGCAGTTCAGCTTCAAAAGTTGGGTTTTTTAAAAAAATAATAATAGAGCGAAATATAAAGGCTGGTATTCATGTTCCCATCCTTGTTTATTTTATTTGACAATATTTTTTATATTGCTTGGATAAACAAAACCCTCAAGGGAGGGGGGAATCAAAAGTTTTAAAAAGCAAACATACACAATAAAACTTCATGTCTGGGGTGGCATTTCTAAACTGAAAACAATGCATTGAAGACAATCCCAGGATGCTGGTGAATGTTGCACAATTGCACTCAGTTGCACAAACATTGTTGGCCCCATAAACTCCCAGAGGCCAAAAAGCAGGGGTTGCCACTGTCAGCTGAATGAGCCAACTGAATATGACAGGTATGTAAAATATGTAGCAACTGTTCTGGAAGGACTGTGTAATTACTGCTGAAGAAGGCTGAGTATGGAATACTGATTCTCTCCCCATCCCCATTTTCTTTGCCATAGGTTGCAGTGTCCTCCATCAGTCTGCATGACCCGTTTGAGAGATCATTTGGAGAGAATGCCCCAGAACTGCTGCTCAAGCCCAGTTGTTTGAGAACATCATCTCTTCCATTTGGCTTGAATAGTAGCAGCACAGAAGAGGATGCAGACACTTCTGACATGGAAGTTCAAGAGCAGCAAACAGATGGAAGCCTCAACTCATTAATGAGCCCCACCATCCCACAAATAGTTATTGTTTCTACCTCAGAGACCACCCTCTCTGAGGGGCAAGATGAGCTGGAAAATGGACAGGCAGAAAATTCCGGTGTATTATTTTCTCCAGGAAAGAATCACCTGTTGGACATAGGAAGGCTTAGCCCCTCTACCAACCTCATTGAAGCAATTGAGAAGCTTCTGTCCTAAATATGGAAGAGAACAACTATTTGGTCTTTTTGCTGCTTCTTTGCATTATTATACCAAAAAAAGGGGGAGGACCCACATGAAGAACTCTGAGCCTTGTAGATTAAGCAGATAACTTTATATATAATTTTTTTTGTAATGCAATCTTTAGCCCTTCTTGAATTTTATGCACTTTGCAGAAGCAAAACAACAGCAATAGATGCTGAAGGCGCAAAGCATCCATAGCGTAGATAACAAGTGTTTGCCAGCCAAAACACCTAGTAAATATTTCTCTGTATCTGTATTCAGGATAAGTTTTCATGCTTTCCAAGCAGTTCCATGGAGTGCCCAGCAACCACAAGCCCTGCTGTATTGCCAGATACTAAGATTGGTTCCGGAAAGAAATATCAGCTATGCGTTCCTCAAGAAACCTGGTCCAAGAATTGGTCATTCTCCACCACTTTAGCCACCAGCTGAAAGATGGTAGATCAAGTGGAGATGTTTGAGGTGGCACAAGCAGCCATTGTCTAGCAACCAGAAACCAGTTGACTTTTTGTCCTGACTCCACACAACAGCCATCTGTTCTACGTAACTGAAGCTATGACTAGAGGAGGAAGAAATGAAGATGAGCAACCCTTAAGACTAAACTTCCCAATTACTCACAGGTTAAATGAGCCCACTTTGAAAACAATAGCCCTCAGGAATGAGGCCAAAACTATGCACAAGAAATGTAATATAGAATAGCACTTGTTAAGTCCAATGTAAAGATCGATGTCAACCCTTCTCAGTCACAAGGGAAAGTGAGACTGTTGTGCAAAGCTATTGCAGTCATTCCTGTCTTATCCCCATAGGGTGTCAACAGTGGCAAAAAAAAAAAAAATCACCTTAGGTTGTGGTTAACAATATGTGTCAATAGTAATGAGCTCACTGTTGAATTCTCACAATAAGCTTTACTCACGAATAACAATAAAACCACTTAACTGCTCTAATACAGTTGTTTCTTTAGGACTGATTGCAAGCTTTTCATGTTTCCCTTGGGAGTGTTTTTAAAATATATATATAATCCACAGATTTTGCTGTGAAGGAAGAAACGGGGACAACTGTCTATTTCGGCCTTCAGAGCTGCATAAGGAAGATGGAACAAAATATGGGTGGCCTACAATTAGTTACAGTTCTATAACTTATAATACTAAAAGTGGAAATTTATTGGCTGTATACGTATATGAAACAATATCTGCTTGGATCAGTAATTCCCAAACTGCAGTCCAAGTATTGACAGAGTTGCCAATGTACTTATCACTAGGGAAAATATCCTATAAAGTTGCAAACAGGTCTTTTATCACTTATACAGTGCTTTTTTGGGTAAATAATAATAATAATAATGAGGTGCTGGTACTCATATTTTGGATGCCAGCACAAAATGACTGGCATGGGCAGCAAAAAATAAATAAATGCTGATACTCTACTGTGAATACTATCATGAAAAAGCACTGCACCTATGTCGCTATAACTTTATTGTGCACTCTGGTTCTTTGATAGTTGACAAAACGGCAGTGCATCTTCAGCAACTTTGCTGTGCCTTTCCCATTCCCTCTCCTAAACTGGATAGATATATGATTGTGCTCACTTGCAGTGCTTTTGATGCCTTCTTGTGAGGGAAGTGGCTTAGCTCTGGTGCTGCAAACCTCTCTAGAGGCCCAACAGTATTGGAAATCATCACGGACTCCCCCACTTTCATCTTTACCCACAAATAATAGCCACAATAAGAATATCCTTATGTTGAACAATAATGGAAACATTCAGGCCTCCTTTTTGAACAATTTGTTCAATTATGAACCAGTTAAAATGAGGTTTTACCATCGTTTAGGTATTCTGCTTTGGCAAACATCCTTGGGTTGGGAAAGGCTACCTTAAGGGGTATCCCTGATCAATACTATCTCTGATATATTTGACTCTAAATTGGAAAATAAATTATCCGGGCGCTGTGTTCCCTTCTAGTGCTATTTCCTTCATGATCATCTCTGCTCTACTGTCAGTAAAATAAGCCAGCTACAAAACCAGATTCCAATTTCCTTTCTAAATTCTGATGAGGAAATGCTTCCTAAACAGCACCCTGGAGGTTGAGACTGATTGCATCATCCCTTGTAAGTAAGGATCAGAGTGAGCGAGAGAATAATTAAAAGGAAATTGATCGTAGATAAGCTTCAGCAGCTGATGAGGATTTATTTTTTATGATGCTCCACTAGACCAGAGTAATTCCACATCTATTTAATCATCAACAAATGCCACAGAAGTCAATGTGATATACCTACATACCATATTTTTTCGTGTATAACACGGGGACTCCATGTTATATTTGGGGGGACTCCAAATTAAGAAAATGGGGAGAGATTGCCCAGAGTTGCTATGCTCTTTGGGGGGAGGTTTGCCCAGAGGAGTTGAGGTGCCACTCACACGAGTCGCAAAAGCCAGCTATCGTTTGTCCCATTCCCATCGCAGACAGAAGCCGCTGATCGGCTGTCCAATTGTCACAGCGACAGCCAATCAGCACCAGCCCTTGCAGCAGCCACCAATAACAAGACCAATAGCCACTGACAATCTCTGGCTCACAGCAGCAACCAATCTCACAATCCCCCCAATGCACTATCAATGTATAAGACGACCCCAATTTTTAACATCATTTTTTTAATTTTAAAAAACCATCTTATACAGTATCTTATAAAGTATGGTATATATCTGTTGCTGATCTGTATGGAGGCGACCTTTGTACAGTCCTTACTGAGAACGGAATAAGTCCCCACCCAGAAACTTGGGATGCTCCACCTGTGATCCTTCCCTTATATCTGTGCTTCCAGTGGAGGACACGACTTGTCTTGAGATTTTTACAGATTGCAATGTAGTAGGAAGCCTAATCCTGATACTTTCACAATTTAAGACGATTAGAGTTCGATTTGCAATGTTGTGATGCCCTTCCCTCCCTCTTACACACGAACATTCCTACATACAGTTGCTCCTAGGTCCATTAGACCCACTATCCATACCTTTGTAAATGTTTGTTTGCCTTTGCAAATGGCAAAAGGAAAGTGGAAAAGTAGCTCTAGATTCCTCTTCAATTATGCCTGCTCAAAATAGGTCAAATATACTTTGAAATTATGTGGCCACTAGATGTCATCAGCGGAGCGGCTTTCAAAGTAACTACTGTTCACCAGCATTGCTACTGCTGATGAGTTGGGGGTTTCCCCCACCCCTCTCTCTAAAGATGCCCATTAACTTTTGAAACTTATTTTTCAGACAGGTTGACCAAGATTTTAAAGTTAAACCATATGCCTTCTAATGCAAAATGATGTCAGAGAATCGGAGCCAGTCCATGACAGGTCTTGCCATCTAGTTGCTTGAGCAATTCTTCACATAGATAAACCAGCTGCTAAAGTCCATGCCAGCAAACATACGAATCAAGCACCCAGAGGTAGGGAAATGACTTAAGGGAAAGAGATCTTTTGTCTAGTGCATTGGGCTGCAACTGGTGGGTTGGGATCTGCTACCAGGTCACAGTCTGATCTAATGTTGGTCTTACCAGCAGCATTGGTTCCAAGCCTTCCAGTTAACAAACAAAAAAACAACAACCCCTACTTAGCATGTATGTTAAGCACAGGGAAATGGACAAGAAAGGAGAATGGGGAGCTGAAATGTCTAAGCATGATGAAATGTCTAAGCACGATGAGGCAAGGGACATAACATACTTGATTTTTATGTAGTGGACAGTGGGCTGCTGAAATTGTGCAAACTGGCTCCATCCAAAAGTATTTCATTTGAGGTGATATAAACACTTTTATCTCTGATGCCGAGTGTGCAATTAACAGCCCATTCAGATATGCAAGCCAGCACTTCATGTGGCAGCTATCAAGTTATGAATGTATGTATTCAGTCCAAGCCGAAATATCCAAGAATATACTTACATAAATGTCTGGGAAGAGACATTTCGAATCATACAAGATTAAGGGCAATGATAACTTTTAAAATATTTATATTCCAGAGCTATCTTGGCCTGGAAGATACAACCCTTTGACAGATGCTTAATTATTCAAATAAGCTCTTGTCAGAAAAGATGTTCCAGCCTTGGGATTCCTTCATGTACACATGCAAGTCTTGGCTTTACACGTGATGTTTCTGACCCACCTGTCTACTCCTTATTAGCTTTGTCTACTTCTCCACTTTGACCTGTTTTATGTGCTTACTGCCCAGAGGACTTCTGGGAACATTTGAGGTTTGGCCTTACCCTCTCTTCCATTCTGACTTGCATTGAATAATACAGTTGTACTTTGGTTTGACTTCCGAAAAGTTCAAAAACCAAGGCACAGCTTCCGATTGGCTGCAGGAGCTTCCTGCACTCAATCGGAAGCCGTGGAAGCCATGTCAGATGTTTGGGTTCCAAAGAACGTTTGCAAACCAGAACACTCACTTCCAGGTTTGCGGCGTTTGGGAGCCAAAACGTTCAAGTTGCAAGGCGTTCGTCAGCCAAGGTACAACTGTACATGAAAAGCTTTGTACTTCATTCATTCAGCATTTCCTTGGGTATGTGTCCTTCCCCTAGTATGGGTGAAATCTAGTTTTCTCACATTAATGTAGCAAGGCCTGGTCTATACATGCAGCATATGAACAAAGGAAGCTGCCTTATGCCTCATATCTTTCCCAGTCTACACCTGTACTGGAATTGTTTTTAGATGTGTTGATTGGTTCATTGTGCCTTGGCCACCCTGGGCTCCATTAGGAGGAAGGCTGGAATATAAATGTATTAATAACTAGTCACACCATTGGTCTGTCTACCTCAGCATTGCCCACACTGACTGGCAGTGGCTTTCCAGGGTTTAAGATGGAGAGCATTCCCAGTGCTGCCTGGAGTTGTGGAAACCTTCTGCATGCAGAGCAGATCCTCTACAACTGGGCTATAATACAAGGTGGCAATGGGGGGGGGGCTTTTAAATGTTATCTTACCTGTGCAGGAGCTGCTCACATAAATCTTGCTCCCACAAAGGGCCACAGAGTGTTGACTTCTGGGAAGAAAGAATGGCTGCACTACTTCAATCTGCACCGAGATATTCTATTTTCAATGCTTCCCTCCTGGGAAAGCCTCCTCTCAAGCAGAAGAGGCAGAGGACTGGCATCAGATGCCATGAAGAGCTTAAATTTCCCGTATGAACCAACCCAGACCCGGGAGGAAAGGGACTGCTTAATTAGATGTCTTAATTCTTCCCCAGGTGGCCAATCTACCGACAGAGAAAATATACAGAGCCTCCATCCCTCCTCCTCCAGATAAGAAAACCTGAAAATAGATCTTCCCTGATCCTCTCATTATTTTGACCTCCTGTTGCTGCAGTAAAAAAAATGAGCTAACCATCACCTCTCATTTGGGAGAAGTAAACACCCTTAGGGTCACGCTTTTAGGATTTTCAAAGTAAGATGTCAGCAAAGAGTGATACAGGAACCGGTTGATTTCCTTCCTGCCTCTGATTTGCCTTCGCATATTTCATCTCTACAAATGAATAATAACACTGGCTATTAACTCTCTGGCAAGACATGAACGATGATTTCTATATTTGAAATGTTAACCATGGGAGTGTCTCATTTGTTTATTTGTTTCTGTTTTGGGACTCAGATCACTAAGGGCTCTTTTCATCCTGAATTAAAATTCTGGGTGTGGTGGGTATGAGCAGCAGAGGCACCAGAGCTTCCTTGACTTGGCACTCACCGTGCCAAACCTTTTTTAAAGCTTTGGGAATGTGACAATCTCAGGTTCCTTATGAGATGGGGCACCTGGGAGTGGTGCCGTCTCAGGCCACATGTGCCTAAGGGACATGCCTTCTGAGTGGTGCCACCAGTAGAATGCAAGCCAAATGTTTCTGACTTGAGTCCATGGGGTATGAGGCCAACTCAATCAGGAGGTAGGGCGAGCTTTCTTTTATTTATTCATTTATTGCAGGATGTATAAACCACTCTACTGTCCGAGAACACATTCTGAGTATGATGGACAGAAATAGAAAATAGCATACAAAACAGATCATGGTATTAAAACATAAAAACCCACAAGAATTAAAAGCAGCAGAAATAAAGTAGACTAATTTCAGAAGGCTGGTGGGGGAGGGGGGAGAAAAGTTTCCAGTAAACTCTGATAATGTAATGAAGGAGCCCAGGGCAGGAAACACAAAAATAATAATAAGATCCAAAGATATCTAAAAACAATTCCAATACAGATGCAGACTAGGAAAGATCTCTCCTTGGGGGGAAAAGGTCTTTGGTAGGTGGTGAAAAAAACAGCAGAGACAGTGCCTGTCTGATATTTAATGGGAGGGGATTCCAAAAGGTAGGTGTCACAATACTAAATTTCTATATTGTGCGGAATGGACCTTGCAGAATGATGGGATTTGCTTCATTTTTAAAGGTTGCGCAATACAGAAAACACAAGATGGAGTCACAGCATGCTTTACTGCAGAGGAATGTGGCCCCATCAATGGCTCTCCATCCACAGATCTAAGTGACAGATGGCATGAGGACTGTAGGGTGAGAGACTGCATCTCATATGCCACATCCTTATTGTGATCCATTGGCTGAGGGATAAGTAGTCACAAGCTTTTCTTTCACATTATCAAGAGTGCTTGCTGCTGGATATTAGTGAATACTACCACATACAAAAAGCCTCTTGTGTTATCGACAGGGACTAAGTTTAAAAACACCAAAAATCAATTCACAGTACCTCAGTCCCATCTTTGAGAGATTTGCCACACCTCACACCTGACGTCATTGTGACTTCAGGTGATGACAGGTGAGCAACCCTGCCCACCAGTCACATTTGGCCTGCAAAGTCAATCCTGATGAGGATCTGACTCGTGGAGTCTAAATGATTCCTTGCCCCTGGATTGGAGCATCTGAGCTCTTAAGTCTAAGCATTCAAGACAAGTTGGTGGTGAAGTATGAACAAGCTCACAAGCAAGTCTGGAAACCAAGCCTTATGAGGAACAGTTGAAAGAGCTGTATATGTTTAGCCTGGAATTGAGAAGAGTGAGAGGAGGTAGGATAGTCACCTTCAATATCTCAAGGGCTATCACATGGAAGAGGGAACAAGCTTGTTTTCTCCTGCTGTGGAGAGTAGGACCCGAACCAACAGCTTCTAGTTACAAGAAAGGAGATTCCAACTAAACAGGAAGACCTTTCTGACAGTGAGAGCTGTTCAACAGTGGAACAGACTTCCTTGGGAGGTTGTGTACTCTCCTTCATTGAAAGTTTATAAGCAGAGATTGGATGGCCATCTGTCTTGGATGCTTTAGTTGAGATTCCTGAATTGCAGGGGGTTAAACTAATTGACCCTTGGGGTCCCTTCCAACTCTACAATTCTATGATTCTAAGCAAGTGCGGAGATAGGGCTAGTCTTCAATGAGATAGGGTAGGCAAAAGATGATGACGATGGAATCATATGGATACAAAACAAGAGAAGGCTCTGGAGACCAAGGGCTGGGCTGCAGTATGCCAATCATTCTAAAAATTCTTTCCAGGTTAACAAAGCCTCCATAAAATCTCACGATAAATAAATACAACAGCTCATGATCCATTTATTCATTTGGTGGTGGCCTCCCTCCTTTCGCACAGCAGTTCTGTCAATCTTCAGGATTGGCCCCCACAAGCTTATAATCCTGGTGCAATGTTACTGCTTTTGCCGCTCATAGTTTCAAGCAATCCTTTTGCGTTAGTGGAGAGACAATCTACAATTCCTCCCTCTGTAATTAAGCTCCGTGTGGAGAAAGGTCAGCAATGGAAGGGCATAGCTTCTGTTTTGTTTTTAGTTAGTGACATTGGCTCTCTCCATAGGCCTATATGGGAAAGACATCTGGTAACCATTTGTCCATTATGTTTTCATGATTTATTAATGCAGACACACACACACACACTGGTGTAGAACAAAAAAGCCAAAACACAGAGCCATCCAAAACAATAGTATGCTCCTGGATGCTAAAACAGAACTATTTTCAATACACATAGAGAAAAACTACAACAATTTTTTTTCACTGTAACTCTACCGAGGGCCTGTCTGCTGACTTGGGATGTAGCTGCACAACAGAAAAGTGTTCACACATTACACTGCGTTCCTTCCCTCCTTGTGGAAGAGCTGTAGAATACAAAAAGCCAAGGTTCGATTTCCAGACAGGGCTACAACAGACCCTTGGTTGAAATCCTGGAGAATTGCTTTCTGTTCATGCTCACAATATTGAGCCACATATACCAGTGGTCTGACTTGTCATAACATAGCTTCCTATGCTGTTAGAACATACCCCTCAACTGCCCCAATTAAATTGGGACATCCCATTTTCATGGGCTGTGCTCTCCACATTTCTTTAGCAATTTGCAGATTTCCTTTTTTAAATAGCCATGAAAACTCTTCAGCGTTTTAGTGCAAATTGATCCAAATAGTCAAAACTGCATTCAACTGCTAGGTTGACAGGAGCTGGGACCGAACGACGGGAGCTCACCCCGCCGCGGGGATTCGAACCGCCGACCTTACGATCAGCAAGTCCTAGGCACTGAGGTTTTACCCACATCGCCACCCGCGTCCCAAAGACATGGAGACTATACAGTAAAAGAAAAGAAAAAAGGTAAAGGACCCCTGACAGTTAAGTCCAGTCCCAGACGACTCTGGGGTTGTGGCGCTCATCTCACTTTACAGACCGAGAGAGCCAGCGTTTGTCCACAGACAGTTTCTCCGGGTCATGTGGCCAGCATGACTAAGCCAGTTCTGGTGCAACAGAACACCGAAACCAGGGCAGCGCATGGAAACGTCATTTACCTTCCTGCCACAGCAGTACCTATTTATCTACTTGCACTGGTATGCTTTTGAGCTGCTAGGTTGGCAGGAGCTAGGACAGAGCAATGGGAGCTCACCCCATCGCGGGGATTCGAACTGCCGACCTTCTGATCAGCAAGCCCAAGAGGCTCAGTGGTTTAGACCAAGTGTGTCCCATAGTAAAAGAAGCCCCAGTCTTTCTCTGCTCCTGACACAAGAGGTTGCTTTTTTGGGGGAGGGGGAAGGTACCATTATAACAACTGGGGAAAGTTAGAACTCCCTGTGCTCTGTAGTTTTGTCACATGTAAAAAGCATTTGGGGGAGACAGAGTCGCACAGGGCGTTTCTTCTTAGTGACTGATTCCCTTCTATCTCTCTAGAGTTTGGGCTGGACATCATTGCATCTTCCACAGAATTTCTTCATTGGACCATGCAAACAGTGATTATTCTGGCTGTAGAACCAGATTACTGACATGTTCATTGCAAAAGCTCCCTGGCAACATCAACAGAAAATATAAAGACCAATAAATAAATGCTCAATGTCAGTATATTTTCCCTAAGGTGCAAATTAATAAGACAAAAAATTCTTCCACACCTATGATGTGCAGGTGTGGATAATAGACATTCCCATTGCATTCCAAAGTATCCCAAGACTCTGGTTGCCCTTGGATGAACTCTTTTGGGGAGGCTTGCAGACACTTCATTATATTCATTGTTGTGGCATCTGCATGAGTACAATTTAAGCTAGGAACCGGCAGGTCTCTGGCTTGTAGGATCTACTTTGTCTTTTACTACAACCCCAAAATACACCAGCTGGAGCCTGGTGCAAAAGACATAGACGTAGAATAAAAAAATTATGAGCCCAGGAATCAGTTGTGAGTGTCAGAAATAAACAGAATTCACAGTTCTTCCACACAAAAATAAGACTCCTGGTTGCTCCAAGCTGTTTTCACTTTAGCAGTATAATTGAGGGATGGGGAGAGTCCTGTTGCTGCTGTTATTAAACACTTTGGAGTCAAGAATTATTATAAATGCAAATATTAAATTAATTAGAATCTCTATGCAGTGTGTTAATCTGCTAGGAATACCCCTTTTAGTACTTATTTCTCCTCTGAAGGAGTATTATTTGAATATTAGGGACTACTGCCCCTACCCACGTTGCTCACCACCCCTGCCTAACCTGCTTATACTTCGTCAACCCTCCACTTCCATAACAGCTCGCACCAAACCAGCCCTTCCCATCCCTTACAAACAAGTGGAGATGTTTGCAAAGGCTTTTCAAAGCTCTGTGGGGCTTTGAAAAAGATGGAAGAAAGCTCCCATCTGCCCATCATCTGATGGGCAGATGGTTGCAAAACCTTCAAATGTCCTCCTTCATGCTTTAACTTCAAACCTCTGCAGGGGGTTGAAATAGGGGGTGGGGAGGGAACATTTGCAAGCCTTGAGAAAGGCCCACTCTCAACACCCATCAGCTGATGGGGGTGAAAGGGTACCTTCAAGCTCCCCCCACCCACATTTCTCCTTCAAACCTCGTGTTAGAATCATAGAATCATAGAATCATAGAATCATAGAGTTGGAAGAGACCACAAGGGCCATCGAGTCCAACCCCCTGCCAAGCAGGAAACACCATCAGAGCACTCCTGACATATGGTTGTCAAGCCTCTGCTTAAAGACCTCCAAAGCAGGAGACTCCACCACACTCCTTGGCAGCAAATTCCACTGTCGAACAGCTCTTACTGTCAGGAAGTTCTTCCTAATGTTTAGGTGGAATCTTCTTTCTTGTAGTTTGGATCCATTGCTCTGTGTCCGCTTCTCTGGAGCAGCAGAAAACAACCTTTCTCCCTCCAGAGCCAGTGTGGTGTAGTGGTTAAGAGCGGTAGTCACGTAATCTGGGTAACCGGGTTCGCGTCTCCGCTCCTCCACATGCAGCTGCTGGGTGACCTTGGGCCAGTCACACTTCTGTGAAGTCTCTCAGCCCCACTCACCCCACAGAGTGTTTGTTGTGGGGGAGGAAGGGAAAGGAGATTGTTAGCCGCTTTGAGACTCCTGAAGGGGAGTGAAAGGCGGGATATCAAATCCAAACTCTTCTTCTTCTTCCTCTATGTGACATCCTTTTATATATTTGAACATGGCTATCATATCACCCCTTAACCTCCTCTTCTCCAGGCTAAACATGCCCAGCTCCCTTAGCCGTTCCTCATAAGGCATCGTTTCCAGGCCTTTGACCATTTGACCGTGTTGTCGAAGGCTTTCTTTCCTTGGTTCTTTTCCATCTCCTGTCCCTGCAGCTGCACCAGCCAAACCACTCTCTGAAGCAGCGTCTCTCTCCTGTTAACGCCACTCCAGCAAGAGCGGATGGCCACAGCTCCCAAGAGGGGTTTGGCTTTTTCTGTGGAGAAGGTGGCACCACTTCAGAGAATAGTTGGGTTTTGCAAGGCTCCGGGCTCACCACACCCTTGCCAACCTCTGCTGTCTACTCCATGGCGCTCTCCCCCCCCAAAAAAAATATTATTTTATTGGTTTTCCAAATTTGTAACAAACATAAATAACAAAAAAGAAAAAAAAACATTACAATATAAAAAACCATACAAACATTTATCCTATTATAATTATATTTTTATTACCATTATTGAATGACTTCATCAAATCCCTCAAGCTGAGTTTCCAGATAACTCATTGTAGCAGTTTTCCACTACTATTTTCCAATCAAATTAACTTGATCAATTAACATCTTTCTTTCTTATCCTATTCACTTATATCCGTAATATTATACAATTTAAAACATGTAACTCCTAAGCCAATTTGGTACTCACAAATGGTACTACTTAAGTTATCGTTGAATATTTTGCTAAATAGTCCTTAAATTTCTTCCAATCTTCTTGGAATTTCCTCCTTCTGTTCGCGGATTCTGTGGCCTCTGCCAGCCTCTGCCATCCAAACACCCACTTTCTTTCTCATTGGCCTCCGCTGCCAAGCCGGCTACCCACCATGTTAGTCTTCCCAATGTATTAGGCAGCACCAGCAGAGGTCATGCAAACTGCGGTGTGACAACCTTTTTTTAAAAAGAATAATATTATACAGTAAGAAATGTAGGTGCATTAAAGATTGTAAGACATTTGCAGACTATGTAAATCACATTATCTCGTCTCGCAATCTTTTTTGGAGAAAACCATAAATGCCTATCTATTCTTCTTTTGCAGTTCTGCCTCTCAATTAAGCCCTTTGGCTTGGGAGGGGTGCATATAGTTCTCTGTGCGACTCCTGTACATTTTAATATTTCTTGTCAGGAGATCAGAGTTTTTATTGCCTTTTCCTACCCTAAAGCGATGTTGTTATGCAGGGAGTTGCTGACAGCGAAGCTCTATGAGAACCTGAGCGGCGAGGTGCAGCTTTGTAAATTAGTGTTTACTTAAAATATTTCTTAACCGCTGTTGATAAAAAGATTTCAGGTGGGGTGTATGTGCACAAAAGTATGGAAACAATTCGCACAACATATTTGCAAAGGGGTAAGATGGGGCCAAAAGTACATGTAAATACATTCAGGAAAACCCCTTTCCTCTGGAGAATCACTGAACCTGAAAGCTGCTAATCTTCAGAAATTGGGCAGAAGGCTGATCAACTGGCAGATCCCTGAGTGATTTGCAACAGATCAACAATGGTTTCTGACAATTGTTTAACAATGACAACAACAACAAGGCTTTCCCTCTTCTATCTACAGGGTGAGTCTTTTAAAAGAGGCCTGTGGAACATGTGTACTCTGTATCCATGGGGCCTCTTTTAAAGGACTCACCCTGTATTTTAGTCAACTGAGGTGAGGAAAGTTGAGTATGTGTCAGGAGTGATTTTGTGTGTGTTGCCTGTGACTGGTTTGTGGGCTCAGCTCTGCCCCTGAAAACAAATTCCTCAATGGAACATGTGCTCAAAGGCACTGTGGCGATCACACAGGGTCCCCGGATGTTTGACGGTTTATTGATTCCTGTGCCACCACTATGATCACTTCCCCGCTGCTACCAACCCGTTTCTCTCGGGTACACACGGAGTCCAGACAGTTGTTAACATTAAAAACAAATAATCAAGTTTATTTTATAAGCATGAACAAATTTACGGTTTCAGATCATTTTTCTTGTCAGTTTCTTATCCTTAGTTTCTATACCGGCCTATACCTTCCTAATAACTGCTAACTGATTATCCCAACTGTCTATCTGACTCCTCCTATCAGTTTCTCTCACTCTCTCACAACACAACTAGACCAAACCACAGCCTTATCCTCCCTCTTCCTTCTCCAACTCCCAACTGACTTCCAAACAACTCCAGCTCTAACTCTAACTCCTCCCCTGGGGTTTCCACTGGCCAATCACTTCACACTCATTTAACCCTTTCCTTATGACACACCTAGGAGGCAAATGCTACAGGCACCTTATTCCTTAATGTGACAAATGTGGCACAAGGCCAAGTGCAAGAAAGTAACTGAGAAGAATATACACTTAGGCTGTGTACACACCATGCATGTAAAGTCCACAACTCCCCCCAAAGAAGCCTGGGAAGTGTATATTCTCCACAATCACTATTTTGCACTTGGTTTAGGATGGTGGATCTCAGAGTTCTAGTGAAAAGCAAAGTAAATCCCAGAAGCCTGAAAGTTACCCACTCCTCTTCTTCAAGTAAAATAAGAGAAGAATATGCCTCCCTATTTATTTATTTATTTGCTCCAGCCTGCATATATTGCTGTACAGTACTGCATGTGTATGAAATGCTCTGGGTTGCAAAGCACAGACAGATTTGTGTTTGTGTGTGTTTGTGACCAACAAATTCCAGAGCAGGCGATCCTGTTAGACTGCAATGGATTGCTTTGAAGTCATTTCAGCACCAGGTGGCGAAAAAAATCACCCTGCAATCCGCCCCGGTCCTGTCCTTTATTTTGCCAGAACAAAGGTGGCAACCCGAGGATAACTTGTGCACATGGCAAGGAGCTGTATTGGTGCCCCTGGCAAAGAGCTATACGTCTTGGCACACACATACACATCAGGAAAAAATGCATTTGTGCTGTGGTTTGAGAAAGACGGGAAGCTTGATCTTGCTGCAACAGTGAAGGTGTGTCGCCACACAGATATGTCATACACTCCAGGTGACTTTTAAGCACACACACACGCCTGGGCTTGTGCCCTTGGCAGGGGCTGGTTTCACAAACCGCTGGGTGCACATCTGTATCTGGCAGCCGTTACGTATCATGTGAAGGAGGCTGTGAGGCCTCCATCAATACCTTAATTCCCCAGTCCTCAAAACAAGTGCAAACAGTCAACAATGAAAGCAGCAGTGGGAAACCTCTGTCCCACATAGGCGCCGACTCCATGGGGCTTGAGGGGGCTTGAGCCCCCTCAAAAAAATTTTTGGGGGGGCTCAGCCCCCCCAATAATCTCGGGCGCCCTTGCTGCCGTCCCCCGCCTCCTCCCCACCTGCTCCCTCCCCAGCCAGCCAGCCAGCCGCGCGCCCTAGCTGGAGAGCCCCGGCCGTCCCCCGCGAGAACAGGGGAATCCCCGGGGGCGGGGGCTTCTGCCTCTAGCCCCAGGTTTCCCGCATATCAGCTGTTCCGGAGCTGATTAATAGGCAGCAGCACGCTCTCCCCTATTCGCTCACGAGGGGGCGGCGCCACTTCATTTGCATATTCATGAGCTTATTTGCATATTCATGAGCTTATTTACATTTCACGAGCTTTCCCGGCCCCCCCAATATTTTTTATAAGTCCGCGTCCCTGCTGTCCCAGCAGATGTTACTCCATTTCCCAGCATTCCTGACTATTTGCCTTGCTGGCTGGGACTGATGGGAGCTCCACAATATCTGAAGGACCTTTGGCTCCCCTTCCTTCCACTAAAGGTTTGGGCCTACCGTGTCAAACTGATAGCAACAATTGCGCCTTTCCCAAAACACGGCTCTGTAACCCAAACACAGTATAAGAAATAGAAATGAAACTAGGTCTGTCTTGCCCCACTCTTAAAATTAGTTGTGTGTGTGTGTGTGTGAGAGAGAGAGAGCGCGCGCGCGCGCGCGCTTTTTTGGCAATTCCTGATGAACAATATCTGTCCTAGGAATAGCTATTAAGTATAGCCATGCTGTTATCCAAACCTCATAACCTGTTATTAATTTTGGAAGCCTCAAAACTTCACAACCTGTTATTATTTCTAAGGAGTTGGTTTCTTTTTCCCTGTCCAAGGCTCTAAAAGCTATCCCATTCCTTTTCAGTGTCATTAAAGGAGAAAATAAAACCCCAGCAGAAGAGCCAGTATGTTCCATGGAACCCAAGTACTGGGTATATTTATAGAACGCACTGCCTTGCTCCATAGGAGTCTGTTAGGATGCTTCTAATTCCAGAGATTGTTGGCCAGTCTTTTATCGATCCAGAACGACTGACATCACTCCTGCTATCAGGTTGGGCTGATTTCATGTTGGAAACAGGTAATGCCATTACTCTCGTTCTCCTTGAATTAGCTCCTGTAGTCCCAGATGACAAACAAACAGGTATTCAAAACAGGTCACAAAATTTAACTGGGCTCAGCAAGCCCAAGATTCTTGGTGTACAAGCATCCTCTGGAATTGGGAGATGACAAATGTTCCTCAGATAGATGCACATAAATGACCACCACTGGGGATATCAAGCTTACAGAACTGGGACAGAATGAATCCATGAGAGAGGAGCGTGCCAGTTTTAAACTTCAGGAAGGACAGGTGAGTCCCACATTTGTCACCCAAACCAGCTCCTTTCAGCTTGTTCCTACTACTTTTACAGACACATGACATGGGATACTGCAGGATGAATAAGACAGAGGGCTGTCTTCCAGATAACCCGCTTGTTCAGTGTTGGTGCTGATTTGTTTGCACAAAGTTTGCACAGAGGTTGTAGGATGTCCATTGTTTCTTCAGTGTTCTTTTTTATTATTTATTCTCACACATGAGTAGACAACATTGTGTCAAGTAATTGTTATTCCACACTTTCCAGTGCATTTTCTCATCGTTTTCCTTAGTGCAAAAGAAAGGGTGTTGTTTTTATCTTTTTGTAAAGCAGGTTTTTCTGCAAGTGCCCAATTCATTTTCACTGTGCAACCTAAGTTTGCCTGTATATGACTGATACAGCTTACACACCATACATTTAAAGCGCATTTCCCCCACCCAAGAATCACAGGAACTGTAGTTTACTCCTCACAGAGCTACAATTCCCAGCACCATTAACAAACTGCTGTTCACAGGTTTATTTGGGCAGGGGAAAGTGCCTTAAATGTGATCTAAATGCATGGTGTGTATTCAGCCAAAATCTCAACTCAAGGCTTCCCAAGCACTGGCAATAAGCTGATTGTTGGGGCTATGGTAGCACTGTACATAACTTTCTGCCCACATGGTGTGATCTCAAAGCTTCTTTCACCTGATGTTATTAGCCACCTATCAAACTTGGCCCACGGGTGTGTGTGTGGAAATATGGATCTGGCCCACCAGCCACATACAGTTTCTCATTCTGGACTTAGGGCTTGTCCACTTTTCAGCATTATACAGTATAGCTGTTAATCCACTCCCCCTGCAATTGAATTAAATGGAGGTAGTCCACACCTGCACATACCTGAAGATGTATTTGCAGAGCAACTTGGGTTTCTCCCATTCATACTAATTGGCATCTCCTTTTGTTTTTTGTCCCTGACTTATACGGTAATTTGTTGATTCTAGTATTCCGATTAAGCATTGACAGGGCATCCATGCAGATAAAAATATATATGCATGCGTTAAAAAAAATCCCATGCAAGATTTGTGCAAAAGCAGTTGTAACAATTGCAAATTTGCAGTTTTCTGGTTTTGTACAAATCTGGGAGAACAAAAGAATAAGCTTCTAACATACTCTTATTATTCTATGCACACACTTTTCAGAGATTGCTGCCCATTATATCCGTTGCAGAATTTTTTAGTGTGGATTGTTTGTGCAGTTTTTTGGTATGCAAATTCAGCTAGGGCACTGGAAATGAGCACAGCCAGAAAAGAAATGGAAGCACAGAGGAAGCAGTGGGCAAGGAAAGGGAAGTAGCAGAAAGTGACAATTCAACCAACCAACCAAAATCACAGAAACAAATCTTCTGCGATCCCCATGTGGAGTGGTTTGGAGCCTGATTCCCATAATTTATCAGATTATCCAGTAAACCAGACTTTACAGGGGGCAAGCATTGAGACTGGTGTGGTTTGAGGGTAACATCATGCAATCTCTGCAAATCAAATGTGAACGCAAACAGCTGCTAACACATAGTAAACACTGGTGTGCACAAGCCCTTAGTAAGAGTAAAGGGACCCCAACCATTATGTCCAGTCGTGGCCGACTCTGGGGTTGCGGTGCTCATCTTGCTTTATTGGCCAAGGGAGCCGGCGTACGGCTTCCGGGTCATGTGGCCAGCATGACTAAGCCGCTTCTGGCGAACCAGAGCAGCGCACGGAAACACCGTTTACCTTCCCGCTGGAGCGGTACCTATTTATCTACTTGCACTTTGACGTGCTTTCAAACTGCTAGGTTGGCAGGAGCTGGGACCAAGCAACGGGAGCTCACCCCATCACGGGGATTTGAACTTCTGACCTGATTGGCAAGTCCTAGGCCCTGTGGTTTAACCAGTAAGAAACAACCCTGTGAATGCACGAATATATGTGCAGCATCATTAAGAAATATGATAGCTCAGTCTGGACAGTCCCTAGGGAATAGTCATGTTGGAGAAGCACGTGTGGAACACAGGAAAAAGAGAAAGAGAAGCTAGAGGCAAAGATGGCACAAGTCTACTGAAGAGCAAGACCAAAGCGTGGGAACAAGGTGGTCAGATCTTGTATATTCTTTCCTCCTCCTTTCCAAATCCTTTTCCTTTTGTGCTGTGCATTTTAGGCTATAAGCTTTATCACTGATACTTATATGCTGCTCTGAAAGCCTTTTCATTCTGGCTGAAGTACAGGGCAAAAAGGCTTTCAACAAATAAATAAGTCCCGTCCCCCCCCCCCGGAAAAAATTGTACCCTAGGAAGAAAGGTTTTATACTGCTTTATATTTGCACTCCCCATTCATATTTGCAGACAAAACTGAGGTTATTTTTCTTAATCGTGAAGTTGATATTTGTGTGCTTTTCCTTTCCCATTCATATTTTCATATGATATCCATGGAACCTTTGGAAAGCAGGATGAGGCACTGTAATGTCTGTGTGTTTGTGTTGGGGGGCGGTGGCCAGGCGCTGCCTCATATTCAGGGGTTTGGGGCGCACTGTTACTTGTTATAGTGTGTACTGACGCTGGTGGGCTTGAGCTCATCCTGCAATCTGAGATAATTGCATGACCTAGATATGGTGCCAAAAAAGAAAAGAACCAGATCATAATGTCATCCTTTTGGCAGCATGATAATTTATTTTAATGCTAAGAGGGCATGTGGAGGGTGTGCTGGAGGCCTACGATGGGGGCATTTCAGGTGTAGAAAGAGACATGAGGGAGATACTGTACATACAAACCTTTAAACGGGACTTGCTGCTTGGTGGTTTCTCCTGCCTTTGGGTGAGCTGGGCTTCCCTCTCCATTGCCCTTCTAATACACTTTAAACAGACATGGCTTCCCCCCAAGAATCCTGGGAACTGTAGTTTGTTAAAGGGTGCTGAGAGTTGCTAGGAGATCCCTATTCCCCACTCAGAGCTACTGTTCCCAGAGTTCCCTGTGGAGAGAGACTGGTTGTTAAATCACTCTGGAAATTGTAGCTCTGTGGTCATCACTATTATGTTGGCTGGGAAAATCAAATTCGCCTTCCCCATTCTCCCCCCCTCCCCCAGCACGATTAGCATTCAACTTACCTGGATGCATTTTCTGCTGGAAGACTTGGGCGTTCTTCATCACTATTTCAGTCTTGGCTGTTATCCATTAGCTACATGTGCTTTCCTTGAGCTAGAGACACATCAGTCCAATGAAGGTTTCGCTTTCTGCTGACGATGCACAGATCAATTTTACTGCAAACATGGTATTTAGCCACCAAGGCAATGGGTGTTTTGATTAACAGTCTAGCTAGGGAAACCGATTTAATCTAGGCGTTTATGTTCAGTTCAAGATTTTTTTGGGGGGGAGGGGAGGGGTTGAAGCAGCCTAACAATGTTAAGCATTTCACACATAAAAATGTAGGCCGTTTCTCTTCCCAGCTCTTGTCAGCTGAAGTTTTATTTACTGTGGGAATGTAGATTTCAGCCCTTCTCATCTCACACCCAGTGAGTTCAATAGCCACAAGGACTGTGACTGTTTAGAATTAACCCCCCCAAAAAACCCTATTTTATTTCTTCAATAAAAAGTGTACAAAATGTGACAAAATAGACAAAACTTATTTGGTTTTAAGGTTTTTTTATTTTAAAGACGTGTTTATTGAGTTTTGTAAAACAGCAGCATACTAACGAAACGAAGAACGTGATTGCACATGACTGCAGTTAGACTAAAATAAACAGAAGGTTCAGCACACTTTTGTAGACATTTTAATAAAATAGTTTCTGCAAAGGGGCATTTTGGACAGCTGGGTCCCATATTGAAAAGGTAGCCTTGCCATACATAGGTATGTGTCACTGGGGGCCTACGAAGCATATAAGCAGAGACCATACAACATCAAAACTGTCTCATTTTGTAGCTCCTCTTAGAACCCTCCTGTGATAGGTTAAATACTCAGACAAGGCAATTTCCCACACCCTCTCAAACCAAACATCTCTAGAGCTATTCAGCTAAGTTTGTATGGAGATAAGTTACAGATCAGTCTGCATTTTGGCTCTCTGTGTGTGTCATGTTCCTAGTTCAATAGTATGAGCAAGCCACAAAACAAATTATGAGTACTAAAAGCCTAAAATTGCAGTCAGATATCAACCAAAGTGCACCTTTACCTTGTGTAAGGCATTTATGATACCTGCTGGCTGTTGTGGTCTAAAAACCAATGCATTCACTAGTTGCCAAGCCCAGTTATTTTCATGCTGCTGCTTGCTAATGCCTCTTGGCTGCCCCCAGGGAAGATGTTTAAATAGGAGCCATGCTCCTCCTTTGCCACCATAGCATTAGCCTAATCATCTATTCTTTCTAAGCCTATCTATCATCATATATATATCCGGACAAACAGATATTATATAGTATGTGATTTTTTTAAAAGTTCCATCAGCAAAATAATGGCAGTAAATATACCAATCAAATGAATTGTTGTTGTTTAGTCGTTTAGTCATGTCCAACTCTTCATGACCCCATGGACCAGAGTACGCCAGGCACTCCTGTCTTCCACTGCCTCCCGCAGTTTGGTCAAACTCATGCTGGTAGCTTCGAGAACACTGTCCAACCATCTCGTCCTCTGTCGTCCCCTTCTCCTTGTGCCCTCCATCTTTCCCAACCTCAGGGTCTTTTCCAGGGAGTCTTCTCTTCTCATGAGGTGGCCAAAGTATTGGAGCCTCAGCTTCAGGATCTGTCCTTCCAGTGAGCACTCAGAGCTGATTTCCTTCAGAATGGATAGGTGTGGTCTTCTTGCAGTCCATGGGACTCTCAAGAGTCTCTTCCAGCACCATAATTCAAAAGCATCAGTTCTAAATGAATTAGCTAATTTAATAATAAACAAACATTTTGCTAAAGGACCAACTGGAACATTTAGTGACTGACCTGCAAGGGTTGTCACACGATGTGCACATGCGCATAGCAATTGGGAACATGCTGTACCAAACCATTCCTTCTTAACCAGCTTGACAGCTACCTGCCCTTTAAAAATGAAGCAGTACATTCACTCCTTGTTGCTAAGGCAATGGAATTAAACAGAACAACTTGGCTTTAGTTTTAGAAAGAGGACGGCTGAGGGATACACTTTCTCTCTCATTGCATGTAAGGCCTTGTTGGGATAAGCTAGCCTGTGTCTCAAACCTCATGAGTGCGACCTGATCAAAATAAATAAATTGAACAAACGACATCCCTAACTGGCATGAATAATAATAAATAACTGACCCTGGAATCCTGACCAGATTCACTTTTACACTTTTCAATATATTCAATAAATCCCTCCTTTATTCCAAATCTGCTTTTCAGATACAAACTTGTGAATTTCCCTGATCACATTTAAGTAAACGTAAGCATTTCTAGGCCTAAGGGATATATTTAAGCACATGCTTATCCTTTCTGCTGAAATCTGCATGTTTTCACTCAGCGCTCATATGCATGTTTGCTCAGAAGTCAGTCCTATTCCATTCAGTGGGGCTTACACTCAAGTAAAAATGCATAGGGTGCAGTCTTAAATACAGTTAATTTTATAGTTATAGTTTTAGTTCCCAAATCTGATGTAAGCAGGCCTTTTGTGTGTAGGGTCCTACAGCCAAGGTGTGTTTGCAGAATTCCATGCATCTCCAAACACATTTTCTGCAACCCCTCCATCCTTCCTGAAGTTGCCCCATCCTCATCAGAGTTCCTTTGTTTGGTTTGATCTCTTATTTTTCTTGAATTGTTGAAGTGTTGTTTGTCCCACCTCAACTCTTTCTGTGTAGTTTTAGAACAACTGGAAGGACCAGTATTTTGTCTGATAAAAATAAATTGATGGCTTTAAAAATAAAATCCTGGTTGTCTCCACCTCCCTGATGTCTGATGCTATGTATTCCTGTCATACATAAGGAATAACTTTCACTTGCTTTCCAGAACAGTTGGTCTGTTGTACTATAACATCAAATCAAATACCTTTGATACTGGAGAGCCAGTGTGGTGTAGTGGTTAAGAGCGGTAGTCACGTAATCTGGGAAACCGGGTTCGTGTCTCCACTCCTCCACATGCAGCTGCTGGGTGACCTTGGGCCAGTCACACTTCTCTGAAGTCTCTCAGCCCCACTCACCTCACAGAGTGTTTGTTGTGGGGGAGGAAGGGAAAGGAGAATGTTAGCCGCTTTGAGACTCCTGAAGGGGAGTGAAAGGCGGGATATCAAATCCAAACTCTTCTTCTTCTTCTTCTTCTTCTTTATTGGCATCACAACAAAAACCCTGTGTTTACATATTTCTGAGCACAGTTCCAAGTGCTGGTTATGACCTATAGAGCCCTATATGGCTTGGGTCCAAGATATCTGAAAGAGCAGATTCCCTCATACAAACCTACATGGGTTTTGATATCTCCAGCTTTTCTCTTGATCCCACCACTCTCACAGGTATGCTTGGTAGGGACACAGGAGAAGGCTTTCTCGGTGGTTGCTCCCAGACTTTGGATCTCCCTTCCAAGAGAATTTAGACTGGCTCCCTCTTTGCTCTCCTTCTGCAAGCAGGTGAAGACAGGCTTTGTGGAACTGAGAGTTTTTAATGAAAGGACTAGTGCTGTAATATTTTTATTGTAATGTCCTGTACGTGTTTATATATATATATATATATATATATATATATATATATATATATATATATGCTTTCGTAGATTTTCACGGGTACAGGAATGCAGGTTTTGGTGTCTTCGGGTGTCTTCCCGTGTAAGAGTCGGGGTGTCTGTGCGACGTTTCGACGAGGTCTCACTCGTCATCTTCACGAAGATGACGAGTGAGACCTCGTCGAAACGTCGCACAGACACCCCGACTCTTACACGGGAAGACACCCGAAGACACCAAAACCTGCATATATATATATATATATATATATATATATATATATATATTCATCTTTAATTGTTTTTTTTAAAATCATGGCTCCCCAGCCCAATGTTTTTAACTGTTTCTGTTTTAGTTGTAAGGGGGAAAGGCAGGATAATAATAATAATAACAATACACAATGCAACAGCTTCCATGCAGCTCCATTCAAACTGGTGGCTTAGCAGCTGTTTGCCTGTATGAAATAGCATGTAAGGCATGTTCAGACAGCAGTTTTCTGTGCTCCTGATTAGACCTTTAAGCCCATAACTGGAAGCGTCAGATGTGCTCCACCAAGGGAAGGGAAGGATATTGTTTCACTCACAATGGGAAACCAGTCATGCAAACTACACAGCCCACCTTGGTACTATGTTGGTCTCTGTCAGCCATGGAGACTGGCGGGGGTCTAGTGTCCTCTGAAGCAGAGAGGTAGCTTGCTTAATTACTACAGGCTGGTACATCAGACAATGGATTCCTTTCATTCAGCCAGGAGATGATGAATGCATGCATCACTGTGGGTGGTAAGGAAAGGCTGACATGACCAAGCATGCTGGAAACAGAAGTTATTTTTCAAGCATGGCAATCTAGTCTGGTACAAAGTCAAACAAGACATCAGTCAGCAGATTCAGGACCAGGCCTGCAATTCTAGACCATTATAACGGGCAGGTAGGAGAAACTGCTGTAAACACACTTGACAAGAGCAAATGCTTTATGTTTATCATCCATTTATTTTCATCCTATCTTTCCTCCAAGGAGCTCACAACATGACCTGTCCCTTTTATCTTAACAATATAACCCTGTGAAGTAGGTGGGGCTGTGAGATAACAAATGGCACAAGGTGAGCTTCATATCTGAATGCGGATGTAACGCTGGGTGTTTTCTGCCCAAGTCCAACGTGCTAACATCTTGACTTTACATCACATAATTCATAACCATTTACAATAGTCTAAAAATGAAAGGCAAGGCTAGATCCACCCTGTCCAGAATGCTTTGCCTTAAGAAAGCCCATCTTTCCTTTCTCACAGCAAGACAGGATGGACGAAGAGCCTCTTGAGGGTCTTCTCTGGACCTGCCTGTGCTAATAGTGTGCAAAACGATTGGGGACAGCAAGTGCCAGTTCACACACACACACTCAATCTGAGACAATTGCCTCAAATCATGTTCGGACTGACTCTGACCGACCTGAACATTGGGCACATGCAGTTTCAATAAACAATTTTGTTTCGTGATGTGATATCCATTCTTGCATTTCAAAATAGCTGAAGCTTTATTGTTTAGGTGTATGAATGCTATTGGGCATTTTCTTATCCATTGAATTCAAAGGCTACCATCTCTGTTGAATTCTGTTGATTTTAGTGGGGGTATAACAGAATCAAAGACTTAACTATTAAGGTCCTCTCCAACTCTTTATCTAGTCCAAGCCCCTACAATGCAGAGCTCTCAACTTGATCATACCAAGGAAGAAGAGTCCACTACTTCTCATGCACTTATTTTCCACAGTCAGACAGCTGTTGCCACCATAAAGTTCTTCTAGATATTTAGTCAGAATCTCCTTTTTTGCAAGTTGAATCCATTTGTATGGGTCCTACTCTCTGAAGCAGGAAAACAAGCATGCTCCATCCTTCACAAAGACAGCCCTTTAGATATTTGAAAAGGGCTATCCTATCTCCTCTTGGTCTCCTCTTTACCAGGCCAAACACACTGAATTCTCTCTTTTTGCTTGGTTTCCACACCCTTGATCATTTCAGTCACCCTCCTCTGCACATGTTCCACCTTGTCAATATCCTTCTGGACATAGTATTCCAGGTGTGTTCTGACCAAGGCAGAACAAAGCAGGACTATTCCTTTCCTTGATGTGGAGAAGTGCCCTGTCCCACACTGCTTTTAATGGGTCTCGTTCCCTCATAAATTGCACCTAGACTTGCTATAGGCCGACCTGCTCTTATGTTTACTTGGGCATGAGCTGCTCAAAATTCAACGGGATCTACCCCAATGGCCCATCGCATTCCGCCACCTGAGGCAAAACAGGAAGGTGCTCACACCACACAGCCCATCCTGCTACCAGACACCCAGCCTTGCTTGCCAGGGCAGCTGTGGCTTCCAACAAGATGGCACAGGGTGGTTTTGTAGGGCTCTTGCAAGATCCCACTGGAACCCAGAAACCACCACAGCCGCTTGCAGGGCAGTGGCGTAGCGTGGGGGGTGCAGGGGGGGCGGCCGCACCGGGCGCAACATCTGGGGGTTAGGGGGCGCAAATCCACGGGTTAGGGGGTGCAAATTACTTGCCTTGCCCCGGGTGCTGACAACCCACGCTACGCCACTGTTGCAGGGCACCCCTTCAAGGCACACACCCGCATGGATTGCCCCATCCTGGGACTTTCTTCTTTTAGAAGTAATTATAGAATTACACCGCCTTAAGTATGTGCGCAACACCGGCTAACAAGAGGGCCTGGGAGCGTTTCGTTTTAAGTGGACCGTGCTTAAAAGTTGTTATTTATTTAAGGGAGGCCGTAGCCTTACGTATACTTTGCTAGCGTCAATTACTTCCGAAGAAACGTTAAAGAGAGAGAGGTCGATGAGTCCTGGCTGTTCAGCTAGTTCTGCTGGAGCTCGGCTTCCCTGCGCCGGGTCCCGGTCTCCCCGCCCCCCTCCGGGCGTCGCGCGTCTCTCGGCTTCCCTCCCCTCTCAGCGGGAGAGAGAGCTTCGCCGTCCCTCCCGAGCCGGGGAGGGGAGGAGCGACGCGAAAAGGGGCGGAAGTGCAAACAAGAGCCCGAGGAAAGCGAGCGAGCGAGCTTCGGCTTGCCGTCTGCTCTCACACGCTCGCGAGTTTGCTGGGAGCGCCTGCGCGTCGTCGGTGTGCTGCTGCTGCTGCTGCTGCCTGTGCGCCCTGAACTCCGCGCGCCTCGGAAGTGAGTGGAGGGGTTTTGTCTTTTGCGCGGGCGGGAGTGGAAAAAGCGGACTTTTGCCCGAGGGGCCACCGCGCCGCGCGAGGAGGAGGAGGAGGCTCCCTTGCAAAAAGGCAAAGGGGAGCGCGCGGGGAAGCCCTTGGTGTAGCCAAAGGAGGGCGGCGGGTGCGCGCAGAGGAAGGGAATGAAAGCAGGGAGGGAGAGTACAGCTCGAGGACCGAGAGGCAGCCCTTAAAGTCCGGAGTATAAGACATTCAGAGATTTCTTATTTCTTATTCCTCTTTCCAGTTCCACCCATCCAATACCCCGACTTTATCTTTTCAGAGAGGCGCACTCCTGTCGGCGGCACTGGGGTGAAGTCTCAAGAGTGCCTGTCTGTCTGCCTCTCCCCCCTCCTCCCTTTCAAAGACCTGTGATCGAGTAAACGGGAAGTGAGCAGCCAGCTATAATCTTGTTTGTTAGGTGCCTGCGCTGCCTCTCCTTGGGGTCCTTTCCCCAGCTTCACTTCCCCCTTAAGAAAGAAGAAGCAAATCACATTTCATCAGCAAGACTTTAGCTAGCCCGTTCCTGCAGCCTGCTGACAAACCTGTAATCCGGACGTGGCAAAAGACAGCATGGAGGGTGAAAGCGTTTTAGGGAACACATTCAGGGCAGGGCAGGTTGAAGGGTGTGGGATTGTTTGATGGCTCTGTTTTTCTGGCCGTTGTCAGGGCTTTGGTAACTAGGCTGCAGCCAGATAGAAAAAGTAGAAGTCCCCTGTGTGTGCACATACATGCACACCCACATGGTATATGGTTAGTGTGGCTTGACTTTTAAGGGTAGGGCTTTTTGTTTTGGTGCCCTGTAGCTGCCATATTTTGTGGTATCCTTAAAAATATAATGCAGTGTAGCAGCCTGTTCCTTGCTAATTTAACTATACAATCTTCATGGGAACAGATGCCCATCTGAGACATTAGGGGAGCAATGAGATGCAACTTAAACATTCCAAAAAAACGTTCAACATTAGCCAAGTGCGAGTCTTTAAATGTCAAAATGAGCATCTAAAGTCTCTTGAGGGGAAACAATTGCAGCTTCAATGAAATGCAGAGGTGAAACGGAGATAGCAGATGATGGCGCTAAGTGGGTCTTTAGTATGTGTGTTCTGCATACATTAAACCAGATAACTACCACCATTAATGCATTAATTTCCAGAATATGACAGCCTCAAGTATAGACATGCTGTGTATTAATTGCAGAAAGGGGCAGTGAGCATGTTCTATGAGTGGTTGCTAGTGGAGGCTAAAGCACATTGCTAACCTCTGACATTCTGTGCTTTGAACTCCTGCCTGTAGCAGTGGGTCTCAGGTTTGGTTTTGGGGCTGGGAGAGAAAGAGAAGGCTTTTTCCGCAGTAGTAAGGCTCTCTCTTGAAGGAGGTGAGATACCAGTAGCCTTTCAATTTGACAGCCTCTAGAAGGATGCTGGTTCAACTATGTGCTTGTGTATATGTATTTAGAATTTTGCCTTGGTACAGTGTGTCCCCCCCCCCCCCGTCTTGGGGAGGCTTGTTGTCCAGTTTGAGAAACTTTAATATGAATTGTTGTGGTATGCTAAACCATATTTGGGCAATGTTGTCAATGCAACAATAAAAAATGCTACTCATTTTGTAGTTTTGCCACCCCACCCCCCACACCACAGCAGTAAATATTATTCAAGGAAATAAAAAGTATCCTTCATAACAGTTCCCAAATCACTTGGGGTAAATGCAGTTCCACATAAATACTAAGTAACTTTAGTATCTTTCCATACCATGCTTTGGTTTCGTTTACAGTCTGTGCAGCCTCTCAGACTTTCCAAATCGATGGGAATGGATAACAGCTTCTACGTAAGGCTCAGTTACAATATTTTATCTCATGTGGTGCTGAAACACTTCGCTTGAACTTTGAACAGCAGCAACAAATCTACCATTTAAAAAAATGCCTTAGGCTTCATATGCAAATATTTCGCTTGCAAAATGTTGGCTTGTGTTATGTAACTTCTGCTAGCTACTACTCTGTGTGCTTTAAGAGTTAGGTAGAAGATTTCAAGGGCTGTTTTTTTTTCTGCATTAACTTTAACACTTGCTGTAACTGTACAGTAGTGTTCATATGCACGTATTTCTAAATTCATAAAGTCTGAGAAGCCCTTTTTAAAATGAAAAAATGATATAATTATTTGTTTTAAGAATGTATTGTTTTATTGATTCCTTTTATGCAGTTTTAAAAGGAAGTTGCTTTGACTATTGGTCTATAACTTTTTTGGTTGTTTAATAACAATAAATTCAGAGAGCTGCAGATATTTCACAGCAAGAAAGCCAGTGATTAAGCATTCATAATTATTTACTACCCTAACCTGATATATGCTAAGGTACCTGCATATGTGTGCAGACCCCAATTCCACGTTTTGCAGTATCATTTCGGCCTGAGCTTAGGGTAACAATTGAATAACCCTTGTGATTTGTAATTATTGTGTAACAATGCAATTCTTGTTGCATTGTATCATTTCGGCCTGAGCTTAGGGTAACAATTGAATAACCCTTGTGATTTGTAATTACTGTGTAACACTTAATGCAATTCTTTATTCTTTCATCTGTGCTCAGATGTTTCCTTTTGCTCACCTTAAGGCAGTGGAGATAGAACCCTTCCTTATCTTGGGGTGACACTAAACATTTAGCTTAATCCTCCATGGTTTGACTGAAAACAAATAAGTGGCATTCAAGGCTTTGAAGAAGCTAGACAGCAGAGGTTCCATCTTGATGGCTTGAGGGCGGTTGCAGAGTAGGAGGAAATGGAACAGCCGCAACCTAGAATCCTTTATGTGCCATGTTTTCAGTTCCATTCTCTTGCGCCTGTGAAGCATTTTTCCTTCAGAAGAGAGAGACTGGGGCAACACCCAGGGCTGAGTTCTGAGGGGACTCGGCCATGGAATCTATTTTTGGAACTGGGCTGAGCAGGGTTCATGTATGGCATTTTTCAGTGTGTACACAAAGCATCTTGCATGTAAACCTAAACACCATACGTGTAACATAGGAAGCTTGCTATGGATACATTTTACTAGCAAATTTGGACTTCTTCCTGTGTGTGTGTGTGTGTGTGTGTGTGTGTGTATGTGTGTGTATAAAGGTAAAGGACCCCTGACAGTTAAGTCCAGTCACGAATGACTCTGGGGTTGCGGCACTCATCTCGCTTTACTGGCCGAGGGAGCTGACGTTTGTCCACAGTTTTTCCGGGTCATGTGGCCAGCATGACTAAGCCGCTTCTGGCAAACCAGAGCAGCGCACGGAAACACCGTTTACATTCCCGCCGGAGCAGTACCTATTTATCTACTTACACTTTGACGTGCCTTCGAACTGCTAGGTTGGCAGGAGCTGGGACTGAACAACAGGCGCTCGCCCCGTTGCAGGGATTCGAATATGTATATGTATATGCAGTATCTAGCATCTAACTTTTAGCATAGGAGCAACACCTCTCCAGTCCCCACCCATGTTTAGAATGAAAGAGGAAGCTTTCTGAGCAAAGATGGCTCACTATTCTATCTGTAATTCTGTTGCTTCCCACCTTTCTATTGGTATTGGCAACACAGAATAAGAACATAGCAGTAGAAGTGGAAAAAGCACCTAGAAATAACACCTAGCACTTATTTATTTTTATTTATTTATTAAATTTGTATACTGCCCTTCATAGGTGGATCTTGGGGCAGTTCACATCATAAAATACAAAATATAAAAAAAATATTTAGTAAAAACAAGAAAAAATGAAACAATAACTCCCTCCCCTCCTCCCACAAACACATTTAAAAGTATGTAGGCAGCACATGAGCAAAATACTCAGGGGAGGGAAGCTCTCACTTTGTGCGAGCCTTGGAAGCACACAAGAACATGATGCATCTCTATCTCCAGGTGTTGAGGGCTGTCTGTCGCTACCCAGAAGCTCAGCAGAGAGCGAGAGAAGGACAGGCCCCTTGAGATATTCTTTCTATTTGTGAATGTCTTACAAAGTAAGCGCCCATTCCCTCTCCACCCTGAATCCTTTGCATCTGCTGGAATATGGATGCGAGAGGTTTGTTCCTTTGGTCTGTGGCACATGGAAGGTTCAGGGAAGGGGAAGAGAAAGAGAGATCTCCTTCGTGCTCATCTGCAAATAAAATTGACAGGAAAACATTCCTTGTTTGCTAATGGCTAGGCTACCTGGATAGGGATACTACATTTGTGTAACCCTGTGCGATATATGCCTTCCTGTAAAAGGATTTCAAAAGTGCAGCACCATTCCAGGAAAGTCCCTCTTTCCAGCCTGGTGTAACGTAGACTACAAACGTGTGGGTTTCCAGAGCAAGGTCTCTGAAGACCTTGGTGGGGAAGTGGTCCATAAGATACTAGTTGTAGAGCAGGCTTCCTCAAACTCAGCCCTCTAGATGTTTTGAGACTACAATTCCCATCATCCCTGACCACTGGCCCTGCTAGCTAGGGATCATGGGAGTTGTAGGCTAAAAACATCTGGAGGGCTGAGTTTGCGGAAGCCTGTCTTAGGGATTTTAGAGAGAATTGGTCGCTACTGCAACATTTCATGGTTCTCTGTGGCTGAGCAACCATCAGTTACGTGGTAGTTGCCAAACAGTCTCTTAAGAGAAGTTGAGTGAGAATTCATTGTGGTAATCCAAGCAGGATTGCAAATTCCCTGTCATGCAGGAAGTGGTGCAGCTGGACAACCAGCCAAAGCTAGCAAAAAGCACTCCTGGCACAGATGCAACCAGCATATGAGGAACACGAGGTGTACTTCCAAGCTGCAAGGTTTATTTTTAGGCTGATATTTGCCCTGTCCAAAACTGGCAAGTACTCATCTCCTTATTTTACAAACGTCAGTGTTTCTTTTACAAAGGTTCTAGTTAATTGGTTAGTCAACTTTTGCAGGGTGATTTGCATCAGAACGTTTTCTGAGGCCCTAGAGTATGGTCTACTTTAGCAGGCTTGTTTTGCTTGTATTTAGTAAACAAAGCTAAAAGCTTTGAAACTTCCAAGCTCACCTAGTATTTGTTTGCAGTGTTGCATCCATTCATTGTTACTTTTGACCTTATGAAATAATCCCCCCCCCCTCGAAAATTCACAGGCTGGGCTTTGGACGTTGGTGACTCTCCTCTTAGAGACTTCAAAATGTTAATATCTGAAGGCCGTATTGCAATTGTTCTTTGTATGTGAGTTTCTTCAACTTTCCAAATAATCCTTTAAAACTTCCTTACAGGCATTCATTTTCTGGAATTAGACCTTGACTTTCAGACGCCATGAACAACTACAGCGTTTCTTTGGTTGGTCCAGCCCCCTGGGGTTTCAGGCTTCAAGGTGGCAAAGACTTCAACATGCCTCTGACCATCTCTCGGGTGAGCCTATTTTGCCTTTTAAAAACCTTTTTATGCCAAAAGCTGCAGCAACATGTGCCACTTGAAACTAGTGAAAAGGAATATTTGTTAACATTATGTGCCTGCTGAATGAAGAGGCATTCAATTCATTTGGGTGCAATTTGGGCATTCATCTTGTTTTTAAGAGAAGTAGCAGTGTCCCGTCTTAGAGGTGGTGGTAATGGCCTTCAAAAGTTTATTAACTGACATAATCACTAATTAAAAGAGTATTTCCTGTCATTTTGTGTTTGTATCAAAATTAGTATTTTGCTCGAGTTCTTGCTTTTTATCATTTGTGCATCTGAGTTACGACATGGTGAGAGAATACACTTGAATGTGTTAATTGTGATAAACTTTCTGGTTATAAAATGGCAAAAAGCAACTGCCAGAACCTGATTCACTTTCCCTTCCTTTAGTGTAAGTGAGATGTGGAGAGACAGTGCTGTGGTACTTAATTTAGGACTGGGGCTTTGTTAAAATGCCCAGGTCTTCTCATACCCATGCTTTGGTAGGTAAAGGTAAAGGAGCCCTGGATGGTGAAGTCCAGTCAAAGGTGACTATGGGGTTGTGGCGCTCATCTCACTTCAGGCTCAGGGAGCCAGCGTTTGTCCACAGACAGCTTTCCAGGTCATATGGCCAGCATGACTAAACCACTTCTGGTGCAACAGAACACTGTGACGGAAGCCAGAGCACACGGAAATGCCGTTTATCTTCCCGCTGCAGCGGTACCTATTTATCTACTTGCACTGGTGTGCTTTCAAACTGTTAGATTGGCAGAATCTGGGAACAGAGCAAAGGGAGCTCACCCCATCATGCAGACTTTCTGATTGGCAAGCCCAAGAGGCTCAGTGGTTTAGACCACAGCACCACCAGCGTCCCCCCATCCTTTGGTAAAAGTAGTCAACTGACTAGGAAAATGCTGTTGAATAATGTATATGTGCCCTGTGAAAGGGCAACCCTATGACTTCTTACCCAGAAAATAGTTTCCTGTTAGCTATTCCAGACTAGAATACTTACTACTTTCTTTTGCAAAGGTAGCTCAAATTATTTCATTTAAAAATATTTAAAAGGGCCCTTGTGTGTGGTGATGGTAGACAGAAATGTTTCCTAACATCATAAGATCAGAGAGAACAGGTGGATAGCACAGTCCAATAGTCTTCAATGTTTTTTAACCCTGGACCTTCCTATAACCCAAGCATGCATTTGGGAACCCATGATGGTAATGTTTGTGGTAAGTCCACATCCACCAGTTGAAGGCCAATGGCATAGACAATGGAAAAACAAAGGAAATGGGTAATATAGCAGAAAGGAAATACAAAGCAAGCAGTTTAAGATAACACATTAGGGGAGTCAACACTTGGAAAAAATGTGTTCTCCAAAGCTGATTATGCTGAGGAGTTCTAAGCTGTCATGGAGCCTCTAGGTTGGATCTATTTTGCAAGTTGTTCCTTTAAACTAGAAAAAGGTGCATTACTTTACTCTTCATGCCATTCGGGGGTCCTTAAAGTATCCTAGGGTAAATAAAGGGACTCTTCCATCTTCTTCCTTAAAAGACCACATTTTTAAAATGGTCCGGCTAACACATTAATTCCCAATACATAACCCACTAGCATCTTGTAACAGCAGTGCTGCCTTGGGCTCCTTTGGGAGGAAGGGCGGGATATAAATTTAATAATGCAAGTCTCATGAAACCAAATGCAATTTATGCATCATGTTTATGTGTGTGTGACAGGTCCCCAGTGGATTGCATCCATATTAATAAGTCTGAACTAGGACTACAAATACATTATAGACACACACACTCCAAATGTAGATTGGAGTTAATGTTCAGTGTGTGTTCCTTTGTACGGCATGTTAGAATTAACACACTTCATTCTGGTATGCTGATCAATTGCTCCTCTGATAGTATAATGGAACTGTGTTGTGTTATGGGTACATCAGAACAGGGTGTACAACACAACACTCTTCTCTTCCCAGTAAAGCCAGAAGTGCTAGCTAATTAAATGTTGATAAAGAAATGCGCGAACAAAGGAGCAGAGCTGTTTATGTGCCCTTTACCAAGGTCCTGCTGTCTTGTTTTGACCTTCTTGGGTTTGGGGGAAGTCATGCGTGCAATTCATTCTGTACTGCGAGAGCAAGTTATTTTTATGGCTTTGTATTGGGAGTTGGCATCCCCACACTGCTGCGTACAAAGGGAAGCTTAAAAATACTTTTCAACAGCACTTTTAAACGGTGACTAAATAGAAATTAGTTCCTAATGGATTTTATTATTAGCAAGAGCGTCCATAAAAGCAAATGTCATATTCAGTAATGCACCAAGAGTTTCCTTCATAAAAACTGCTGCACTCACAGCTTCAGTAGACTTGGTAGCTGCCTGTTTGAAATGGAAAAAATGATTTCAGCTTTCAAATGCCCGGTGAAGTAAGCGCAAGCGAATGGAGAAGGCTTTGATCTGAGCTAATTGGGACGCGGGTGGCGCTGTGGGCTAAAGCCTCAACGCCTAGGGCTTGCCGATCGAAAGGTCGGCGGTTCGAATCCCCGCGGCGGGGTGCACTCCCGCTGCTCGGTCCCAGCGCCTGCCCACCTAGCAGTTCGAAAGCACCCCCGGGGGCAAGTAGATAAATAGGTACCGCTTACCAGCGGGAAGGTAAACGGCGTTCCGTGTGCGGCTCTGGCTCGCCAGAGCAGCGTTGTCACGCTGGCCACGTGACCCGGAAGTGTCCCCGGACAGCGCTGGCCCCCGGCCAATAGATGTGAGATGGGCGCACAAACCCCAGAGTCTGTCAAGACTGGCCCGTTCGGGCAGGGGTACCTTTACCTTTACCTTTAATTGCAAGCTACGAAACTTTAAACAATTCGCCATTTTTACCTTCACGGTTGCCATAGCAAGCCTGCTATTTTCAACCCGGTTTATGATGCTGGAAACTGGATTATAGGGAAGACCCATGGAATCAGATTTAATTTAGGGCAGCCTTTCCAAACCTGGTACTCTCCAGATGTGACGGGCTATAATGACCATCATACCTGGCCATTGGTGTGCTGGCAGGGGCTGGTGGGAGATGCAGCCCCAAACATCTGGAGCGCACCATATTGGGGAAAGCTCATTTAGTGACTAACTTCCTAGAATGGAAGCAGTAAAGTAAAGGTAGTCAGCAAGGAAGAGAGAGAGAATTGGAAAACATTTAATGGGAGTAAAAAGTGCAAGGGAACAAAATTGTTAATGGAGTACCATTACATTAAATCAGCTTATGTATAATGTCTCTTTAGATTAGGCATTTATTTATTTGGAGTATTTATGCCCACCTACTAAATGACGTTGTCTAGGTGGCTTATGACATATAGCTTAAGATACAGTAACATAAACAAGAATTACTAGAGAAGTAACAAAAAGTCATGCCCCCCCCCCCGAGCCCTCAGTTATTCCAGTTGTCATTCTGCTTCTGAATCTCTGGAGCAGGTCTTGGAGGAAATGATCCAGACTCGGAAATGACAGCTGAAGTAGCCAGATGCTGGTCCCCTGCAGAGCAACCTCCTCACATGCGCTGCTGCTGTTTAGCCTTGCAGTTCCTGGCTCTGTAGGCAGATGCAAAACAGGAAGCTGCTTTATACTGAGTTAGAACATCAGTCCATCTAGCTCAGCATTGCCTGTACAGTGGTACCTCGGGTTAAGAACTTAATTCGTTCCGGAGGTCCGTTCTTAACCTGAAACTGTTCTTAACCTGAAGCACCACTTTAGCTAATGGGGCCTCCTGCTGCCGCCATGCCACTACTGTGCGATTTCTGTTCTCATCCTGAAGCAAAGTTCTTAACCCGAGGTACTACCGTATTTTTCGTCCTATAGGGTGCACCGGCCCATAGGACGCACCTCGTTTCTTTTTTTTGGGGGGGGGGGGGAATGAATAAAAAATTTTTATTTCTCCCCCCAGCCACGGCTGCTGCCCCAAGCCTTGCGCACACCTGCCCGAAGCACGGGGCGCCCTCTGGAGGGTGCCCCGTGCTTCGGGCTGCAGGCTGCTGCCCGCAAGCCTTGTGAGCCCGCAGCAACTCCTGCCACGGAAGCAGATAGCTTCCTGAAGCCTGGAGAGGGAGAGGGGTCGGTGCGCACCAATGCCTCTCACTCTCCAGGCTTCAGCAAAGCCTGCATTCGCCCCATAGGACGCACACAGATTTCCCCTTCATTTTTGGAGGGGGAAAAGTGCGTCCTATGGGGCGAAAAATACAATATTTCTGGGTTAGCAGAGTCTGTAACCTGAAGCGTCTGTAACCTGAAGCGTATGTAACCCGAGGCACCACTGTACTGACTGACAACAGCTCTCCAGGGCTCCAGGCAGGGGGCCTCTCCCAGTCCTCCCTGGCATTGCTAGGGGTTGAATATGGAGCATGGAAGCTCTACCACTGAGACAGAACTAGCTTCTGATCCAGTTCCATCTGCCATTCTCAAGACTGTGAAGGAGGTGCAAATGGGCACGAGGCAGTTTTGCTGCTAAGCTGAAAAGCAAGCACAAGAACCTTAGCCAGTAGATGTAGTTTAAAAAGACTATTGAGTACTTCCAGTATAGTATAGTATTGTGTTCATTGTTTCGCAGCACTTTTTGTTGAGTAACAGGATGAATTTTATGCTTGAGGAGTATGTAGCTCCAAGGAGGCCTCTGAATCCCCCTTCTTTTGCTTGATTTTCAGGAGGCATATGTGGGTATCCTCCCTATTATAATTAGTTGAGCATTCCTTGTCTCCAAGGGGAGCTGGTTCCTCTGTGAGTCTAGTGAACATACGTTCATGCACCACAGTTGCTGGAGTGGGGTCGAATTATACCACAATAGGAAAAGCAAACATTTTTTCTTGCTCGGCTTCATTCTTAAGTAGGTTGAAAATCTGGGCTGTTTAAAATAAGAAGCTTTCAGTTAAATGTCAAATGAAGGTAAGCAATATAGGTTTAAGATGCCTTTCATATCAACTGAAATGCTCGAAAGAAGCATGACACAGATTCCTGGATCTTTCGGGCACACCACTCCCCTCACTCCAATAGACTTAAATAAATACATGTCCTCTTATGAAATATGTGTAGCAGTAAACTTTGTAGAGTTTGTTTGCTACGGGTGACTGCCCATAAGCACAACCTAGTGGACAGAAAGCTTAATTTCACACCTGTAACAAAACAAATTGAACAAACGAGTGGCAACTTGCAGTTGCATATGTTTACATAATATATTTGTATGTTTTGACCCCACTTCTCTCTCTCTGTCTTCCACTCTTCACACACAAACATGGTAGGTTTAGCCACTCAGTAGTTGTATATGTGCTCTCCGTAGTTCACTCATATCTGCTGAACGTTCCACTTGTCCAGATATAGGAACACTCAATGATGCTGTTAACCATGTTAACCCGATGGAGAGGGGGAGAATAGTAGGGTGAGTGGCTTGTGGCTGCAGAGGAGATGGAAGGAAGGGAGGGAAGGAAAAGCTGCAGTGGGAGCTGGGAAAAGGCAGGGAAGCCTGATCACTTCTTAGATACTCATTTTTGCTGTTCTAAAAAGAAAATCCAAGCCAAGCAAGGCTTGAACATTTAGGTAGGTGGTGACTCCAAGCATGTGTTCTGCAAGTATTGGCTGTGCTACTGTGGGAAACCTGGAAATAGTGTACACTGAAGCTTGTTTGTATTGGGACCAGAGATAGGTTGGACACATAGCAGCTCAAGAGATCATACTTCAGCTGAATAGTGGGTGGCCCTACTCATTTGTCTTTGTATCAATAGAGGGTTCTCAATGGGAAAGCTTCTGAATGAACTTGCAACCTAATTTGCCCTGTGCAACCAGTTCCACACTAGTTTCAGGGGAAAATAGGACCTTTCTGGGCCAAAATGCTGGGGAACACATGAAATGGTGGTGAAACTTGGCATTCAGGGAAATAGGTGCCCAGTCTGTACTTTAAAGGGCAAAGAAACAGTTTTCATGTGCCCTTTCCTCTACATTATACTGCTTGTTACTAGTTATCTACAATGCAAAATGTAGCATGAGAAACCATCCTAACTGAATCTGTTTCTACCTTATATTCATTTCAAAGAAAGAGCATTAACTGACAGGCAATAACAAAGAAGCAGATGGCTAGTTGCAAAACATCCAAAATGAGCCTTTGGGCAAGTTCCACACAAGTACATTCTGTTTAATGTAAACAAGGAAGAATTAGGCTTTGTTTTTCTTATTTTCATACTAAACTCAGAGGGCTGGCTACTCCAGTCAGTGTCCCCACCATTTTGAAGAGCTATTTTTAGTTGAAACTGCTTTCTCATTATTCATTTGTCGATGGTTATCTTTAAGGGCATTGTGAGAAGAGACAGGGAGTTGAAAGGTTTGTTTGTTTTTCTTGGTTGAGTGCCAGGAGATAATATGGGTTCCTAACTTTTTTGAAAGGAGGGGAGAAAGCCTTCCATCCTACTATCCATATAAGGAAATGCATGACAGAATATTATCTTTTGTTTGCTTAAAATAGTGGGAAAATTGGTATTTCCTTGACCAAATAAAATGTTTTTCATAGTTGGCTTCTGAACTTTAGGAATGCAGCAAAACCCTGTCAGTTTACGCCTTAAATGGATGCATGAAGTAAGGTCTAATTGTTTTGTCTTGTGTCTGAAGATATCTTTAATTTTAAAACTTGCTTAATTTAGTTTACTGAGAGTGTCTATTCTGAGCAACAACCTAATTTTTTACTGCATCATATGACTGATGTACGATACCAATGTGGTTGTCTGCTAGGCAGGAGTGAAACTTTCTCCATCAGAGAAAATCTACATTCATCCACTGGATTCTGTTTGTACTTGTGCTCTGTGTAATCCCTTGCCACCTATTTAACTCTTTTTTATTGATTAACATTTTGTACTTTATTTAAAAGCATCAAGAGTCTGGCATACTTCTTTTTTTACCTACTTACTTAAGTGTCCACTTCTCAAAATTGGCTCAGACTCAAGACATGACAACTTAGTCTGCAATAAACTTGTTAATCCTACAGGAGCCACAAGCAAGTCTCTTTGTGCTTGCTGCAATGGACTAACACAACCTCTCTGGAATTAGACACTTGATCAGGAGCGCCAAAATTTCCCAGGTGCCTCGCTGCCAGAGCACTTGGTAGTATTGCCTTAGGAATATGAACCATTTTTTTCAGTCTTTACTTGGCTGTTTTGTTGCTTTTCTTTGCATCCTTTAATGCTCTTAGAAAAACATGGTTGTGTCATACTTACTTTTATTCCTGTTTCCCTTGCACATTTGTTTTACTGTTGCATCATATTGGCTTGGCTCCCAAGTTAACTAAAGGAAATTAATTCATGGAAGGAAAGTTTCTCATCCCTTCCTTCCCTTTGCAATCACCTGCACCCTTTGCAAAGGTATTCATATGAATAGTGGCCTGAATGATGTAGAATGGGACATGGTGGGTATTATGGACGTGGAGAATTATCCAAAAATTGGGGAACTTTCCTATGTGGACTTACTGAGTTATTTAACTTCTATTTGAGGATTCATGCCATTGTACTGATGTTGTGAAGATAATCCACAGGGAGCCTGGGATTATTTTGTCATTTGCATTCTCTCCCCACCCCCAATCAGTTGAGTTGTTACAATCACTTCTTCAGGATCTCTTTAGTGACTCACCTTTAGTGTTATAGCCTTAGCTACTTTACATAATTTTGTCTTGTGTAGATCTTGCACCCAGCCCAGCTTTCTAGATGTTCAATGAATGTGAATTTAAGCTCGGAAAGAGCCCATGACTTTTATTACATAACACTCTGTGCATGTTATGCTTAAGTGCTAAAGCAAACACTCTTTACATGCAACCCCAAATATCTTTTAAACATATGGTCTCTTGGCTTATATAGCTTCTTTGTTCTATGTCAGTAATAGATGGGGGTTGAGGGAATTGGTCTTTCCCATTTTCTATCATGTGCTTGGCAGCACTTCTGCAATATACACAATTCATTTGTGGCTCATGGTAGGTAGAGAAAAGGGAGCACTTTGCCTTTCAAAATTAGTAGAATGTATATGGGTTACTCAGATATGCAAGATTAGTCTTTTGGGAGCTGCTGCTCAAGGACATGATGGTCAAATGGTATTTTATGGGACAGTAAAATAGTGTTTTGTGTTTTTTCCTACTTGCATTCTAATTAGCAAGCTGCAACACAGACATAACAAACTGCGTAAGACAAGGAATTGATGTGAAATATTAAAGTTAACCAATACAATAAAAACAGTAACTAAGAGTCACCATTTATCAAACTGATTATTCCAATCATAATAAGAAGTATTTATTACAAAGGGAAATTGAAATAAATGTAAGCAAGCTGATACATTATTATAGTATCCGTGATCCATCAGCACAAAAAATGAGAGCTTGCATGGTGCTGTGTTGTGCAACTCTGGGCCATCTACATAAGTTCAGTACAGTGGTACCTCAGGTTCCAGACGCTTCAGGTTCCAGACGCTTCAGGTTACAGATTTCGCTAACCCAGAAGTACCTCAGGTTAAGAACTTTGCTTCAGGATGAGAACAGAAGTCGTGTTCCAGCAGTGCGGTGGCAGCGGGAGACCCCATTAGCTAAAGTGGTACCTCAGGTTAAGAACAGTTTCAGGTTAAGAACGGACCTCCAGAACGAATTAAGTTCTTAACCAGAGGTACCACTGTATAGCAAAGTTTGGTCACAATCAACCTGTGCACCAAGTTAGGCCCTGCACAGATCCCAATTTGTCCTGGCAAGGCTGCGTCTCCTAAGCCATGCCCTCTCACCCCCTCCTGGCAGGTAGAGATGTGGCTGTGAGAGAACAAAAGGAAGCTTAAATGTGTGCTTCCAATTGTTTGTTAGCAAGCAAGTCTTGCTGTCTTCAATGATTAGGAACTCTTCAGGGCCCTGTTGTCACCACTGATGGACATTGGCAGCAAACCTTGCTTGCCAAAGAACAATTTGAGGTGCTCCCCATCCCTATTCTAGCAACCAAAATTGGAGCAAGACCGCAGCAGCTGTATGTATCTTAATTGTGCCCTTCCATGTCCTTGGTAGATTAGGTCATGTTGTTAAACCATTGGTATGGTAATTCTCGTTGCTGCCTTTGGGTTGATGTTACTTCTGGGACTGAGTTCCAGCAGCCATGAAGTGTTGCAAGCTTGACATTGTACCAGACAACTCTGGATTTAAAATTAGGAACAGGCCACTGTTCCTTTGGTCTCTGCTTCCCTCTCTTGTGGATGACAAGGCAATTTGTAGAATCATATGGTGCTGCCATCATCCTACCTCAACTTAGCCCATGTGGTAGAGTGTTCTTATTGCTGTTTGCTAATAGAAGTAGCATCTTGCTGAACCAAGGCTGAACCAGGATGCATGATTGTCCTCCCTATGACTGCGTTGAACAGCAATAAAGCATGTGAACCAGAATCACTGTAACAGAGCATGTTGGGTATAACCATCACTGGTTTTATGCAATCCAGAAATTTTCCCTCTGTCTCCTCTGACATTCCAAAAGATTTGGGGGCACATATCTTGAACTGCACACTTATTCCTACTTCCTTTGTTATTTGTGGAAGCCTGGCTATTGTCATTGATCTTTTGGTTAACACAGTACAGATACTTCTGTGGCTGCAGCATACACGATAGACATTTCAGACTTTTGGAGAAGATCGTGGGCTATAAGCTAAGCCAGTGAGGGTTGTGGTAATCATTTCCAGCTTTGTCAATGTGGTGCAGAAACTCCAAGTGACCTTCACGATCTTTCCCCTTTGTGGTATGTCTGTGTTTCCCAGTGCTGTTAAGTGACATTCTGGTGCCTAAGCAGATGACACATTTCCTTTTTTGGTATTTTGTAAAACAGCTTCTCAGATGAACTTCAGGAAGAAATAGTAGTGGTTTGCATTTTTGTATTGTGGGTGCAGAAGTTGAAGGAACGGGTGTGTTTAAAGAAGAATTGAGTATTGGGACTTTGAATAAAACTATGCTGTCTGAGTGTGGATCACATATCACCTTATGCTTCTGTCATAGAAATATACTACACCAAGGAAACTGAGTGGTTTCTAGGAGGTGTGCTTACTACTGTGTTGGTGCAAAGTTGCAAGTTGCGAAATTGCAGTAAAGTTGCCTGCAGGTAGACTGGCACAAATTGGGGAGTGGGATATTTCTAAATTTCATTGTACATTATATAGTGAACTGAGCTCTTTCAAAGAAGTTATCAGAACCAAACTTTGCAACACTTCTTTAAAAAGTGGAGTAAGATCCTCTTCCAGTGCCTCTGGCCTTTTGGACTGTCCCAGTTTCCTCATAGAAGATTTCCCCCTCCAGATTGAACTTTTAAATCAAATGCTGATCATGGCAGGATTAAGTGTCATGAACTTGTTTTGATACTTGACCTGGGTGAGACTGCTGCCTTAAGTACTTAATGAATAGCCTAGGTCAGCTCCATAACTGTGCAGAATTAAGTTGCTGTCTGTCGCTGACATGGCACCAAACATTCTGCTATCGTTTAAAGCCTTTGTCTGGCAATATTTTGTTCTAGAATTGAATTAGCTCATGTGAATCCATGTTTGCTGGTGAGTTTAGTTATATATGAAATATACTAAGGTGATTTATATTGGTAATCATTAGTATATGTATACTCATGATATTTTTTCAAGCGCACATATACAGTGTTAGAAACTAAGATATGTAGTCTAGGTGCCAAATGGCTCCTTAAACCAAGGTTACAGTCACCAAAATGGAATGTTTAGTTGCCATTTTGGGACAAGAAGGCTGCAAAGTCTTATTTTTCAAAACAATGGGCTGGTTGTGATTGATTCTTATTTAAACATCTGGCTATTTCAGATGACAACCTTAAGCTAGGTTAAGATCTTTGAGAACTTAAAGAAGAAAAGTCACTTTTCCCAGGGACAGTCCACATATATATTGGCCTATTCTGACCTCTTTCTCTTAATGGCAATTGCTCCTGCTCAGGCTGCACAGAAATAGCATTTTGGTTCCAGAAATTCATTCCAATTGTGCAGATAAAATATAACTGATAGAATTCTACAGGATGGGGTATTAGTGTGTACAAACAGTCCAGATCTGATAATTACCAGGCATGTATCTCCAGAAGGTGGAAATGTCAGGCACCATCTTGGCACCCAGGCGTCTTCACTTGGTCGAAAGTGGTCAAAAGCCAGGTTCAAAATGCACCTGGCTAATTTTGAACACTGCACATATGGTCTTGTTAGATTTTCTTAATGGATGTTAAGTATTGAGAAGTGACTTTTCACACAGCTGGCCTATGTGACCTTAGCACCCTGACTCAATGATATTCTCCAATTATAGCGCTGAAGATTCTTGATATTTAAGGACAGATTGAGGTGCTAGTAGTGCTATAGTGTATCACAAAGCTGCATCCTTTTTGGAGAGTTCTTCAAAGCTGTCGTGCTCAGCTGCCGAATACAGTTCTTTCATATATGAAGTAACTAGTTCATCTGCAGATAAGGGCTCTACAGTCCTTCTATGAACTTCTATGAACAATAGAGATGTTGGTAGTGGGAGAAGACTGTAACGTCCATTCACTCCTTGTGGACTTCCCAGAGGCATCAGTTGTCCACTGTCTGAGGAAGGACGCCAGACTGAATGAACCACTGGTGAAAATGTGACTAAATGGCCTGTCATAGAGCAAGCTTTCAATTTGGAGTGCTGCCTTGTTGGCTCAGCTTGCAGTGTGAATCATGAATCAAGCAGACACCAGTCTGAAGTTGGTCTGAAGATTGAACCAATGCACACAGGAAACATTGATGGCTACAGAGAAATAGGAGCCATGTAATAAACTGTATTGGTGCAAGACTAGAGCCTACACTGCTGCCATGGCACTCTACTTAGGGACAGCATGGAAACTTCATTTGGTTCTGAATATGATGGCTAGTGTGGGGGGTGGAAAGGCAGATCATATCATGCCAGTTATGTTTCAACTTCATTGGTTTCCAATTTGTTTCTGGGCTCAGTCTAAGGCTCAGGGATCCAGGGGTGGGGCACATGCCAATGGGTGAGCAGGTCAAGAGGCAACAAGGGGAGCAACAGATGTGACTCCTGCCTTTTGTACAATAGACTGCATTCCAGTCATGCCTAGTCATAGGTTTCTACACTTCCACCTGTGTCTCTATCCAGGCAAGCAAGAGACATTAGCATAATTCTAGGACACTTTCCAGCCAGGCAAAAGCACTCAAGGGCATGAGCAGAGCCAGTTAGGCATGTGGCCTGGGGAAAGTCCCAAGGGCCAGGGAGACTTGGACCACCACTTTCAACCCTTGGGCTCATGGATCCCTACCTCTGATCTAAAGAACCACCTGAGGAATTGCCTCTTTGCCATAAGAGGCTGATTGAGATTTGCAATTCAGTTTCTGAAGCCTTCCTCATTGTCCCTTTGCCAGTGAAAATACAGCTGTTGGGAAGCAAAGACAGGGTCTTCTTAGCATATGGAAAAGCGACTGTGTTAAGGTGGACATTTTTTTTTAGCCGAGCTTTTTTATGTTATTGGTCTGCTGCTGATGGAGTGGTTTTTATGATGCTGTTTTACTATCATTTTTATTGTCTTTAAAAAAAAACCATTGCGATTTATATATATATCATAAGCCTTTGTGAATTGGATTTTGTTGCATGTAAATTCAAGATATAATGTCCAAATAAATAAAAATCGAAGTCAAGGTTAGTTTTACAGTTTATCCAACACTGGGAATACTTTGAGCTAAAATCAAGCTAAAAATTCTTACTTCATAATTTTCAACATATTTGCTTTCCCCCCAGCTTTTGGCGGCTAATGGAGAATTGCCTTAGTTTTCACTTGTTCAAGCAGCAATGTCATGTTAATGGTAGCTGCCAATCTGATAAGATGGTGGTTAGCATCTTGCTGAAAATAAAATGCTTTCTGAGGCAGCTGATTTGTGTGCATATAGAGAAAGCCACACTCAAAATAGTTGAATGTGGTAGATTTTGATCTTGTAAACAAACAAACAAACAGAGCTAAACTTCCGTCTATTAATTGTTTTCACTTTTCCATAACTATAGCACAGAAGAAGTTGCCAGCCTTTTTGGACCAGAAGGCACAGCTTAGATTTTGAGAGAGTTTTGGTGGTACCTATCACAAAATAATTGCTCCGTGCACCAAAACACAAAAATAAGAGACAGCCACCACGACAACCTTATGGGAAGTCAGCTATGTCCTGCTTGTGGAGATCACACAATACTGATATCTTCCTCTCTCTTGCACACAAACACTCTGATGCTGTTGTTAACCAATAGCAGCAGGGAACATTCCTCAGTTCCAGGGAAAATATACAAGGTAGCCACACGGCACTCACTTTCATTTCACAGAAATTGCTTTAAAAGTACCTGCACATTTTAACTCATAACTTTCTTTCCAGGAGGACTAGAGACTTACTTAAAACAACAACAACAACAACTCAGAGTCTAGGGCAGCTTCCCAGGGCCATCAGTAAAAGCCTTTGCCCACGAGTGCTGAGTTGGCAAGCCCTGATATAGAAGTTGAGGAGAAAGCATAAATACGACAAGTGGGGCTTTGAGTGTTCTTTGTATCTGCAACTTTGACTCACTTTTAGACAAACTCCTCTCCTTTCACAGTCATTGCAGCTAAAGTCTCATGCATCAAGATATACAGTGTCCAGTGAAACAATTTTGCTGCTAGCTTGCACAGAGCTTGGTTTCAAATATCCATCAGGGTTCAGCTTCTTCAGTCTGTGTGAAATTCTAGTGAAATTCAGCTGGAAGGCTATGAGCACTATTTCCTAACTTCTTTCTTTTTTGTCATCCTTAACGAATACCTTCCATTGTGCCAGAAAGTAGATGCTGTATGCAACAATTAGTGCAGCTGAAAGTGTTGCGTCAATTCCACCACCCACCCTGGATATTTATTTGTTGTATGCTGGGTCATATGTAATTTTATCTTTGAATGCAGTAACACAATATCACAACATAGAAAGTGTGCATTTTACTAGCATGCCTAACTTCTCCAGCAGTAAAATGTGTGAAATAACTTTGAGCGAACAAATTAAAATGGAGGTCTGCCCAAATTTTTAGGAGTGTGAAGGTACTGGGATATTGGTTTCTTTGTGCTTCAATGATGATTTTTTAAATTTTATAAAAAAATAATAGACAGAGTTTTACTTATTTATGTAGCTATTGGAAAGTTTTGGTGACACATCATCAGGATATGTTTTACCACTTTAAGGTAAAGGTAAAGGGACCCCTGACCATTAGGTCCAGTTGTGGCCGACTCTGGGGTTGTGGTGCTCATTTCGCTTTATTGGCCGAGGGAGCCGGCGTACAGCTTCCAGGTCATGTGGCCAGCATGACTAAGCCACTTCTGGTCAACCAGAGCAGCACACGGAAATGCCATTTACCTTCCCGCCAGAGTGGTACCTATTTATCTACTTGCACTTTGATGTGCTTTTGAACTGCTAGGTTGGCAGGAGCAGGGACCGAGCAACGGGAGCTCACCCCATCGTGGGGATTTAAACTGCCGACCTTCTGATCAGCAAGCCCTAGGCTCTGTGGTTTAACCCCCAGCGCCACCCGTGTCCCCTTTTACCACTTTAAGTTGCAGTCAATTGCATTAAGAAGTCCTTGTACTTCATAGTCATACTCAGCATAAATTGTACAGGTTGTGACACCTAGACTGGTAAGTGGTGCTATGCAGCCCTTGCTCCAGAACTGCTAGTTAGCAATTATCCAACTGCATGTGTACGAAAAGCTATAAAGTGTTGTGTGTTTCTCATGCCTTTTATTGTCTTTTCTTTTTAATAGCCTGGGAAAAAACTCCTAACATTTACTGGATTTTTAAAAGCACTTTCTCCCCCCTTAGCTTCCCCAATGTGTCTCTTACTGCAGCGTATCCTGTACGTTTATGCCCATATGCCAAACCAATGACATGCTCCACATCATTTTACTGCAATAATCCATCCAGATGCTAACTAACCCCAGGCCAGTCCCATGAAACCTCCCACTGCAAACTGAGATTGCTTTTCCATTTCGGTTATGCACATCAGACATCGAAAGGCATCAGACATCAAAAGCATCAATCATTAAGTCCTTTCTCTCTCTCTCTCTCTCTCTCTCTCTCTCTCTCTCTCTCTCTCTCCCCCCCCCCGGCTTTCTGTAAACAGTGCTTGATTTACCTTTCAGAGTAAAATTGTTGGCCATGAATTGCCCAGGCTTTACTGGAATAAAATAAATGTCCGTTTTAGAAATGGTAAATCTTAACCTGCCTAATGCTGGCTTTTTCGTTGATGGCAACTCATTGCTACTTTGCCATCCCTGAAGAGGAAAGGTCTTATCCAAACACCAGTGATGTGTGTGCACAGAAACAAGCATTTATATGTGGGTCATCTGTAATCGCAATGTATCAGAATGCTGAGTAGTGGTGGAGAGGGCATCTGGGAGCACTGTTTCAGCTGGCCCTGGATGCAGGGAGACCATGCTGGCCCTGGTATTTGGGTGTGTAGTCATATGCCTTGACCGCACCCCCTACAGGCTTCTTTGGTGCTCTTCTTGCGCCTGCTCGGCCTGCGCTCTGTTCCAGTATAGAATCACTTTGGGGCTGAGAAGGAATTGTTTGCCAACATGCAGATTGGTCAAGGAGGTTTGTCTAGTCTGCTCTTTACCAAATCTGAGAGTGTTGAGGGGGCGGTGTTGTTAAATAATTTGGATGCATGGTTAAGTTGGTCACATTGTTGGCAGGGCAGATACAGGAAAGATTAAGGTTAGATAACAGGTGACCTTCCTTAGGTACTTTTGAAGATGAAGGGCTTTTCCGGAAACTAGGCAGCTACCTGGTTTGTGGAGCCCTTAGCCTGGAAATGGAACACTACAGCTACCCAGAGTTGTGGGACAGAAAGGCCTCCGTAGTCAGCATCAAGTGGAGCCCAGGGCTATTCCCTGACATGCCCCTTGAAATGGGTAGGTTTCTGCCCACCCAAGATTGAAGTTAAGTTAGGTTCCCACCCTTCTCATTTCTCCTATAGGTACTGTAAATAAAATGTCCCACCCATTACTTGTTTCTTGCCTCTTTATTCCTGGGTCTGGTCACACACAGATTAATTTAGCTTCAGCAAGGCTACTGCATCCTGTGCCTTTGAACCCACAGCATTGACATCTTAACAATTATTTTAAAAAGAGTTAAACATTTGCTTTAATTGTAAACGCTTCTCATGCAGTTTTCTTTGGGGTAGCTCTAACCTGCAAAAATGTGACTTACTGCATAGTGAAATTGTGCTAATTGTGGAGAGAAATGTGTGATGGACTTCATGCCACAATTTTCTTTGATGCAGTAGCTTCCAAATTTTTAAACGAGCAAAGTATATGCATTGAAAATTCAGAGTAAAGTACTGTTATGTATGTTTCAATTCTACAAATTAATGTCTGGTATGTGCAACAGTCTACACTGGAACACCATGTCCCCAGATTTCAGGAGTGTGCATTTATGATGTGTATGACCTCTGATCTATATCACTTTGGAATCTTGGTTTCAAAGTTTGCTTAGGAGTGCTGTAATCAGTAGTGGATGCTGAATGTGCTACTTGTTTGTGCCTGTTTTTTCCTAGCACTTACTACATCAAGCAAGCACTGTTTAAAATTTGTCTTAAAGACTTAAAATCAGAGTATAATATTCCGTTTTTAGATACTGTGTTTTAATATATAATTGAAAAGCGCTTCTGCATATGATGTGTTGGAAGTGGGCATAACATTAAAATATTCTTTAAAGTATATTAACTTTAAATTTTTGTCTTTCTTCCAGGCATCTGTTGTGTGTTTCAGTTCCTTGTAATCTTATTTGCACATCTGGACATAAGCAGAAATTTTTACTGAAAGCACGATCCAGGACTTTTGGAAAAAAATAAGGAATATATATTTTTTTAATCTGTAGGGTCAGTTCTCCCACTTGGGATGAGAGATGAATCTAAAGGTCCATTATGTAGCTGAACTGAAACTACATTATGTAGCTGAACTGAAACTTAATATGCAGGGTAGTGTGTAAAAGTGAGGTGCCAGTATAGGCTCCTTGGAGCATTAATGTTGAGCCTTTCTTGTAAGTTACTACTGACAGTAGAGTTCATGGCTTTGCAGAATCTTCTCCTGTGCTTTCTTTTGCATACAAAGACCAAAAACAACTCTACTGACCAGTATGGTTAAGCTTCCATTTTTCTTTTTAATTGGCCAAACCATTATGGAAAAAGCAAGGTTTAAGGTAAACTCTGCAGGCCCTCTGTTTTGTATTCTGAGGACATTAGCTACAGAGTTAAGGTATATGCTTGATTTCCCGCCTCCTTGGTTCAGTGACGTAGCAGTGTTAGTCTGTTATAGCAAAGAGAAACCACAAAGTCTTAAATCATAACATACTGCTAGGTGTACCAAAGCCCTGGAGTGCACCTGACATGGGTTGGGTAAGCACCCTGAAGCGTACATCCTAGATGCACACATTTGTTTTTCAACATCTGAGCTATCTGTATCCACTAATCTTTTCCAAAGATTGTCCCTTTAACTTGCTTTAGTAGCATGTGTTCTAGATCTTCCATCCCATGGCCTTCAACAAGGTGGCAGGAAGCAACGTAGAGTCATGTGTACCCATTCTGTTCTTTAAGGCTCTCAAGAGACAGCCATAATGAATGTGTGTCCTACTTGACCCCATTGTGGACCAGGTTCAGCAAATAAGGTGTTGCAGAAATATTTATGCTAATGTTGTTCAGAAAGGTGGCTCCCAAGTTATGCAGGAAAGCCAGGAAGGAATCTGCACGTCTCCTAGTTAATGGCTGTACCATCGTAGGTAGACTTGTAGATTAGCTTGTAGATCAGCCTCTTATCACCCTGGGGCTCTCGGGATGTGCTGAACGATACCATGGCCATATTTCTGGAGCTGTTGGGAGTTCTTAAGGGCACCAGATTGTGAAAGGCTGCTATAAGATCCTTCTCACCACTGAAGAATTTAATTAGTTTTCACATCATTATGCATCTATAGATATGCTCAGACTCTTTTCTTTTGCTGCAAATTTATTTATTTATTTACTTACTTACTTACTTACCACCCTTCATCCAAAGATCTCAGAATGGTTCACAAGATAAAAATACAAGATAAAAGCATAAATAAATAGTTAGAAAAAAATAAAACAAAACTACTTCTCTACCCCTACTCTGTTTTAGTGACAACTTTGATGGAAGACAGTAGTTTCCTCCTACGATCATCCATTCCACCTTCCCCTTATATTTAGCCTCTTTTACTGTGCCTCCTATTTCTTTGACTTGATGTTGTCAGCTCAGCCATAATAAATAAATTCTGTCCAGTTTTCTAGGAAAGGAATTTTGATTTATTTCTTTATTTTGCTTTGAAGTTTGTTTCCACTGTACTCCTCAGCAGTACTCAGAAAGCAACATCTGTGTCTCTTTTGAAGCCAATCGCAATGTGGTAGGAGGCTTGTAATGTCCGTGAGACCTGAAATTATGATGCATTGTTCGGAACATGGCAAGGGACATAAAAGCCCATGGCAGCTCCAGGATACATTTGTCATTCTTAATGTTGACACATTGCAAAGCAAAACTTCCAGAGCTACTGTTTCTTTATCAGCATAAGGCCCTGTTCTTTGCCTCTTTGATGCTTTCCTCACCCTAATCTTGTTTTTCAAATGATCTCCCCGGTCCCTGCTTCTTAAAACCAGTAGCTTTTAATTAAAAGGCGTTAAAATGTCATTATCACAACGTTCTGCTTTCCAGGCTCCATAACTAAACATGATGTTGGAGGCCTCCACAAGATTATCTTAACCGATTTAGCTACGATTCATGACAGTGATATGAAGCTTTTTTAGGCTGTATTGCTATATGCTAAAGCTGGTCCCACTGAATTAAGCAGGGCCCATTTGGTTTAACTTGGATAGAACTGGGTTTCACAATTCCTACAGAAAACAGAACTGAAACAAAATTTATCCAGTTACATTTTTAACATGGAGGAGCAAGAAAATGAGAGTTTTGACCAGTAGCGAGATTTTCACTGACACTGTGCTGCTGCTGCTGTTATTTTTGTTCTTTTTAAAGGCATAAAGGGTCAGAAAGGAACTTCCAATTATTTGAACCACCTTTTAAAATGAAAGCTTTTTAGCCTGTATGTTCATAGTGACAGCTTAAACTATTCCAGCAACTACACTCAAATCTCTGCAAGGCTCAATTTTCACACTCATCTCTTCCTTATTTGGACACTGTTTTTCTCTCTGCTTTTTCTTGGATGTATAACCTCATACCACTTGTCAGGTCATGAACCTATTTGTCCTTTTGAGCTTTATTGTAGTCACTGTATTTTAAAGTATGTATTTTGTCTCCCTTGTGGTGGAATTCTTCTTAATGCACATTTAAGGATTTGATTATTATTATTTTTTACACTGCAAGCTTAGGTTGTTGTTCCTTTCTTTTTTGTAGATACAAACTGTTTACATAAATATATATACACTGCCTATAAAACAACCCAATTACTGCTAGGGCAGAGGTTAAATGAAAGAGTGTTTCCAGCGGTGGTGGTGGTCATATAGATGATGCAATATTAAGAGCCTTCACGGTTTGAGAACAGAACGTCAATTGTGCAATGTTACTTTGATGCAATCAAGCACTATTTTACAGACAAAAAACCCAACAAATCTTTAGTTGCAACCCAAAAAGTAAAGAAAAATTCCCTTTCTTGAAAAAGTGGCTGCGAAAGGAAGAAAGCCATTTTGGAGGAGGCTTTGTTGTTGCTGTTTCCCAACACCTATCTTACGAAATACATTTTTCCTCTTATACAAAGCCTATGGGCTTTTCTAGTTTTGTGTGTAGGGTGGTTTTTTTGTACAGCTTTCTCTTATGAAATACTCAGGTGGAGTAAATGAAAGGTAGTGCCTTCAATGATTAGCTGCTCTCCCTGTGCAAAGGTCAGAGGGGGCAGGGTTTCTGTTGAGTCAGGTGATTAGCTGTGGGAGGAGCTTATCAGAGCTTGCAGGGCAGCGGCAGTTTGATCCATCTTTTGGATTTAGGGGAGCTAGTCTCAAACGTTTGTTGGGGGAGACCTAGGTTTTTTGGGGGGATTATTTGTCCTGTCTTCATGCTTTTTAAGATGGAGGACCACTGTAGCCACCCCCAACGACACGTTTTCAAGATGGAGGGTGAGGGAACAGCTGCAGTCGCCTGTGGTTCCTGCGCAATGTTTGCCATCTTGCCAAAGGTTGCAGGCAGCTTTACCTGCAGCAATTGTATGTTGATTGCCCTCTTAGAAGACAAAGTCCAGCAACTGGAGGAACGTGTAGCTACGCTCCAAAGAATTAGAGAGCTGGAGCTCTTCTTGGAAGCAACAGAGAACACCGTCTCCACCAAGGAGGAGACGGGGGACACCCCTGAGGAGGCTAGTTCACCAACACAGGTGCCAGATATATGGAGAAACGTGACTCAAAGAAGTAGGAGGCCCAGGGTTCGCTCTGATTGTTAGAAATACACAATCGCTTTGAAGTCCTCTCCCCTAGCATGGAAGACGAAGAACAGACTCCATTTGAGGATCTCTCCCTCGTTACAGTCGATCAGGTATATGAAGACGATCAGCAAAGTCAGTCCTCAGGGAACGTGCAGGCGACCTTGGAACGGACAGCTCACGGAAGAACCCCGACCAAACCTAAGAGGAGGCGTGTAGTGGTGATAGGGGATTCCCTACTGAGGGGAACAGAAGCAGTGATCTGTGGGCCTGACAAGATGTCTCGGGAGGTGTGCTGTCTCCCCGGGGCTAAGATCCAAGATGTAACTGAACGACTGCAAGGAATCATAAAACCCACTGACAAATACCCCTTCCTCTTGGTTCATGTGGGAACCAATGACACTGCAAGCAATAGCCTCCAGAAAATCAAAAGAGACTACGAGGCTCTGGGCAGGAAATTGAAGCAATTAAATGCACAAATTGTCATCTCATCTGTCCTCCCAGTTGAACGACGTGGCCCAGGGAGAGAGGAAAAAATATTGGAAGTGAACAGCTGGCTTCACAAATGGTGTAAACAGGAACGGTTTGCATTCTTAGATCACGGACTGCAGTTTCTTGAAGATGGACTTCTGGCAAGCGATGGGTTGCACCTCACAACGGTTGGGAGGAATGTTTTTGCCAAAAATCTCAGAAACCTCATCAGGAGGTCTTTAAACTGACTAATATGGGGGAGGGAGACAGTGCTCCTGAAGGTAGGAGTCTATCAATTGATGAAGATGATCATCCAAATGTCATAGACCAAATGGAGAAAACAGCACGCAGATCTAGTGGTGGGAGGAAAAAATCCTTAAATAAGAGACACGGGGGAATGATTAATGGATTTCAATGTCTGTACACTAATGCGCAAAGCATGGGAAATAAGATGAGCTTGAGCTCTTGGTACAGCAAACTAAATATGACATAATAGGCATCACTGAAACCTGGTGGGATAAGTCCCACGATTGGAATGTAATAATGGAGGGATACAATCTATTTCAGAGAAACAGACTAGACAAGAAAGGAGGAGGAGTGGCGTTATATGTCAGGGATGTATATACCTGTGAAGAGATCCAAGATTTAGAACTTCAAGGCCAAAGTGAGAGCATTTGGGTCAAAATTAAGGGAGAGAAGAATAACAATGCAATTCTGGCCAATGCAATTCTGGGCTGCATCAATAGGAGTATAGCATCTAGATCAAGGGAAGTAATAGTGCCACTGTATTCTGCTCTGATCAGACCTCACCTGGAGTACTGTGTCCAGTTCTGGGCACCACAGTTCAAGAAGGACACTGACAAACTGGAACGTGTCCAGAGGAGGGCAACCAAAATGGTCAAAGGCCTGGAAACGATGCCTTATGAGGAACAGCTAAGGGAGCTGGGCATGTTTAGCCTGGAGAAGAGGAGGTTAAGGGGTGATATGATAGCCATGTTCAAATATATAAAAGGATGTCACATAGAGGAGGGAGAAAGGTTGTTTTCTGCTGCTCCAGAGAAGCGGACACGGAGCAATGGATCCAAACTACAAGAAAGAAGATTCCACCTAAACATTAGGAAGAACTTCCTGACAGTAAGAGCTGTTCGACAGTGGAATTTGCTGCCAAGGAGTGTGGTGGAGTCTCCTACTTTGGAGGTCTTTAAGCAGAGGCTTGACAACCATATGTCAGGAGTGCTCTGATGGTGTTTCCTGCTTGGCAGGGGGTTGGACTCGATGGCCCTTGTGGTCTATTCCAACTCTATGATTCTAAGGTAAACGTAGGGCTTGTGATTCTTTCTTTCTTTCTTTCTTTCTTTCTTTCTTTCTTTCTTTCTTTCTTTCTTTCTTATGTTCCTAGCCCTTGCAGTTTCAGAAGTTAGCCTTAAGTGCATGTGATTGAATGACTGCTTGTAAAATCTTATAAGCAGACAGAATTGTGTTCTGGAAACAGGGTTTTAGTGTTCTTCATAATGCTTTATCCCTCTCCATGACTGATAGAAGCACAATAAATTATTTGCTGTACGTTATTGCAGTGTGTGGATATGCTTGCTGGAAAACACATTTTTTTGTTAAAAGCTTTAAGTGTATATCAAGAACTAGGGGCAGTTTGAGCTTTTCCATATGCAAACACAGGCATCAAGCTGCTATTTTTTTATTAAACGTGTAGCCTTTGCACCTCTTAATAGGAATTAGTCTTGGTCATTTTGTTATGAGGAGTTTGCAGGGTCATATTTTCTACCACTGGCGATTTTCTTTCTGTATCTTTCTTAAGAATATCTACATGAGTAATAAAAATAACCATGTAGACCACAATCCCATATGCTCCTTTTGAACTCAGTTCAGCTTACATCTGAGCAGACATGTATAGGATTGAATACTCTGTAAATCTCTGATTGCGCTTTGTAGGATTTTCTGGCAATAAAATATTCCATAAGCCATTTGTTTATGATAGTAAGCCGTGTAGGTTTTTAAAGGCCAATGAATGAATGCTTTCAAAAAAACATAGACTGTCGTGAATAAAGATTGTTCCACAATAAATTATGTCACCATAAATTGTCAGAAATCTCCTTTTTTGAGCTTTCTTGCAAATAAGCAAGCACAAAAGGAGTCCAAGTTAGTAGACCAAAATTACCTTACATCTTAGACCTACTTGATGATTTTAAAGTGTGCTGCAGGGAAACTCTCCTAACTGTCTTTCATTTTCTTTTTTTTAATATGACCATTTCTAGTTTCTCCATTATATAATCCTAAACTGGGCTGCAGTCCTGTACAATAAAACAGAAAAAACACTATATTAAAACCAGTTCAACCCAACTTTACAAAAGCAGATAAAAATACAATAATGAAATAACCAGCCACAATATGGGTTTCTCACTTGCAGCTGTGATAAAATTCCTAACAATCCACAAAAGGCCAAATAAGGAGATGAGTTTTCACCTGATGAAAAAATGACAACAGTTTCACTGCTAGTTGTGCTGCTTAAGGGGAGGAATGCCGTAGTCAGGGTGTCAACACTGATAAGACTCTGCTTCACCACTTAATTAACTTTTCTTGATGGTGCAACAATGAGACGCATACAGTGTCTCTTAGCCTAATTTACCGGTTCTGAGGATAAAAGTGGGGAGGGACTATCACTTTAGCTGGATGGATGAAAACCAGCAATTGACCAGTTTTTGTTTGTTTTTTAAAGAAAAATCTATGGCGGCAGCTTGAGGATGAAAAACAAGACATGCTGTCCTAACATCACATTATTTTATTTGTGAATTGTTTCCCATGTAGCATCTTGTATAGAAAGAACCATGTACATGCAAAGAGGTTTAAACATCCATGGCTGTTAAAACTCGGTGTGTTACAAAGTCAAGGGGTAGAAACATCAGTAGGAGATTGCACAGTGGGTTGCAGTGGTAGCACCTGTACTGCTACTTGGGATTTGGGTGGATCCATGGAAAAGGTAATAATAGTGGGAAATGAGGGCTGCTGCTATTAAAAGCAGAACCAAACTGAGGATACAGAAATTGGAGCCTTTCTGTTTTGCACATGGCATTCCTGGGAAAGCACAACTCCTCCCTTTCGGTTGAAATGGAAAACAAATAAGTGAGAGCTATTAGTGTCCCAATAGTCAGATCAGATCAAGAAAGGAGGAAGCTTTCCTCATAATACAGCTGATGTTGAAACATTCCTTCCCAAACCTCCAGACAGCACTTATGGTTTTTATTGCTCTAACTTTATTTTTCCTTTCCAAATACCCCAAATGGCCTTGGGTTTGTTTTGATATATTGCCTTTTTATAGAGAGGGTTTCAGTGAAATGCAGCTAAGTTGATCTTGTGAAACAGCGTCTCCAAACAGCCCCAAACTGTGAATGAGTATCAAGATGCTCCCCCCCCAGACAATAGAATCATAGAATTGTAGAGTTGAAAGGGATCCAAAGGGTCATCTAGTCCAACCCCCTGCAATGCAGGGATCTCAGCTAAAGCATCCATGACAGATGGCCATCCAACCTTTGCTTTAAAACCTCCAAGGAAGAAGAGTCTACCACCTCCCAAGGGAGGCTGTTCCAGACCAATTCAGTCTGTATCCCTAGCAGCTGTTACGATTGCTGCTGACTTAATCTCAGTATGAAATAGGGAAGGTTTCATAGTGCCACAGGTGTAATCCCCATGTTGGATTTGTGTGTGTTTGTATGTGTATGTGTATTTCCATACACAGAAGTAGGTTGTGGAGCTATCCTTGGAATGGTCACAATTTTGATCCTTCCCAAAAGGTACGTTTTTGTTTTAAAAGTAAAAATAAAATTCTCAAATAGAGACTGAAATAATATATTTAAGATACACATAATGCATATGGGGGAACAGAATGTTTGACTAGTCCCCAATCCTTTATTGTTATGCAGCAGTAAAGACCTGGAATAAGTAGCACATCAAGTAGACGCCTAGGCTGAACCCTTTCTTTCTGAATGCTGTTTCAAATTGGTTGTTGGTCCCAGAGCAAGGTCTGTAGCTTCTCAGAGCTACAGTCTTGGTGAAGCTAAGCAGGTTTGGAGCTTCCTTGATAGAGGACAGTCTGGGAATCCTATGTACTTTGGTTGAATGGGGGAAATAATATAAATGATTTCTGTATGTTTCTCCTGCCTATATTAAGTGGTGCAGTCCCACCAGACTGTGCCAGATACCTCTTTGGAGCTATTATATAAAAACTAGCAGTATAGATTTTTTTGGCATGTTTTCTGGAAGGCAAAGCAGTAGTGGGCTGTGTGCTCACCAAATCTTGATTATCCCAATGGTCCATAGCACTTCATGTCCTCTATTTGCAGGGAAGAATCACTCTACTGTTAGCTCTGTTTAAATACTCGACACTTTATAAAGTAGTGTTGCTGTTGATTTAGGTACCCTTGGGAGAAAACGACAAGTCTGTAATTATTCACATACTTTCAATGCTAGTATTATGGGTGAAGTCTTCACTGCCAACGTCTTCCTCAGTACTCATTTGCAAACTAGGAATTAAAGACCAAATTTAAATCCAAAGCAAAATTACATAGATGGATTACAGAACAGTTGGATATAGTTAGTATGTGATAGAAAGGATGATGCAGCCAGCTATTTAAAAGGTGTGAACCATCCCCATCTAGGAGCAAACTGCATGCAGCCGAGTGGCAATAGCACAGAGCCACAGAGAAAAAAGAGCAAGGCATCAACATGCTTCGTGGGTTGAACCCTGAAATACAGTATAAAGTAAAGGTAAAGGGACCCCTGACCATTAGGTCCAGTCATGGCCGACTCTGGGGTTGCGCCGCTCATCTCGCTTTATTGGCCGAGGGAGCCGGCGTACAGCTTCCGGGTAATGAGGCCAGCATGACTCAGCTGCTTCTGGCGAACCAGAGCAGCGCACGGAAATGCCGTTTACCTTCCCGGCGGAGTGGTACCTATTTATCTACTTGCACTTTGACGTGCTTTCAAACTGCTAGGTTGGCAGGAGCAGAGTCCAAGCAACGGGAGCTCACCCTGTTGCAAGGATTCGAACCGCTGACCTTCTGATCAGCAAGTCCTAGGCTCTGTGGTTTAACCCACAGCGCCACCCACGTCCCTGAAGTACAGTATACAGAAGTACAAAATCTTTTCTTAAAAAACAACAGAAGGCGCACCTACCCCCCCAAAAAAACCCAACCCAGTGAACACTGAGCATGATTAGTGGCCTGCAGGAGCCACAGAGTGTTGAGTGTCAACTGACAAAGGAAAAACTGAAGGCAGGGGAAGAAATAATAGCCCTGCTTAAGCTCAGTCTTTAAAGTATGCCTGGCTGCAGCTCTGAGCAGTACTCCTGCTATGGATTGAAAATACGCTGCAACAGGCTGTTTCAGGTCATACTTGTAATGTAACTGCTATTTAAATTGGTGTGGCTGGTGGAAAACTGAAGCCAGAATTGTGTGAAAAGTCATACCTGTACTTTCTATAGAAAGCAACCAACCAACTTTGCTGTGAGTATATTTCATTGTGTAGCACTATAATTGTAGCAGAGGTCTGCTTAATAAGCATGCTACAGGAAGCTAAAATTTCTTGGCCAGATCTTCTGACTACAAATTTATCATCTTGATGCAGCCAGGCAAGTAGAATGCATGAAGCGTATTCTGAAATCCTTATTACTGAGGGCTGACATACCCTGGCATGGTATGTGTCTAATGACATTTACAGTACCAGCAAATGTCATGTACATTTTCATGCTGGGCTTTCGGCTCAGGCAGGCTCTTGTGGAGCACTAAGTAAATGGCACCTTTGTGAAACATAAGCTGTTGAATACCAACAGCACTCATTTTTTGCAGCACCTTCCACTGAGGGAACCAAACATTTTCCCAACCAGTTTGCTCATTTGCGACTCATTTTGAGTTTTGAAATGCCGTGAATCTGGAATTGTGTACAAGTTAAATTAAGAGAATGTGAAGGTAGGCATGATATTGGAACCGCCAAAAATATCATTCTGATTGGACTATATTTGCTTGCACTTATTTTTTGTTTTCATAAACAAGTGAAGTTATTCTCTTTAGGTTCATATAAATAATAGGCAGGCTTTAATAATCCTCAGAGTTATATAGGAAAACTTGTTAGACTCTACCAGGGGAACAAAGTCTTTTGGGTTTATGGAATGGCCCAAGGAACAGAACCCAAGCATACACATTATCCACTAAACTTCACATTTGACTCCAGCTGAGTCTTACATTAGACATGCACTAAACTCTAAGGGAGTCTCCAACCTGCACAATTGGAAAACGCTGATGATTCCCAGGACCCTCTAGAAGGCACTTAGACTCTTCTGAAACAAATAAAACATAGGAGCCTGATAAAAAAAAACACAGGCAGCCGCTTCTAATTCCTGTAAATATAAAAATTAGACAGGGCAGGAGGCATCGGTGAGTGTGCAATAGTGCTGGTGGCTTCATATTGTGCTCTCTGATGTATAGTCAGTTGGCATTTCTTGCAACATATACTCTCACCATCATTTACAGTTGACATCTCCCCCCTGCTTCTGTATACTAAAGGCAGTTAGACTATACATGAAGGTAAGAAAAATGCTCCCAAGAAATATGAATTCATTGTTATATGGTGGGTAGTTTATGGGAAGAAAAATATGTGCAAAATCTTATTTTTTTGCACTAATCATTTGCATTTACTATATAAAATGAACATACAAAATAATGTGTTTGAGTGCAAAGTTTAACAAACTTCACTCAAAATCAATGCCATGTTAATTAGCACTATCAACAAGAATGTAATCATGCTTTCCATTTTGACAAGATGAATTTTTACTGTAACATTAGCCAAAGCCACATTTTAACATTGATAACTCCCAGTAGGCCACTTTGTCTTGCTTATCAGGGGGATATCAGCGCATATTTTTTAAAGCCATGAACACTCTTTTTTTGGTCTTGTACAAATAGAGCATTTCGGCGCAAAGCTGAAAAAGATCTGCTGCTTTGCACACATTGATTTAGACAAAACTCTGGATCGTCTAGTGGCTGGTGGAGGTGGCGAAGGAGTGGGTGAATTTAAGCATGAGAATATAAGGTGCTGGAGGAACATATACCCTGATCTTAGTATGATTATAAAATCAGGAACATTGCGTCTGCACTGACTTAAATAGGAAAATAATATTGCTGTAAGGGGGAAGGTGTGTGGCAACAACCAGTTTAGAAATAATGAATCTTGGACTCATGTCGAAACTGTTTGTAGAAAGGGAACCTTGCTTGTCCTTTGGGGAGGAGGAATCCAGAACATTGCAGTGCTATCAGGTTATAAGAGGATACAAGAGAAATAAAGAGGGGATCCCTATATATAGCAGTTGGCTGAGTGTGCAGTTTCTTCTATGAACCATTCCAAATCAGACATCTAGCATGCACTCTGCCAAAAAGCGACATGTGTTCACCAAAAAGAGCAAGCAGCGATTGCAACAAATCTTGAGTACCATTTCATAGTCTTGCAGCTCAACCATACTACTGACTCTTGGATCTGCTGCAGAAATAGAAATTTTGTAGGACCGTAGTTAGCTAACATGCTGTCAATAAATAACCTCTGACACTTTTTTTTTTAAAAAAGTATAAAAGCTTGCATTAATTGAAAGAGCCAGGAACAGTTGCCGCATGAAACAATGAGGTTAATTTCCAATAGAATACAATGTTCAAAAAGAGGCTATAGGGTTAAGGAAATGCTGATGGGGGAGATTAGGACAATAAATGTCTCCTCAGCATCTTCCTGACTATAGCAAGTACATCAGAGGTTGTTTCACAGTTATCTCTACCCTTCTTGAAGACACACAACTCTCCATCCAGACAGCCAAAGAGGCATTAACAGGGACAAATTCTAGCCAGATGAAAGATAGCTCCGTTGGTAGAGCATGAGGCTTCTAATCTCAGGGTCGTTGGTTTTAGCCCCACATTGGGTGAAATATTCCTACATTGCAGGGGGTTGAACTAGATGACCCTTGTGGCCCCTTGTAGAGTTAGAAGGGGCCACAAGGGTCATCTAGTTCAACCCCCTGCAATGTAGGAATATTTCACCCAACGTGGGGCTAAAACCAACGACCCTGAGATTAGAAGTCTCATGCTCTACCATTCTACAATTCTGACTCTTATGAAAGCTTTGTTCCCCTAGTTTATGAAGGTGACCCAGAAACTACAACTAATCCAGAATGCAGCAGCTAGACTGGTGACTGGGGGCAGCCGCCGCGACCATATAACACCGGTCTTGAAAGACCTACATTGGCTCCCAGTACGTTTCCGAGCACAATTCAAAGTGTTGATGCTGACCTTTAAATCCCTAAATGGCCTTAGCCCAGTATATCTGAAGGAGCATCTCCACCCCCATCATTCTGCCTGGATGCTGAGGTCCAGCGCTGAGTGCCTTCTGGCAGTTCCCTCACTGTGAGAAGCAAAGCTACAGGGAACCAGGCAGAGGGCCTTCTCGGTAGTGGCGCCCTCCCTGTGGAACGCCCTCCCATCAGATGCCAAAGAGATAAACAACTACCTGACATTTAGAAGACATCTGAAGGCAGCCCTGTTCAAGGAAGTTTTTAATGTGTGATAGTTTAATGTATTTTTAATCTTTGTTGGAAGCTGCCCAGAGTGGCTGGGGAAACCCTGCCAGATGGGCGGGGTACAAATAATAAATTTATTCTATTACTATATCTGTTTTGCCTTTCCTGCCCTCCAGAACTGGAAGCTGAGCTAGCTTAGCTTGCTGTTGCACTTGCAACAGTTAAAGAATATAGTCCCATGGAACAGGACGGGCGACACAGAGAAAAAAGTGTGGCATGGGTCAGCTTCTAGCAAGTATCCCCAAAAGCTGAAAGAGCTTTTTTTTCTGATAGAGTCCAAGCTTAGACCTGGGAGTCATTGCATGACAGAATATATGTGTGGGGAGATTCCTGCGAATAGAGCTGATTAAGTGTTATGACAAGGCATAGCGACAACTCCACCCTTCTGCTGTATTATGAGAGAGGTGCTATTGGAAAGTTTCTCAGGAAATAAGAAGAGGAGTACCTCATGTGATTAATGCAGGGTGTGTTTGCTGGTTGTAAGGCTGCAATGCACTTGTATGAACTGGCTCATTCCCACATAACATTAGTGTGATGGTGCTGCCTCTGTGGGCACTAATGGATATGGATGGAGCAGTGCATGTGGTTAAAGGCATTTAGATGTGAGCAGCAATATGGAGAATGGCCATGTTCAGGTTTCTTGCACAAATCAGTTCGTTTGTTTGTTTCATTTATGAAACTTCCAAAACTCTACAAGGAAAACATGCACAGAATAATTGCACATATAAAAACTACTAAAGTGATTGCATGTAGGAATGTGTGTGTGTGTGTACTGCTGTGTGTGTGTGTGTGTGTGTGTGTGTGTTGAAACAACACACTTATTAAATCAATTCAAATTCAATACTATTACCAACTGGGATAAAAATTATCTACTCAGAGGGTTTGTTGAAAGAGGGACAACTTCAATTGGTGCCTGAAAGACAATACAGAAAGTGTCTGTATGATATACAAGGGAAGCGTGTTCCTCTTTTGCACTGTAGGGACATTTCTACTTGCTCACAGCAGCTTAAACTCTTAAAGAAGTTTGTTCATGTGTGCACAAAAATGCAGTCATAAAATAATTAAGAGAAACGGCATTTATTCGCAAGGCTGAATAGAAGAAATCAAATGACAGAGATTAACATTTTCATTTAGCATTGCTATATTTGAAAGGAATTGGCAAGAGCAGAAACCCAAAAGTGAGACTGATTTATCATTTGTGAGTTGAGTTATGGTTAATAGCTGGGAAGTAATGGTTGGAAATGCGAGCAATGGAAATTTCTCCCCTCCAAGACCGAATGCTCTTTATGTGAATGGGGCAGGGGTAATTAATTTATCAACAGTGAGGTCTATGTAGCAGTACAGCAGTGCCATAAATTATTAGAGAAAGGTATGGAAGCTCCATGCTGTGAGACACTTGAAACTAGGCAGAACAGACGCATATGCGAACATACAGAAGGGAATAATCCTACATTGGCAGGCTGAATGGAAAGGATAACTTGCTCTTTCCATCTTTATATTCTTTTAAGATTTTATTCATGTTCCCAGTGGTGGTTCTATTCATTCACTTGCTGCTGAATAATTACTGAACTATTTTCATTCTCTTCAAGCAAGAGATGCTGATTTTTCCCTTGCCGGTTAATTTGATCTAAATTTTAAAATGTTAAATAGTAGAGTTAAGGGGCATGGATTTTGACTTAATGTTGAGGTTCTCTCTGGCTGTTGCTGCCTAATAATACCAATACAGTATATACCTTAAAATGAATTTTGATCAAAATAAAAGAGTAAAAAGGGTTGTATGTTGGGTTGTTGCTCAGAAAACAGTGGAATAAGGAGGGGACAATTTTTGGTGAATCCCTCCCCCCCCCACAGTCCCCACAGCCCCTAAATCTGCTCCAGAGATGTGGTTTTTTTTTGGGGGGGGTTAATGCAGAGGAGATTGAGGGGAGGAGGATGCATAGGGGAAGGGGCATCACTGAGAATTAGGTCTCATCCTATTTTGCTGACAGAAGCCTTTCTGCACAACATCAATTGATAGCATTTGCAACGATCTACTAAAATTTGTTTCCTTGCAGTCAGATTCTTGAAGCATATTATTACTGCAAGATCTGCATTTTTAAATGTGATCTGTAATTATTGAGCTCTACAGAGCATGCCCTCCTGGTTGCTCCATTGCCTTCACCTGTACATCTTGAGGTGGTCACCGAGAAGGACTTCTCTTCTGTTTGTTCAGCCTTTAGCATCCCCACCCTCACAAGGCGCCAACCATAACAACATTTCGGTGTCTGTTAAAAGAGGTGTTTTTTAAATTGAGCATTTGCTGATTTGTATCAGTCAGCTTTTAGTAGTACAGGTGTTACTCAACTAAGTCACACACAGAAAACAAAATTGGGCGTGAATCCTAAGATAAGTTAACTTGAAGTAGGTCACTGGAAGGAAAGTCTCCTATACGCTGTTTCCAATACCATCTTACATTTTTCAAGAGACTCCCAATTTTTCAAAGAAACTTTTCGGTGGACAAAGGGAGCTACAGAGGTGGGTAAGAAACTTTCCTTCCACGAACTTCTTTCATATTAACATTTCTTAAACTCCTACGTTGTTAGATATAAGGAGTTTTTGGGCCTATTTTAGTTGCCTCCCACTTGTATTCTCAGAAAGCATCATTTCCCATGCCTGATGTAATATAATAGAGTACAAAGGCTGCTGCCTGGAACTGCCTAGAATATTGTTTGGGCTTCCATTTACATAATCAATGCAGAGATCATGCATGCACACCCATACTTTGTGCTGATGATGGCGGCAGCTTTGATCGAGTTTCTGGATCCACTTATCTCACTTTCAGTTTTGTATGTCATTTTGTAGTGCTACTTCTTCACTTATAACTCATGAATAACCTTGTCACGTTGAATGAAAAAGGATCTACAGTTCTAGATGCAATGCTCACAACATGAGAGTGACCTCTCTAAAGAGATGCAAGAAGTTTCTGGTTTTCACTACTGGTTTCAGTGAAGGTGATTGACCTGCCCTGGGCATGTGCAGGCATGTTTCCTAATTGGTCCAGGGAGTTGGGTGTGTATTCACAAGGCCCTCTCTAATCTGTTCTCCGCTGACAACTTTATGGATGGCTTCCCATTCCCAATTTCATGTGGACTGGTGATGTCGATTTCCCTAGATCTATTTGCTAACAACTCTAGGTCCATAGTACTGAAGTTGCACTTGGAGGCATGGTCCTCAAGATGAGGAGTGGGTTTGCTTTTGAATCACACAGTCCTGCCAGCACATTGCTGCCATGAGAGAACCTATGCTGAGTACTACACACAGTATAGTTGTAGAGCATGAGATTCTTGATCTCAGGGTCGCAGGTATGAGTCCCACGTTGGGCAAAAATTTCCTGTATTGTAGGGTGTTGGTCTAGATGACCCTCACAGTCCATTCCAACACTACAATTCTATAATTCTATGACTTGTTAGTGTTCTGTACTGATCATTGTATGGTTGTAGCACAACATGACCCAATTATTTACTGACATACAGGAAGCTAATTTGTGTAAAACTTAAGTGAACATTGCCAGTGGTCAAATAATCAAATAATCCTTCCCCTCCATCAATTACTGTTGGAGCTGGACTTTAAAGTACGGACTGAATGCTCTTTTCTAGAGGCCACCATGCCCTGCTGGGATCGCGTGACTTGATCCTTACAATGAATTCTTATTGTAAGAACGTTTGTAACATTTGGTTTTTGAATGACCACTTAGAAACTTCACAAACTCTGATTAACTCTTGGGGTCATGCTCTTGGGTGGTAATTTTCTAAAAAAACTAATACTTCTATCTTTGCATTTGTTACCTTGCAGTTGAGTGATGGAGGCAAAGCGGCTAATGCAAACGTGGGAATAGGTGACGTTGTTCTCAGTATCGATGGGATAAGTGCCGATGGCATGACTCACCTGGAAGCACAAAACAAGATCAAGACCTGTTCAGGCAAACTGACTATGAATCTGCAAAGGTAAATGCTTTTTTTTAAAAAAAAAAATGTAATAACTCTTACTTCTAAGGAAAACCCACACATTGTTCTTTTTGTATGTTGGAATGCATGTATATCAACCTTTGCCTGGTAGCATCCTTTGATGTTTTGCGATGTAATTGAGTTATGTAGCTTGAAGGGGCATCATTAATTTATTATTATTATTTTACTAAAATGGTTGGGTGTATCTGTATGACAAAAAACCTGTCAGATCACCCTGTAGATAAATATCTCCTGAGCTTTTAGCTTGCTAATACAGAGCTAAAATTTCACCTAACTTAGTGATATTTGTAACCTTTCCTCCTTATACTTCCTTTGAAACCTTGTATCTTGTCTTTGTTTTTATGTCCTAAAGGCAATGAACTAGTATACTCTGAACCTATAGAGAATGAACTATCATTATCAAAACCACTACCCCTCCCCCAAAATCTAAATCTGCTTCTGTGTCCAAGTATGAGACCTGACAAAAACGTTTGATTGCATTACCTATTGCTTGTAAGTGTCAGTGTCCTCTGTGTGTGTTTCCATCCAATGATTTGGTTTAGGGAGGAATGATAGTGGTGATATAAAACCAGAGTTTTAACTTGGAGCTCAGCCTAGGATCAGTTCTCAGTAAGGAAGCTTCAGCCTTGGAATATGAACAGTACCTAAAAAATAGAAACCTGAGAGCATCTCCCCTCTTCATCACTGAGTTGACTATAGCTCATCCTGTACACCTGGAAATTAGATTTTAGAGTGCATCATTCAGGCAGGGTTTATATTAAACTAAAATAGCATCCGGTACTTGTCACTGCAGTTTATTTGTTCTGCAGGAGAGAGCATCCTCCTGAAATGGACCTTGAATGTGGTGGGACCTTCCTTTTTGTATCAGACAACCACTATCTTTGTTATCTTTTAGGTGTTTGTTGAGCCTTTATAACCAGCTGGGATAGCCATCTTCACTGAGAATCCTTGTGGCTTCTCAGTGAAGATGGCTATCCCAGCTGGTTATCTGCTTTGGATTTGAAATTGATATTATACAAGTTGAATTACTGATGTTTTTTATGTTGTTTTGCTTTTGTTTTTATATGTGCACGTGTTTTTGCGTATGACAGATTTGCAAGAATGATTTCCTCATCAGAGTTTGAGGGTGGGGAAGGAAGTGTGTGGAGCAGTAATAGGGCAATATGGGGAGTGGAATGTGGCAGCAACCCTGGTTTTTAGCCTTTATTTGGTACCTAAATTGGAAGATCCTTGGAGCTTTCCACTGAGTTATTCCGATAGTGAATGAGTTAGTGTTTCAGCTTCCATACAGGATATGAGTCACTAGTGTCTGCTACCTGACAGCTGGAGGCAAAGTCAGCTTATCACAGGATTAGGCGAGCAAAGATCAAATAAATTGTCCTTTGGTACCAGACTTGGTATCTTAGCATTGTTTAAGGGGGAATGCTGTCTTGTGGGTTTGTGCCAGTTTCCAGTCCCATATTCTCCATCTGTTTCTAATCCTCTTTGGATCCCGGAAACATTAGACAGTGTTGTCTCAGTACCAATGCCTATCACATATTTTCCTACTGCCATGGCTACTAGCAGAAGCAACAAAAGTTTTGTGGCACCTCAAATTTTACTATGGTGCAAGGTTTTGAGTGCTGGAACCCACTTAATCAGATGAGTGAATTGCTGTTCTTTGTCAGGAAGTTCGTGTTATTGGCAACACTGCTTTGTGAATGGTCATTGAAATTCTTTTTTTAAAAAAGATATTTATTAAAGTTTCCAATTTTTTGCAAACAAAAGAAAAAACAAACATAAAAATATTAAAAACACTTAAATTTCACACCTTATTTTCTTATAACTTATTCCCCCGACCTCCTCATACCCCCCCTTCTTTGTATACCCAGTTTGAACTATTTGTACAGCAAATCCTTATCTCAACATCTTAGATTATTATAGCTTTAAGTTCTTACTTACAAAAAGAAAGTCGTTTTATCATATTGTTACCGGAAAAATCTGAGGGCTCCCTTGGACAAAAACAAAGACACCAACCAGGATAACTTGGAGCAAAACAGCAGCCTGTAGGCTTGGCCTTTATTAAACTGTTGCAACAGGGTGTTCTCCTCACTTGCAAGAGAGAGGAAAGACCCCGAAAGATGGTCTGCAAGACCTTATAAAAACTTTTGAAATTTCCCTCCTCCAGGTCAAGCCCACCCCCAGAAACACCATGCATACATTACAGAAAGGAGGGGTTGACATCATGCATACATTACAGAAGGAGTTGACATCATGCATACATTACAGAAAGGAGGGGTTGAGGGAGGAGTTGTGGTGGTAACCTGAGTGTCCTGTCACCTGGCTGGTTCCTCCTTTCCCCCTCCCCATGAGTCACTTCCAGGCGACAAAGGGGAGTTTGCAGTTTCCTGCCCCCCAGAGGGAAGATCTGATTATTGTCCTTTGTTTCAGTCCATGCTGAATCCACTACCATATGCAGGTTCTTTGTGATTTTGATTGTCTTCTGTCTGGGATTATCAGGGTTGACATAGCAACTGGGCAGGGCTCCTGTGGATGTGCTGGGATGGTGAAGGGATTATGGCTGACCAGAACCAAGCCCCCCCCTTTGATAGTCCTTGTCATATGGAGTAAAATAAAAATGGAACAGTGCAAATCCGATGTATGGTTGATTTTCTATGAATTTATAACAGAAATGTGGCGTATGTAGTGTGTGAGTGTGAGTGTGTGTGAAGTTTGTGCAAACAGAATGATTGGGGTGGGGGGTTCCTGCTACAATATTTACAGCTTGAAACCACTTAATTTCAATCCAGCATCATTCAACATTCCTTAATTTTACAATATTTTTGTAAATAGTCCTTAAATTTTTTCCAATCTTCTTCTGCCAACTCTTCTCCCTGGCATTGAAATTCTTTTATATTCATTCAAGCCTGAATTGTCTCAGTCGTCTTCATTTCATTTCCCTCTTTCCTCCACTTATTGTACATATATTTATCTACACCCATGTGCATATAAATCTGTCAGTTTAGGATTACACTTTTTGCATCTTATGAAATAGTCTGTAGTCCATGAAAGCCTACACTGTAACAATTTTTTCAGTCCTTAGGGTGCCACAAGACTAATATATTTGCTGTAATAAACTAACCCCTGGAAATGGTTAGTAGAAAGGATACTTAGGGTTCCAGGATATGCTGTATCCAGATAGATGCCTGGGGACACTGCATTTGGCCACCATGTCTGCTGTATAGCAAGAGCTGTGGAAGTCTAGTCTGTAGCTCACTTCATATGTTATGAATGAGACCTCATGTGTTGAAGAAGAAGCTTGCCCTTGCCCTGATCTTGTCACTGAACCAATGTCCCAATGTTGACACCATGCATGTGGATGTCCCCAAATAGGAAGCCTTTAGGTGTAAAGCTCTAGGTAAACTGGGGCCCTGCATGAAGCATCTCTATGCATGTAGGTTTCTGCTCTTGGTTCCATCAATGACTTTGGGGGCTCCAGACTTTGAAAGCAGGGCTGTGCACACAGCATTGTTTCCTCTTTATCATGTGTAAAGGTAAAGGGACCCCTGACCGTTACGTCCAGTCGCGGACGATTTTGGGGTTGCGGCGCTCATCTCACTTTACTGGCCAAGGGAGCCTGCGTTTTGTCCACAGACAGCTTCCGGGTCATGTGGCCAGCATGACTTAAGCTGCTTCTGGTGAACTGGAGCAGCGCACAGAAGCGTCGTTTACCTTCCCGCCGGAGTGGTACCTATTTATCTACTTGCACCTTGACATGCTTTCGAACTGCTAGGTTGGCAGGAGCAGGGACTGAACAACGGGCGCTCACCCTGTCGCGGGGATTCGAACTGCCGACCTTCTGATCAACAAGCCCTAGGCTCTGTGGTTTAACCCACAGCGCCACCCGCATCATGTGTAGACCCCTTTAATAAGCATACAGTTTCAAGGCAGCTTCTGTTATGCTGTTACTAGAAAACAGGTAAATGACTGCAGTGTATGCCAGAGATTTCGGTTTATGCCGAAATAACAGTAGACAGCACTTTCATTAAAGGCGTGAATTGGTGTGAACATTCCTAAACTGCTCCCTCTGTCAGATATATTCCAGCAGTTGCCTGTTAAAATGCACAAGTTCCATCCTCTTTCTTTTTAACACTTTGAACTGTTAGAATGGTACTCTAAAAGTGAAGGGGGATGTTGACAATGTTTTCAGCAGCTGCTGCAGCTACTGGTACTATCTTTATTAGCATCAAGAGTGTACCATGTTTTGAACAGAACACAGCAATGACATATTCCCAATCCTGAAGCCTTCTCACATCAGGTTGATAAGATAAGAGTGGAACTGAAAAATCAGGGATGCAGTGAAGTAGGAAACTGGCACAGGGAGTGTTCTTGTGAACACTTTCTGCTAAATAATTTGCTTTGTTTATGGTTTAGTTTGTTCTCATCAGGCACATGAAATCTATTTAAGGTTGTGAGCATGTCTATAACCATCTTTCACAGTACCCTAACTTCCCCAATGGCTTTGTAGGATTATTATTATTATTTTGCTCCCTGGTATTTGATTTTTTTCCTTTTTCAGTTGAAGTACAGACTTGTTTCCCATGAGAACGGATGGAAACCAGATGCAATTTTTTGGACAGACTTCAACTCCAAGTCATTTAACACACACTTGGATAAATTATTTTATAAGCTACTGAAAATAAATGTATTAAAAGGTACATCTATTTCCAGTTGAGTTGAATGGGGATGATATTTTACAACTTTTCTTCTGGAGAGACCTGTAATAGAAAGTATATAGAGTGCTGCAGTTATGTAAGTCACTCCCCACCCCCCTTTCCATGTACCCATCTCTTTCTTGTACGTAATGTGAAACAGAATGCCAATTGAAAGCTTCTTTTAAAAAACAAACATTTTGGTACTGGAGAAATTTGAGCAAAGCAATAGTAGCCATGGGAAAAGGGTTACGCAGACCCACCAACCACAGTTCAAACTATTTCCCTTCTCTCCCCAACTCCCACTGAAAATTTGGTTGTCTTTATAAACAAAAAAGAGCATCAGTGTTCCATTACACTAATTTGTGTGGAATGTACTTGGCATCTTTTGTTTTAGCGTTAATTTGGAGAAGAGCCTATAGGGCAGCTTCTCACCATAGTGATCCTTCTCATATTTCCTATAGCAATCCTCCTTGTGTTTTTTCCCCTTTCCTTACAAACCATAGTCTCAATATTAAGCACAATTATGTGCATGCAATCCTAAGTACCTGGTTATTCCAGTCTTCATCAATCATTTCTTCTGTGTAAACCGTATAGTATGCCTGCTCCGCTAAAAATATTAATCTAAACTGTGCATAGGGTGGGGACAAACATGTATGTATTTGGGGGAATGAAGCTATTGGAGATGTAACTATGATGATGATGATGTCTAGCTTTGTGTCTCTTCCATGTTATCAAGAAGGGGGGCGGGAGAGTGTTCTCAGAAAGGTAATCTTTAAAAGAAGCTAAGAGTGGGAGGAGCTACACTGATAAGATTGCGGCTGACATTTTTTGTCATTTCCATTTATGAACTGCTAAATGGCTATTCATAAACTACCCCCTTCCCAAAAGTTCAAGAGATGCTCAAACACTTTCAGGGGAAATTAGAAGGGTGAATCAATGACCTCTTATTTAAAGGACAAATTCCTCTTGTTTTCTCCTCTACACTTTGTTTTCTGCTTTCAGAGAGGAGCTGTTCCTCTTTATTACATTTAGGACTTCTGTTTTCTGCTTCTTCTTTCCAGCTTCATTAACTTAAAAGATATCAGTAAAATGATATGTAGTATTCGCTGTACGTTTCTCCCACTTCTTTCTTAATGAATTCCTGTATCTACTCAAATTGTAGACCGCAACAACATAAACTATCTGTAGGAGACTGTGTGCCAATAAAATTTATGGCATGTTAAAAAGAATGGTATTGTGAAGTTTCACTTCTGCAGAAGGGTTGTAATTTAACACAATGGTTTTTCATTGTGGCTGATTCTATGACACTAGGATCATGTTGGGCCTTGACATATATGTGTTTGGAGGGTGTACCCCAGAATACAGTCATGCAAAGGAATTTTGGCTATCTAAAATGCAGATAGTAGCAATTGCCCCGTTTAAATTTCTTGACTAGCCAGATGAAGGGATGCTTTAATCCTGCATTTGGAAGCAAGCCTCCTTGATGTCACTCGCTTTGAAGTACTTAGGCTCATGATATGATAAGTTGCTAGAGTTCCTAGTAGTTGATCTCTTTTGCCTTAAATAGTCTATAAAGTTAATAGCTTAGGGTTTTGATTCTGGTTTTGGTTCAGGAATAGGATTTATTTACGTCAGAACTCATTGAGTTATTTTTCTATTTTTATTCTGCCTGATTTGGTTTAAAATGCTAGTTGCACGATGAGCACAGTATTAACTAACTGGCTATTTCCTCCTGTCTCTCTCTCTTTTTAATGCCAGTGAGTATACTGTCAGGTACTACATTTCCCTTGAGGGGCTGGCAAAAGTTGATGTGAATTAGTTTCCCAGATGAATGCAATTTTGTGGAATTTGCTATACTTCGGAATTCCTAAAACTTTAAATAAACACAAGGGGCAGAATTCTTGATTCCAGCTATGTTTAACCCTCGGCAGACAGCACTTTGCCCTGTGCTCACAGTTTTAAAAACCTCAAAGCATCCTGCAAGTAAAATGAATTTGACACAGCTAAGCCCCGTAGTGAAGTTCAAAAGCAATCGTGTTGGATAGAGATGGAATGCTGAAAGCTGGAAGGGAGGTGAAAAAGTCAGCTATTTTGACAGGATATGCAAAACTATCAGGTGGAAGCAATGTGGAATTCATCATAACAGAATGGTAATAACATTTCACAGCAGTCTTGTAGGGCACTTGCCAACATGTTGTAAAAGCTGTTGTGCCTTTGCATTTATAAACTTTATCTGTAACAAAGATTAGCCTATTTTGCAACATCCAAAATGCAGGGTTGTATCCAACTAAGTTTTACTCAGGGTAGAGCCATTGAAATTAATGGCTCAAAGTTAGCCCTGGCTATCAATTTCAGTGGGTTTACTCCATGTAGAACTAACACTTGTTTTGAGCCCCATGGCTCTCCTTTGTTAGTACAGTAATCATATCTGGTGTTTAGATTTTGAAAATTGATGTGCATATACCAACAACCACTATCTCATTTACCATGGGATGTCAAATCCTTCATTCTCTACCTTTAATAAGGCAGACCCCTAATCCTAATCCCCAGCTCTTCCAAAACTCCCAACTTTTTTATGTTTGTGAATTTCTCATAAAAACCTTTGAAATGAGAACATTTTGCATCCCAGACAATACCCGAGATACTTTGTATATTTAGTGATTGCCATTGAGCCATCCAGTTACTACCCAATGATTAACTTGCTAAGTGCACCAAATGACAGCACAAAGCATTCTTATTTCTGAAATGCCAAATGGCTTCCCCCTTCAAAAAACAAACAAACCTCTCAATATGTAACATCCTTGTTAAGTCCCATAGAAGTGAAACTGCTGACCCATGACAGCAATGTTCCAATTCTCTTTCACAGGCAGGCAAGACTACTTCCTATTATGAAGCGAAAGCATCTCTTCTCCAGTTAGCTGTGGAATGCAGGATTAGCCATTCCAAAGCGACTCTGTTCCCGTATTTAGCCACCAGACTTGCAGCAATGACGTAAAGACTTGATTCACCTGACATCCTAATACAGTAGCTGCCTTTATTTCCTTGATGATTGACGTTCAGTCATCTGGAATGCAATTTTCAAAAGAGCCATAGCAGCTGAAGGGGTGTGTGTGTATCGCTGGTCTAGCCTGTTCCCTTCCTTCCTCTTCTCCCCCACCCCCATTTTACACTGTCCTTCATTGTGGAACCTCATGTACTTGAAGGCTTATCTTAAGAGTTTCAGATGTTGCACAGTGCTGTAATTCTAGTTTACTTCATCTCCTCCCCTAACAAATGCATAATAGAAATCCAATATTTGGGATGGGGGTGGGGGAGACACCCAAGCTGAATTATTAGTAAAAACTGAAATAGCAGAAATTATACCAGCTGTGTAAATATCTAAATCTACTTAACTTGCAGGAAAGAAACCTGGCACATACTGCAATGCACACATGGGTGTCTGCACACATCCCTTTCCCAGGTGATGTCGTTGAACTTCTGGTGCAATGGATGCCTCCTCAGAGTTTAGGCCTTCAAAATAGCTGAGGAACTGTATAAACTGTATACTTATTTCATATGCTCTGTACAGCGTTTTTTGTTTTGGTTTTTTTAATTTTTTTTTTGCGGGAGGGAATGCTTTGCACAGACATAATTATCCTAATGCTACTGCACCCAGATTACAGATCAGGTCCACACCTCCGTAACATCAACAGTACTGCAGGATTGGGTATTCTCGGGGCATTCAATGGGCCTCTGCATAGCTATCTAGAATGGTGAAACCATCTTTTAAAAGAAAAACTATTTGTTGCTACAACCTAATTGCTACAACCTTCTGAAATATATTGTACTGTGTCGAACTGATTTAGTTAAGGTAAAGTCTGTGCTAGAATGTACATGCCTCTTTGTACAGACTAATTGGTGAGGCTGGCATTCATTAGTTACCGCTCCTCCCTCTTGCCTGGCAAGCTCTGTCGTTCTTACCTCAGGGAACTGGAATTCTTACTGGATTACATTCTAAAGGTGAGCTTTTGTCATCAGGCTTTTGATAAAAGGCTGCTTTTTGAAATTAGTTACTAAAGGTTAGAGAAAAGTCTGAGGTAAACGTCTTGCAAAACCACTTCTGAAGCTCTCCAAAATATGCAGTGCTACATGTGGTCTTTGTGCCACAAGTTTTAAAATGGAATGTTGTGATATTTTCTTAACTTGTAACCAGTAATTGGGATGTCTTGGACAACATAGCCTGATTCACATGTAATGCTGAACCATGGTTTGTTTACCTTAGCAGTGGTTGTGGTTTTTTTTAACTTACTCTGGACAATTAACTATAGTTTGTTTATGTCTAGTCAACCAGAGTATGAAACAATGGTTTGAAGTTGACTTACAAATTTTGGCTTGTGATAACCATGGTTTCTAGTTACATCAGAACTCACTGTTCACGGGTTTTTGTTTTGTTTTGTTGCACACTGCCTCAGAAACTTGCATAACTACAGAGGTATCAGGTAAGAGTATCTTAGAAAATAAAATCAACATTAGGTGAAACAAACCACCGTTATTTTGCTCTCTGTGAAACACATCCTACTTTCTTTCAACAAACCATGGTTTAAAAAAACAACTTAGCATTCAAATGCAGCCCATGTGTATTAAATTTTTGTGTTACCGCTTGTTCTATTTTGTTTTTGCAAGCCACTTTGAGGTTTTATTACAATCAAGTGGGACACACACACGCGCACACACACACTTAAATAACAACACTGATACTTCTTCCATGGTGAATCATTAAAAATGTGTTGTCATCACAGAAAATAAAAATTTACTATGGCATAGACAAAGATCTTTTTACTGGTTACTCTCCATGTTCCCAAAGTCTTGGGTTGGCCATATCTTCAATCTTGTCTTAAAGAATTTACAGAAAACTACTCCTTTCTTCACATGTTTTAACCTACTTCATCCAGATTGCACTAGTTAAGTGATGTTTACTTACTTGTTCAGTCTGTTGCAGACAGATAGATATCCCCAGCCCCCCGGAATGGATTGTATAGAAATCACCTATGAGGAGGAACAAGAGTTTATAAATCACCCAAAGGTTTTATTTTGCACTTAACCTGTATACAAATTTTATTAAATTTAAAAAAAACAAAAACACCAATTTTAAGAATGGCACAGTTTAAACATTTTTAATGCCTTGGTCCTAAAAGCACACAGTCTAAATTAGACCTTTTGCTGTTACTCGAGAAAATTCTCTTCACTCCTTCAGCCAAACTTCATGTGCTTCTTCTACTAGGTACATTTCCAACAATCCAGAGGCCTGCATGCGCAGCTTATATTACTAACTACGGGTGGAAAGATTTTGTGAGCATGTTTGGGAAGGGAAGGAAGCCTGCTTACCATGGATCACATTGTGTAGATAGCAATGGAATAGCAGTGGTGTGTGCAAATGTGTTAAATCATACCAGGTCTGCTGCTCCCCATTCTCTCCACCCCTTTGCTCCCACTTGGGAAAGATGAGTCAGACGGTCTACCTAATGCATAGCTCCTTTCGCACAGCATTCAGCCATCGTTGGGATTTGCCAAACAGAATTTAGAACGTAGCACTATTGCCCTTGTACATTTATTTTAAGCTCTGCCTGTTGGGATAGGGAGAAGATGACAAAGGGAAACAATGCCAGTTTGGCCAGCATTTATCTTAACTTCTTAAAATAATACAAATGCTTTGGGTGGTGGTGTAATCCCTGGTGACATTTAGTCTTGTTGGTACTCTCTTCTTAAAAATAGCTGCTTAGTACCATGCAAAACACTGCACTTAAACTGAAGGCTCCTTGTCAAGCTGTAAAATAATATACTGTGATCCTAATGAAATATTTTTCTTTTAGTTGATGATTGCATTGAATACACACTTGAATACATACTTGCCTCGGAATACAGTTTCCAGTAGAAGCTCATACCCCCCAACATTACTCTGATGAAAATTGGGGTGTGTATTTTTGTATGTGGCGCTGCCACTTGAGTCAGCAGCATTGCAGTGAGTGCCAGCGCTGGCTGCACCACAAGCTCATCTTCCTTCCCAAGCTCAACAGCAGCAGCACTGGGGGGGGGGGACGAAACATTCCAGGACCAAATCAGAAGTTGCAATGACTTCTGTAATTCCGGAATGTCCCAGAAAAATTGGAACACTTGAAGGATATGTAAACCCTTACACCATTTTTTTATTTTTTATTTATTTTGGTGTGAGTGTAACAGCGGGAGTCCAGATTTTTCCTGTGACCCAATCCAAGATGGGGTTCTAGTGTGGAAAATACAGCCTAGAAGATTTTAGGAAATTTCACAAGCTTAAGAGCAATTTATTGATGGACTAGCGGCTAAGATGGTGGAGTCAGAAATGACAAGTGCCGTGGGAACCCTCAGCATTTCTTGTTTTTATCTGTAAACTGTCAGGGGGAGAAAGTGTTACATTATTATTAATAATAGTATAACAACAACAATAGGTGCATGCCCTGTTGGTACAGCACTTAATCAGCAGATTCACCAAATTTGGAAAGTGGTGGTAAACACAAAAGGGAACATTTCTGGTATGAGTGAGGAAAACTGAAGTTGCTCCACACATACAAACTCAAATACTTGTGGGTGTAGCCTACAGTACAGTGGTACCTCAGGTTACATACGCTTCAGGTTACATACGCTTCAGGTTACAGACTCCGCTAACCCAGAAATAGTACCTCGGGTTAAGAAATTTGCTTCAGGATGAGAACAGAAATTGGGCTCTGGCGGTGCGGCAGCAGCAGGAGACCCCATTAGCTAAAGTGGTGCTTCAGGTTAAGAACAGTTTCAGGTTAAGTACGGACCTCCAGAATGAATTAAGCACTCAACCCGAGGTACCACTGTACCTGGGTCTCATTTGAATGGGAAGAAAGTGGATTAACAGCTAAATGTGCTGTATTGTGAACAAGCTCTTTATTTTAAACTGCACACAATTCCCAGTTTAAAAATACTTACTAGGGAATAAGCTCAACTGAATGGCACTTAACTTCTGAGTAAGCATGTATAGAACTGTGGTGTCTGAGTGCGTTCATTTTTAAGGAGAGCCATACGGTAGTTACAGGTCCAGTGTATAAGTGCACAGTAGCTGGCAGGGATAATAAAGGAAGGTATGACGGAGGCATCTTCAGATAGGTTTCCTCATGCTTTCTGCCTGAGGGAATGTGCTGGCACATTTCCATGGACTTGGTAACATAACCTTTACGAGAGACATGCTAACTAGGCTAGGAACATGTCTGAAAATGGAAGAGAATTAGTTGCAGTCAAAAGAGCTATCATGCCCCTGAAAATGTGAGAGCACTTCTCAAATTTGGATGTTTGTAATCCATATTTTCGTTGTTTGGCTTAGCGGTGCAAGTAGCATATTCAGTCATTGCATAGTCTGGATGGTGTAATACCCCATAGAAATTTCCAAGTGGGTTGGAGGTGTTAATATCTCTAGCAAACTTTGTACCAAGAAAATATTTCCCGAATGACCCATGGGAAGCAACTTTTGCTACATGGACTTCAAATTATAACAGAAAAGCTCCATCAGGGTTTAATCTCTGGCCATTTGCCAAATCTCTTAGTAGTTTCTTTGGCTTTGTGTTAGGGATGGCTACAGCCCAGGAACATCTGCAAAAACCACAGGTTCCACACCTCCACTTTGTAAGCACCAAGGTCCTGTTCAGGATCTGAGCTATCAGGCTGATCTGTAAGAAACTCTAGGAAGCCAGGGAAGGGAGGGAGAGAGAAATAAGGTATCCTAGCTTGGATATGGGAATGTGAAACATAATTTTACTGATCCTCCCCTTTTTCCTGCAATCAAAGGAGTTAGGAAATGGGTGGATAAAAAGTGCAAAAAACTACCTATGAAATTGCACAAGTATTTGCTTCTAGTATTCTAAAGTTTGGGAGAGAAATAGCGCTTCACACCTAAAATACTAAATCCTAATAGGTATGATGATGTCTGATTGAAGTACAGTGGTACCTCGGGTTACATACGCTTCAGGTTACATACGCTTCAGGTTACAGACTCCGCTAACCCAGAAATAGTACCTCGGGTTTAGAACTTTGCTTCAGGATGAGAACAGAAATCGTGCGGCGGCCACGCGGCAGCAGTGAGAGGCCCCATTAGCTAAAGTGGTGCTTCAGGTTAAGAACAGTTTTAGGTTAAGAACGGACCTCAAGAACGAATTAAGTACGTAACCAGAGGTACCACTGTACTCTGCATTGGGACCTGGCTATCCAGAGGAAGAAGAAGAAGAAGAAGAAGAAGAAGAAGAAGAAGAAGAAGAAGAAGAAGAGTTTGGATTTGATATCCCGCCTTTCACTCCCCTTCAGGAGTCTCAAAGCGGCTAACATTCTCCTTTCCCTTCCTCCCCCACAACAAACACTCTGTGAGGTGAGTGGGGCTGAGAGACTTCAGAGAAGTGTGACTGGCCCAAGGTCACCCAGCAGCTGCATGTGGAGGAGCGGAGACACGAACCAGGTTTCCCAGATTACGTGACTACCGCTCTTAACCACTACACCACACTGGCCTGATCTCCAGGACTGATTGGCCTGATCTCCAGGACTATGATAATTTATTTTACAGCTGGCAATGTTTAAAACTCTAAAAGACTTAGAACCCAAATATCTGACATAGCCTTCCCTAGAGACCCCACTTCCTCAGATGTTAAGATTGGCAGAGGGTACCCTCATGACAGTTCTACCACCTCCTAAAGTACAGGGAATGGGGGCCCAGGAAAGGGCATTCTCTGTGGCAACCCTAAATCGTGTATCTTCTCTCCTCTGCATCTCCATTACACAGTGTTTATTGCACTCTGAAGACACACTTCTTTGTGCTGGCCTTTTGATACTTAAGGTTTTTGCGGGACTTTCCTCTATATCTTGTCTGGGTTTTGCTTCGTTACGGTTTTCTTTGATATTGTTTATTTGGCATGTTGGTAACTTGTAACACAGAGCAACTCAAAGCAACTTACCAAACATACTTAATATTATAATGGTTTTGTGCTTTTAACATTCACACAAACACGGACAATTCATAAAATATATATAAAGCAACACCTTCCCCACCCAGAACAACTGCAGGACGTTTTGGCAGCAAACGGACAGCAAAAACTGATTACATTGTTGAAATCCACTCTGGTATTTTATTATGAAGGTCAGAGAAGAAACCCTTTAAATAAATAAATAACCTTCAAGAAGCTAGGGAATTCTCAAGTTCTAGACTGTCTGGACTTGAAAAAATGGTTTGTTTGTTTTTCCAGCCCTTCCCTCAGGGGAATTGTTTCATTCCATCACATTTGGTCACATCTTGCATTCTGCTGTACTAACTAGCTACTTTGCAAGCACCAGTTTCATTCCCCAGTTGTGTTAAAACACTGGTGATTTGAACCATAGCTATAGGTGCATTGAAGGAGGAAGCCATGCTGGTTTCCTGGGCATAAGCCCCTGGGTGAGCTGAGGGCTCACTAGAGAATTCACGTGGGGCATTTGAATTAAGCTGCTGGATTTCTTTCCGATAGCTGGGAATCTGCTCTTCTTGACAGCAGTAGAATTAATGTGCGAAAGCTATCAAAAGTTGGATGATGGATCTTTTGTTTTCGAAAGAATGTGTGTCCTGACCTAGCTGAAATAGTACTCCCCACACTCGTTTCCTAATTCAACTGCAGCTAACACAGCAGTTTGGGGCCCTCTGCTATATACAAGCTGTAAGTATTGTCTGTCACTTGCTGGCAAAAGGATCTGTGCTCAACAACTTTGCTCCAAGGGGTCACTGAAAAGGCCATGATGTACTGCCAGGGAAGAAGAAGTTCAACTTACTCAGAGCAGCTCTTAAGGACCATGGCATTCAAATTTTAAGTTCTCGAATAACCTCCTAAACACTCAGTTCCGGGGTACCTAGGGTGCCGATTTTCATTATGACATCATAGCAGACCAGCCAATGGCTTCAAGTGATGGACAGGCAGAGCTTGGGGGCTGAGGAGGAGACGCCAAGACTGATGAGGTCAGAGGGACAATAAGAGAAGTGGAGGCACTTCAGGGAGGTGGCTTGGTACTGACGCATTCCCTTTTGCTGGTAATATCCACTTCTAAGCATTCATCATGGGTTTACCAGGCAGCGTCTTGAATTACTACTACTAAGGCTTCATTTCACTCTTCTTTCTGTTTTCACTAAAGAGCTGTTGACCGCACCTGAACCATATAACCACTGATTACAGGTTTTCTGTTGCTAACTTGCAGGCATCCCTTACAGCAGAATGTGGCATTCTGCCATGGAAAAGCACTCTTTAAACAGATTTCAAGGAGATTTCTTGGTTTACAAATAGCCGCTTTTCCTTCCAGCGTTATCCAAGTAAGCAAGCATTTACCACAGGCATAGGCAAACCCGGCCCTCCAGATGTTTTGGGACTACAACTCCCATAATTCCTAACTAACAGCACCAGTGGTCAGGGATGGTGGGAGGTGTAGTCCCAAAACATCTGGAGGGCCGAGTTTGCCTATGCCTGATTTACAGCGACACTTCGTACAGTACTTGGAATCCCATCAAAATACATCGCAGTAGCCCAAATAACGAAAATAAAGACGCTTGGTGTTGAACATTTGCAAACTACATTGGCCTACCTTATGCAAGACTATTTTCCTAGACAGTTATCTCTTCCGCGAAGGAATAGCACACATACGCCATAGCATTTGGTGCAGGTCAATGTTTTCTTTTACAGTGTATACATGCAATAGAGTACACAGCAGCAGGTACATTTTGTTTGATCGTTTAAGACAGTTCTGTGTTGCTTTATTATTTGCATTTTTAAGTGTTATGCATAAAAACATTGCTCAGAAAATGGAGCAAAACAGTAAAAAAAAAAAAAGATCATAAAACCAAAGAACCAGTGTGGTGTAGTGGTTAGGAGCAGTAGTCTTGTAATCTGGTGAACCAGGTTTGATTCCCCGCTCCTCCACATGCAGCTGCTGGGTGACCTTGGGCCAGTCACACTTCTTTGAAGTCTCTCAGCCCCACTCACCTCACAGAGTGTTTGTTGTGGGGGAGGAAGAGAAAGGAGAATGTTAGCCGCTTTGAAACTCCTTCGAGGAGTGATAAAGTGGGATATCAAATCCAAACACCTCCTCCTCCTCCTCCTCCTCCTCCTCTTCTTCTTCTTCTTCTTCTTCTTCTTCTTCTTCTTCTTCTTCTTCTTCTTCTTCTTCTTCTTCTTCTTCTTCCACTGCCTTTAAAAGACTGCTGAAACAGAAAGTCTTAGTCATGCACCTGAAGTTCCGCAAGGAGTGTGCCTGTCAATCTCAGTTGGGGGGGAGTTCCACAGACTTGGTTCCACTATCCTGAACATAATTAAAGCCAGCTGTAACAATGACAGTGAACAGTTTGAATGTTTGCTAGAAGCTTTGTATGGTTGCAATTAGAGCATGGGAATTGACAGCAGTGCTTGGGAAATAGTGCTTGGTATTGGAAAAGAATATGAACTGAGCAGATTGAAAGCGTACTTTCCAGAATTTTAAGAAAACGAGGCAAGTAAAGCTGTTATAAATTCCAGATAAAACAACTCTAAAAAAAATTGTGTGTGGAAGGTGCTCCCTTTTTAAATTTAGCTCTTTAAAGACTTACCTCAAAGGCAAACCATTCCCGGGAGTGGTTAACTGCCTTTAATGCGCTGCCATGAGTTTTAGGCCATGTGCATTCCAAGCACACTAATTAGAAGGAACGTTATAATTTCCTGCAAGAGAAATGTGGAAAGGAGAAAAATGGTTTCATTAGCTGAGAAGAAGAATAAGTAATAAAAATATTTAATACTCATTGGGAAAGATGAATGATACTTAGTTATACCTGGGCATCTTTATATCACTGTAATTAAAAGCAATGAAAGGCATTTTACTCCCAGTTGCTGAGATACTTCAACTAGGATGAAAGGGCAAAACTGGCTTCCATTTAATAGCTGCGATTCTTCACATCCACCTTATTTTAGTACATGGAAAAGTAATTGCTTGTACAAATAAGCAATGTCCACTATAAGTTTATATTCCAGCTATTCTAGGTTTTATTTGTACAGAGCATATTTGGATTATTTAAAAGGCATGCATAGAAATTAAGTTAAAAGGGCAGAAAGGATTATTTGCTTGAGCCCTATGTTCTAGCATGGCACACTAACATTCATATGCTAGTTCCATGTGGCGCAGTGACTAAAATCCTTTTACCATACTTATATTGAAATAATTGTTAATTTCCAAATTGAAACTGTTGCCAATCCTTTGGTCCTGTTATATGTTCTTGGTTTACTTTTTCTAATTAAATTGCTGCTGATAATCAGTCATATGTTATGTTTTCCCCATCTTTAACTCCATGGATGGTTTTTGCATTTATAGGCTGTGTTTTAAATGCAATGCTAAACCATGGTTTAGTGTTACAAAAATGAACAGCAGAGAACCTGGGCTTGCCTGTTACCCACATGTCCTATATTGTCCTCAATTAGGTTCTCTCTCTCCTCCCCCCATTTTATATTAGCCACAGCTTGTTGTGATGGTGGAATCCAATCTGTGGTTAATCTTAACTATGGTTTGTTGAAACAACCCAGATTTCTAAGGTATGGTTTGAAGCTGGCTTGTTTCAAAAAACCATAGTTAATAGTATCCATTGCTTGTTCAGGATTGGACATCGCAACAAGCTGCTATTAATCATGGCTGCTGTGGAGGATAAGGAAGGGAGTATGTGTGCCCAAGGGGCACTACAACTCATTCACACATTCTAAACTATGCCAGCGATCAGGAATTGAATTTGATTTTTTCCACTGTTTTTTTCAAGGACAAGATACTGCCTGTCGAATCAAATGCTAAGAAACTTATTGGGGGGGGGAACATGGTTCACAAACTAGATTAGTGAGATGGGGGAACTACTCGTTGAGCAACATTGTTGTGTGTAATCTTAAATCAATTTACTGTGTCATACTATACACATGTGAATGCGAAAGTGGAGGTACATTGTGGGGTGGATGGATTGAAAGTGTAACAATTTTTCCAAGGATTTGTGGGCAGGTTCTAGCAGAGTTGGCAGTTTTTCCAACTCTTTAAAACTGTCAGTATTTGACAATTCCACCACATGGTGGCAAAAGTTTTGAGTCTTGTCTTTCATGTAGAAAGAGAATAACATTGTGACTGGCAGACTGCCACGTTAGCCAGAAATCAGTAATAATATTTTTCTGCTTAGTTTTACCTAATCTAGTTGTTACTTTCCATTTTCTCCTTGTTCCATCTGTTTTGATAGCAACGTAGGTATACATACAGATTAGATTACAAGATGAGAATTGTTCACCGTAATGGCTCTGTGTAAGCGGACATTAGTTTGTGTATTTTTAAAAGTGATATACCTTCTTTTAGGAATTGTGAAAATGGAGAGAGTTCATTACAGGGAAAGCCTGGTCCTGCCCATCCAGATCTTGAAGATGTCGAGCAGTTCTTTTAAGGAATTCATCATTTTAAGCTGCTGAAGAGGACCTCTTTTTTTTTTTTGGTCAAAATGCATTTGACAGATTTAAATGTTGGCTTTTAATTTTACTAGTTAATGGCATCATGTTGGTTTGTGTGTGGTAGCTATTTAGAAGTTTGAGTGTAATATTTAGAAGCAATATGATAATAAAAGTGTGAATCAAAAGGTTTTGAGCGTGCTAAGATAAATAAATTTTTGTTCATCTGTAGTTAAAAGTGTTCTGATAATTCTTTACCCTATTACAAGGTAGAGTGTCTTGGAAAACCACGTGATGAGAAGAAAGTATGAAGATATATAATGTAGATGCTTTCATTCTGTATGGTTTGCTGTAGTCCATCCTTTGCATATCTGTTTACTTTATGTCATTAGTTCACAGCTTCTACCCTAAAAACTAGAAATTGGCCTCCGGCCTATTCCTCCCCCACCCCTTTGTCAGCCACCTCCTTTCTGCATTCATCACACTATTGTTTCCCCAGGTTCCTTCTTTTCAGTGTCATCTCCTGTTGTCTCCCCCACCTCACTTCCTTTACCATGTCCTCTGTCTGCTCACACTCTTTTCTTTCCATCAATCTCTCTTGTCTTTAAGCCCTGCTAGGCTTTTGCACAGCTGTACTCTTACTCAGCTTCCTTCAGACCTGTCTTCTCCATCTCCTCTAAGGGCTCTAGTATTTTCATCCAGTATGTGCGCTGTTTCCCTGCATCTTGGTTTCCTGTCCTTTAACTTCTAACTTCCTGCACTCTACCTGGACTGTGTTTTCAGTGTCCCCTACCTTGCCCACACATATTAGACACTACTAGGGCAACATGTGATGGTTTTTCTTGGTCAACCACACCTTTCACTTCAGCTCACAAAAGTGGAATATTGTTTTTAAAAAAGAAGTTCTGTTGCTGACCCATTTTCTTCAACCGACAATGCAACTTCATCACAGTTACTGCTAAACCTCTGTTTGTATCACAGTAATAATGCTAGTGTGGTTAAGGTAATTGCTTATGAATTATTGTATGTGCTGCTGTGAAATTCTTGGAGCAATTACAGAAGGGTGAAAAGAATGTCAACCTAAAAGTGGTGCAACTGATCTATAAGGTTAGTTAATGTGAGATGAGGGGGCATTGAGCCAACTGCCCTATCTCCTTAGTGAGGAGTTGAATTCAGGTCTCACTTAGCTAAATAGCTGCCCTCTAGCTGGCTCCCCCCTCTTCCCACTTCTTTTAGTTGCTTAAAAAACCCCACAGTTGAAATTACTATAACCCGAAGCAATGCAGCTATTGGCAAAGCACAAACATTTCCAGATAGCTGAATAACTTGCCAGAGCTCTTCATATTGTGTTAACCTATTTTTATGTCTGAAATAAGCAGGAAAAGGTGAATAAAACAAGAATGTAAAGAACGAAGAGTTTGCTGGTCTAGATTTCCTGTAGCAAAGAACACATTGCCTCATTTTTCATATATGGCTGTGCTGAATGCTGGTACAGTTTGAAGGGATTTTACTGTATCTCCCTTCCCATCACACAGGAAAATAAGTGTAAGGAGTGCCTTGTTGTGCCAGCTATAACAGTCTTATAAGTTCTCACAACAATGAGACCTGCATTTATTGGTGCTTAGTGAACCTCCTATTTAAAAGTGTGTGATGCAGCCAACTTGCTGAAGCTAAGCAGGTTTTGGTCTGGTCAGTTCCTCAACCAGCAACACTGTGTATCCTGCCTTGAGTTGTAGCAAACCAAGGCAGGACAGAGATATAATGTGATGTGTTGGTTGTTAATGGCACCATGGTGCCACTTGTTAAAATGCTTTATTATTATTATTAAACTTTTTTTTTGCTAAGATAACGTACACGAATAATTTCTCAGTGCTTGTAGAGAAGCACTTAACTACATTTTCAAATTCTTAAATGTTCATCAACTAATCAGCGAATTATAATGAGACGTATGAAAAATGTCTCCCAATGGATATTGTGGTTTCTTTCCCAGTAATTCATAAACGTGCCTTGATTCTGTGCAGACATAACATTTCAGAATTCTTAACTGAGGTTAAAGGGAGTCCTAGTGGCTGTGTGTGAAAGACAGGAGGAAAAAACATCCCAGTTTCTACTTCTGCTAATTCTTTTTACATCTGCACTGGTGTTAACACTGCAGCGTTCTAAGGAGTTTCTTGTACTCTGGTTAAACCTAACCATTTTTATTAACGTTGGTGCAAGCATAATGCTGCACTGCGCTGAGTTTAGGAAATGGAGGGGAGGTGAAATCATGTGGCTCCTCTCTAGTCCATCACATTCCAGCCAGGAGCCAGGACAATGATGATGTGGGAAGGACTTGCAGAAGTAGCCACAATCATGTAGTCTTGTAGTCAGACTCTTTTCACAGCAGCATGGATTTCTTCTACACCAGGAAAGAATGGGGTCTGTTCATTTTTAACACATCAGCAATTCATTTGAATTCACGCTTAACATAATATACATGGATATTATTGTGCCAAAGCATTTTCCATCGTTAAGTGTTGCCCGTCTTTATTTTTCCCCTCCTTGTCAATTTTCACAACCACAGCAATTTTCTCATTCGTATTTTGATGACCCAACTGATTCTTATATATGGTTCTGTGTTCCATCTTACACAATACCCTGAACTGAGTAATAGCAGTTAGAACGTTTCAGGAATCTCTGGGCAGATAGTTATTTTCCAACCACAATGTGTTAAGGGGGAGGGTGGTGGTAAGTAATTGAATCCCAAATTTATAAGAAACGTACTGTAAGGCATTCAGTTTTATCACCGGAATTATTTGTTCAATGCTATGCCTTGCCTGTGCAAATTCTGCATTTTAGGTTCAGCTGCAGAGCCATAGAAATGCTGCTTTTTTAGTAAACAAAACTGGTATGTGCAAGTAGCTGGGATAGAAATGGTTTGAAGCAAACCTCTCTTGCATGTCTGTGGGAGATTTGTTTCATATTGGGATTGTGATGTCTGCATGCCCCTCGGGACAAGTTACTCAAACTCAAAGAGGGAGGGGCTCCTAATCCCCATAATTGCCCAGTATGTTGTGTGTGCTGGGGGGGGGGCAATAAGCCTTTATTTAATACTCTGGCAACCCCTCTGCATACAGGCACTGCAGCCATAGGGGCCTGGACCATATCTTTGGATATTTATGTTGTAAGGATGACATCAAATATAAACATGGCAATTTGAAGTGTTCCATTTGCATGCAGTAAAGATTTTTTTCTGGAACAGGAGAGTCGAGATTTAAGATTCTAGTTGAAACTCTAGATGCTGTAGTTTGATTTCCTCCACTCCATTGTGCCAGACCTGATGAAAGCAAATATGGGAACAATACATGTTTTTCATTTTATATGTACAACTACGGAGAAAGCAACCATTTTCATTAGCTACAGCTATAGTTGAAGCTTTGCCTTTGTTTAAGTTTTGCTTCTATGTACTTAGGAAGCTGTTTAATACAGAACCACACTGGCCCTTCTAGCATATTCCTAAATGGCAGCAGCTCTTCATGGTTTGACAGGGACTGTCCCAGCCCTACCAGAGATTGGACCTGGGACCTTCTGCATGTGTTTTACCACTGAACCATGGCCATTTCTTCATTGTATTTCTATAAACTGACTACTTTGTAATTGCATGTTAACACTGATTTATCCAAATGTTTATTTTGGGGGCCATGTAGTCATGTTTCATTGGATGTTCCCACTGGATGGTCTCTGAAACAGGAGAACAAACCTGCTTCTCAAAGAACTCAGCTACACTGGCAAAGAAAAAGCGCTTTATATGCCTTGTATATACATGATAACACTGTGACACCAGATAGCGCTGTTGAGTTCCGTTTTTACCAGCCTGATTTCTCATACAAAGTTTACAATGCATTTAACTGAAACACCTCTTTGAACGTATCTAGATCCAGCCAAAGTCTTATTTGTTCTTAGTGTTAATCAGTACGGATCCAGTAGGGAAGAGTGAGACCCCTCTGAAATTGTTTCTAACCATATCAGATTCCTCCCATTCAATCACTGATTTTCCTAAGTGTTTTGCCTTTCTGGGAATCTCTAAATTCTCCTTGGGTTTTTCTTTACTTGCAGTTCAGTGGCAAAATGTATACCTGTACATGGTACACCAGTATCCAATGGGAAGCCCAACCTGTTGACTATAACTGGATAATAGAATACATGTGTCTTTCCTGTATCTGCCACCACCACCTTATAGACTGTGAACTGTGTGGTTTCTGTTGGCTAACCCATTGGAGTGTGGTTCTGTGTCATAATTTAAGCATGGAAATGTTTCAGTTTCAAATGCATCCAATATACTCCGAAGTCATTCTTCAACTTTGGGATGCAAATGCTTTGCTATTCAAACACTAAGTTAAGCAACTGATTTCTTGTGGTTTGAAATAAGACTTTGGATTCTAAGAAAACTAATACACTGTGTAAAGCTCTGTGGGTCCATTGACAAATACCACTGATTTGAATTAAGCATTGCTTAAATCAGTGTGTTCCCAACTGCTTAGCTTTTGATTGGATTGTGCTGTTAGAGGCTATATAGTGATTTAGAAGATTATTGAACTACGTGTGGTAGGTTTCTTTAGAATTTACATGGCCTGTTCTTTTTTTTTTCTTTCAGAGCACCTTCTGCTCCGAAACCTGATCCCATACCTGTGCAACAGGTAAGTCCTCCACTTCAAATCCAGGGGCGTATCACTGTAACCAATTAACTCCTTGAAATCCTTCTCTTAACATGTATTAATTGAAGAGCTCTTCCAGTGCAACAAAAATGGTGTTTCAAGATGTTTATCTTGATCTGTAAAGCCCTATCTTTGCATTCATTTTGAGGATGACTGGGCATGCTATACAGGCCATAGCCACTTATGCACTAGGATAATACGGGAGTTCAAAGCTGGGCACAGAAGCAACAATACCAAGGAAATACCTGTTTCAATCAGGACCAAACTATGTTAACATCATGCATACACTACCTAGTCCATTGATCCCTTACCTCTAGTATGCACTTAACCATGTGCAAAGCTTTCTGGGAGATTATGGAGTTCATGTGTCTTTGTAATAGGAACTGAGTGTGCAGCTGTGTTTTATGTTTCTTTACTGAGGATACATTTGCTATATCTTCCTCACAGACTGCTATGACTTCAGTCTCCAAAATACAGGGGGCCTGGATGTTAAGTTACAGTTCATACAGTAGCTAAAAAGAACTCTGGAAAGGCAGAAAACATAGCTTCTTGAAAGGGACATACTTGTGATAGGCGACCTAAGGTTGTCCCTGTCTTTTTTAGTAGTTGAATACTCCTTTTCTGTCTGATTCCATTTAACTTTATTAGACCTGAGTTTCATGACTAGCTGAATAACCCCCCCAAAAAAACCCACCACCACCACTAAATGTGGAAATGGTAGGTGCTTCATGCCTCATATTGAGATTCCCTTTTCAGAACAAATATGAAAATTTACCTTTTAATTAAACAACCCAAGGAGTAGAGTAGTGCAGCCAGCAATTTCTGTCTTATTGGTAAGAAGAGCCCTGCTAGATCAAAGACCCATCTAGTTGAGCATCCTGTTTTCACAGTGACCAACCAGATGCCCATGAGAATCCTGCCATCAGAACCTGAGCTCTAAAGCAGCCCTGCTTGCAATTCCCAGCAACTGGTATTCGCAGGCATACTTCCTCTGACAGTAGTGGCAGAACTATTGTGGCTAGTAGCTGCTGATATCCGTATCCTCCTTGAATCTATCTAATCCTCTTTCAAAGACATGCAAGTTGGTAGCTATCTCCACCTCTTCTGGGAGTGAATCTCATAATTCAGCTATGCACTGTGGGAGGAAGTATTTTATTTCATCTGTCCAGAATCTTGCAACATTCAGCTTCATTGGGTATCCCAATGAGAGAGAGAGAGAGAGAGAGAGAGAGAGAGAGAGAATTTCTGTCTACTTTCTCCATAGATACTTCCATTCACCTCTGTCATGTGTCCTCTCACTTGGCTTTTCTCTAAATTGAAAGGCCACAAATGTTGTAAACGATCCTCCTACTGTTTAGCCTCCTTTTACAAACTTCTAGGAAAACAGTTGAGCTGTTCCCTTTATAATTCTGGGTGCCCTTTTCTGACTTTTCTCCTAGAAGTGTGTAAATGAAGGCTATACAGCACAGTGAACTATTTTAAAAGTCGCGAGGACCTTTGATGTGTTTAAGAGAACTTTTTAACACACACAACCCCGCACACACTTTGAGCAGCACAGCCCCATGTGATATAGCAAACTGCTTGTGAAAAATCACCATGAATCAAAAAGAGGTTGGCAGTGATTCACGGGGAGATGGTAGTTCAAGAAACACAAGCCCAGAACTCCCTTGGTCACATTGGAAAATAGCAAAATATTTATTCAATACTGGCCCCAAAAAATGAAGGTATTTATGTTGGGCTTTGCATCCTCCACTACTTACCTCTGATTCTTGCACTGGGTGAGTCTCCTTTATCTCCCAACACTCGAGCCCAGTCAATTATGAATATTTTTGGTCAGTTCCCAGCTCATGCGTGTTCAACTTTTTCTTCTCAATAGTGCATGCCACGTGTGTGATTAGAACTAGTGCTTTGTGGGTAAAGCTATGTAATGGGCAATCCTTCATTGGTCATCAGTTTGTGTTTCAAGATGAAACTGCAACAGATGACACTTATATTTTGCATGCCATTTGTATGTGCGCGTGTGTGTCCGTGTGGCTTTCTTGTGTATTTTTGTGTTGTTGTTGTTGTTTTTATTTCACATAGGTAGAGCCTAAGGAACTAGTTAAGCCTGTGCCCATTCCGTCCGCAGTCGTGCCCAAAGTTTCATCCACAGCCAACATAGCCTTCAATAAGGCCCCAAGACCCTTTGGGTCTATGTCAGCTTCCAAGATCACGTCCATTCCATCGCCATCATCTGCCTTCACTCCAGCTCATGCGAGTTTTTCATCACATGCTTCCCTTACACCACTGGCCAATGTCACGCCTCCCACTGCATTCACCGCCTCCGGACTGCATGCTAACGCCAAGTCTAACGCTGACCAGCGTTCACCTGAGCTGAGCGCTGCTAAACCTGAAGTTAATATCCCATGGCAGCCCACACACAATGCATCCTTGAACACCTCTTTCAACGACAATGCCCAGGAGGTGGCAGAGGGACAGCGAAGAGGATTCAGAGAGAACCAGGGTGACAGTAAAGAGCAAAATGGGTAGGTGGTTTCAGGAAACCTTTCCTCCTCTTTTGGTGGCCTTAAAAAGGGTTTCCTAGGCAATTTATCAACCTGTCTTTCTACCTTTTTGTTTTCTAAACAAGCTTCTCAATGAAATTTGGCTGCGTATCCAATAACTTACTTGCTTTTAAGCCACATTAATTGTAATGCCTTTCCAAAGGAATCCTAAGGACTATAGTTAGGTGAGAGTTCTGGGAATTATGTGATGGAGACACCTCAGTCCTCTCACAAAACTGCAGTTCCTAGTGGTCCCCGGGGCTATGAAATGACAATTGAGCAAGTTCTAAGTATGTGGCATACTTGTGGAAAGGTTTTGTGGACATTCTTGATTTCATCAAACACTGAGGCATGTGACTTGCTTCTTATTTTAATCCTTTCACAGCAGTTAACCTTGTACTATTTTACTGAGGCCAGGTGTGGAGAGCTTGTGGTTCTCAGCTTAATTTCATGCAGTGTGGGTGAGGGATAAGGAGGACTCTAGCAGAAATGGGAAGTAGGCCAAAAGGATGGAATGATGGAAAGAAGAGATAGGGAAAGTGCTCCAGGGAAATCATTAGTCGAAGAGCAACCTGCCATTTCACAACATGAAGAGAGATTAAAAAAAGAGGGAGCTCTATTGAGAGAGAATGGTTGGCCGTCTCACCCACCCTTTTTTAAAAATTAAATTTCTATGCCACCTTCATTTGAGGATCACCGGACGGTTTACGATATTATAACACAAAAATGTATATCATAGTAACAAACAAACAAAACATACACAGTTTAAAAGGCCATAGATTGTTTAATTAGCCAAAGACCTGGGAGAAGAGGAAAGGTTTTGCCTGGTACCTAAAGCCTTCTTGGGGAGAGCAACCCACAAACGTGGAGCCACCACAGAAAAGGCCCATTCTTGTGTTACTGCCCTCCAGTCCTCTCATGGAGGAGGCACATAAAGAAGGGCCTCAGATGATGATCATGGGGTCCAGGTAAGTTCATATGGGTACCATCAGGGCTTTTTTCAGCTGGAACTTGGTGGAACTCTATCTAAAGTGGGTTCATGGTGAGTTCTGGCACCTCTTTTTCTAGAAGCATAGCACCAGTAATGGTTCCTATACCATTGGCATGCAGCCCTCAACAGATTGTCCCTTAGAAAATATACCCTTTATAGGAAAATATGTTCCCCATCCCTGCCAGGCATAATGAGATGGACCAAGTTCTAGGAGAAGGCGTTTTACACAGAGAGGTAGCAAACTAAGCCTTTTTAGCCCAATTGGTACATGTGCACTTTAAAGCCAGCTCCACTCTATTTAATGTGTGTAGTGAAAGTTCATAAGTGCTTTGAGAGATAAAAGGTTTGACCTTTGTGTCTGGAATGCCCACCCTGGCCAGCACATTTACTTCAACAGAATGCCTACAATGCAACCCTTATGCATCTTATGTTGCACAGATGGCATAGCAATTGTTACAACACTCATGAGCAGATGATGCTATAGTTCCACACTATCTAAAATAAGGGGGAAGAGTTCCTGACAACTCAAAGCAAACAAAAACATAAATATATCTTGGCAAACCATTTGTAGCCTTCCAGGAAAAGCTATCTTTTGCAAAGACATGGGAGCTGCCATTCAGCTGCGGTAATTAGCATTCAAATACAATTTATTACAATGACTTCGTTCTGCCAAGGCTCAGGGCTGTCTCTCCCTCCTGCCCCCCAAGCTGAAATCTGATGACAGGCTAAAAACTGCTTTCTAACCAGTAAATTTAGCAAACAGTGAAAATTCTGGTCACTAGATAATATAATGCTTTGCACGGTATAATTTTTAAGAAATAACTTTAAGTTGCTTCATGTACATGATCTCCAGGAATTCTTACAAGAATATCATAAAGTATATCAATACCATTATTGAAGATATGAAAGGGCTCTGACTTGCCTTGGGTCACATGAAGAGCCTTGAGCTTAGTACTTTCTTGCTCATTTCCCCAAAACTGTTTTATAAATAAGTGTTATGAATAAATAACAGAACAAATATATATATATATTCTAACTTCCCTTAAGGTAGCATATATATCCATTATATTCTTCACTGCAAAAATCTAGCAGCAGTGCAGTCTAGCTAAGCAATTCTCCAATTCTCCAATATTATTCAGAGCCTAGTTTCTGATATTATCTAGCGAAGTAAAAAAGAAATAGCTGTAGACTTGTTGGGCTTAGCTGTACTGAAAATATTATGGTTTCAAATGATGCTCGAGCAATTATTAGTGTGACAAGAATTTGCTTACACATGAGAGATCTAGTGCTGATTAAACAGCAAGACGTTGCACTGCCCTTTTTATAAATATTTTTAGACCTCAGTAATACAATCTGTTTACTGGAGGTCTTCCTAGTCCGCAGCACGTCACATCTATACATGCAGTGCACTTTGAGATTAAGTACAAGCATGCTTTTGTGTGTGGCTTGAGGCCATAGTTCTATAGTACAATTGCTTCCAGAAATTAGAAAGTAATTCAGGTAACTATTTTCAGAGGGGTGGCCACGTCAGTCTCTTAAACAGCAAAAGCAACAAAGGGTCTTGTTGCACTAAAAACAAACAAAAACTTTTCAAAAAGAAAGGTAAATGAATGGGCAACTTGTCAATGTTTAAAATGAGAGCAAGGATAGCCATTTTATGTGCAAAACGAACTTTCAGTCATTTCTATACATCTGAAAATGAAATTACAGATGCTAAATCAAAATGTGTCACATGAAGTGTATTTATATAAAGAGACCTTTGAAATTACATATTAAAAGCCATTACTTTTATATGTATTACCAGAGGAATTTTGGCTTCTCTCTCGCTGGAGAGCAGTTTCACTGCCAGGATGGCACTTAACGCCCCTGGAAGAGTCTTTGGTATTGCCAGCAGAAAGCTTTCAGAAAGCTAGCGAAGAAGTACTGCTAGTAGTTTTTTCTATCTGTCATCTATCATCTACCTACCTACCTACCATCTATTTATCTGTCTGTCTTATCATCTATCTATCATCTATATCATCTACCTATCTATCTCATGAAGGGACGCGGGTGGCGCTGTGGGTTAAAGCCTCAGCGCCTAGGGCTTGCCGATCGAAAGGTCGGCAGTTCGAATCCCCGCGGCGGGGTGCGCTCCCGCTGCTCGGTCCCAGCGCCTGCCAACCTAGCAGTTCGAAAGCACCCCCGGGTGCAAGTAGATAAATAGGTACCGCTTACCAGCGGGAAGGTAAACGGCGTTCCGTGTGCTGCGCTGGCTCGCCAGATGCAGCTTTGTCACGCTGGCCACGTGACCCGGAAGTGTCTCCGGACAGCGCTGGCCCCCGGCCAATAGATGTGAGATGGGCGCACAAACCCCAGAGTCTGTCAAGACTGGCCCGTTCGGGCAGGGGTACCTTTACCTTTACTTTATCTATCTCATAAAGCAATACAATAAAAAAGCAGAGTAGTCTAAAGAAAGACCAGAAAAACAAAGAGGAAAAACAATGCAATGTCTTCTCTCGCAGGTAGATCTTAACCCAGCCATCCCCAACCTGCGGCCCTCCAGATGTTTTGGCCTACAACTCCCATGAACCCTGGCTAACAGGACCAGTGGTCAGGGATGATGGAATTGTAGCCCAAAACATCTGGAGAGTCGAAGGTTGGGGATGCCTGTCTTAACCCTTGTCTCACACAGAAATAGGTGGACCCTCCCCAGCTTTCACCTGGGAGCTTCCCTTTCTTCTCCCAGCCTCCCACGCTGGAAGATCTTCCCTTCCTTGCCTCTCACACAGGGCTAGCCATCACCTTTATCTGCATACAGTCCCTTCATTAACCCAGCATAGACATAAAAAAACAAGCAAAGACAAAACAGAAGCAAAAGTACTGCTAGTAGTTTTCCAGTGGTGGCAGGACATTTCAGGGTGATGCTTGGAGAGTAGATCCAAATCCCTCTTGTTCCATAGACACACTTACCTATTGGGCCTGAAACCACTCCAGCCCTGGAGGTAGAATTGTTGATTTCCCTTCCATTATACCCAGTTAGGCTTTCCTTTTTTAAAAGAAGAAAAATGGGTGGTGGCAGGGGAAACAAATAAAGTCAGCCCCTACTTCTTGCCCCAAGCATAACAAGCTGCAAGGGCTTTAGGTGTGGCAGAGCAAGCAGCACAGAACTTCAGCCTTGTCATGTGTCTCTCCCCCCCCCCCCCCCGTGTTCAGATTATTCCAGTACTTCCTACAATAGGTGTTCAAGGCAGGCTACTATGATCCTTATGTGGCTTACCTAAGATCACTCTGGGGAAATTCATGTCTGAGCTGAGATATGAGCCAAGGACAGACGCACATCATGCATGTTCTTGATCACCATGAACCAAGGACACACACACACACACACATTATACATGTCCTTGATCACCATGCCACATGAGCTCTGATTAGCAAAAGGTCACCCAACGTTGCAAACTCCCAGTGGGGGGAAAAAATAGTTCATGTGTGTGGGGGTAAGCCAAGACATCAGTTCATCATTATCCTGAGAGGACTATGTTCAACTGCAGCATGGGCTGGTTTGGTTTTTAAGTTGCTGTGTGCCATTCTGTTTTTTATGTTTATTGTCTTGTCAACAACCTATGCATGAACATCGTTATCTTAGCATCAGACCGATCACCTGACGCCACACTGAACGAAATGTGTTCTTACAAGTTTGCTGACATGTTTCATTTAAAAATGTGAGGAGGCACTTGGACTTCGGTGACCCTGGCATATGTTCAGGATGCAGCAGTAGGGAAGTCAGTACAATAAACATGCAAATTGCTCTTTTTTCTTTTGCAGGAAGCCACAGTGACAAAGTTAGTATCAGTAGCACCTTGAGTGGAATTGTGTTTTCATGTTTTTTAAGAAGTAGCATGCATGACGGTTATGCTTTAGAATTCAATATCTGCAAGACAAATGCAGCACTTATTAAAAAGTGATTAACATTAATTGTTTGCATTTTTACGCTGCACACAGTATGCATTTTTTAACCAAATAAGAAGTTTTGTTGCAGTGTTTCATTTGTAGCAATAATAATAGCAATAACAGAAACAATAATATAATGATTAATTTTACTGTTATAAAAATTGTAACAATTAGACCTTTTATCCTACAATCCTATGCATGTCTCCATGGAAGTAAGCTGCATTGAGTTCAAAGGGATTTACACCTAGGCGCATATGTTTAGGATTACAGCCTCAAGCATGTTGCAGTTAAACTTGAGATAGCTAAAGATTTGTTTAGTACCCATTTTTTCCTACCTGCTTCCCCTGCCCTACTTTCCTGGCTAGAGTCAACTAAAATCATTACTATATAAATTGACTTTGTGAAAAGAAGCGAGTGCACTCTTAACTTTAGCTTTGCCTGTGGCACCATCTTGCTACCAAACTTGGTAACTACTAGAAAGGGCCAACAAAAAGGACTTACGGTAACCTTTGCCATTCACAATACTTGTTAGCTTTTAACGTAATAGTTTCATGATTCTGAGTGAGCCTGTTATTAAATCTTACTGATTTTGATTTACTCATTTGCTCTAATTTCCTAATTAATTTTCTATTAACTTTTTCTTGCTTCACTTTTATATGCAATTTCCTATCTGTACTCCATCATCCTGGAATCTTCTCCATTGTTTGTCTGTTGTTCTGTCCCTCCCTCCCTTCAGTAACCCTGATGAGGTGTAAGTACTTCACTAATATAATTTGCCTCTTAACTACTTAAGCATGTTTTTCCTCACAACAGTACATAGAACAATGCTGTATTTTGTAGCTATTCTTTGTAATTAACCCCTGGATTTCTTAGGAATAGCTTGCTTCAGTTGAAAAGAAAAACTTAACATCACACAGTTGTATAAGAATACAGTGGTGCCTCACAAGACGAAATTAATTCGTTCCGCAAGTCTCTTCGTCTTGCGGTTTTTTCGTCTTGCGATGCACGGTTTCCCATAGGAATGCATTGAAAATCAATTAATGCGTTCCTAGGGAAACCGCCTTCAGACCAGGTCCGGGGACAGTCTGTCCCCGGACCTCTTCTGAAGGCTGGGGGGGAGGGCTTTTCTTCCCACCCCCGGCATTTTAAAAAACCCCGGGACAGCGGAGGACTTCTCCGCTGTCCGGGCATCTTAAAATGCTGGTGGGCGGCATTTTAAAATCGCCCCGGGACAGCGGAGGACTTCTCCACTGTCCGGGGCGATTTAAAAGCCCCTGGGAAGGCAGGCAGGGGGGACAAAGACCTTTGCCCCCCACCCACCTTCAGAAGGTGTTCCCGCCCCACTGCCCGGCTTCGCAGCAGCTCTACGAAGCCCGGCGGTGGGGCAGGTGTTCCCGCCCCCCCGCTTCGGAGCAGCGTTCCGAAGCGGGGTGGCTGGGGCAGGTGTTCCCGCCCCCCCCACTCCGCTTCGGAGCACCGTTCTGAAGCGGGGCGGTGGGGGAAGGTGTTCCCGCCCCCCCCCCGCCCCGCTTCGGAGCACCGGGAGATCGCTTCTCCCCACCGCCCCTTGCTTCAAAAGAGGTCCGGGGGCAGCGGGAAGCGCTTCCCGCTGCCCCCGGACCTCTTTTGAAGCAAGGGGCGGTGGGGAGAAGCGATCTCCCTGCCGCCCCTTGCTTCAAAAGAGAAGACCCGCTGTCCCCGGGGCAAGCTTCGTTTTGCGAAGCAAGCCCATAGGGAAATTTGTCTTGCGAGGCAACTCGAAAACGAAAAAACCTTTCGTTTTGCGAGTTTTTCATCTCGCGAGGCGTTCGTCTTGCGGGGTACCACTGTATACAAAATCTTTGTGAACACAAATTATGCCCCAAAAGACCCATGTTAATGCTATGAGCTGCTTATTTGGAGAAGGATTCCTACCTCCTCCTCTCCCATTTTGTAATATTTTTTGATGGTAAATTTAATTGTGCATTGCACACATATTGAACCAATTGCTCAAGGTAAAGGACACCTGGATAATTAAGTCCAGTCAAAGGCGACTATTGTTCAAAGAGGGCTATTATACATATATCTAAGGACCGAGAGTTTAAAGCTTCTATTTTTAATACTTTAATACTTCTATTTCAAGTATTTTTCCAACGAGTCTAGGTTATGGGAAACAAAAATGGAGAAAAGTAGCAATAAAAACAGTTAATGAACTGCTTTTTATGTAACTGTCCTGGGGTCCTTTACGTTTTTTACCTTTATGTGTGTATTGAGTCTATTTACAGACGTATCACTAGGGGCAACAAGTCCACAAGACCCTGTGCATTTTTTATTTTTTGTAAACAGTCCTGTTCTTCATCCCATACTGACACATTGTAGCACATATGGTAGAGATTGTATGTGTACAAGTAAACAGTTCGCAGTACTGACCATTTCCTTTACTTGACCATGTTTGTGTATATCTGCAATGGCATCCTTCTTGCTTGGGACAGAAAGGCAGGGTGAGAATGCAAAAATAGAAGAATGGGGGAAATATATATTAAGTATATTTGGTTATCAAATACAGAAACTTTCAACTGTTTGCTCTTAATTCTTTTTGTCTTCTGTCTCCTCCCTCCCCCTCTTCCTATTTCTCCTTATTCTGGACTCTTTCCATACTTCTGCCATGCCCTTCAAATGCATAAAAGGCAAAACCCACCTAAACGGTAATAGCCAAAAGCTCACCTGTATGTGTAGTGTGTGCATACTTCAAATGGAGCTTTTATGTTGTGCGAGAAAGATAGTGTTGGCTTATTCATAATCTACAGATGCTGGAAAATGTTCTCCATTTCACACTCAGCCTCTGTATTAACAGATAAAGGGAGGGGGGCAGCTTCTAAATCAGACAAACTTTGCTTCTGGCTCCTCATAGTCTTCATCTTACTTTTGAGTACTGCTAGAACAGAGGATGCCCTCCAGATGTTGTTGGACTGAAACTCTAATCAGGCTCAACAAGCATGACCAATGGCTGTGGATGATGAGAGTTGATTTGGAGGGCCACAGGTTCCCCACCACTGTGCTAGAGACTAAGGCAGTGGCAAGTCAGTATTGCATGTGGCAAAGGCAATGGTTCCTTAAGAGTTGATTCATGAGATGCAAGGTAAAGGGACCCCTGACCATTAGGTCCAGTCACGGACGACTCTGGGGTTGCGGCACTCATCTCGCTTTACTGGCCGAGGGAGCCGGCGTACAGCTTCCGGGTCATGTGGCCAGCATGACTAAGCCGCTTCTGACAAACCAGACCACCACACGGAAACGCCGTTTACCTTCCCGATGGAATGGTACCTATTTATCGACTTGCACTTTGTGCTTTCGAACTGCTAGGTTGGCAGGAGCAGGGACCGAGCAACGGGAGCTCACCCCGTTGCGGGGATTTGAACCACTGACCTTCTGATCAGCAAACCCAAGAGGCTCTGTGGTTTAACCCACAGTGCCACCCTAAGGGTAAACTAAGGGTAAAACAAATGTGCTAAATTCCACTCTCATTGGTGGCCTGTTCTTTTTTAAAAATGTTTCTTTTTAACTTGTGCTGTGGCTCCTTTGCATACAAGGCCATGGTACTTAGATTTTAAAAAGAGCCCTTTAGACGCTGGATCCTGATAAATGCTCCACGAGTATTTCATGTGTGCTGTGAATCTTGTATAAATCTGCTAGTGTAGGCATAATAGGGAAAGAAGTTAGCATTAGAAGAATTCTAAGCAATGTTTACGTCTGGGGATCATGGAGCCTCCCTTCTTTACCTCTAGAGGTGCAAAGCAAGAATATGGTATCTCTTTAAGAGGGTAATGTGTGAACCAAGAAAAGAAAAAGAGAGAAGATGTTGCTGCACGTTTTGTAATGTTAGCTGGTGTTCATGCATTCTGTAAGGTAGAAATCAATTGCAAATTACATCATATACAACCATTGCGACAAAAGGGCAGGACTGAATCTTAAATGGATTTACTTGCAAAAATGAATCATACATTTCAGTGAAACTGATTTTTAACACAGGTATTTAGTGTCTCTATCTTAGTCAGTGGCTGTGTTCACATGTGATGCTTAACCACAGTTCATGTTTTAACTATGATTTAATGCAAACAAGAAGTGTACTTGTGGCTGTTTTAAAAACAGCACTATAAGCCAAGTACAAACTTCAAGGATTTACCATTTGGAGATAAACAAATTGTGAACCAGGGTTTAGATGGTGCAACAAGCCCAAGGTATGTTAACTGTGGTTTAACATTATGTGCAAACCAGCTAATAATAATAATAATAATAATAATAATAATAATAGCAAAGGCAATGATGCTGTTTACATTTTATTTCACTTACTGGTGTTCCATCTTTTCTCTATTCTGTTAGTCCACCTCGGAAGCATGTTGTTTATACAAATACAGAGTTTTACCACCCACCCACTCACAGCAACAACAGCAAGAAACGATTGATTGAGGATACTGAGGACTGGCACCCAAGGACAGGAACTACCCAGTCACGTTCTTTCCGCATCCTTGCACAGATCACTGGCACTGAACACAGTGAGTTTTTGCTTTCTGAATGGTTGTGGCATTTGGCATTGTCCTATATCATGTATTATGGAAGCTTCAGTAGATAATAGCAAAAAAAATTAAAAACTGTGTAGTTAATTCTGTGGGTCCAGTAGCAGTGGGTACAATAGCAGTGCAGTGTGTGCTATGCAGTAGACCCCTTTTGGAAAGTGAGGAGAGTTTCCAAAGTACTTTGAGAGTTGGGTGGTGAAAGAATAAAACTTCCCAGTAGGGTAGGATGAGTCCCTTGCATGAATCTAAACAGCTCTTTGGATCCCAGCTACCAGGAGACTTTGCTTAATGTTTTCTATTACTTTTGCCAGTCTTTCAAAGTTACTCTGAAAAAGTTTGTTGTTGTTGTTGTTCTAAATAATAGCCTGAGTCTTTCCAGGTATGATACCCGTAAAGCTTGGTAGTTACATAATGTGATATTTAATTTCTCAAATGAGATTATTCCATACATTTAGTCAATCAATCACATTTCACAAATACTTTTGTTTAAAAGAGAGTGAGTGAGAGGGAGGCTGCATATATACCATGCATTTAAAGTGCAACAGACTCTTGGGAGATGTAGTTTGTTATGGGTGCTAGGAATTATAAATCTTTGAGGGGTAAACTACAGTTCCCAGGATTCTTAAGTAAGTGTGTGTGTGTGTGTGTGTGTGTGTGTGTATAATGTGCTTTACGTGTATGGTGTGTAAGCAGCCAATCAGAAATGTCAGAAAATATTGGGGAGGGGTGTTGTTGATTAAAAACGGTGACAGAAAAGTGGTAAAAAAACCATTCATGACAGTTTAACAAGTGGTAATTGGTTAGGCATATCGAAAAGCTTGAAACAATAGTTTTACACTTCAGGACTAAGATTTATAGATTCAATCATTAATAATGATAAGATTAGCTGAAGATTGGAGTGAGCTGCCCATAAAGAAAAATGAACCTAGCAGGTTTCCTTTAAAAATAGGGCACCCTACCTAAGACACTTGTGATTTTAGAGGATGCTAGATGTCATTATTTTTCATAAAGGAAATTAGGCTTGGTGGTTCTCTGGATTATGGCAGAAATGTAAAAAAACTAAAACTTCTGTGGTGTTCTGATGGAAATGTAATTATTGGTTTATTTATTTGCAGTGAAAGAACCAGAACCTGATAATTCAAAGAAAGCAAAGTAAGTTATTGATCTGAAATATAATTTGATGTGTTGCATGGTTTATTTTTGATTAATAGTGTGAAAAAAAATATTCATGTAGGTGCAAAGTTCAAGACATTTTTAAAGTGTTTGCACGTTGTTGTAGATAGTAGCGTAAGACTTAGTACCCTTTTAAACTCTTGACATACTTTTGTAAGGATGGATTTTGCTATAAAACCTGGCCAATTTTCACATTTTCTCAGGCTGTGTATAGAAATGGAAAGGCAGGAGCAAGAAAGCAGAGAATAAGATTTATACTGCGTTTTTAAAGGTGCTTCATCTTGAATATTGGGTACCCCGTTCATCTTTAGATTACCTTCATAACTTTATTCGGTCCCTTTCACTCATTAAGCAAATGATCCTTTTCTCAAAATCATGTGGTAGTTACTAAACTTTGGCCCACTTTTCATAGAAGTGGCATGAGAATGTTTCCAATTACGTTGAATGTTCACTTTGATAAGCAAGTGAAATTACTAAGGAGACAGGCAGGTGGGATTCTAAAGATGCCCAGTTGTTTGAACAAATGTACATGTGTGGTAATGCTTTCTCTGTAGCCTGTACCCATTCTGTCCTGGTTGGGATCCTCTTGGTAGACCACTTACTCCAGCTTCCATTAGTCCCAACCAGCAGGGCCAGTGGTCTGGAATGATAGTACAACAGCTTTTGAGGGACCAAAGGTTCTCCAGCCTTTGGTCTCCACTATAGACATTCAGCTGTCCCAAACTTTGCTATAAGGAATACAAAGTGGTGGCATCTGTCTTGGCCAAGTTAGGTGGGCAATGGGACCTGTTAGATTACCAAGTGGAAGCAGAAAGCCTTACACACCTTTTTTATTGTCTAAACTTGTATCTACTGGATCAGTTCTGAATCAGATGTAGTTGGTCTGCCCATCACTAGTTCGTAACAGAACAGATTTTCTACAACCAGTCGCAGCAGACTTATAAATGCTTGGGATGTGTGGAGTGTTTGTTGTGGCTTTAGCAGTACATCAAAAGGACAGTATTCCTTGTGATATACTGGCCTTGCAGTTTATGGTGCAATTAAAGACAAATATGTTGGCAGGGCTGTGTTCAACAGAGTTAAACAGATGCATGGAGTTGGCATTTGAAAATCAATCAAGATTCTGCACCAGGAAATGCTAATTTTTGTGACCTGTGTAAATAATGTCGTTTGAAGATTTGCATGGCTTCTTATATTACACAATTCTGATTTAGCTAGCCATGGAAGGGACAAGGATAATAAAGACACCCCCCCCAAAAAAAACAGCTGAAAAGCCAGGCTTTGTTCTAGCTTTTGAGAATTCAGTGGGTATTAACCACACATTGTCAAGTGCCTCTTGTCAGCCTTGGTGCTAGAAATTTGCATCCCAGTGCAAGTACAGTTAGTGTAAAGGAGCTGAGTTGCTAAAAGTGCATGAAATCCTGCATGTTCAGGTTCTTGCATGCAGTGGGCTGCGATGCAAACCTCTTTCTTCTCTTATCTATCTCTTCTGTCGCTTCTTTCCACAGGGAAAAGGTTCCCCTTCACATCATAGGTCCCAGATACACAAAATTACGTGACTGGCACCATGGCGTCTCAGCACGTGTCCTTAACGTCCAGTGACTTGCCAAGCTTTAAAAACAAAGCACGTGTCCCTTCCTTCTTCCTCTTTCTCTTCCACTTGCTTTGCAAATAAAGAAATGAAAACCATTAGCTTTGATTACATGAGAAATTCTAGCCTTTTCTACACTTTTTTTTCTAACAGTTTCCTACTGATGTGTAAAGAATGAGATGAACATGTTCTGTTTTAAAATCAGTATCTAAATAGGCAGCCAGCACACAAGTGGCATATAGAATATTCTAAGTAGCTTGGAAAAGAAACTCTTCTTGTCTATTGCAGAGAAAGAATAGGCTGCAGTAGTTTAACATGGAAAAGGGACAGTACATTAAGAAACCATTCTGCTAATTCTGTACAGCTTTGTTTGATTTTGATGGAAACAGTTGTTAGTTTCCTTATGTAGCTTCTTCAAAATCAGTAGTAGGTGCATTTTAGAGCGGGATGTAAATGTTTCAAATGCATTAAAGGGAAAAAAGGCCATTTTGGGGATTTTAGGAATGTTAGCATAATGCGACTCTGCTCAACTTGAGAGAAATGTCACTGTGCATACATGGTTTCTAAACTCTCCTCGGCTATAAACCTAGGAAAAATAACACTGGAACAGGGCCATGTATAACAACCAATGAAAATAGTATGAGGTAGTGAGTGTAGGTTTTATTTATTATGGGGTGGTTTTTTTCTTTGTCCTTAATAGCAGCTTTGATGGTGCATATTACTCTGTAATATAATGTATTATAGCAAATACATATTGATTTAATTTATGCTTTGTGAAGCTTGAAGAGTATTTAATAAATGTTACCTTTAAGTTAATTTCTTCCCTCTTGCCTTATTCTTCAAGTCTTTTGAACTCTGTCCATAGCACACACGTTGACAGTATTGGCAAAGAAGGCCGCTAGATACCTGTAGTGTTTTTAGAAAAAAATATGTTTGAGCAAATTTCTTATAGAAATGCCTGCATTTTGTTCCCTACACTCAATTGAAGACATGGTGCAATGAAACGGTCATACTTTTACTGATAGCAAATCTGCTATTTCTAGGCAACATAGAAGTGCAGGCAGTTCAACTCAAGCTGGTTGGGATAAATTGCTAAGCAGCCAAACAAGTGGCCAAACACTTGGCTTGGGTCCTGAACCAGCCAGTTGACTGAGCCCTACCTAATCTGCTCCCAACAGCACCGCAGGGGAACTGTAGACCTCTCCATTCTGACATAGCCAGCTGTCAGCAGAGTATGTCCATCTAGCACAAGGACCCCACTTCCTTGCAACTTCATCTTGAGCCAGCCAGGAGTGAGGTGCCATCCCTCACCTGGGCAGCTGCATTAAGGAGCTTGCAATTAATCGATCCTACCCATGATTTTAGCCCACAAGCCATGACCAGTGCCAGTCAGCCAAATTATAGCATTTGACATAGGTGGAAAAGAAGAAGAAATAACAAAAGAGCCCTGCAAGGAGGAAATAACAAAAGAGCCCTGCAAAAGAGTGAATTAGGGTGGGAGGAATGTTTTTACTGTATTTCTCTTTCCTCTTGGTTTTAATGTATCCGTGTCGGGTTATTGTCTATTTGCTTGGTTGTAATTTGCTTTGGATTGACCTGGACAAGATAACACAACTGACTGGCTGGCTGAATGAATGAATGAATATCCGTCCCAACTGTAGGGTACATGAGTTGCTTCAGAGTTGAAGATGGGCAAAGAGGAGGAGGCGGAGGCACCTTTTACTACAATGCCAATTCTTCCTCTTCTTTGCTGCACTGTGTTCTAAGCATCATTGTCAATGTACTGTTTCCACACATGATTTCCATTCCAGAGTTACATTGGAAGGGCAAAACCCAGTGAAGCCACATTTCCCTACTAGCTTTAAGCTCTGCTTAATTTTTTTTAAAGATACTTAATTAGGACCCTCCTTCAGGAAATTTTTATTATTATTTATAATTACAAATAAAGCAAACAAAAGAAAGCCTTGAACCACTCCAGCTTCAAAAGTTCTTTTCTGTAGCATTTACTTTGTTCTCCAGAGTCAACTGCCTAACAATATTTTCAGCTCACTATTTGTTGACTTATCTCTAGGGCAAGTCAAACAGGAAATGGAGATTTGAGGTAACTGCTCACTTGTTTGACATTAACAGCCACGTGTGCAGAAAACTTGAAATATGCCAGGGCAAGCTGTTAAACTACTAAGATGTGTTTCTGCTTTATTTGGTTACATTATAGAATTTTTTAAAAAACCAATAGTGTGCTATTTGTGATCAAATTCTATTTGACTCTTTCAAAACCACAAGCTGTTTCAATTGGGGGGGGGGACCTCAATCTCAGATTGGTTTGATTAATTATTACTTCATTGTTTTCAAACGAACTGAATTGTCACGTTTGTTGATGTAATAAAATGACACATCTCTGTTTAATGCATGTGCATTGCACCGTAGAGAGTAGTCTTCAGGAATGTTCGAAAACACCACTGTGCTGTGTATTCATTTAGCTGGTGAAGTGTCTGATTCAATGTAAACTCACTTTTGTTATGTGGACGTATTGTGGCTTTTATGTAACATTTAAAGTGATTTTTTTGGCACTAGAACATTTTACCTTATTTTACAGTTTTGCAGATGTTATTGTCACGAGTGTTTTTCCTCTGCTTTTGGGCCCATTTTGTAGACTGTATATTCATTATGACCTAATCATAGGTTTAATTTTCATAATAACTATTCCTTCAATGACCAGCTTGGTTCATAATCAAAAGAATGCCCTATAGCAGCTAAAGAAACTGAGCTATGAAGTCAGTTTCCAGTTCAAATTTCACCTCTGTCATGAACTCACTGGGTGACTAGGCAGGCCGGTCTTTCTCATCCTCCTCTGTCTTCCCATTTGGTATATGGAGAGTAATAACCATAGAAATGTAGAGTTGGAAAAGACCCTGAGGGTCATCTAGTCCAACCCCCTGCAACACACAAATCTCAACAAGATCATACATGGCATCCAACCTCTGCTTAAAAACCTCCAAGGAAGTAGTCCTCCATCTTCCGAGGGAGTCTGTTCCACTGTGAAACACGTCTTCCTATCAGAATCTTCTCCCTGATCTTTAGTGAGAATCTCCTTTCTTAAAACTTGGAGCTATTGGTTTGGGTTCATTCCTCCAAAGCAGAAGAAAACAAGCTTTATCCATCTTACATGTGACAGGCCTTGAGATATTTAAAGATGGCTATCCTTTTGTCTCTCAGTTTCCTCTTATCCAGGCTAGACATACCCAGTTCCCTCAACCATTCCTCATAAGGCTTGATTTCCAGACCCTTCGTCACCTTGGCTGCCCTCCTCTGCACATGTTCCAGCTTGTCAATATCCATCTTAAATTGTGGTGCCCAGAACTGGACACAGTGTTCCAGGTGTGGTCTAACCAAGACAGAATAATGACTAGGGCCACATTTACACCATGCACACAAAGCACACCCTTAATAAACTATATCTCCCAGGATTATTTGAGGGAACCCATGACTGTTTAAAGCAGTATCATGTATGATGTGAATCTAGCCTTACCCTTACAGGGTGATTGTAAGAAATATTTCTAGATAATGCATCTGAAGTCCTTTGAAAACTTGAAAGTGTCATACAGATGTTATATATCACCATTCTTTATTACTAGTCTAAAACACTTCCAGGAGCCACTTCACATAGGGTTGACATATGTCCTCTTTTTCCAGGACACTTTCTCTTTTTCATGGGTAGAGTTGTCATAGCTATCCATAGTTAAAAGTAGAAGATGGCAAATGTGTCCTTTTTTTGTTCTTTAAAATATGGCAATCCTACTTCCCAAATTCAGAGGGATGAAGGTGGAGCAAAGAGTAGTCATTTCTTACACAACTGGTTCCTCTACTTCTTGGTAATATTTGAATAACCAAAGGTGGAGGGTGTGGTGGTGCTCTGTTTCAAAGGTTACAGAGAAATGCTGGGAATTCTCCAAATATAGAAAGCCACTGCAAGACACAATGGATGTGCAGAATGAATAGTCCCTTTGCAATATTATCCAAAGGATAACCATGTTAGTCTCTTGCAACAAAAACAAATTTATTGTTGCCTAAGCTTTCATGGATATAGCTTCATGCATCTGACGAAGTGGACTGGAGCCCACAAAAACCTATACATAATAAAGATGTTAAGGTGCTGAAACACTTGTTTTTAATGATAATAGGCACTGTTCACCACCAAGAGCAACATTTCTTGCTGAAGGCCTGTTGAAATGAACGGCTTTTGCTGAGAAAGTTAAAAGTGAATATTTCTAAGTTTGTCGCAAGCCACTATAAAAGCAGTGTAAAAAAAAAGAAGAGTATTCTTCTCTGGCAATTGCTCAATTAAATGTTGGCAATTAATCTCAATCACAACTGTGTTTTGGAGATTTCTGGTGGCCCTCCTTATTTGCAGGGTTTGATACAGGTCAGGCGCACACATAGCACAAATCACCCTGAAGACCACGTTTACATTTATATTAATGCAGATAGGATTCATTGCTTTGACAATAGTTGTAACACGTTTTCTTTTTCTTTCTCCCCTTCCCCCTAAAGTTGTAAGTTGTTCTTTTCTGTAACTATTGCTTTATTTTTCAGTTTCCTCCCTCTGGATAACATATAGTGCACATTCTCTTTTCCTTGGAACTCCTCTTGCTTCCGTTTCTCTCTTTGCTTTCACATGACACATATCCCCCCCCACTCCTTTCTCTCCCCATCTCCTACTATAGGCCTGCGCCCACCCCATATCTCAGCTCTGTGCTTCTTTATCTGTTCGTTTCCATAAGCACAGGTTTTACTGCAGTTCCATTTCTTAACTGCTTCCCCTTTTTGCTGCAACCCATACCATCGAAATACTGATCAATTCTCATTGTACGTGGATTTGTGTTGCATTTGACAGTGTCCAGTGCATCCAAATCTCACCCAAACTCCCCATGCTTCTATTTTGACTACTTTGAATGGCTGGAAAGCAGCTTAGATTGCTCCAAGCCCATAACTTTTGTCATCACTTTTGTGTAGTCCAAGAAAAACTTTTTTCCCCTGGCACAATGAGCATTCAACTTACCTGGATGCCTGACCCCCTTCTGCTAGAACACTTGAAAGTTCTTAATAACTACCAGATTCCATTTCATTCTCAGCTGTAATCCATTAGCTCTGTCTTTGAGCTACAAATATGGGTCTGATGCAGGGTCCCCCCCTCCCCTGGTGAACGATGTGTCAATCAGTTTTACTGCAAAGATGGTATCTAGTAGAGATGTACACCCAGGCACCGAATTCTGGGGTGCGCCAGGCTCCCACCACTGAAGCCGCCTAAGTACTTAACTATCTACCTGTTATGAAATAATAAATAATTTTGATCAAGTCAGAAAAACAAAATACATATATACCTAGGTATTACCAAAATACATACCTACTGTTTCACTAAAGGACTTTCTGCTTTGTGTGCTCATTTACCAAAGACACGCCGCACTAGTGGCAGCGCTTGTCATTCACAATAGCAGCGCTTGTCAGACTCAGTGATGGTGCTTGTCATTCTCAATGGCGCCGTGCACACAAAATTAACTCTTATATCATAATAAAAGTTAATTTGGGGGCTGAACTAAATTTGGGGGCGCTGGGCGGATCGTTGCACCCCAGCGGCGCATATGCTAAAGTCTGTGCTGTCAGTGGCAACAGCACACAAATCTTAATCCCCCCCCCCAGCAATTCACATCTGGATGCTTGTTAGTAAGCAGCATAGATGGCTGGCTGTAGCAGACCAGGGTCGGAGTGGGGTGGAGGGGAGACATCTACACTGAACAGAATCAAGGGAAAGGGTGAACAGATGTACTGATGCAGGCATTTTCCTATCTACGCTCCCATTATCATCCCAGTACCATTGTCTCTCTCTCTTTTCTTTATCCCTTTTGAGCTGGCACCCACAGCACATTTAGCAAAAAAGGGGGGGAAAGTGAGAGAGATGGTTGGATTAAGACTTATGTCATGCTTTAGAAACATTGAAATGAGTGGTACAGTATAGAGATAATTAAATTACACCACACTGATCTCAGTGGAACTAAAGTGTGGCTAACAGAGTGATCCATATTGCTTGCTGCTGCAACCAAGGCTCTGCAAAACATGGAGCTCGCAACAGATCTGTAGCCCACTGATTCATGGCAGCTGCAGTAGAAAGTGAGGCTGGTAGATAAAATCTGAGCTCCGTGTCAATTTTAGGTAGTAATTTGGCCCATGGTAGACTTGATGCTGTCAAGTGCTGGCTGTGGGAGCACTTCAGGAACCCAGGCCAGCTAAGCCTTGCCCTCAGAATACTCCTTTTGGGTGCTTTCTGCTGGACTGTGCTGGCAGTGATGCTGCCAGTGAACCACCTTTCAGAGAGCAGAAAGGGGCATCTCTTCCAGCAGGAGGCCAGCTGAGCTGGCTGAAGTGAGTGGAGGTAAGTCTATACTCAATCCAAGTCCCCCTCAGCCGAGCAAAAGAGGGGTTTGGATTGCAGCCTTGCTTAGTGCAAAATTAGTGCAAAATCAGTAGCTCAGAATTTATCTTTGTGTCCTATGGCTAAAGCAATAATCTTCCCCTCTGTTACTGAAATTCTGAACACTCACACTGGCATTTCTTAGAGGTTTAGCAACTCTTGTTTTATGGAATGTTAAGCTAGATATTATATAGCCTCAAAACGTGTGGCTGGTTAAGTAAATCGTGTGTTCTCTGTTACTATTATGAATAAAGCATATCTACAGAACTAACTAATGGATTGGAAACCCAGCATTCCCATACAGTAGCTACCCAGACCTGCGAAATACCTGATGTGTCAGAACAACCACCGTTGCCAGCTCAAAGGTCTGTTTCTCTGTCCTTGTTCCATCCATTCATGGTTCACTGACATGACTAAACCTTATTGTGGAAAACCGTTTTGCACCACACATGAATGCACATGACACTTGAAGAAGTCATTATTATTCTCAAGTAGTTCATCAGACTTGCACTAAATTTGATAATTAAGCAAGCATTATCCTTGTCACAATTGTCACTGCTTAATGGCACTTCTTTATTATTGGACCAGTGGATTCTCACTCCCTATTTTGGAAAATGATGGACCCAATATACTCACTCCCCATGAATGGTACTGGGCACAGCCAGCACTCCTGTGTGTTGTGTGCATGAGAAGCTGTTAATTGTGGGGGAAGCATTATTGTGAGATATTTTTTGCACAGGGCAATGCACACAGCAAAAAGCAGGGTGCTGTGGCAAACTGGATTGCTCTTCTTCATTAATTTTAAGAAAAACAACAACTTAAGAGCTAATAGTGCGAATGAGATATTGAAGCTGTATATGTGTATTCCATGGCCAAAATAAAAGTTATTTCTGTATTGGACTATGATTTGTTCTGAATGCCCTTGCCATTTTTACTGAAACTTCCATTATTTAATTTCAAGTGTGTTTTCAAGGCATGCAAAACATACACAGCTTTTAGGATCTCCCTATCACTGTTATGAAACAAACTTGAAAATTCTCACCAAGGTCTGAATTGCATTGTGAATTCAGCTTTGACTGTTCCAAATAAGTTCTAGAAAATCTAGAAAAAGCTCCAACCTTCTGCTTCGGCAGTGGCTACCAGTCAGTGCCAAACTCTTGTAGACTTGCTGTCACTCCAATGGATTAATAGTTTTGTGCACAAATACCATCTGTCAAATCACATTTAGATGTAGAATTTAACATTTTCTTCATAAACTTGACTTATTCTCTGATTTTGGGGGTGGAATTGAAACAAACTGCTATCTATCAGGGGAGAAGCAACTTCAAGTACTTCTGTGGTAACAGATCCAGCTCTTATCACTATTTCTTCAACCAATCTTCCTGGTCCTAATCTTTCTACTACATCTCACAAGAGGTAAATACCTACTGTTCTGTACTGGATTATTAGTTTTGAAAGTTCTTCCTTTGCCTTATTTACTTCCTGTTAATGGGAAAGTGAGTTATCCCAGCTGGCTAACACCTTCACATCCATCAGTGGTGAACCCTTCTTATCCGGGGAGGGGGCACTCCCTTGACAGAAAACCTTTAGGGGCTGTATGTTGGTGGTGGGCAAGGCCAGAGACAAAAACTGAATGGGGCAGTAGATGCAAATCCTACCTTTGAATATTAGGCGGTATTCCAGCCATGCAAAATTTCAGACTCACCCCCACCGCCTAGCTCTTTTCTTTCCAGACAACCATTACCACAGTTCAAGGACACATTCTAGCTCAGGCATGAATTGCAGCCAATAAGGGGCATGGCTGGCTGTGTAGAGTCCCAGATTAGTTAGACAGGGCTGCATTTGGCCCCCGGGCCTGATGTTCCCCACCTCAGACATAGCTAATCCCAGAAACTGCCAGCACAAATAACAACAGAAACTGTGTATCCTTGTTGGAGTCTATGAATTAGACTTCTGGTCAATCGTGTGTACCTCTAAAATTCCACCACTGATTTTCACCATAACTGGTTAATCTAGCCCAGTGTTTCTCAACCTTGGGTCTCCAGTTGTTTTTGAACTACAACTCCCTCATCATCCCTAGCTAGCAAGGTCTGGGATGATGGGAACTGTAGTCGAAAACCAGCTGGAGACCCAAGGATGGGGAACACTGGGCTAGCACAGCATTTTGTCTTCTTTGTCGACAGACAGATATTTGCGAATCCTACGTGAGCAGAAATTGGTTGGAGATAGCCATGCCTGTAAAGTTTGTCAAATTAACCGCGTAGTATGGGAACTTAAGCCAACTTCAGATACATTTGTACAATTGCTGGGGGTGGGGTGGATACTAAGAGAACTTCTGGTGTTAGAAACTTTGTTATTTTCTTCTTCAGAGAACTTTTTTTCAACAATCCATTGGAGGCCTTGCCCAAGTGTGCACCATATCCACCTGCTACTGTTCATATTTTAAGTGATAGCAGCCAAGTAGCCATTGTGTCCAAAACTGCATCAACCTACACTAGGTAGTTTCATACTAATTTATTACATTCTGTTCAAAGCATATCATAAATTATTTCTTAAAACCGTTTATTACTTATTCTCTGAAGCTCGCAAAATGCCTGTCAAACTTTGGTGAAGAACAGCGAATGTTAGGTTTCCTAAATTTTCTCTCTGCCTGCCTGTCCGCCTCTTCTCCCTCTCTCCTCAACTTTCTCCATAGTCCAACTTCCCTACTTCTGAGACCTATCCTACAGCTCTGCTCTACCTCAGATAGTTGCTCTGCCCTAGCTTCTGCCAACCTAGCAGTTCAAAAGCATACCAGTGCAAGTAGATAAATAGGCACCGCTGCAGCGGGAAGGTAAACAGCATTTCCATATGCTCTGGCTTCAGTCACAATGTTCCGTTGTGCCAGAAGCGGTTTAGTCATGCTGGCCACATGACCGGGAAAGATGTCTGTGGACAAATGCCAGCTCCCTCAGCCTGAAGCAAGATGAGCACTGCACCCCATAGTTCCCTTTGACTGAACCTAACTGCTGGACCTAACCTTCCAGGAGTCATTTACCTCTACCTCTACCTCTACCTCAAGTGACAGTCTGTATCCAGAATGAGTGAGAAGGGGGAGGTGAGGTATTTCACTCTGCTCAGACATTCAATGTGATCGAGAGATGGAAGTTCAAAATGTCTCTTACGTATGGTCCACTTTTGCTGGGGGCAACAACAAATGTATTTGAAGCTCAACCAAAAGCAAATGCTACTTGCTTTCATATCACAGCATTTGTGTTTTCTCCATCACTTCCTGAAAAATTCAAACAAGTCACAAACTATTCTGAATTGGTTCTGGTCTAGAATGTAACTGATGGCATTGCAAATGCTTGCATTTGGCTAGTCTGAGAACATGCAATGCCCTGAGAACAAATAGTTCAAATGTTCCTACAGTAGATATGCTGTTGTCCACAAGATGGCAGCAGGACTCAGTAACAGCAGAAACCACAGATTTTCTGATCAATAGTTCCCATGAGCATCAACGTAAAAGGCAAATCTCTGCTTGCAGTGGTATTTCATTAGACACCCAAGTTAAAATAGCTTCTGTACACGGACCTAATCTTCAGTGATGCTGCCATCTCTCCCATCAGCATGTATAAGCATTTTTGTTGTAAGCTGGTTAGCGGTTTTCTTACACTCAAACAGTATATAAATTTTGTCAAATGGATATAAGGGGACATGTTCTGTATGACTGTTGAAATTTGCGTTGTGTGTACTCCAGACATATGCAGTCTGGTTGGTATAAAATTGGAAATGTTGGCGCACAGGCTTTCTTAAAATCCTACACTGGCTGATCTTTCTGAGTTGTGTCAAGTGACCCTGACTCAGTATAATTTTTAGTTCTCCCTTATGACCACCATCCAAGTTCTGTGTTAAGTATGGTAACATTCAAGTTCAGGGAATGAAATTGGGCGTATAATTTTTGTCAGTTACGAGCTGGAGGAGTGCCATCTCCGGGGAAGGAAACCATGACTGCCTTCGCATTCTCGTTATCCAAAGTTGACTTGAGTTATCCAAAGAGGGGGGGGGGGGGAATTGGACATTTGGCAAATATAAACACCGGATATTTGTATACCACAGGTCTTTTGAACAGATGTAGTTCATTAAAAAAAACCGAAAACCCTATCAAGCACCATAACTGTTGGTTACGCCTTTTATTAGGTAACGTTTAAATAAATAAGTATGGTATTTGTGTTTAATGTATCATAATTCTTGTTGAATTAAGGTCAAGTAGGATAAAAACTGGTTCTCCAGAGCTTTCCCCAGCTCCTGCAAGGTTGGGTGCAAATGAAGCTGATAATAAAAGGAGCCTACCCCTGACTAGCACAGTGGCAACTCAGACATTTGAGACCCTTATGTCTCCAATTGCTCCAGAGGGATCTACTTTGACAGTCCAGACTGGGAAAACTGCATTGGTGCCCCCTCTTCCTGGCAGGTATTGGAATCCTAGAATTTTGAAGACCAAATTATTTTCTGTGCTTTTTTTAAAAAAGGGAAATAAGGCTCCCTGTATTTATTTTGTGTGTGTGCAAAAGCATGGCAAGGGGGAGGTTTTGCTTTTATCCATAAAATTTAAACTGTAAAAGTAAATTCTTTTCTTTCTGAAATGCCAAGAATACATTGCAGAAAAGTTTGTCCAACAAAAACAGAACAAAAAAATTAGTAAATATGGACAGAGTGACATTTTCAATAACAGTAAGTCTTTGGCCAGGTAAACTGGCCACAAGGGAATTATTGGAAGCTTAACCCTAAGCAATAACAGCAATGCTGACACTCCTCTTCTGATTGTTCTGGGGAGTCTAGTAACTTTGAAAATATATATAATGCTTCTGAATACTAATGTTGCTCAAAATAATCTCATACATTCCCCCCACCACCCCCGGTTGCTGTTTTTATGAGGGGTCAGCTAATTTTCTTTTAACATCTGAAGTGAGTTATTCATTACAAAATTCAAGCTCTGTGTCCCAATGACCTGAAACCAAATACTCCATGCTTAAATTCATGGAAGACGATCAGAGACGATCATGCATCAGATTTTCTTTACAATTGCCTTATAAAAGCCACCATGCTGATTTGAAGCTTTAAATGAATTATGGAGATACATCTTAAGAAGATCAAAAGGAAGGTCTAAACCTGATACAAAGTTTAAGCTTGCTTAAGCCTATTAAAACCTATGGACTTCAGCAACCCCATTGAAATCAGTGGGGCAAGCATGCCACATTCTCTGTTGGATTTAGATTTGGATTCTCTATTGATGACAGAAACTGCTTCAGACTCAATAACATTCTTAAGGAAGAAAAAGTGGAAAATGCATAAATTCAGTCAGCCAGGCCTTGCTGACTTTTCCATACTGGGTTAGTAGTGCAGGCTGAACTTCACTTTTGAATGGCTATGATTCCAGTAACTGCATATCAATCAAAGATGCACTTAGATATTGGGAGAGCTATGCTATTGACTAGTCCAACACATTCAGTACTGTACTCCTGGTCGGTCGGGAGACTCAAAGTCTTTCTCCAGCCCGAACATCACAGCGACTGATGCCTCAGAGACATCAGCACACTTCAGGATCAGCAAAGTGTTAGCAGCCAGCATGACAGACCCAGTAGAGAGCCAGTGTGGTGTAGTGGTTAAGAGCGGTAGTCTCGTTATCTGGGGAACCGGGTTCGCGTCTCCGCTCCTCCACATGCAGCTGCTGGGTGACCTTGGGCTAGTCACACTTCTTTGAAGTCTCTCAGCCCCACTCACCTCACAGAGTGTTTGTTGTGGGGGAGGAAGGGAAAAGGAGATTATTAGCCGCTTTGAGACTCCTGAAGGGGAGTGAAAGGCAGGATATCAAATCCAAACTCTTCTTCTTCTTCTTCTAGCACAGCAATATTGGCTAAACTACTTTATTTACATATAATACACTCAGAACATTCTGACTCAGCTCCTTCCTCATCAGCATCAAACAGAAAAAAGAGAGAGAACACAGGACAATAATTCTACATCACGGAAACACAGTAATATAAACATCCTGTCTCCATCACTTCCGACTATGTGGAATGAAAACATACACCATCATGTGATAAAACAATTCCATGACTGCAACACGGGGAAAGAATCCTAACATACACACACACACATACAATGCTGCATTATTGCTATTAGATTAGTCCAGGCAGTCTTTAAAGAGAATGTGAAGGCAACAGTTTTCCTGTTTTGTCTCGATTAAAATATGAGAGCCATCACCACTGCGTGGGTTGAACATAGTCAAACTCCCATTACAGAGCCGAGTTTAAAAGTCTCTGAAGCAGTTATGAAAATTTCATTAATGAAATTGTACGCTAGGTGGCTTAAATGTCTCTCCCCCCCCCCAAAAAAAATCATAGAATCATAGAGTTGAAAGGGACCCCAAGGGTTATCTAACCCAATCCCCTTAAACGCAGGAATCAACACGTGGTCCCCCATCCAATGTGCTAGCAGTTTTGTTGCTGCTTTGCTAGGAATGAGCTTTGAAATTACTTCTATAAATGTGTCTTGTATATTTTATTTCTCATTTCCCTTTTCTTTATCCTTTCGCTTCCTTGATTTTTCTCCATTTGAACTGAAGCTTCTACCCTATGAAAGAGCCACTGGAAAATCTACTGGGAAGTAATGTAACGTTTGCTCCCATCCCCTCTACTTTACTTCCAAAGGTGGAATCGTCACAAGTTAAGAGTGCCGCTGCTGCTGTGTCTGCTGCAGTTGCTGTACGGAGGTCTGGAATATCTTTGTATCTCATGGAGGGTGGGAGGTGGAATATGTTTACTTGCAAGTGGTGAAATTCAGTGGTACTAACTTAAAAGAGCTGGTTCAGACGTGATGCTAAAACAAAAGGTTTGCTTTAGTATTCTTTCTCTGAGGTAGCTGCAAAGTTCTACTTACGTTTTTGAAATACTGCCATTTGCCATGTTGTCTGAACTGGCTGGCTAATGAAAACAAGCCAAATTCAGATGACAATGTTCAACTACTGTTAATCTAAAACAAGTGGAAGCTGCTATCACCATCATGGCTGCCCAGTAAGAAACCAGAGGGTCAAGGCTCTGTTTGTTTTGCTTTAGTACATAGTTGTGTGAATTCAACCAGCGTACTAGCATTTTACAATACACTCAAGATTCATGGACATAGTATGGGATATTATTTGTCTTTCGAAACCCCACATCATTTCCCCAACTGAGTGAATTAATTACTTGAACCTGCACCAGAGGGAGGGAATATATTCTTTAGTAATATAACTCCTTTCAAATATACACAGCAGAAGCTGAAAAGGCATGAATTGTAAGTTAGCTCTGCTCATTTCTTGAACACGTCACACAAACCAAAATTCAGTTTTTTACCTTGGGGTTTTATATTGGATGCAGAATCCAGGATGTGTCACTCTAATTATTTAAATGAACCCATACAAGGTGATTTGGATGCACTTAGCAGTTTCTGTTCATTACTTTTGAACAACTATCCAGCCCAGCCTTCTAATTTTGATATAGTGATGTGTCCAAAACTTGGAATTATCTGGTTCAACATAGAATTTTGCATGCCTCATAATTCTCAAGCAGCAATGTTATTTCCCTCAAAAAGAAATATTTGCAATGAACAGAGAAGCATATGGGAAGAGGGTTTTTTGTTTTGTTTTTGGCTTGCTATAAGTTGAAGCTGTCACGAAAATACAGGATAGAAGGATAGCTAGTAGAGCTTAGTAAAGCCTTTGCAGATGCTATTATTGGCTGCTGGGATTAGAAAGCTTCTCAGAGCCTGGTGAGTCAAATTTGGAGGCTGCACATCTTTCTCAAAGGCTCAGGAGCATTACATATTACAACCAGAATCATGAGTCAGTTTAAAATTATTGGGGGACAGGGGTGGTATTAGGGGGTGACAAAAGGCCCCTGAAGCCTGGGTCTCCTGCCCCTTTCCCCCCACTTACAGGGCTGTTGAGGCCTCTGTCCCAAGCCCTTAAGTACTTGTCAACACCCCTGTTGGGGGGAGTGTGAGTAGAGGGAGCATTGCCTTAGAGTTGGCGACTCATTTCTGAATTGCACTGGATAGTTCGCTTCTCACGACTGTAGCATGTCTAGTTAACCTTCTACTTTGTGAGTAAACCAGCTGCCAAAGTAAATTCTCTTTAAATGCTTACCAGACTCTCTGATCACAGTACCTATCGTACACTGTTGGGTGCCCTTCTCATTACTCCTATTATCAAACCACCAACTCTGGAAAGTACAAGACCATCAAGACAATCAGCAAGTGCTTTCGAGATGCAAAGAAACTGGAGACTGTAAGAGTGTGCGACAGCAATGGTTCTGCACTCCTTTGACTTCTTATCTTCTAACTTGTTAATGGACTGTCATGAATTAATTCACACTCACGTATACCACTCATGTAGTACTTAGCTCCAGCAATGGAGGTCTTCTTGCGGTTTATTTTCACCAGTACTGATCAGTCACTATTAGCAAAATATCCATTACAACCTAATAGAATGGGACAGGGAATCTTGCTGCATGGGGGGAAGTTTTGCTGTGTGTGTGTGTGTGTGTGTGTGTGTGTGTGTGTGTGGAGGTGGGGGGGGCACAGAGCTGTTAATCACTAAAAAGCTGTCATCATAAATTGTGCAGGTTGGTGGTGGCCTTCCAACTTGTCTTGAATTTGTGATGTGCTGCATAGCACCGAACCTTTTCCCTTAATTTAAAAGAGGTGTGACCTTTTTGTTAACCGCAAGGTGGGAAAATGTTACCAGAGTGGAATCAATCGTTTTGAATGAGGTACTGGCAACAGCTCCATCAGTGAAGAAGCCACATTATTGTATTATTGGAACAGAGAGTCTCTCTTCCTCAGATATTCACTGACTTAATCTTATGAGGTTGTTACTGTCGGCAAATGGGGAGCAAATAAATGGTTTTATACACATTTGACAGCTACTCCATAAAATGTTTCATGTTTCCTTGTGGGGTGGGACATTTTGTTCTGTGTCATACTTCCTGACCACAACTATGGTAACATTAGACCTAACTTTCCTTGGACGCTTTATTTAACCTACAAACCAGACGTCTGTGTTTTGATGGTTTAGATGCAACTAGCTCATTTATTGTGTCTAGCAAACTAGTTTCCTCTAGCTTGGCATACACGGACCATTTCACTATTAATGTACCTCAGGAGCAGGCATAATTCTGAATATCCCAAGTCACAGTATACAAAGGATTTTGTTTTGTTGTATCATGAATTCCTTAAGAGCAGTGAATGTCTGTTATGTATTCTGCAGCCAGATGAGTGTCTTTCTTCCCCCCCGGTTTTTTTTTTTTTTGATGCACAACTTTTTTTTGGTACTTCATAAAACTTTGTCCTTGTCCCTCCCCAAATCTGGGTTGTTATGCCAGTTCTAGGCCAGTTTTATAATATATGAAAGTACTACCATATGTCTTTCACAATAGTGAGGTGCAGAAAAAGGTTGGAAAGAGGGAACGTTTTCAAAAATCGTAGGCATATGAGAAAATATTATGAAACTACAGGAGTATAGGGTTTCACGTTTCAGCAGCACAGTCAGTTGAAAGCAGTCAGTCTTCAAAGGCTTGTTCTATCATTAAATAACAGGAGTTGTTTTTGTGCTAGTGTAGCTGCATATGTGCTTCCATACATAATGTGCTTCCATACAATTGACCGCTGCCATTTACTCTAGTCCTATGTCGGTTGCCTATAGAATATCTTTGAATTGACCCATCCAGTGCAGAAACACAGGGGCATGACACCAAAAGTTTCTTCACTTCCTGCACCTCTGAAAACAGGAAGAGTGGTTGGAATGGACATACCCTTTAGACTAGGACACGAGTGGGGAAATGTGGCCTAGTCAATTGCTTATTTACCACCACAATTTGGCTACCACTACCTGTATGTAAATGCAATGCTAACTCTCTGCAAACTGATTTGCTAATTAGGAGCCGGACTCAGAAATGTGGTTTTTCTTCCTCTTCAGAGTGTGTACTGGGGGAAGGGCAGCTGGAGTCTGACTTGGGGATAGGGGGCAGTGGTGTGTGAGGACCTGTACCAGCCAGGAGGCAAGAATCAGAGGGGCAGGGGAAGCTTCAGAGCTGGAGGAAGAGGAGGCAGAGGCAGGCCAGGCAAGTGAAGGGCCAGGTGCTTGCCCACCCTCTTCTGCACCACTCTCTCCCAGAACCAGGAGAGAAGTGAAGTGGGAAGAGCCAAAGCAGCTTCCTTGCAGGTGTAGTCTCCAACTAGGTGTTCACAGCCCATTGGGGAAAGGTACATAAATTGGTGGAGGGGGAGTGGTCACCAGTTGCTGCACCTGTTCCACAGAACACGAACCTGGGAATAGCTCCCTAAGCACTAGATTGGTGTGTGTAGGTCTCCAGAAGTGACTGTGTTATCTTTTGACAATAAAGAGTTCATTCTCTGCTGTGTGCATTCTTTGGATGGGAAGCGCCTTTGACAAACATGATCAATCAATTTTTTTTTATAAACTTGAACTGAAACCATAGATTAAAATGGAACTGGAAACTTTGATTGTGGGTGAACTCTGGTTTCTGTTGGTGCACATTTAACAAAGGAAGGGAGGAGAATTTGCTTGGAGCGGGAAGGGGGAAAGCATGTGCTCCCTGGGCTCCAATTTGAAAATTTTGTAGGGACTGCAATCTAGTTGCAAAAGTCCATTGGTCATGTAATGAGAGAAGGCAGAGAGAACTTTGTGCACATCTGTCCTAGGGATGCATTTCCCTGGGAACTTAGAAGTCCAAGGGTAGATATCTAGGATTTTGCTGCAGTTGCAGCCCAAACACAGGTAGGTGGCATTGTAAAACATGCAAGTATAATTTGCTCTGTTACTTGTACCAGGCAAGTGGCTGCCTTGGCTGCCTTTTAAATTGTGAATTTCCAAACTCCCTCTATTAGCACATAATTGACACCTTTCTAGGATTGTAACACTAATGATTTAGTGTTATGGAGGAAACCATGGTGTGTTTTGAGGAAACAGATTATGCTGCTTCTGAAAAAGAATGCTTTGTGTTTGATGCAACTTGGATTCCCACTTCTCACACCTTTATTGCGTGTGCCCTTTTTAACAGAATCCAAGGCAAAAAAAAAACTTGAATAGCATTACCCTATTTGTTCTTTTTTGCCTCTTTGTGAGCCTGGCAGTTCCTCCTTTTTCCTTATAAACCGTTGGAAACACTGTTACTTTTAGCAACATAAACATTTACCTTTGTAATTTACAGCGGAAAGTTTTTTTTTAAGAGCAGACTAGGATTATGGGGTGGAAAGTAAGAATTTCTTCTCCCTTTGTGTCTCCTGTGACCTTGGCACCAAGCATTTTTTTTATGTTGCCATCGTGCAGGCATTTTTCCTCCAAACATTTCTGTTACGCCTGCAAACATTATGAAATGGCAGGTTTATTTCTACATCTGTTGATCTCTGTTTAACATTTCAGAAACCACAGATTAGAGTTCAATACCTCCCTCCTTTTACTGGTGATAAAAAGGTGGAACCATTTTAAATACTTGGTGCATTTCTCTTTGTTTTTAAAAAGAGATGCCTGAAACATAGCAAAAAGTAGATTTCAGTTAGAAGCTAGCTAGAAGCTAATCCTTAAAACAGAGACACGACTAAGGCTGCAGTCCTAAAGCAAAGGTAGTTAAACAGTTGTTTGTTATTGTTTTAGAGAGAGAGAGAGAATATTTATAATAAAAGTCGAAAGGGAAGGTTGATTGGCAGTGGGGGAATAGAATGTTGGGTGGAGCTAGAGGGAAGTGACTTGTACAGAACATTAGGAAAACGATGGTTAATTATGGTTGGGTACCATGAGGGCCAGCATTAGGGGAATATGGGGCAAACATATATATATATATATATATATATATATATATATATATATATATATATATATATATATGCAGGTTTTGGTGTCTTCGGGTGTCTTCCCGTGTAAGAGTCGGGGTGTCTGTGCGACGTTTCGACGAGGTCTCACTCGTCATCTTCAGGCTGGTGCTTTCGGCTTCTTGTTATTGGAACAGTATTCTAAAATAAAATTTGACATTTAATGTAGAAAACAAAACTGGAAGGATTAAAGAGCACAAATCTTGCTGAGAAATGGTTTTGCTTACAGAGGGTACTGAAACGTATTTAAAAGTTAGAGTCAATTGCTTTTTGTGGTGAAAAATAAACTGTTTCTGTGTAGATTTACTTATTTCTGGAATTAACAGCACTATGGCCAGTGTTTAGGGATCTGTATGGGCAAGCCATCTCACTAGTGGGGGATTTTTGACCAGGAATGTTTGCCTGCTACTCTCTTCTTCAACGCAAAATGATAGTAGTGGCTCTGAACTGTAGGCTTCCTGATCTAAAGAATCCAGCAGATGTCTGGCCTTTCTGACCTCTGTAGTCTGCCCTGGGAATGACCGCCCCACTGTTTTGCTTAACTTTCTGAAGCACTTCTGTACATTAGCTTGTTGCTCATGTACCAAGTTGCAATCTAGGCAGACAATGGTGCAAATTTGTTCATTCCTTTTCACAAAAGAGCACCCTAACCTGTACAGCATGATGTGTGACTTTTTAAATTTCTTGCACCAAAGGGAGTTCCTGGATTGCAGCAGTTCTCTGTCTTGTCCCCATAAAAGCCCGAGAGAGTTCATTGTTCTTCAAGAATATGGCAATAAATTAGGTAGATGAGGAAGAGGGGGGGAAATCTTTTAAAATTATATGTAGAGATCTACTTTACAGAATTAATACTAGCTTGGGGAAATGCAATACATAGGTTAGGAAAGTGCTTTGCATACTTCAGCTCTTCTGTATCTCATTAACTTTTACTTAAGTGGCTCTATTGCTCTAATTCATTCTTCATTAGTCACTGTCGCTAATTTAGCTTTTTACTAAATTTAATTAATTCTATTTTCTGCATGTTCAAATTATATTTCCAGCTGCAATGCTCTTAACAGTTAGTGAGTTTGATTTGATCTCTGGAGGACTTGAAGCAGGTTTCTAAATCTTGAAGCTGAAAGCAAAATATCCTCATATGTAACCTCAGAAGTCAGACATGGGAAGTATTGATTTCAGGTAAACTGTCAGGATAGATCTCTGCTGTGAATTGAAATGAGATGAGAAAATCATACCCTTACACACACACACCCTCAAAGTGATTCACAGATCTCTCACAGAAGGCTATTGACTGGTCTTCTGTCAATGATACCACTCTGGTCTGGACCACCTAATTTACCATTCTTAATAGCCCCTACTTGGGTGATTCACTGAGGATGCAACAGAGGCAGAGAGAGATGCTTTTTTCACAGCCATCAGTGCCATCCAGTTGAAATGGCTATGCACTCGTGTCTCTTTTTGATCAGATTCACACCAGAACGTGTGCCACCTGCTGTAGACAGTGTCTGGCCTCCTTTATCTTCTGAAGCTTTTCGGTAAACCAAGCAGCCTCCCAAACTTCCCATGGTGAGAGAGGGGGCTTAGGAACAGTCATGTCAATGACCCTTTCCATCTCACTATTCCACACATTGACGTGTGGGGTGTGAGCCCCTTTTGTCTTTCCTGCTTTAGGAAAGCACTTCATCATTTCAGGCACTTTTTCTCCCAATCTGTCTCCGGTATTGGAAGTGAGCTGAGAGAAAAGTACCTGAAGTGACAGATCTCAGGGAGGCGAAGTGTCAAGAGGTAAGCTCCTCTCACTTGCATGCCTCTTTGAATTCCCTCCATTTCAGTGCACAAACGGGACAGACACATGAACAACAAATATGGCTGCCCCGTCGTATCTGGTTTGGCCCTTTTGGTCGCAAAGAGAAAGTAAGAGAATCTGAGGGGATGGAAGATGGGGAAGGGGCAGCAGGAATAGGAGGGCCGAGGGGAAAAGGGCCAGAGCTCTCACAGCAATTAAGTCTCCTTTCCCACCTTCAAAATTTCTCTGATTTTTTACTAGCTCTTTTGATAAAAGGAGTGTTGGTCGTTTCAGCCTAAAACTGAAACTTAATTAGTACCAACCTATCATACGTAAGAAAATGAAAAGCACATGGCGATGCATTAAATAACATGTTCTAGCCTGCCTGCCTTATGTCTTTTAAAAGAAGGACATGGGAAGCTGCCCTGTACTGAGTCGGACTCATCCATCTACCTTTGTCTTGGGGTGGGGAGCCTTTCGTCCTCTAGGTTTTGCTGCACTACAACTCCCATCAGTCCCAGCCAGCATGGCCAATGGTCAAGGCTGATGGGAGTCAACACTATCCAGAGGCCAAGTAACTGGCAGAATCTCTTTTCTTGCAGATGTTGGGGATTGAACCTGAAACCTTTCGCATTCATGGCACATGGTCTCTCTCTCCCCCCCCCCCCCGATTCTTAAATGCAATTTGAAAGGCTTTCTTAAAGCTACAGATCAGGGAAATTGTATCACTTCAAGGAACTTAAAAGTCCTTTACTACTTTTAATGGTAAAAGATGCATTCCTCTGAGGGAGGTACCCAGTTGCCAGGGGGGCTCATTCTTGAGCTTTTTGCTGGCTGTGTTAAATGAACTTGACAGATGAGCAACTCTGTGTTAGTGTTTCTCAATATTAATGTGGGATTTTCTTCCCTCAAAACACTGTCCCATTAATCAGTCTGACTGATACACAGAATTATGCCAGAAAGCCGATTGCTATGGAAATTAGCGCTTTTTAAGTCGTCGTGCTGCATATTGACAGCATTTCCATGATTACTTGAACGTGATGTAAAGATTACCACTGGGAGGATGCCCAGAGGGAGTGCAGCAGCAGAAGAGAAAAATGTTTTCTGATTTGATGAAGTACATCTTACAAAAACAGTTCCAACAGTTATTGGTGTGTGAGACCTGCCGCAAATGTTGACAGAGAGCCTCCTTCTAAGCTCAATAGGCATTGGAGTGAGCCATAAATCAAAAGTTTCATGAAAAGGCCACTCTCCACCAAGGCTGGATCCTTCCCTTCCATTAAAATACCCATAGTTTGTTGCATTGCAGCTGTATGGCTATATTTTTTACTGTTATCATTCATCCTACATATAGCGTTCCATTCTGTGCTCATTTAATTTGTGTGTAATAATGAGTGTGGTATTGTGAGTGAAATGTCTAGGACCAAGGGGAGTCGTTTTCAAATCCCCATTCGGTCACAAAGTTCACTGGGTGATCTTGGGCCAATCGCTATCTCTTAGCCTAGCCTAGTATGACTCAGAGGTTAAAACGAAAGAGGAAGAACCATGTACTCAGACCCTAGATGCTCCTTGGAGGAAAGATGGGATACAGTGGTGCCCCGCAAGACGAATGCCTTGCAAGACGGAAAACTCGCTAGACGAAAGAGTTTTCCATTTTGGAGGTGCTTCGCAAAACGAATCTCCTATGGGCTTGCTTCGCAAGATGAAAATGTATTGCGAGTTCCTGTGGGGTTTTTTCCCTCCCCCCCTTTTTCTAAGCCACTAAGCCGCTTATCAGCTGATCCGATAAGCTAATAAGCCGCTAAAAGCCGCTAATAGCGCTAATAGCACTAATCCTCTAATCCGTCAATGGGCTTGCTTCGCAAGACGAGAAAACCGCTAGACAAAGAGAATCACGGAACGGATTCTTTTCATCTTGCGAGGCACAACTGTATAATTGTAATAGTAAGTAGCAGCAAAAAAATAACAGACTTAAAGCATCTACTAGTTTCCCTTGCCTACTGGAATGGCTTCAAACGGAAAGCCTTGGGTGCATCTGTCCAGTGTTTTGATAACAAAAACACTGAATTTTCAATAGTGACATCAGCCACAGTGCAACCTGGAATAAGCTTCTTATTTCCAGAGGTGTAAGCTTATCTTTTAAAAGCATTTTTCCTGATTTGTTTGTTCATTTGTCTTGGGCATTTCAGAAACACTATACCTTAGCATTATGTACCAGTTGTGTAACTGATCTCAGCATTTTGCTATTTCAGTGTGTGCTTGGGTTTCAAAACATTGAAAATGAGAGCTGTCATATTCCCTGAGTCCGAATTGTTGTAAGACAAATACATTGCTCTGTGAGTGTGTGTGTGTTGGATATAATGAAAGATAAATATTTCAGAATAGAGTTTCAGATAAAAATTATCCTTCATATTTATGTAAATCAAGAGCACATCCATCTAACTTCATCTACCCTTGTTTTGTGAATGCTTTAAACTAAGGGATAATATTTTGTTTCCAAATAGTGATTCCCAGGAGCAAACACAGTTTACTGCTTACACTGCTGCCACAGTAAGGAGCATGCCTGAAACTCCAGAGAACGGCACACGTGGACCAGTTCCTGCCAATCCAGCATCTGTGCCAGCTGTCAAGCCGACAGGACCTCAGTATGCAGTCAAAACCTCAAGCTGGCAATCTTCTAATCAGCCAGGTACAGTTACCAGCTACTATTTGCTCAGTTAAAAATGCAAAAGTAGTATATGGAAAAGGTTAAATGATGAGGATAATTCCCGTTTGTAAGTTCGAGTTTTTAGTTGCCTTACTTTGCTAGTGTGTTAAAGGATATAATAGGGATGCAGGTGGCCCTGTGGTCTAAACCACTGAGCCTCTTGGGCTTGCTGATCAGAAGGTCAGCGGTTCGAATCCCCTTGACAGGGTGAGCTCCTGTCGCTCTGTCCCAGCTCCTGCAGTTTGAAAAAACACGCCAGTGCGAGTAGATAAATAGGTACCACTGCGGCGGGAAGGTAAATAGCATTTCCATGCGCTCTGGTTTTCATCACTGTGTCACGTTGCGCCAGAAGTGGTTTAGTCATGCTGGCCATGTGACCCGGAAAGCTGTCTGTGGACAAACGCTGGCTCCATTGCTTGAAAGCGAGATGAGTGCCACAACCCCATAGTCGCCTTTGACTGGACTTAACTGTCCAGGGGTCCTTTTTTATAATAAGAGTATGTGGCATCATTTATACAATACATACAAAAAAGGCCACCCTTCTCAAGTATATCAGTAATTATTAATTATTAATATGATGCACTTATACAGCCAGTTCTGCGGAGAATAAATGTTTCCACTCCTATATTTTTCCTGCAGGAAACTTCTACTTTGACAATAACACAGAAAACATTTTTAAAAATACAGTTCTCAAGGTACATAGGTCTGTGGTGCCATATTGAAAAGGGAGTGGACGTAACTGCCCTGTGTGGATGTGCCTTATGGCTTAGTTAACAAATCTGTACCCTTATAGGCTCTTAAACACTCCAAATTTACTGAGGGCTGCTGTCTAAAACGGGCCACTTATTTATTTAATAAGTTTTATTCACTGCTTGATTGTTTTTTAAAAATGCCTTGAAGCTGTTTACAACAAGATAAAACAGTAAAATCGAGAAAAATTCAGAACTATACTTTAAACATACAAAAGCTAACATACTAAAGCAGTTTAAAATTACCTCAGCTTTCTAAGCATCTGGGCAGGTGCCAAATTGCTTGACTATCAACCATCTTGAATACAGGAAAGGGTCCCTTCTTCTCCAATGGTTCAAGTTGTGAACCTGTATTTTCAATGGCACTTTAAAGGGATTTGTCCTTTTGGGTGAGGGGCGGGGTGGGGAATGTGCTTACAAGTTAGGGGAGAAATCCAAATAATCTCAAAGTAAAAGAGAGAGCATAAGGTGTTAATGTGCCATGTATTTTTAATAATGCAGCCTTTTGAGCATATGGCTGTGTTGCAACCATTTAATAAACGAACAACTCTTTGGGCTTCAGAGGTGTGGAACTTCAAAGTATCCTCAAGGTGGCGATAAATCATCGTATCTATGCCCCATTGAACTCACTTTTAGTGGCAAAAATGTGAGACAAAGTTAAGGCTGTTTACAAAAAGGAAAAGACGATAGCCTCGTTGAATGCTCTGTGTTCTTTTCAGATATGCTACATTTAACAAAAATGCAGTGTTTGTCCTTCAGATTATTCTATTTGGTGGTGGAAAGCTAAGAGTGTTGAAAGTCTTAGTATGCGGTCTTCCATAACTGCTTGATTTTTATTTATTTTTAAGTATATGTTCAAAATGACATTTCAGTACTTTTTCTCTCTGATATTGTCGCTATCACTTCTCCTGTTCCCAGCTCAACAGCAAGGGCCGCAACTGTGTTAACATGCTCTAGAGAAGAGTAAAGATTCTTGCTCCTTGCCTGGAGCTGATCTGAACTTTACGAGTGCAGCTGTTTTTGTTTGGTTTTTAAAGCAAATTATTATGATGATGGGAAGCATTAAAACAAAAAATCCACCTTGAAAACTGAGGGAGAGGCATGGTGAATTTTAGAGGTCGCTATCAGAAAGGAATTTTGTGAGGTGATTTTGGGAGAGACAATGCCTTTGAAAGCAGGGATTGCTCCAGTAACAGTGACGGTAATCCTGGCTTTCAAAGGAGATCCCCGGTTAGGTGGAAAAGAGTATATCCCATTCTATCCCGGCAGGCTGAAAAAAGTCCTTTGAAAGTCAGGATCACGCTTGTTGTTACTGGCACGCTGTTTGTTTTCAGGAGCTTTCTCTTGGCTCCTCAGCCACCTTATAAAGTTATGTAACTTGTATGGACCAAGCCTGCCTCATCTCTGAAATTTGCCCCATCTCCAAAAAAAGTGGCATAATAAAGAGGACAATGGTTTAGAAAAACTCTGGCGATTAGATTTGACACAGCACTGCCACTAATTTATTTATGTTTATGAAAAGATTTATATGCTGCCCCCAAGGTGGCTCACATCATAAAAACATAAGGAGAAAAATTTGAATAATCAGGGCTGATAAAAGGAGTGACATTTACTGCTCATTATAAAGGCCGATTAAAACAAGTAAAAGACTATCACAACAACTAATATAACTATATTCTGCAACATACCTTTCGTGCCGGGGGGGGGGGGAGAGACATTTAAGAGAAGGCTGCTCAAAAAAGGAAGTTTCTTAAAGCCATTTTAAAAACCCACAGTTAAAAGCTATGCCCATCCCTGAGGACAGTTGTTTCCACAATCTGGGTGCCACCACAGAAAAGGCCCTTTCTCTCAAGCTTACTAACCAAATTCACATCACACACAGCCACATGAGCAGGTCCTCTTGAGGCACATCTCGAAGCCTGGGCAAGTTTGTGTCTTTGCCAATGGTCCTTCAAACAACCCTCTCCTAAAATGTTTAAGCTTAAAAAGTTAAAACCTGCACTTTGAATTGTGTGCAGAAACACCTCATAAAGCTATTATGTTTCATGACTGATCCTATCATTCTTTTGAGTTGGTTCTTATCTCCTACAGCCTTGTTGGTGTGCGTGTGTGTTTTAAGTTAACACATTATTTTGTTTCCTGAGGCTGACTTCATCATCATTGTCATTTAATTTGTATGCTGCCTTTCCATAGTTAAAAACCATGCTCTAGGCGGCTTACAACATGAAAAGATTTACATAATTACAAACATTATAAAAGTAGTCATAAACAATAAGCAATAACTAAAACACAGTAAAAAGTACACATTATAAGATCTAAAAATAAAGATACAAAAATATGTATAAATAACTGCAACAACCACAACAACAAAACAGTGAAAGCCCCTAAACAATACCCCAGCCAAAGAGTGTGTTCAGCAGCCTTAGCTTTTGTAGTTGGAGTCAGTCCGGGCCCCGCCCTGTCAAGTCAAGTGGAAAAGGCCTGCAAGTCATGGAGCAGGTCTTCCAGAACTCACACCCAAGAAGTCTCTCTCAAGATAACGTGAGAGGCCTCTGAGTAATAAAAATAAGCCAAAAGACGCAAAGAAAGATAATGGTTTTTACAATCATATATCTAGTCATTTGCCTTCTAGGTGATTGGGCAGGGAAGGCCAGGGTTGGTGGCACTTTAAATCAAGAACTAGAGTTTTAAATTAGTGTTAAAAAGGAAGTTGAGCTAGTGCAGAAGATTAACAGAAGGATGACTTCAGTGACTGTGGGAGAAAGATGATTTTGACAGAGGCTTTGCGTATTGTCTGAAGGTGGGAGATGACTGACAAGAGGGAGTAGCTTTTGAAAGTGTACTTTCTAAAAGATGCTGTGTGGGGGGAAATATAATGTGCCAGTTCTTCTTAAGTGAAAATAACAGCAATCACAAAGGGCTGTATCTAAAGGCATTCATGCAGATGAAATTGTCCATAAAAAGAAGGTGAGAAAAATCCACAATGGTAGCATAACAGTGCATTCATCAGCTTGTTTATGAAACTTGTTGGATTTCTTGGTGATAAACACCACCTGTGAAGCATTAAGGAGATATATATACTGATCCTAGAACACATTTGGAAAACTTGAGCTTTTGTGGAAATCTATACCAAGTACAGGACATGCAAAGGTTTCCCATTATTACATTTGGCTATTTTTAGCAGCGGATACTTGCTCCTCATGCAACTGCAGCTACTTCATGAAATATTTAAGTGCTTTTGTCCAGGTTTTGCAAAATAGTTTAACTGCTAGGTAAAAATAGGTAACTGATTGTCTGGATCTATTTCAGCCTGGCTTCAGGCCCAGCCGGGGCACTGAAACTGCCTTGGCCTGCCCCGGCTGATGACATTTGTCATCAAAGAGCGATGTGGGGAGTGTAGTTCTGCTCATTCTGCTTGATGTTTTGGCACCTTTTGACCACAATATCCTTCTGGAGTAGCTCAGGAAAGTGAAAGTTGGGGGCACTGTACTTTAATGGTTCTGCTTCTGCCTCTAGAGCCATTTACAGAAAGCAGTTATTGGGGGCCCCCTCTAAGGGACTGTGAAAGTTGGAAATACAGGGGTCAATCTTGTTCCCATGCTATTTAACTGTGTCTGAATCTACTGGGAGTGGTCATAAGGAGATGAGGAGTTAGGAGTTAGCAATATTTAATTATACCCACCTCTGTCCTTCTGTTCCATCTGAATCATGAGGCAGTTGATGTTATGCACTGAAGTTCTCACCCTGGGCCAGCAGGGGGATACTGTAGATAGTTGTGCAAATGAAGGATCGAAAGTGACGTTCAGTGATTGGCTAGTTACAGAAAATGGTTACTGATGCATTCTAGTGGAGCTCTATATAAGCAGGCTGACTGAGCTCCTCAGTTCAGTTCTGTTCCAGCTTACAAATAAAGAGCTGCTTTGGAAGAATCGCTGTGTCGTCTGATATGTTCGCCCACAACTTAACAGTTGAGGTCGACTCACTAGAAGTAATGGACATAACTTAGCCATGTTCATCAATTTCAGTGGGTCTACTTTGAATAAAACTTAGTTGAATGCCACCCTAAGACTTGAAGACTTTTATCACAAAAGAGGCTCCCTTCCAAGTTACATACTGATTAGTTCCTTATAATATAAAGCTTCCCCCCCCCCGCTCAGTCTCCAATATTTCATGCTTTTTGTAAGGACTTTACATAGCGTTCTCTAATATTAGACTACAGATAATATACTGAGGCAGGTACCCTGTTAGTGCTGCCCAACAGATGGATGCCCAGGAATCTCTCCACTTGCATCACTGATTCCATCTGTTCAAAATGAAGTACGATAAAAGCTTTCTGGTATTCTGTTTTCATGGGAAATATCTGCATCAGTATGAAAATACAGTTGTTTTCGAACTGACAATCAATGCATAATAGCAGCCCTTTTCTGTTCAACTTTGTCAGTTTCTGCTCCGACATCTGATACTCTTTGTTTAAAGATGTTTCTGGCCACAAGTGAATTCAGAGCCTGCCCTGAAAATCCATACTGTTCTAGTAACTTTCTGAAACCAGAAACGGCTCGGAGCTGGTGCCATCTGTTTCTTTAAGTCACGTCTTAGGAAGTCTATCTTCACCCATTTGAAATAATCTGCACCAATAATTAGATATCCTAACATGTGTTAGGCCAGAGATTGCCATAGCACATAACTGTTCTTATTAAATAAGCAGGGGGAGATTTTAATACCCCAACTCACATGCAACCCCCCACCACCACCACCTTTGAACTCTTTCTGTTCTGGTGATACTGGCAGCACTTTTGCTCTAAAGACGTTTAAAATGAGCATATTGATCACAGGTGCCTAAAATTCAGGAGTCTAAGCATTCATTTTTATTTTTGTAAAGCCCAAGATCCCAAAGCAGAAAAAGCTGTTACAAGATAACATGATTTTATCTGTTCTAAGTCTATGTACTATTTGTATAACATTTTTTCCTCTTACCGTATTACAGTGGTACCTCAGGTTACATACGTTTCAGGTTACATACGCTTCAGCTTACAGACTCCACTAACCCAGAAATAGACCTCGGGTTAAGAACTATGCTTCAGGGTGAGAACAGAAATCATGCTCCAGCGGTGCGGTGGCAGCAGGAGGCCCCATTAGCTAAAGTGGTACTTCAGGTTAAGAACAGTTTCAGGTTAAGAACGGACCTCCGGAACGAATTAAATACTTAACCCGTGGTACCACTGTAGAACACTAATTTGGATTTAGCACTATTAATGACTAGATCATTTTCTTTGCAGAAGGCAGTAAATAATATTCTCATAATGCCTTGCAGTGTTGAGGTCATATGTTTACAGGCATAGGGAGCCCTTAGGAATATAGAAATACTGATTATGCAGTGCTGGAGTTAAATCATCATTATTTATAAATACAGCATTGTTGGACTCCTTTAAATGATCAGACCTAGACCTGTTTTAGCAATTTCACTTCTGCATAGATTTTTAAATCATTCTCTGGAAACCCCCCCCCCTTTTTTTTGCAGAAGAATAAAAGAGGATGTGATTAGGCATCTCTGCAGTCAACCAATATAGCAAATGCAGGAATAGACCTTAATTCCCTACAAACATTGTATAGATAGTTCAGTAGCAACATCAGAGGAGTTTGATTCTAACAAATGGACAGTCTGGTATTAATAATTCTAAATTGTTTTTCTGTCATGAGGCGGCATACCACAAACTCTCACAAGTTAACTAATGTGAATTCCGACGCAGCCAAGGAAAGTATATTGTGAAACCACAGCAAAGCTATTCGTAAATGTCAACTGTTAAAGCTGAGGTATTTACTTGAGATGTGAAATGTCAACCTTTTGAAATCACCGTGGCAGTGGGGTTTGTTTTTGGTTTTTATTTTGGGTATTTTTAGGATTGTGCAAATATAAATGAAAATATGTGAAATTCCTGGGGCCACTGGAAGATACGATGGGGGCTGTATAATCTTTGGGGGGGGGTTGTATGTATTGTTTCATTGGTTTATAAACTGGTGTGGAAATATTTAGCATTATTCATATCTAGGTTCAGGTAGTGGGAGAGCTTTGAAATGCTTGCATTGTTTGCTTCTACAGTCCATTGGCTGCTTCCATGGCGTCAAATGCAGAGGGGATGGATTAATATGTGCCCATATCCTCTTATTCATCCCACCCACTTCTGGCAACATTACATCCTTCCTTGGCCTCTAGCCAGGCACGGCCATGACCCCAATAATTCTGCACTGAGGCTACCCTGTTAGGTGGGATCTGCCGCCATGGGAAATTTAAGGGAGAGAACATTGTCTCAGCCACCCAGAGGGTTGTTGTTTGTTGTTTAGTCGTTTAGTCGTGTCCGACTCTTTGTGACCCCATGGACCAGAGCACGCCAGGCACTTCTGTCTTCCACTGCCTCCCACAGTTTGGTCAAACTCATGCTGGTAGCTTCGCGAACACTATCCAACCATCTTGTCCTCTGTCATCACCTTCTCCTTGTGCCCTCCATCTTTCCCAACATCAGGGTCTTTTCCAGGGAGTCTTCTCTTCTCATGAGGTAACCAAAGTATTGGAGCCTCAGCTTCATGATCTGTCCAGAGGGTGCATGGTTCCAAACAATATAACATTTTAAAATGGCAAATAAGAGGTGAATTAACCCCGCTCCTAGAAAGCATTTGCAGAGCTGCAGCAGGATCAATGATTGATAGAAATTTACCATACGTGCATTCAGTCAGTCTTGTAAAAAACAAGAAGTTCTAATTTTCCCTGCTACCCCATGACAAAGAGTGATAGCAAAAAGCTGTTGAGGGTTGATTAGTTAATTAGGACATGATTCTCCATTGCAACCTATACCTCGGCAAAAGAGGTGCTATCAGATCAAAACGGTAGCATTTGATACCGACTTCACATAGGTTGCTATGATTAGACGAGGTGCAGGCAGTTCAAAATCAGCTCAGGTGTTGCTACAGTGCTTTGAAAAGGTAGGGAATAAAGAGAGAAATATGGTCTGACAGTAAATGCACCTGCGTGGGCATGGATATGTATGGAAGTGTGTTGGACAAAGGTATGGAAGAAGGAACAATGGGAAAAGGAGAGACGTGTGAGAATGGATACCTTAATGTAAAATGAGTAAGATTTCAAGTTCCTAGACCAGCCTTCCCCAATCTGGTAGCCATCAAATGTTTTGCCCTACAGCCTGTGTTAACAGCTAAGTAAATATAGGATAGATTCAGTAATGCAGTGAAATAATCTAGATCTAGACTTCATACATAACTTTGATTTCACTTCCTACTTGTTAACAGGCAAAAAATAAAAATAGAATACAAAGCTAATTCAACTACAGTGGTACCTTGGTTTAAGAACAGCTTAGTTTATGAACAACTTGGATTAAGAATGCTGCAAACCCAGAAGTAGGTGTTTTGGTTTGTGAACTTTGCCTTGGAAGCAGAACATGTTTCGCTTCCTGTTGAGTGTGTTCCATTTGTAAATTGAGTCCCCCGCTGCTATGGGAAAGCATGCCTTGGTTTATGAATGCTTTGGTTTAAGAACATACTTCCGGAATGGATTAAATTTGTAAACCAAGGTACCACTGTACTAGTTAGCCTTTCTGAAGTGTAGGGGACTACAGTAACCTCTGTTAGTCTCTTCCATCTGTCCTTAATTAATTTCCAGTTGGTGTCAATTTTGCATGTGTTCAGTCATGAATTTGTTTCCACATTAAACTGGTTTTTTAAAATGAGGGGGGAAATCCATCCAAAAATTCATATTAAAATATGTGTTTTATCTCATTGAACATATTTCTAAATGATTTTATCCCAATATATATATATAGACACTTGGTACAATTTTTGAGTCAAGGGCTGTATTGTTCCAGTCCATTGTGCTAGTTTGGGAGATGGGAATCAGGTCAGTTCACTTAAAATTGCAAACTGAATGAAATTCTCTTCCATTCCCTGGTTTAAATATAGTTCAGAGACAGGGTCTTCTCATCAGGCTAGATGATTTACAGCCAACACTCTCATCTCTCCTTTAGAAATGTTGGTAGAAGTAAAATGGAAGTGCTGTTTAGTAGCAAGGATAGTACGGTTTAAATGTCTGGGAAAACCCAGACATACGGCAAACCTAGTTTTATTGTACCTGAAGGTAATGGCTTGTGAATTTTGCATTGTTAACTACTGGTTTTTATTGTGTGTTTATCTTCATTGTGCCTTTTGGGGGTCTGGTTGCTGCCATCATCATTCCGAACTGCATGGAACTGTCCATGCAGAAGTCTCTTGCTGTCTTGGAATGTGGGAATGTCTCTAACTCTCACAGCCATTTCTGCCTCATTACTTAGAAGTTCTACTTTTAAGAGTCCCAGTATGGCATCCCAATTACCCCAATGGCATTATCCAGAGCTTGGGCTGGGCGATAAAGCAATATATCGTCCCAAACCAGCTTGAAGTCCTTATTGTTATATCGGTTTCATAATTTTTGATCTCACAAATCATGAGAAGGGTGGGTGGGTGGGTGGGTGTGTACACTATGCAAAAATCACATGGGGAAAACCATGAAGCCAGCCAAGACACAAATCTATGATATATAATGAGTAATGCTACTTGATGCAAAAATTAGCCAAACTAAAATAAATAGGTGTAAATAGGATGCGATGGTGCTCCAAGGTGTTACTTCCTTCCCAGGTTCTATAACTGCTCTTGCTGGGTGTTTGTATGTGTATGCCAGTACACACACACACACAACTCTGAAATTGTGCTTACTTTTGAGTGGCTTATGGTGCAGCAGATGAGAAGATGACCCAAGCCAACCCAGAATGCTCATTTTAATTAAGAAGCTTCACAGCCCATTTAATCTGAGCTCTTGAGAGATGAAAGGCTAGCTACTACAGCAGGAAACTAACCCTCTGAAGTTGTAACCGGGCCTCTAATGCACCTGTTCTGATTTTCATGGTGCACATTCTAGCTTTCTCAGTCATTTTAAGAAATGATAACAGCATAATCCTTCCTGTTCTGCCTTTCATCATGAGAGGATTTAAAGCTTTAACTGTATTCCACAAATTCAGCAAAATAAAATAAAATGTGGCTATTGAATGCTTTGTGCTCTTTCTCTGCTGCTAACCTGGGCTCATGATTCTTTGGGGGATCTTAAGGGACTAAAGTATCTCATACATTTACCATAATTATTTTTTTATTTAAGCGTGATAAATTCCTTCAGCTTCCACATGGACAGGAAATAAAGAACTGCTACTGTATAAGAGTGTGTTAATATTCTGCTGAAGAACCAGCATTTTGTTGTATACTAGTCTAATAGAACTATATTTCATTTCAGCAGTTGAAAATGAAATTGTGCACATTGAAGTAGTATTGTTATTTATAGACATTACATGACACTTGATCTTATATTTAAGTGAGTGCTGAACTATTTAGTCTGTTGTATTGTTGCCATGGGCAAGAGATCATCTGTCAGAGTAACTGCCTCACACATCTGACCTTACTCCCTCGTACCAATGCTTCACTATTTTTTCCAGTTCACTATTGAGTTGGCAATCAGCAGTGCAATATGCTATTAATAAAACCTTGGCTGTGCCAAATATTGACACCTTTAATTTTAAGGCTTTAAAATAGTGATATCAAAAATCGAAATAGTAATAGTAGTAATATTTCATGGGAAATGCTGTGTTTGTATATGAATAGGTGAAATATTTTTTTGCATGCCTAAGGAGTGGAATTTCTTTATCCAGTTGAATATTTGTAAACATGTTTCTGAACATTACAATGTACAGTTGGGGTTGAGCAAAAGCAGGCCAGTTCTGTCTCTTGTCCCCTTGCCTGGTTCTCCACCCCAACTGACATGCAGTATTCTGTAACACCTGTTGACTACTCAGTCCTCATTGGGGTGTGTTTTGGAGGATCACCCCATTTGGTGGTGTGGGGTTTTTTTGTGCTTCTGAGAACATTGGTGCTTCCTAAAGCATTTCAACACCTCTATCTTGTTTCTCAGTGGCCCGGCCCCGCTTGGGTTCCTGTGGCTACTATGCAACATTGTACAGAACACATCAGGTCACCATTTTCAAATGAGGAAAATGCCTCTTTTTTTTCTTGGTAATAGCTAACTAAAGGAAGCAAGTCTTCTTTTATTTAAATGTACTTCTGGTAACGTCCTAACATTCCTTGACATGCTTCATGAAAGTATGCTTTTTTCAAACGCGCTTCTGTTTGTACTGCCTTTGTAAATGTGTCAGAAGGTAGCATATCATTCATCCCTCATTTGTTTGCTTAAAGTTTAATATCTATAGTGTTTCGCTTTTGAGTCACACTGTGATTCAAATAATATGAATGCATAGTTGCTCTCTGACTGTCTGAAAACTCTGTTTTTAAATATAGGTAGTAACAAGATAATAAATCTAAAAACTAGTTTTCACATTGTAATGTTAGACACATAGTGTCAATAACTGTGTTTCATCCAGATCTGCAATTGAAAGGGAGGGGTCGTACCAACATTTTATCCCAAATAAAATCGGATTGTTCATCGTGCTTTACAGGTGTCTTCATTATTTTTATGACAACCATATTTTAAAAATTCTGTCACCTCCCACTTCTTTTGCTAAAACAACCTGATTGGCAATAATCTGTACCTGATGAAAGTTCAAGATGTTTTTAAACATTGTTTCCTTGTCTTAAGCCTGTGTATTTGCAATTAAGTACTCATAGCCATACCATTTTAGGAAACTATCCATGAGTCTATTTTGAGCTAGAACTTTTCAAGCTTTTTATTAAAGCATTTTAAATTTTGTACATATATACTCAGAAATAAGCTCCATTGAGTTAAATGGCACTTATGTCCAGGTACCTGCGTAGTTCTTTTTTTTTTTAAAGAGATTTCATTAACAAATAAAATTTATGCTATAACAAAAGATGAAAGATGACTTTTTAATAGAGAAATAAATTAATCTCACATACATAACCTCAAAACCAGTAACTCCTCCACACACACAAACCCCCACATTTTCCATTCATAGCTATCCTTTTCTTGAACTAATAGTTTGAGTTTATGGTTCTTGGATTCCAAAGAAGTTTAGACATTTTGGATTCAGCAATGTATTTTTTAGATGGGTTTTGATGCTTTTTGCTGCTCTCAGCTGCCATGGGAAATGATGATGATGATGATGATGCTGTTTTGCAACAACTGTCACCAGTATGGAGTAGCAGTCCCCGTGTGTGTGTGTGTGTGTGTGTGTGTTTGTTGTTCATGTCAACCATTTTTTGCTGGCACGCACAGCACTTTTATCAGTATATGAGTACCAGGGCCAGATTTTTCTTACTTACTAAATAAAGCACTGATAACAAACAATAAAATAGGATTGCTGCCTAAGAGCTCTTATTGCACTATGACAAACCAATAAGGGCTTATAGTTATGACCTGAAATAAACTACTTTGTAATTATAATAGTACAGATTATACAATCTGTACTAATCATTACATATGCTATGCCGCAAAACTTATTTGAGGTTACTCATATTTATCATTGCAAGCATAGTTTATTATAAAGTTTTCCTTCCATTTTGTTTTATAGCAGCTGGAAGTGGATGGGCATCAGACAAGAGTGGAAGACCCGGAGCAACTGTGCCAAGTGAAAAAAATACAGCAGCACCACCTCTGCCAACAGATGAAGACACTTTGGTTCAGATGGCAGAGCATATTCCGGCAGGAAAGCGAACTCCGATGTGTGCTCATTGCAATCAAGTAATTAGGTTTGTAATTTCCCCCCTTTTAACATGAGTTGAAGGCTTTCTAACGTTTAATCTACAAGATTTTTACACCTGAGTATTCTTAGCCCATAGACAAGTCCATTCCAGGTCTTCTCTTAAAAACCCCACAAACATTATAAATTACAGTGGTACCTCGGGTTAAGAACTTAATTCGTTCCGGAGGTCTGTTCTTAACATGAAACTGTTAACCTGAAGCACCACTTTAGCTAATGGGGCCTCCTGCTGCCACTGTGCCGCCACTGCACAATTTCTGTTCTTATCCTGAAGCAAAGTTCTTAACCTGAGGTAATATTTCTGGGTTAGCAGAGTCTGTAACCTGAAGCGTATATAACCTGAAGCGTATGTAACCCAAGTTACCACTGTATAAGTTTTACTAGCTGGTGTTTCTAGAACTCTACTTGAAACAGCTTGTATATATAGATATAGTTAATGTTTGTGTAATTCATATTAGAAAAAACAAAGTTGCACATTATTGAATGATAATTTGAATCTGAGAAGGAAGTTAGCATAAATATAAACTGCATATCATACACTCCCAGTAGCTATGGACACTTTTTTGAAACTGTTTTTAGTGACATTGGCACAAGGAGCAGGAGACACCAGAAGTGAAACTTAAAGCAAATAAGTATTCATTGCAATCAGACCCAGAAGGTAAACAAGGTGAAAAGCAAATAGCAGGTGATATGGAAATAAAACAAGAAATATGCAGTAGCAAATATTTCTTTGAAGGCCAGAACAGGTAAAAGAAAACTAAACAATACCGCCTCTATCAAACTTAAATGGCAATTAAACAAACAATTGAATCATTGCTAGAACTATGCTTACACGAGCTCCTTAGGAGTTTGACTGCTTCTGACAAGTCGTCTTCAAGTTCAACCCATGTAATAACAATGATTGACAGCCTGCAGGTTGCGCTCCAGCACTGCCTTCTGTAACAACCTTGTCAGTGACAGGTATCCCAAATCCCCAGGGCAAGTTACAGAGCTATTATTGTCTGCCTGGATTAGTCAATTCACACTGGAACCCTTAACTCTGGCCAGTCATCGAGTAAATGATGAAACCGTAGGGGTGTCAAGGGAAATGATTAGTCCACCCCTTCATGTGACTTAGTTGAGCTGGCTCTTGCACGTTAAATGGAATTGAGACTTTCATGATTCCATAAGGAAAATTACGAGGAGATAAGCAATAACCGTACCTTGCCCCCACTCTGAGAACTCTGGGCTAACCCAAGGAGGATCCATGAAGTCCTGCCTTTGTATCACCAGTTCTCCATGATAAGTCATATCAGAGAGCACAGAAAAACGTAGGAGGATCAACAAAGCATAATTAATGCTCACAATATCTAGGCTGGGAATTATAAAATATATTGCATAGGTATGGATGCAATGTGTAATTGATGCCCACAGTATCTGCAGGCAAATTATCCCAGTGCTTTATTCAGGAAATGAAAGGAAGCAGAAAACACCAGATGAGAAGGATATGCACTGAAGCCATCTGACAATACCTTAATCAATATATCATGTTCTCTGTACACTCTTGCACTACAGTGGTTTGGGAAACCTGTGATAGCCTTCAGGGTTGAGGTTTTAGCATAATTACAGTTCATGCCCTTTGGGGCAGTATTACCTATGAAAAGGTAAGCGCTGGATCAAGTGACATTCCACAGCACACCTGTTTTGCAGCCAAACTGCATTGTAGACTTGGTTACTTTACACTGAGACATAAAATAACCATGAAATGCCAGCTCCCAAAATTTAAGAGAGGCAACCTCATAACTTTTTAATTTCTTTTCTTAATTATTGATCAAGTTATCATCTAGTAATCATAGATACTTTCCTGGGCCTAGTTTTTTTAAAAAAAATCCTTCTTTTTGCATTGAAACCTAAGACAGATGACAAATTCAACGTAGCGCCGTGGCGATCACTCTGTCAGTGCAAGCATTTCAGCTTCCCAGACAAAACAATATCCCCTTTCCTCACCCTGTGTGCTCTTCCATGGGTTCAGTCAGCCACCCCAGAGCCAGGTTTGGCAGGGTACATTGCAGGGGGAGGGGGGAAAGGCCTATTGCATATGTACAAATCTACAAAATATTTATAATGTGGATCTGACGGGGTGTTCTTTAACAGTACTCAAATACTCATGCAACATGGCATATCTTTGAATGTCAGAATAACTAAGTTAGCTATCACTTTCAAATCCATATTTTTATTAATGTATTTTTGTGTAGTTTACATGCAATGGTTTATTTTAAAGGTTTTTCATTCTAAAACAAAGTTATCATAGGCTTTGTCAGCTGCTAAAAAAGAGTGGGGGGGGGATCCCCCAAGATAAATAAGGAGTTAAGTGTTGCCTGACACAGGAAATGAAAAAGCAATGCAGTATAAAAATGTGATTTTTATTTTTATAGTATCTTCATTTAACTCGAAGAAATCAGGCCTTTTGGTTACTGGAACAGAGCAAACAGTGACACAAACTTGATACACTCCAGCATTTTCCATCAGTGCCCTTTCAGTTACTGTAGTGTTTGAACAATACAAATCAAAGAAAGTGCTCACATTGGATGTGGAAACACAGGATATAGAAATATTGGATATTTTCATCCATGGGAGCACATCCGTGTCTAAAAATTCTGAAAGTAATACAGGTTCTGAGTATCTGACCACAACTATAGTAACAGAAAGCAATTTGAGTGCAGGAAGCAATCAGTGAAGCAGGCTTAAACCTCATCCAAACTGTTGTTATTCATTAATAAATGGAGACTACAAGGCATGTCCTATAAATGATTACAGTTCTTCTACTAGGGAAACATTTGAAGGACTTAGCACGGATCTTAAGCGCGTACGCTCAGATGTAAGTTCTATTGATACTTCAAAGTGGTACAATGGACGGGGGAGAGACTGAAATTAGTACATTGACTGACAGCCAGTACTTAACACTTATGTTTTCTTGGCCCGTGTTGCAATTCACTTTGTTATTCAGAGCATGAGTATTAAATTCTGGATCAGTGAAAGTAATGTTATAATCACTTTGTGGTCTTTTCTTGGTGTGATTCCATGCATTAAACATGGCACTTTTAACTGCAGAAGTCATGAATACGGGAAGAAAACAGTTGCTTCCCCACCCCCTTGAATTTGGACTTTTGTACTGCTTTGAGCAGTTCACTTTGCAATGTCGAAACTGTAAAATCACAGCAGAAAACTTAAATATAACAAGTATAAAAAAAACTGCTTGCTAAATGTAACAGGTGGTGTAAAAACACTTCCTCCCTTCCTACTTCATTAGCATCCAAGTCTATCATTTTAGAGCAGACAATTGGAAACTTGATTCCACCTGGGGCCAGAAGGACCTCTTCTGTGTTCCTAATGAGTCTGGTAAATTAGCCTTTGCTGACACAGTGAGAAGGGAGCACTTTGTTGTACATAAGGACTTGTATTGTTTGATCGCTACATAACTGAAAGGGCATTGATGTAAAAAGGTGCTTGTACAGAGGTTGGAGGGTATCGGGTTAGGTCAGTATTTCCACTGTTCAGGTAATCACATGGCAGCAGGGGGTGTCTATAGAATTCTGGACCATCCTCTTAAAGTTGCATGGAGAACTGTAAAAAATAAATAAAACCCTTTGCAATAAGTTCTAAAGTCACCAACAGGCCATAGATAGACAAAAATCAATTTTCTAAATGAAATAGCGTGCCCTCTTTTTCTAGATGTTTGAATGGTTGTGCAAACATGCAGCAGGAATTCTAGATCTGGCTGGTATTTAAAAGATAGCCTCCGTTCTTTGGCAGAGGAAGCTGGTCAAGCCAAAGACTTGTAAATAAATTTGATGCTGAAGTTGATGAAAAGGGGCTGCATACCACACACAGGACTCCTTCAAGAGTTTTCCATCGGATGGGCAGACTTCTCACGTGCATCCAGGAAATGACAGAGTCTGAAATTGAGTTTTCATCTTCTTCCAAAATTAAATTTATTCTTATTTTAGAAATGAGTATTAATTCTGTTTCAGGGTGAAGGTATAATAAAATGTCTGGAGCTTTTTCATATTTGTTTAAAATTTAGTTTTACTTTCAACATTGCTTTACCTCACTTTTGAATCTTCAGTCGTTTACATTTTCAAATTGACCCTGGTTTCATGTGCCAGCATCTCCAATGTGGTGCCCTCAGATACCCATTCACCCCCCTCGGTGCACACCAAGCGCTAGTCCCCTCTAAATTTCTATCATTCAAGATTGAGAATTGGAGAGGTGTTTGGAGAGGGAGCCAGTGTGGTGTAGTGGTTAAGAGCGGTAGTCACGTAATCTGGGGAACCGGGTTTGCGTCTCCGCTCCTCCACATGCAGCTGCTGGGTGACCTTGGGCCAGTCACACTTCTCTGAAGTCTCTCAGCCCCACTTACCTCACAAAGTGTTTGTTGTGGGGGAGGAAGGGAAAGGAGAATGTTAGCCGCTTTGAGACTCCTTAAAGGGGGTGAAAGGCGGGATATCAAATCCAAACTCTTCTTCTTCTTCTTCTGTTGGGGAATGATGTCTGTTTCTCAGGAGTGTCGCCTGCTTCTTTTTCTCTGTATTTTACTTGTTTCTTGTTGGAGTTTTGTGGGGAGGAGGAAGAATTCTGAGCATCACTAGTTTCATTCTGTGAAATAGGCATATCGTGGTGCTCCATTTAGATTTCTGAATGTGTCCCTGGCCCACAAAAGGTTGGCCATCCCTGTTAAATTAAGCTTGCCCTTTTCGCCAAACTGCATTATTATTATTATTATTATTATTATTATTATTATTATTATTATTATTATATATACCCCACCCATCTGGCTGGGTTTCCCCAGTCACTCTGGGCAGCTTTTCCAACAAAATATTAAAATACAATAGTCCGTCAAACATTAAAAGCTTCCCTAATTAGGGCTGCCTTCAGATGTCTTCCAGCATTCCATTCCAACATCTTCAGTTTTTAATTTCTTCAACAGTCTTGTATTTTAAGAGATGCTAATTCAACACCTTTCCCTTGAAAAATGGATCATACCAGGGCAGGCATTGTTAGCAGAGTTTAACTTATTAAAACCTTTAAACTATCTGTTGAAAATAATGCAATTACATTCCATTGTACCTTTTCATTCTCTCAGTATATATATTTTTTATAAATCAGCTTTGCTTTTAAGGTATGTTATCGGCATGTTCTTAACATGAAAATTGTCCATGTCTCCCTGCTTCTAATTGCATAGCATTTGATGATTTTGTTTCTGTTCGAAACAGAGGGCCTTTCCTGGTGGCCTTGGGAAAATCGTGGCACCCAGAGGAGTTTAATTGTGCACACTGCAAAACCTCCATGGCTTACATTGGCTTTGTGGAAGAAAAGGGAGCTCTTTACTGTGAGGGCTGCTATGAGAAGTTCCTTGCCCCTGAATGTGCCCGATGCCAGAGGAAGATACTTGGGGTAAGTAATAAAGTTGTCGTGTTAACGTTTTTGACTAGATGTTGGAATCCTTAACGCTAGATCAGTTCAGAAGTATTGGGACATATGCAGACCTAACCGTGGAACCTCGTAACGACGTTTAAAAGACTGAATTGTAGAAAGTCAGGAAATGCCTTCTCTTGTACCTTAGGTAAAGGTAAAGGGACCCCTGACCATTAGGTCCAGTCGTGACCGACTCTGGGGTTGCAGCGCTCATCTCGCTTTATTGGCCGAGGGAGCCGGCGTACAGCTTCCGGGTCATGTGGCCAGCATGACTAAGCCACTTCTGGAGAACCAGAGCAGTGCACGGAAACGCCGTTTACCTTCCCACCGGAGTGGTACCTATTTATCTACTTGCACTTTGACGTGCTTTCGAACTGCTAGGTTGGTAGGAGCTGGGACCGAACAACGGGTGCTCACGGGGATTTGAACCACCAACCTTCTGATCGGCAAGTCCTAGGCTCTGTGGTTTAACCCACAGCACTACCCGCGTCCCTTCTCTTGTACCTTCTCCAGGGTTAAATAATACACTGGCAGTGGGAAGACTTTTTATCATGTCCCTGCTTAGATTTAAGTTCAGAAAAGAATGGGCTGGAGGCTGTCAGGAACGATGCAATAGCCTACTTCATAATCTCTGAATTGTGATGATAATTAAAATGTTAATAATAATAATAATAATAATAATAATAATAATAATAATAATAATTTATTTATATCCAGCCACTCTGGGCTGCTCCCAACAGAATTGTTGTTTAGTCATTTAGTCGTGTTTGACTCTTCGTGACCCCATGGACCAGAGCACGTCATTCCCTAAACAGAGCTACCTTCAGATGTCTTCTAAAAGACAGATAGTTGTTTATTTCCTTGACATCTGATGGGAGGGTGCTCCACAGCCTATCATCTAAAGATCACAACATACAAATAAAAAAATGAGAACACAAAATACATAACAGCACAGAAACAAACCAATATGTCTCTAGGAAGCATTTACTAGTATCCTGTGAAATTTGTAATCATAATACCCCAGGTGGCGTTCTGCCTGAAATGCTTGTAAAAAAATAAGCACCTGCTACCTAAAACATTTAGGTATGAAATTTATTCAGGGCAGAAAAATTGTTCAAATTATGTGTTCAAATTCATAGGCATTGGGCGACCTGAACTCACCCATCTCTTGCTCCCTTGTTATGATTCTCAGACTACGAATGGCAGTAACTTCAGAAAATCTGGTTCAAGACCTACATTCCTCAGTGTTTTCTCCAGTTTCTTTCCTTTCTTTCCTTCTTTGTAAGAAAAAAGGGTTTCTTCATGGTCAAGAGAACAGCAATCCATCTCATTCCAGTCCTATAGTGATCAACATGGTGTTGTTGTTTTTTTGTCTCTCCTGCAACTAGGAAGTAATAAATGCTTTGAAACAAACCTGGCATGTTTCCTGCTTTGTGTGTGTGGCTTGTCACAAGCCCATACGCAACAACGTTTTCCATTTGGAGGATGGTGATCCCTACTGTGAGACAGGTGAGCATTTTACTTGACTCAGTATGCTTGTGTTAGTTACACTGGCATCATGTTTTCCCTCTATAAAACAAGACCCATCCCTTGCTGTTACCAGTACTTCAGACTTTTACAGATGGAGCTTCTCTAGTTTGTCTTGTTTGTTTAAACCAGGCTTCCTCATCCTCAGCCCTCCAGATGTTTTGAGACTACAATTCCCAGCATCCCTGACCACTGGTCCTGCTAGCTAGGGATCATGGGAGTTGTAGGCCAAAACATCTGGAGGGCCGAGGTTGAGGAAGCCTAATTTAAAGAAACAATTTATATACTGCTTGACTCCAGTTGCCTCTAAGCAGTGTCTTAAAAAGACAATAGATTTAAAGGGTAAAAATCAGTTAAAACTATAAAATCAGATTTAAGTAAATTTGGAGTCCCTGATTGGGTAGAAAGAGTGTGGGGAAAATGGCACTTGGTTTATTTCTGTCATTATTTTGATTATCTATATAGGGTTAGATCCAAAGGTTTCTTTCCTGTAATGGAAGAGCTCTTTTTCTGATGGAGAAAGGGAAATAAGCAGCTGGTATTTTTCAGCTGTTTTTATTTACCTGTTACAGAAAACTGTACTTCATTAACCTGGACCTTGGTCATTAGTAACTGCTTAAGATGCTAGTAAGAATACTAAAGTAAGAATCCCAAAGTAACATGTTCACGCATGTCTGAATTGGAATGTGTTTTGCAGAACTACCTTTGATGGCAAACGATTTTGTTTTCCCTTGTGTTCTCTCGCTCTCTCTTGCTCTCTTTTTTCCTTTTAATAGTTCCCCTATTTTTATCATAAAAAATGCAAAAATGTAGAATTAAAAATCACAATTGTTTGCTTTTCCTGTGTTTTTGAGTGGGTTAGTGGTAAACTATTCCCCCCCCCAAAACAAGACATAGGATTGGCAAAACCAAGGAACTGTCTTTTTGGCGCAGGATAACACATTGCTGTGTGAACCCAAGAGATGCCTCAAACTTGGCAGTAGTTAAGAGTAGATGGCGGTGTAAACCTGGGAACCAAGCTCAGTGGCATTGAGTGGAAGTAGTGAAGCTGCAATACAGAAAGAATAGTTAGAAGTCTAAGCTTAAGGCACCAGTTTTGCACCCAGCAAGCCTTCAAGCTAGATTTCTCTGTGGAATCAGAGACTGGAGATTAGATGTACAAGCTTCAATACAGGACTTCGCTGACTTGTCCTTTGTAAATTTTCTGTGCACAGATTACGTCAGGCTGCTGTTACCATGGTTTACGTAACAGGAGAAAAATCTTAGACGGTGTGTCTGGAGTTGAAAAGGAAGGAAAACAGAAGCTTTTCAATCTGCCCTGGCTACTGTTTTCTGTCTTCTGTAGAAAAGCTTGTAAACCTCTTGAAATTGTAAACAGCAGCCAAGTTAAATAGGCGTGCACCCATTTCCAATATGATACTGTGAAATGGAGAGGACTTTTTCAGGTTTAAAATGAGCTCTGTTTGAGTAGTAAGTTATACCAAACTTAGTAAACCCTTTAAGTTGTAGAAGTAGCGTCCATATGATCTTAAGGAACTGAGTTGGTCACTGGGAGAAGGGCGATGAGAGTTATAGCCATATGCTGAGATTGCTTTTGTTGTAGGAATGTATTGTGTTGGATTCCTTGGAGAAAAATGGAAGGGTTTCCTTGCTGTCTGTTTCTGATTTGCTTATATTGATTACATTTTTATTATTTAGTTTACTGTATTTTTGATTACGTGAGATGCTTTGACAGTTCTCACAAATGAAAGGGAGGTACAGTATATGAATTTCCTAATGAATAAATAAAAATGGTTCTGGCAAATAAAGAGCCAGTGTGGTGTAGTGGTGAGGGTGATGGACTAGGACCTGGGAGACAAAGGTTCAAATCCCCACTTGGCCATGAAGCTCCCTGGCTGACCTTGGGCCAGACACTCAGCCTCTCAGCCTAACCTATCTCACAGAGTTGTTGTAAGGATTGAAGGACGAGGGGGAATCATGTACACCACCTTGAGTTCTTTGAAGAAAAGGGTGGGATATAGATGGATGGAAGGAAGGAAGGAAGGAAGGAAGGAAGGAAGGAAGGAAGGAAGGAAGGAAGGAAAATAAGTATTGCAATGCCACAGTTCTGCAGAATTTCGTTTTTCTGATGTGTCTCTCTTCAGTTAAGGAAAAACCATAGGGTGATAATCCAATTTATGTAGTACAAAGAGGAGACCCACTGAAAACAGGAAATACTCTAGCCCATTGGTTTCAGTCTCTCTACTCCAGGCATGACCAACATTGGGTGTCGCTTATGTAGTGGTGGAATGCCAAAGGGAAAGGGGATCATGTTCTCAATTCTTAAATCTTGGCATACCTTACCTATGGTGTGTCATTTGTGCTTATGTGACATTTATTCAGATTTAGTGTTTGTTGCAAGTTGAGGCATTTTATTCAGTGGCCATGTTTGTGTCTGCCTGCACAGATTACTATGGACTCTTTGGGACCATGTGCCATGGCTGTGAATTCCCCATTGAAGCTGGGGACAGATTCCTGGAAGCCTTGGGCCACACTTGGCATGATACCTGCTTTGTGTGCTCAGTAAGTATAAAAACTTGGTTATCCATTGCAGCAATGCTATTGCCAGCCTGAGTAAGATAGGAGTAGCTTCTGAAATGCTCTTTTAATAGGGTTATCTTGCGTGCGTTATGGCTATTTCGTAATTATTTGGAGAGCACTTTGCTATTGTGTAAAGCTGGCCTTTTTTGTTTTTTCGCTCCTTAAAGATATATTTGATGTGAATTTGTTTGACACTGTTTTCTTAAAACCCTTTAATCATTCAGATTTTTTCCCATCAGTTGCCAAACATACAAGTTTGTAGTCTTCTGTTTGAAGGGCTGTAGTTCAGTTGTAGAGCAGATTATCTGCATGCAGGTGCTTCCTACATTAATGGTTCCTAGATGGACTTAAATTCAATTCCCAACTCAACTATAAAGCTCAGTGGATGGCCCTGAGCCCAGTCAATATCTCTATGTTCATAGAGAACATAGGAAGATAAAAAAAGGAAGCTGGAGCCCATTTATATTTTTCCTTGGGAGAAGAGCAGTACAAAAATACAAGTTGTATCCAAGCCATTGTGAGCACAAGCTAGTGGCATTCCCCATGCCATCCTTCCCACTTTAGCTCCTGGTTGTCTCAGAAAACCTCTCCTGAGACTGACCTTCCTAGGTGAAAGGTTATTGGTGGCTTCTAACAACAGTAGAACATTCACAGAGTAAAGCCATCACTGAATCAAATCAGTTCAATAGTGAATTCATTTTTCAAGTATGGATCTTTGCTGACAGCCACACACACACGCATGAGATACATCAGCAGCCTTGTGGGGGAAACCCAGTGTTTGCAAAAAGTATGCTTAGAAAGAAAGCATCCTAAGGTAGGGGACCCCAAAACTGTTTAGTAGAAAACTGAGCATCTTCAGTAGCCAAGGAATGCTGGTTTCGGTTAAATGGGAGGATAAAGGAATGGGCATCCATAAAGAGAGCATGACTGGCTAGAGCCCTGAACAGGAGCACTCTACACCACAACATTTTGTTGCAGATTCCACTTGTATTTTACTAATGTTAAAAGCAAAACAAAAAAACAGACTAGTTCATTTAGAATTAAGCGTGATGAGCACCTAAAACACCTACATTGTTATTAACCGATGTGCTAATTTCTGTCTTTTTGAATTTCATTTCAGGTGTGCTGTGAGAGTTTGGAAGGCCACACTTTTTTCTCCAAGAAGGACAAGCCCCTTTGCAAGAAACATGCCCACTCCGTGAACATCTGAAGCTCTGGGGGTTGCTGAATAATAGATATTGACAGGGAAATAAAGTTCCTGGGTTTTGGTTTTCAGTAGGCTTACTGAAGTATTTATCTAGACTTTTTAATTGTAGAAGTGGAGATTGGGGTGGGGAAGGAATAAAGCTTATGACTGTTTCATGTAATACAACAAGGAGCATTTAGAGCCCTGCAGATGTTGCTGGACTCAAATTCTCATCATCCCTGACCACTGGCCACATTAGCTGAGATTGATGGAAATTGGAACCCAAGTATGTATGTTGTGTTATTGTATAGCGATTTTATGTTGTAACCGCCCTGAGAGTATAGGGTGGCATACAAATTTAATAAATAATAAAATAATAATAAGAGCAGGGGAGGGGGCGACAGGTTCCCCACCCCTGATTTAAAATGACTTAGAGTAGTACTGTCAGACAAATAAAGATGGACACACTCTCTTAGTGAGAGCAAACCTTTGGGACTTTGTGGGGTGGGCTCTTTCGTTTTTCTTTTTAAGAAAGGGCGATATTTTTTCAATCACACATTTTGTAGCTCAGCTTGCATTTGTATTTAAGTGCCACTAGTGGTAAACTAAAGGTGGGTTTATTGCTGCTTCCTTAGGTAGGAGAGAGAGGGAGGAGGTCCAATTTTAGATAATCAGTTTAACTGGTATGTATCATATGCATTTCAGAAATATAACCAACAACATGAAACTGTTTGGCACAGGTAATTAGGAAATTTGAAACTAAGCAGTGTTAAGCCAATTCTTTTAGCTCCCACATTGTATAAATATTTGCCTTTTTGCATTCATTTTCTCCCTTAAAAGATGTGGGGAAAAGAGTTAACATGTTATTAACCAATTAATATGGCCATGCAGAGTATAACTTGTATAAGTGCAGAGGAAGAACATGCAATTTAATGTCATAAATATTTCTAGAAAATGACTGATGAATATTGGGGTGGGGTAAGTCTGATTTGGGTTACGTAAGATCACATCTTATACTTTCTTGTATATAATTTTACTTTATTGTGTGCACATATTTATTTATTGTGCGCACTTCTTTGGTGTAACAGAAAAGGGAAGGGTGAGGGATGAAACAATGTCAGCTTTCTTAGATGCAATACTCTCACTGCACTAGAGCATAGTAAATCAAATAAAAATTAACATAATATTTTTTGCTGTGGTGTTAGGGCATCGTGAATTATATAGATTTACCATTTTAACACAGGTGCTTGCTTGCTTGCCATGGTTTGTAAATAGATACATGAATTAGTTGATGTTCTTTCTACACATGTCAATCCCTCTGGTTTCTCCAGAGTTAGGAAGATGATTTTGTAATGAAATGCAAAGCAAAGTATTTATCACTTTGAAAGTGGAAAGAAGGGAAATAATTTCTATTGTAATGCAAAAGTAGTGCCATCCAGATGTTTTTAGACTTCAGTTCCCATCATTCTCACATTTGGGATAGCTGGCTGGAGCTGATAGGTGTTTGAGTCCAACAATTTCGGGAAGATTACAAGTTCCCCATACCTGTTTTTAAAGCATATCCTACTATAAGAGGAGCTGAGGAATTCCAATAAGGGCAAACAGTTAGTGTGCAACCTCTGGGTAACTGTTAAGTCATCAAAACAAGACTAGTAAGTGTGTGATTATGCACATAGATTTTATGTGTTCCGTTGAAAGAATAAGTTGGCTTCTGTGGAATCTACATAGAAGATTAATGGGCCATGCTACCAAACTGGGGTGTGTGGTTTTTTTAATTAAAGTAAAAGTAAATCAATCCTTTCCAGCTGATCATAGGAGCCAGTTTAGCTGTGCTTGCCTTGGTTTTCAGTCACTTCTGAAGAATGACTACAAAACAAAGAAATGTTGCTTTGAATTATGAAATGCTGTGTCACATTGTGTGACTTCACAGACTGGACTGTGGGGCATGAAATATTCCATTTCCAGCTTTATTCACTCCAGTGAAGTGGTATATAAAGTTTATGTATTCTAGCTTTTAAACTTCAGAAGCATAGAATGAATGTGGTTTTTAAGCAATTTGGCCAACGTTGACTTGTAAGTGGCCACATGCCAGTTTATACTTGGACACCTGGCTTCCACTCCCCCAGTCAAAAATGGTGACTCATGATTCTCTCAGCTACATGTTAGGCTATGTTGTTGTGCCATGGCAAATCCTGCTCAGTGTCGCATGCCCTGGAAGCACGCATGTTGCAGATTCTCACATAGGATGAGGAAATTGAACCCCTTGTTTTGGTTCATGTGCACATTATTGATTGTTCTGTCTTTGCTACATGGCAGGACAGTTTAGCTGGCTGGACCAAGTGGCTGCATACCCCACCTGGTTAATAGTTGTTTGTGTTAAACTGGTTTCTGTTATAAACAAATAGAAACAAAGGGTTATAGCCAACATTAGTTGTACTGAGCTCAGGCCCACTGAAATAAAAAGACATGACTAACTTAGGTTCTTGCATTGCGGGGTCCCTTCCAACTTATTCCAGTAGGTCTGTTCTAGAACTTAAGTTGGATACAGTCCTTAAAGCATGGCTCATTATTAACCTGGGATCTAGTAAGCTCTGCCAAGCACTTACGACCACCCAAAAATATAAATATACTCAAGAGACAAGTAAAGTCCATGGGAATTAAAGTTATATTTCCTACCATACTTTTAATAGCAGTGACCAAGGTTTTTGAAGTGCACTTTAATTCAGTATCTCTCACAGGCTACTTTTTTGGTGATGAAATTCTTCTATAAATACATATATGATTCTTTTAACCTTTACTTCTAAACTCTTTTAGATGTGTCGTTTTCTTCATTCTCTACACATATATGATGTGGCAAAGTTCACAACCTGGCAATTGGCTGGGAAACTTACAAGTTGAAAAATAATATTCAAAGTGGCTTAGTGGACAATGCCAAGAATTTATCAAGCAGTTCCACCAAGTGGTAGTCTCCAAATGTACCAGTAGCTAACAACAACAACAACGTAAAATAACAGAGAGAAGGACATTTGTATGCAAGTTTAGGAGCACTTCACTTAGAAAATAGCTTGTTTCAGAAGGCAGAGCTGAAACCCAAGCTGTTTATGAGCATCAGGCATTAAGTAAAGTAAAATCTTAGCTGCGCTAAGATGTTTTTGCATATTGTAATAAGCCAGTACACAGTTATCTGCAAACAGAATATTTAAAGTTCCAGTAGTAAGAGAGCTAAAGCAAAATCTGGGACTACTTGCACTTTGGTCTTCTGCAGTATTTCTCAGAAGTGGGGGAGCAATGACATTCAGAAGCAAGACAGACAGAAACAGCTCTTGGATTTCCTAGATCATTGTGTTCAGCTTTGTTCTGCTCCAGTCAATGGATTCTGGTGATATGCATGTTATGTTATGCTTTGCTTTGTTGCTTCTCTCTGTTTTTCTCCCTTTAAACATGTTTTCTAAATCCAGTTGTCTTTGGATCCAGTTGTTACAAAAAGCAAAGTCAGCAACATAATAAATAAAGGCATGGAATTACAGTTTATCTCTCCCCCCCCCAATTTATTTATAAAAATGCTCATCTCTGTGATTTTGCTTACACTGTCAAAACCTGGCTTAATAAACCAGGACATGCATGACATCCAACTCCTTTATATCTGGAGTAGACCTACTGAAATCAATGAATGATTAGATCAATGGAGTACATGATATCTTTCATTAAGGCCAGCATACATAAGCCAACTTTAAACCATGTCTTCATATCATGGTTTGCTTGGAAGTTTCCTAGTCTGCATGTAATGGGAAGCTATGGTTTAATTGCAGTTTCCTGGCTTGTTTTCTAACTCCTGCAAAAGGAGGAGCAAAGTGAGAATAAATACCCTGCCTTCAAGTGCATGGAGCTCATGCATTTCCCATCTTAATTAAGCCAGGATTTGGTTGTGCGAATGCAACCTGTGTTTTCACAAGACCACAGCATGCTTAAATCTAAATCGGATGCCCCGTATCCCTTTAATCTTTGTTTGCAATAATTTATTGTTTAATTTCCCAAATCCTGGGTGCAAAACAGCATATTTGACAGTTGTGTGCAAAGATGTCTGATGTCCTCTCTAAACTGGAGAGAGTAAATAGGAACTGCAATTCTATCTCCTCTGACTGGGTTTATCTGATACTGTATTTAGCCTTGGCACAAAGCATTCTCTGATTTCACCTTAGGATACTTAACCATCTATAGTAACATGGTCAATTACTTCGTGATAACAGTAGCCTCATAAGATTCTTATGAGCTGGGTATCTTTTGACTAGGTGAATGTGCTGCTGTTTTCTACCTTGTTTGTACAAGGAAAGGGGGAGCACTGCATATGACTATAAAAAGCTACAGCCAGCTTTACAGGAATCTTGCCCCTACTGCATTTGTTTAGGCTACAATTAAAGACAAATGCAAGTCTATTTGCAAAACAGTATATTAAACTCCAGAAGCCAAACTCTTAAAGGCATCAAGGCTGGGTTTGACATTTTAACAGCAGAGGGTTGGTTTCTGTCAACCAACAATATAATTTAACATTAAAATGCACCAAGAAACAAAAATAAGAGATCTGTCATTCATTCATTAAGAAACTGTAATCTAGTGTAATATTTATAGTCTTAAAACTCAACAGTGTGTTTTCACAATAAATCCCCTTTCACTGCTCAACCTAGAACAAATCTTTCAGTCAAAAAGGTTTCTGGTTGAAATGTACTGTGTTAAAGATCTTCAAAGCCTTTCTTACAGGACTGCACATAAATCCTTTTAACCAGCACAGGCTTAATTTAGGCTGGAGTTTTACTTTTCTGGGGACGTTAATATCTTGTGCTCAGACAAGATCTTGGTTATATCAGAAACACATAGAGCCTAATTTATTATTAGCAACCTGGTGTTAATTAGGGGGAGTTACTAGAAATAGTTTGCTTGATGGAAATTTATTAGGAAATCACACTTTACTGATGGCAGAATAGGAGTCACTGAAAGAGCACAGCTCCTACTCGAAATTGACTAATTAACAGGGTGTCAAAATTCCTCTGAGGAAGACTTGGCTATAATCATGGAGACCCTCCCAAAGTCACTGGCTCCTCTGTGCTATTTAAATTTTAAAATGGGGGGGAGGGGGAAGTAGTGCTACCCAGCCAAAGTTTCCAAAATGTTGAAATGATTGGTTCTGAATGGATTCATTGATATCCGAGGCTCATTAAAAGAAAATAGGTGCCCCCTGTTCTGCAGACAAAAAGCATCTATGCATATTTATACTTCCTTGGTGGTGGTAGTTTTTCCTTCCCTGTGAGCAGCCATTTGTGATTATAACTCGTCTCCCTCCCTCCCCCCAATAGCTATGTTTTGTGAACCATGTTTGGATTTTAAAATGGAAGAACATTTTTTAAAAAAAGCAAATACCTGCCATGTTTATATTAAGGAGTGTGTTAATGAAAGCATTGTTTGTTTGTTTGTATGTGTGTGTTTTCTCCTTCACATCTGTGTTTTGTGTGGGAAATGTTTCGGCAACTGTGTGGTTCATGCCAAATCTTTTTAAAACACACATAAAATGGTATAACCAGAGCAAAAACCTGCTGCTGTCCATTAATACCGTGGGGTGTAATGAGTGCTTTTTTTCCAAGAGAAAAAGGACTGGTACTCACCAGCAGGCATGGGGGGGCAGCGTATGGCAAAGGTGGGCAGTTTACCTGCTTGAAGTTCCCTTGCCCACCCACTCATCTACTGGGGCACTGCTACCCAGGTGAAGAGGCCTCCCCTGTGGGTTGCCATCACCACCAGCACTTACCTGCTTGGGTGTGGGAGGCACCTTTCCTGCTGGCAGGGCTCCCGAGGCCAGACTCCGCCCCTTCCCTGCTCTTGCTCGCTCACTTTGGGGGCAACTGGCTAAGCCATTGGGTGGTCAGTCGGTGGCTCCTGGATGCAACTTTGATCCACTGCACACATGCATGCACTCAGTTGCCTAATAATAATAATAATAATAATAATTCATTATTTGTACCCCACCCATCTGGCTGAGTTTCCCCAGCCACTCCGGGCAGCTTCCAACAAAGATTAAAAATACATCAAAATGTCACACATTAAAAACTTCCCTGAACAGGGCTGCCTTCAGATGTCTTCTAAATGTCAGGTAGTTGTTTATCTCTTTGACATCTGGTGGGAGGGCGTTCCACAGGGTGGGCGCCACTACCGAGAAGGTTCCCTGTAACCTCACTTCTCGCAGTGAGGGAACCGCCAGAAGGCCCTCGGTGCTGGACTTCAGCGTCCGGGCAGAATGATGGAGGTGGAGATGCTCCTTCAGGTATACTGGGCCGAGGCCATTTAGGGCTTTAAAGGTCACTACCAACACTTTGAATTGTACTCGGAAACATACTCTTCTCTCACACAGTCAATTGCTTCTCTCTCTCTCTCTCCTGCGTCCATCCCCAAGCTGCCATGCAAGGAAAAGGAGGGTGAGCTGCTGTGTCAACGTGTGCATTGCTTGCAGGCTGTGGGAGGAGGAGGAGGAGGGCACTCCCCCCCCCCCCGTCCCAGTCCATCCTGCACTCTGCTGCTCTGGTCTGGGGCAGCGGCAGCGCAGAAACCACCAGCTCACCCAGACTCCATCTGACCCTTCATTTTATGGCAGCTGTGAGGAGGAGAAACCTTGAGCTCACTTGCTGCTGCCACCACCTCTGCTCTGCAGGGATGTTGCGTGCCACAATCTGCTTCCTGTGCCATGTCCCACCACCCAGTACTATCCTGGCTTCTCCTCGGCAGCAACCAAGTGGCAGCCCTGGACTCTCGTGGCAGTACTGCACTCTGGCGTGTTCTGCCAGGAAAAAAGCACTGGGTGTAGTTAATATAATAGTTATTGTGGTCACAGCTTTCCCCACTGTGATCACTCTGTCTGCCTGGTTGGTGTTGACCTGTGATGGTGCCTTTTCACTGGTGGTTCCCCAGTCCTGTAATGTCCTCCATAGTGCAGTGCACCTGACTCCCATCATTATAAAATTTTGGGGAGAATATGGAAACTTTCCTGTTTACCCAGCTTTGGTGGCTGATGAATACTGTTCCTGGCAACTGCACTCAATGGATGGAAGATTTTTAACTGTGACCGCTCTTAAGAATGTTTTGATCTATTTTAGAATGCTTTTGCTTTTAAATGTTACTATGTTCAAAATGTGTATCTGTTTGCTGCCCTGGACTCATGGGGGGGGGGGAGGCAGGATAACAAACAAACAAATAAATGAAGATGTATGTTTTCATTTAAACTATAGTAATAATGTCTAGATTTGCATCTATACATAAATTAGCACATGCATTTTGTGCAAACTGTTGTCATTTTTTAATGCATGTGAGCATGCCAGTTTGACTGCCTGTGGGAACCCTGCGTATAGTTCAGCTGAAACCTTTCCTTGTCTTATATACTGTGTTAAGCTCTAAACCTACCGTACTTCCCCCACTTTTTCTTTATTTGTACCCCCTTTCTTTATTTGCATGGTGTTTATAAAATATAAGCACAAGAGCAAGCTTCTTCCAAGCTCTTCAGGATGGAGTTTGGTGCAGCTGCTCTGGATGATGGAAAGATCCTAAAGGGTAGTTGCCATGGCTCACTGTGTTAAACAAACCCCAGTGTGTGTTTGTGGTATGCAGATTATGTGCTTGCATCTGGTGATACTCCACGGCATGCTTTTGGTAGACTACTTTATGTCATTCCCTGGGGAATAACTGCTCCGGGATCTCTCCAGCCCTAATCTCTGGTTTGATACACTGCCTTGTCATTCGACAGAGGGTCTGAACTCCTTTGGAATTCCTCTCCATCTGGAATAGTTCTCAGTGTGGTGTTGTAATATGGACAGCAGCCAACATGTTCTACTGCAGTTTCTCTATATCTCTATCCCCCGTGGAGTTCTTAAAGTCTTCCTGTGGGCACATATGTTTTGGCAGCAGCTGAATTAAACCTCAGAGAAATGCACATTTACATACAACTTAAGAGAAGTGCATTAGGCTTTTTTTGGTGGGGGGTGTCTCTTGGAATGTGTGGTGTAATTACAAGGGGGAGGATGGGCAATAGCCATTGGAGTAAGATTACATCATGGGGGATAAACCCATTAATCCTTAAGCTTCTCATCTCATCACTGTCTTTCCTAGCCATTTTCTTCCAAAACTCCTTCAGAGCAAATAAATCTCAAACTCGGTGGACAAATAATGTGGCATATTGCTTTGGAAGGATGTCTGACTTGGGAATTCATTCTTTACCATGAAGATCACAACATTCTTATGAAGAACTCTTTTTCAGTTTTCTTTTGCATCACAATGAAAAATAAGCTCCTATATTTGTTCTGTAAGGTTTCTTAACAGGCCAGATTCAAGTTGCTCTGTTAGTATATAAAAGCATGCAACAGTCTGGGACCACTTTACTTGGAGGGATCACCCTGAGTCCCACATGAGCCCACTCAAATGCTTCAATCTGTGGAATTTGCACTTTTACAAGTGCCACATAATATTCATTCCATACCTGTAAGGAACCGAACCTTTTGAGTGGCAGCGGCTACCCACTAGAACCCCCCACCTTTTAATATTAAGGCACCTTCATTAGCATCTGCTGAAAACTTTTTGTTTTGGCAAGATCAACCAGACATGTAATGTTATTATGCAGATGTGTTTTAAAATGCTGGTTCGTTCTATCTAACTATCATCTTTATTTTTATAAATATTATGCTTAAAGGTAAAGGACCCCTGACAGTTAAGTCCAGTCACGAACAACTCTGGGGTTGCGGCACACATCTCGCTTTACTGGCAAAGGAAGCTGACATTTGTCCGCAGACAGTTTTTCCAGGTCATGTGGCCAGCATGACTAAGCTGCTTCTGGTGAAACCAGAGCAGCGCACGGAAACACCGTTTACCTTCCCCTCCGGAGCGGTACCTATTTATCTACTTGCCCTTTGACATGCTTTCAAGAGTTGGGACCGAGCAACGGGAGCTCACCCCGTCACGGAGATTTGAACCACCGACCTTCCGATCGGCAAGCCCTAGGCTCTGTGATTTAGACCACAGCGCCACCCGCGTCCCTAATGTTATGCTTACCTGTTTTTAAAGTTAGTTTGTCCTTGTATACCTTCCTATATACATTCAAACATAAGGTTGGCAGAACCAACGGTAACTTGTTGTGACTGGTTTGCAAAACATTTTGAGGATAAAATTGTTGCATTCACTGGCCTCTTGACTCCACTGTTACAGGAGAGGACTCTCAAGGGGTGTCCAGTCCTATTGTGTTGGATGAGTTTCAATTGGTAAGGCCTGAGGATGTGGAAGAGGTGCTTGGATCAGTCAGGATGATGGCTTATGCTCTGGAGCCACTGATTGGGGTACAAGCTTGAAACTGCTAGTTTTCTCTAGTATTAGGAGTTCCTATTTCTCCACTGTAGCATTTAGACTAGTAAACTTATTTTCCAGGGTTATCTTTTGAATCGTATTGGGCTTATAGTTGAGCAGCTAGCTGCTATTTCTGGAACTTTATCAATCAAAAGACAGATCTGGTTACAGATAATGTCAGTCATTTACTTAGCGAGAGAAAGTAATCACAGCTGCCAGGTCACTTTCACGTAGGACATCTGGCTATAAATGTTAAATATCCATTGTGAAAATTATACTGTTAGCTCTCCTGTCGTTTTACAAGAGATCTTTGGTCACCCACGATATACAAATGCTCAGTAAGTAAGAAAGAAAGACTTGCAAAAAATTATCACGTTAAAGAATGGGTGTAATAAAGACTATACCGCCTTTGTGAATGCTGGCTGGCTCCTGGCTATCTTGGGAGTAATATGTATAAAATGAGTGCAGACATATTTGGAAATTTGCTGGTAACTTTAACTACATGGCAAGAACCCAGCACTTGCTTTAATCTCTTCACAGGGTGCTAGGCTGTGTGAGTGAACATTTAAAGAATGTCCATAATGGCTCCTCGTAATCTCTTTGAAACTCAATAATGGGGGGTGACAAAGTTGAACACGCTCTCTGCCTAACTAGGGATCTGTGGGCACTCCCAGACTGCTTCTGGATTCAATCACGTACCAGCAAATTCAGGTCATGCAATTATAGTTGAGGGGAAGGTCTTGCTCAACAAATCCACTTCTCCCAAAGTCTGAGCTTTTTGCAGTAAGTAAAGTGATGGGGAAATGCATAGGATAACCCTCTTGCTTTGATTCCAACATCGTCTATCCACACTGCAAACTAATTGGAATGGATGCTTGATAAACAAGTTGTCCTGTGTGGTTTACTTGAGGTCTGGGACATTTTCTTCTCATGACCTCCAGGCTCACAGGAGATGGCAAGCCAAGCTGGAGACTCGGAGTCCTTGGTGTACTGTCCAAATAGCTGCATGTGAGGCTGCTCAAGAAGTGGGTCCTGTGGTTCTCCAAATGAACTAACTCCCACCACCTGCCACTACTGGTCATGGTAGCTGAGGGTCACAGGTTCCCCACCAAGTCAGTAGGTGGGGAGGGGCTTGAGAATAGGCCTTAGCAGAAGATCTGAAAATATGGGGTGGTCTGAATTGATGATTTGAGATATCCTGGTCCCAAGCAGCAGCCCCTTGAACAGTGCTTGGCAATACTAGGGATGCCAATGGGGCTGTTTTAATCCCGTTAAAAACGTATTAATGCTACAGCAGAAAATAGGCAACATTATTTCTCCAAAATATTGGCTTAGCCTTCCTTCTTTACTAGAGCTTCAATACTGTATACTTTGGCACTTCTACCTATAACCTAAGTCTCCATGCCATTCCATTTGTTTAGTCTACTGGAGCAGCACTTTATGCAAACAATTTTTTTAAATAAAAAAAAAATTGCTCAGGAACCAAAGTTGAAAAGAGCTTAAAGGTATAGGTTGTGTGCAGCCATGAAGACTGTCATGCACACTTGACACTTGTTCGTTGTCCCAGGAGACGCTTGTTAGTGATATTCAAAATATGGTATTTGCATGCCACAAGTGAAAGACTCTTACAAACAGAGCTATCATTGACCTGCAGTAGACAAGCACTAGTGAGATGCCCACAAATATTTCTCTGCACAACAGATACATTTTATGCATATAAACTGGATTCTATCGGGGTGTGTGTGTGTACATACATACCAAGAGATGGAGGGAAGGGCAACAGCAAAACTCTCATTTCAGAAATGGTGAAGTGAGTTAATTACAAGCCTGGTGCATTCTTGGTTTCAAAGTTCTGAGACGGGAACTAACCACAGGATCCAAGCAACCTACTTGGCTGTCATTTGTACCCATTAAAAATTGGTGGGTAACCTGCGGCTCTCCACATGTCATTGGATTCCAACAGCATTGGATTCCAACAGCAGGGCCAACAATCAGGGATGATGAGCACTGCAGTCCAACAACATCTGGAAAGGCCTAGGTTCTCCTGCCCTGTTAAAGGCAGCAAGATGGAGCTCTAGTCAGTTAGAAGCAGTCTCTGAGCAACAGGCACATGGCCATAGGAATGCATGAATCTCATCTTAAAGTAAAGGTAAAGGGACCCCTGACCATTAGGTCCAGTCATGACCGACTCTGGTTGTGGCGCTCATCTCGCTTTATTGGCCAAGAGAGCCAGCGTACAGCTTCCGGGCCAGCATGACTGAGCCACTTCTGGCGAACCAGAGCAGCACACAGAAACACCGTTTACCTTCCAGCTGCAGCGGTACATATTTATCTACTTGCACTTGACGTGCCAGGTTGCTAGGTTGACAGGAGCAGGGACCGAGCAACTGGAACTCACCCTGCCGTGGGGATTCGAACCACCGACCTTCTGATCAGCAAGTCTTAGGCTCTGTGGTTTAACCCACAGCGCCACCCGCACATCCTACTTAGGGGCAAACAGACTGCCCTTTTCTGTCTGTGGTGGCTGCAGCAGGAGAAGTTCAGTCTGTGCTGCTCTGCAGTTGCTTCAGACCACTTGCATTCTAAGGCCTGACAGCAGCATGGCAACACTGCCCTGGGCCCCCTGGGCCAGAGAGGTGGGCCTAGGGAGACACCATCTGAATTTCCTACAGTGCCCTAGAGCAAGGGTGGATCAGAGCTACTGAGTGATCATCCAGAGATCTCTCAAGCAGGCTGTTGGAGGAAGTATGCTTCTGAATACCAGTTGTTTGAAATTGCAGGAGAGCAGAAAGCTGTTGCATTCATGACCTGTTTGTTGGCTTCCCACATGCATCTGGTTGGCCACAGTGAGTACAGGATGCTGGAGTAGATGAATCTCCACCAGGCTCACCTGTGTTCTTATGTTGCTCTGGGGCATTGATGCTCAGTTGTTTAGAGTGTGGTGCTGGTAATGCCATGGTTGCAAGTTTGATCCCCAAATGGCACAGCTGCATATTCCTGCATTGCAGGAGGTTGGACAACATGATCCTCAGGGTCCCTTCCAATTCTACAATTCTGATTCTAAGATTCTAGTCCAGGCTTCCTCAAACTCAGCCCTCCAGATGTTTTGAGACTACAGTTCCCCTCATCCCTGACCACTGGTCCTGCTCGCTGGAGATAATGGGAGTTGTAGGCAAAAAACATCTGGAGGGCCGAGGTTGAGGAAGCCTGTTCTAGTAGATCCCCGGGGCTTTCCTATTTAATACCGGTGACAAAAAATGAATTTCCCCACTTTAATTGCGTAGCTGAAATGAAGAAAGCTAAGCAGGAGTGGTCTTTTGTGTGAAAATCTGTTTTCATTCGCAGTCCTTGTCAGCTTAGAATGTGCTCAGAGGCACGCTGTTCTTTCATTCTATAGGCCTTTTGTGCCTGGCTGGTACCTCTTGGAGTTCTAGTAAAAACAAAATAGATCTGACAAACCCGAAGCCTTCCTACCACTGCCCTGGAGTGATGTTGCTTGGTGGGCATTGTGGGAAATGAGCATGGCACCCCTAAAGCACAAGCTATTGATGCTGCTGGACAACCTAGCATAAGGACCCACCAAAGTAATAAGTGGCCCATCAGATGGCACTTTACTGAGGGCTTCCTAAAACCCGAATTTTGTTTTGGGAGTTTTCACCACTACAGGCTGAATTCAGTGCAAAGGCTGGCTCTGATGGCACTAATGCAGATGTACCAAAGAAATTAAACTGGTTGGGCTTTACAAGTTAATTGATGAATTAACCTCACTAAGGGCCTCCCATAGGGGCTTGCATACAAACAATACATTCCTTGCCCCTTTGGCTTACATGACACAAAAAGGAGTGGGAGGGAGGAGGGAGGAGGAAATAAGCACTCAGGTCCTCTTCTAAGAACCAGCTGGGGTGGGAACAGGGCTGGATTTAGGTTTGATGAAGCCCTAAGCTACTGAAGGTAATGGGGCTCTTTATATGTCCAACTGTCCTTTGTCAACAACAAATTGTTGCTGTTTTTTGTGTTGAATATATGCTGTACGGTAATTTATGGACCTAATAGGTATCTAAAGCCATTTGCACATGCAGAATGTAGGCACCCTATATATAGAAATGAGAAAACCAGTGATATTTTAGGGAGCAGGCTAGCAGGCGGGGCCCATTACGTACGTCATAGGAGCCTACACAACACAAAACTGTTGCTGTATGTAAGTTTTATTTTATTTGTTTTTTATCTTATATTTTGGAAATGTACATCCAGTTTTTTCCCCTTAATTTTTTTAGGGGCCCCAAGAGAATGGGGCCCTAAGCTATAGCTTGTTTAGCTTATACATAAATCTGGCACTGGGTGGGAAAGTTGACAGAGAGGAGCCAAAAGTTTCTCATCTCTCACTGCACTGATAGAGGGGCCCTGTTCTACACTCCTCTGCCACAGCCTGATGCAATGGCTCCTGCCTGGTGACAGTCAAAGGAGGGAGGAGCCAAACATGCCCACAGTCCATGCACAGCCCTCAAGCTATTGGGAAGAAAAGCTGGATATAAATGGAACTTGTGGAGCACTGCAAGCCTTGACTGTAATGTAACATGGAGCACTGCAAGTGTGCTGACAGTTGAATGTGCTACATAACACAAGGGTTCATATAACAGGCTTGGCACATGCCAAAGCAGGTCAAAAGTTAGCAAGGGGGAGGGGACCCTCTTCCTGTTGCTGTCTGAAATTGTCCTGAGAATAGGCGGTCAATTGTCACTTAGGCTGGAAGCCCTCGCATTTGTTAAAATTTATTTTTCCTTCTGAAATCCTTGATACTATTTGGCACCGATTCTTATATTCACAGAATACTCTTTAACGGGTCTATGGCATTTTATTAGCCTTTAAAAGTTTTAACAGAGTATGTGTCTAATTTCTTAATGTGTTCCTATTTGTTTCCTTTTTGGTTATTTTTGGTACGAAGTTGTAAGTTGGTGGTGTTGGATTTTATAGCCTTGGCACTGTCATAGTTCCGCAACCTTCCACCCCGTAGTGGAAGCTATGTCAAAACTTCCATTATAAGCTCTTGTTTTCAGGAGTTTATGACTTGGGCATACAGCCGAATCCCTAAATATATGCTTTCCTAGCTGCTGCTGCTGCTGCTATTATTATTATTATTATTATTATTATTATTATTATTATTATTATTATTATTATTATTTCAAAACTAAATATATAAGCAAGTAATTTAGCTTTTTATATATATAAAAATAAGATGGTAAATATTTTCAGGTTGCCTTGCACCCCTTTGTAATTAATCATATTTTTATGTAAAGCAAAATATTTGATAATGATTTCTTAGCATTGCCTCCCTCGACTTCAAAAAATGTACTGACTTAATAAGTGCTGTGGGATGAAACAAAAAAAATTGGCAATCAGTTAGCAAATAGTGTGATTTCATTGCCATTTACATCTTGTAAAAAATTTAAATGGACAGGATATTAAACATTGAAAAGTGGCTGCAATTACTTTTGGGGTAATTTTGTAAAGGTTTTTTGTTCTACTTTCCAATCTGTTTCATAATGAAAATACGCACAGAAGGAAGCATTTAAGTTACTGAAAAATAAACAATATTGCTGATGGTGAAAAGTTAGAAGGACACTACAAAGAAGGAAGAAACTGATTATTTTTTTGGTTTCTTTGATATGTCACTTGATCTTTAAGATCCACAATGTTTGGAACCGAAAGGAGAACCTTGCCCTCAAGGTTGATGGATCTGACAATAGGTGATGGAGAAGACCTCTGGCTGAGATCCTGGACAGCTGCTGGCAGTTATCTAATCCTGGGAAAGATAGCCTGACCAAGTAAAGGACAAATTCCCAATCATGCAGAGATATAGCAGGAAGTGTCTTCAACAAGTGAATATTTGGACTGCACATGAGCATGTTATTTTATAATATTGAAGCCTGAGCAGAGAATTCTGGAATTGCTGTCCAAGAGTTGTGCAAACTGGAACAAATTGCAAAAGCTTGATTATCAAGCAAAAACGGTTTTGTAGCACAAAGCTCTTTCATAAAAGTTTCAGACCCTAGCAAAATGAAACACAGTATTGTGCTTTAAGCCTATAAAAGGGTTTCGTGTTGGCTAGAAAATGAAGGTCTCGGATGCAGAGAAGCTTTTCCAATTGCATTTGGAACAGGTGTCCATAGCAAAGCTGTGGAAACAGAAAAGCAGGCACCAGGAATTCCCAGGCTTTGAAAGAAGTGTGCAGCATGAGACCATGGGATGTCCAGCACAGAGGCTGTATAAGAAATGAAAGAGAAGTGATATTCTCTATCCTGAGATGGTTTTTTTTAATGCAATAGAAACCAAATTAACACGTTCGTAACAGGGATTTAATGTAGGTAGACCTCCAAAAACTAAGAAGCCTTTTAAATTTCAGAGCAATGATTCTGCCTGAAATAATTAAGAAAATGTGAATCGTGCTGTAAACTTGAGGCTATGTGCTCTCTAGAGGTCTTTTTCTGATTTAAGACAATTCCTAAGCTTAGAATAAATTATGCTAAATAAATAAGTAGAATTCCTGTTACATTTTTCTGTCAAGTTTTTTAAATATATGAAATTTGTTAGCCAAGGTTTAGAATAACAAAAGAAAATATCCATTATGAGGAAACTGGTGGAAAGTATTTTTAAAGACAAAATAACCGAACACAGAGAATAAGCAGCTTTACTGAAGGAGAGTCAGCATGTCTTCTGCAAGGGCAAGTCCTGTCTCACTAACCTGTTAGAGGTTTTTAAAAGTGTAAACAACCATATAGATAGGGAAGATCCAGTTGATCTTGTGTATTTAGACTTTGAAAAAGTTTTTGACAAAACACATCACCAAAGACTTCAGGGCAGTCATGGGATAAGAGACAGGGTCCTCTTCTGGATCAGAAACTGGTTAAGAAATAGGAAGCTAAAAGTAAGGATAAATTGACAGTTTTTCCAGGGAGGGATGTGGAAAATGGAATATCCCAGGGATCCATTTTGGAACCTGTGTTTTCTAACTTGTTTATTAACAACCCACAGTTATAAATGAACGGTGAGGTGGCCAAGTTTGCGGAATTGTTCAGGGTGATCAAAACAAAAATGGATTGTGAAGAGCTCCAAAAGGATCAGAGCTTTATCCATGTGGCTACTTTTTCTCATCTAGGTTGCTGCTCACCAAGCCACCTGCCTTTCCAGCCTCATTTGCTGCTTGCTGGGTTTGTTTGTTCCCAAGCTTGCCTCTGGAACCATCCGCCACTCCTGCCTTCTGTTTCTTTCTCATTCCTAGCCTCATTCTTTCCCGTCTTTCTTTCTCTTAATCTGACTCTCCCCAAGCAGTGTTCAGACTGAGGGGCTGCTCCACCTGCTCACTCCTCTCACTCACAGCTGTGTCTCATTCGGAGGTTTGAGCTGAGATGCAGCTTCCAGGGGTTGGGTATGAAATCCTTCTGTAGCTTCTATGGTTTGTGTTTGGCTTACCCTCCACCCTGATACAGAGGAAGAAAAGTGTTGTGCCAGAAAGAACACCTGCCTGCTCAAATTTTTCTTCACAAATTACTGAATAGCAGTGGTTTTCCAGAGGTCCAGGTAAGTCTTTCCTATAACTTGCTCCTTTTTTCCTTTTTTAAAAAAGGAACAACTGAAAATGCCAGTGATCAAATCTGAGGTCTGCATACAAAGCATGAGCTGTGGTCTCTTCTCTTAAGATGCATATGAATAACATTGAACAGTATGGAAGTGCTACATAAATGCTAACATTGATTATGATTATTTCTGTTATTACTTCTCCCATGCTAATACTGTATTGTATTACACGTGGCCCTGCTGGCTCTTTGGGCCCGAAGCCAGAGTTTCTCAATGCTTGCTTCATTTGCAACTTGAGATAGCAACAATAGCAAGGGATGTGGAAACAGAAGGAAGTTCCAAGGTTTTCAGACTTTAAAATCTGGACTTAGGGGCATTATATTTTTGCCAGCAATATACTGGTACACGATGTTATTTCAAGTAAGAGCATTTTCTGATCCAGGGTGGTTCTATATGGAAAATGCCATGGAATTTGTCAGGAAAGGTCATAAATGAGTCATGCGTGCTCTAAGATACTCATTGTTAATCTGCTTGTTGAGAAGCAACATACTTGATACAGCCATAACTTAACCCTCCTGTTACATGTGGGAGAAGCTGTAAAATCTTAGGATGCTAATTGATTAACTAAGATTCCTATTTTCTCAAACTTGCACAGATGGCAAAAACAGCAAAGGGAGCCAAAGGGAGATTAAATAAAGAGGCGTTTGATTTGTTATAGAATCATAGTCTCATAGAATTGTAGAGTTGGAAGGGACCCTGGGGTCCTCTGCTCCAACCCCCTGCAGCCTTACAAGGGAGTCTGTTCCACTGTTGAGCAGCTCTAACTACCATAAAGTTCTTCCTGATGTTACACAGTTTCATGAGGCCATTCTGCAACCTTGAAAAAAGGACTGTATTATTGATTTCGTACTACTGGAACTTTACGTTAAAGAATCAACAATAAGCAATAAACAAACACAGGTCTTTTGTGGTCCATTTTGCGGAAGAGGCTTTTAGAGACAGAACAGGACAAGTGGGTAGTGTTATAGTCATTATCTGAGTGGTATCATCTGGAGTTTTGGAGTATGTTGTCAGCAACATGCTCCTTTACATCTGCAGGTGCGGTAGTGGATGGTTGCAGACTGGATGAGGGCCTACAAACTGAAGCTCAATCCAGATAAGACTTGAGACACTGTTTGTTGGTAGTTCCCTAAACTGGACTGATGGGCGATGGCCTGCTTTTGATGGGGTTACACTCCCTCTGAAAGAGCAGGCTGATGGTACTTCTGGATTCATAGCTGTTACTTGAGGCTCAGGTATCCTCAGCCGTGCAGAATGTCTTCCATTAGCTTTGGCTGGTGGCTCAGTTGCACCCCTATCCGGACAGGGATAGTCTAAGCTCTGTTG